>NW_024580667.1:29636003-29835897 GCF_017639235.1 Corvus kubaryi | reverse complement strand
ATTACTCATCATTTTTGGCTACTACCAGATGTGGAAACTTATTATTTAATGGATTGGCTCAGTGATACACACACGACATTAACTTCATTAAAAATGCTTGTAAGGTTGTATACTTTGTTAAGGTGTATAATGTGGAGCTTTCATATTGTTCTCTTTTCTGTTCCTATTTCAGTGCAGTGCTGCATTTGTCTTAGGAAACAATATAATTCTGAAGTTTAATTTGTAGCTTTTTTTCAGGATTTCTGAACCCTGCAGTTGCTTTGTGTCTTTTTGTTTCTTTACATGGCTGGCTTTGCTACAACACTTGGTTATCACATTTCATTACTAGTTAAAAAGCTGTGGAATATTTTTGCCTTTCTATTAAATGCAGGTGAAGCAACAGAGGCAGCCATGTCTTTGTGGGGACAGAAACTGATTAGAATAGTGCTTTTGTGAGGTATTTCCAGGAAAATTAAATGGTACACCTGTGAGAATTAAAGACTGAAGATTTTCAGTTAAACAAGCAAAAAACAAAAATGTCTGTAAATAATAAAGTATAACATAGCTGCAAAATATATTTCCCAAACAAGTATGAAATCCTGGATCTCATTCTAGGTGCATGTCTGAGCTATGCTATCTATATAGAGAAGAAAGCAATAAGTATGTGGCTATGCTAACTGTATATTTGTATATTGTTTTTAGCTTTTGTTGTTTTGTTTTTCTCCTCTGACTTTATCGCAACCTTACTTAGAATTCACTCTCACTTCCACAAGTGGGAGTAGGTCTTGTTAATTAAATGCCAAAGGGCAGTTCGAAAGTCTGAAAGTCAAATAATCCTGCAATGAAGCCCACCCACCACTTACTCTTTAGCATGAGATCGTGTCCTCTAAGCTTCAGTTTGCATGGAGTATGTGTAAGGCTCTGAGTCAGCCCACAGGGGTGAGGTGCAGTGGATTTTTTCC
This sequence comes from Corvus kubaryi, assembly GCF_017639235.1. Taxonomy (NCBI): domain Eukaryota; kingdom Metazoa; phylum Chordata; class Aves; order Passeriformes; family Corvidae; genus Corvus; species Corvus kubaryi. The sequence continues at coordinate 29,834,956 of NW_024580667.1, read as the reverse complement.
AGAGATGATGTTACTGTTCATCGCTGATGTTCTCCCACTGCTTTTAAGGCTGTGCCATAGTCTGTTTCCAACCCAGACAGACAAGTTAGAATTGAAAGCATGAAAAGTTGCTGCAGTTAGCAGTTGAATTTTGAAAATTATCATTTTAAACACCAGTTTCTCTTCTGGTGTTATCTTCAGTGCATGACCAGTTGGCAGGGCTTTCCAGCTTATCCCAAACTGATGTAGGTCAGTTATTTTGCCTTTCCTTTTAAAATGTCCTTTGAAACTTTTAGTAATTCTCTGTTCTATCAGTCACTTATCCCAACTGAAAGAAGCACTTCCGGGGATGCTTTTTTGTTGTTGTTAGTTTTGAGGTGTGTTTTGTCTTCCACACTTAAAAAAGGTATATATCTTGCACATACATGGTATGACAACTTGGTATGAAACTAGAAGGAATTGAAGTTAATTTATAAATCTGCAAGCCCAGTGAAGAAACTTAATTTGCAATCTTTGGACGAGATAACTCTCAAAATGGATAAGAAAACTGTTCAGCCAGGCTTCCCTCTTCCCCCTCCTTAATGGTTCTAGCTTCATAGCAAAAATTGCTTAGTTTCCTTGGTGAATTTAAATTTACCTGAGAAAGAGAGAAACTAAATGGAGCATCAGATTTAAGTTGGAATATATTTTGCGTGCATGGTACTCGATGCTTTCATTTTGGAACCATGAGATAAGTAACTTCTGATGCAAGCTTTGTTATCTGTGGTGCCTGTGTTGTGTTCAGCACCAGCATTTGTGACGACTACCAGCACTTCACACATGCATTGTACTTTGCTTGTGTTTCTTTTTACATTGTCTTAGGAGGCAATAAAGACTGGCTTTGTAAGCAGTAACTCATTTTAAATAAGCTTTAATAATAAAAAAACATCTCCAGCATGCATTCTTAGGAGCATGAACAGCTTTTACCACAAACAGGATAGTCTGCAGGGAGGTCCCTCAAGGTTATGATCAGCACACCAAAGCAGAATTCAGGCTTTTGCAGAGTTTTGGATTCAGGTCTTTAGCCATTCCAGTGTGTCAGTTTAAGCAGTGAAGTTCAGACCTGTGTTATTCAGAGTGAATTGAAGCTTTTCCTACAGAACCGTTGGGGATTGCAGAGGCCTGTTTAGGGTTATTCTTGGGAGTACTTCAAGTCTCTGTGGATCTATTTGGATACATTTCCTGTCTTTCTTGAAAGACTTGCTCACACTGCATGAAGCACGATAGGTTTACTCACCATCCTCTTTGTTTGCAAACATAGTAAATCTGTATAGTACATAAGATTTTTTGTGGGTGTTCTCTGGGGAAATATATGAAATAAAATGCATGCTCCTTGCAATACTATTCAGAATGGAAAAAAATAAGTGGAACTTGGCTTGTACAAGGCAATGTTTGTTCACTACCTTGAGAGAAAGCTCAGTGTTTCTCTCGAACTGATCATGTTTATGTAAATGTAAATGTAGCCTGGGACAACCCAGTGAAGACTGAGGTAGGACTTGCCATGTAGTATAAAGCCTGTGACCCTCTCAGTATCGTGCTTCCAAGAGCTTCTCAGCCTTTTGGGGAAGCTCAAGTGTAGTGTGTTCTTACCAGTTTCTTATCTGATAGGTGGCTGCAAGGATTTGCTGTTCTATAGCATTGTGGAGACAGGAGGTGCTTTGGCAGCTTGCTGCAGCCACTTCACATGTGGCCCTGGTACAGCAGTACCTTCTGGTGCTCTGTTAGCCCTGCCTTCCCCTCCTTGGTGCTTCTCTAAGGGCAAACACCATGAAAGGGAACCTGTGATAGACCTTTGCAGCTTCGACTTTTAAAAACATAATCAGTCAACAGTCACAAACTGCTTGCTTCTTGCTCATTTTTCTGATTGTCATCCCTATTTGAATGTCTCTTCTTCAAAGCAATATATATCCAGATACCAGATTTTCTTAAACTGATTATTTTGTGACCCTTTAAATAATTTTGGTCTTGTACCTCAGGCTTTTACTTTTTTTTGCAACTAAAAGATTGCAAAGGCTGTTTCTGCCAATTATAGCTGAAACCTTTAATTTCTGCCCTTTTTTTTCTATTTAAGATGGTGCCAGTAGTTCAGTGTTTTCTTTGCAAACAAAGAAAGCAAGTGTCCTAAGCTGTATTGCTCTTTGAGAACAGTGCTCTCTATCAGACTAATCCTGTCACAAAAAAGCAATGATAAATTTGGATGCCATGAAGGTTCTGAGGAATTAGCATTCCTTCGAAGTAGGGCTTGTCTTGCACCCTACACTGAACTGCACCCTTTATTTCGTTGATTTTGGCAAACTCCTGACACCTCTTCTACTCCTTGTTAGTTAAATATTCTGTATCATCTAGAGGCTTCTGCTGCTTTATGTTGTCTGATTATCTTCTGACATAATGACAGGAAGCTTTCCCAGGAAGTTTTATTTAGCCAGGAGCTGCATTTTTCATCATGGGCAGGTTAATCAGCATTTTCAATCTCCAGTGCCCTGAACTCCTGTTCTGCAGTACAGGCAGGGCTTTCTGCTCACACTGATCACAGACATCCCATCTCACAAGGCCCATGCCCCCCTTCCTTTGCCGGAGTGGAAGAAAATAATGTATTTTGAGAACTTAGCCTGATTGGTGTCCAGCCTACTGAGGGAACAGCAATACACACACATTTCAGCTCCTGCTAAGCCATTCACGTGGGGAAATAATTGCTTTCAGTTGCAAGAAAGCAAGTTTATAATACTGATTCGAATTTCCTTCCAGTATGAAGAAAGCCCATTTTCTGACCAACTCAGCTATTTTTCGTTTTACCATGTTAAACAGCAGTGGAACACGGTACAATTGCTTGTTGTTGTATTATGCTGTGATAGAGAAATTAAGTGTTTCATTACACTTCAGCAATTTCTATTCTCTGACTATATATTTCGTTCCATCTCTGCCAAAAAACATCACAGGGTTTTGTGAGCCACTTTCTTAAATGATTTTGAAAAGAAAACACATCGGAACTAGTTACAAAACTATGAAGCAAGCACTTTCTTGTATCCAACCTTTATGGCTCAGGAGTATTCCCAAGAACTAGGTCAGGTAATTCTTTATTTAGTAACAGGTAAAAGTAAGGGGACAGTTTGAAAGAATATTGTTAGTTCTTGATGTACAACAAAAGAATGTTGAGGAATCCTTGAATATAGAGATTTTGGGCCTTATGAGTTCCTATCAGTTTGCATGAAAAGTTTACTAATGACTTTGACTAATTAGCAGCAGATGTAACTCTATCTGGAGTGACTCAACTATTCTTGATCTCCAGTCTTTGTCCTGTACTGCCTTCTAAATTGTCATGCAAAACCCAATACGTACCACTCATCTCTTGTACTTTTGGTGTACTTACAGTGCTACTAAATCCCGGGTTACCCGTTCCATAACCTAGTTCTTGGCTTCAGCTCCCTCTCATCTCTCCCCATCAGCAGTAGTTATACAGGGAACAGTAAGCTGATTTGCAAACACTGGGTTCAAGGTTATTTTTAACATTTCTTAAGGTGGAACCTTATCTCTTCTCTATTGACATATAGGTAAATCCTTCAGTTACGTTCTGGGCAAATAAAAGTGCTGTATAAAGATTTTTCTTTTTTTCTTTTTTTCAGAATCAGGAACAGCTTAGAGAAGAGGATTCTGATTTTATTCTGAATGATGGTGACCTTACCGTGACCTATGGTGATACAACAATAACTGCAAATGGTTCTTCTGGGCCCCATACAGCTACCACTAACCTTGACAGCAGGAGAACAAAAAGTAGTTCAGAGGAAGCACTGGAACGTGATTTGGGAGCAGCAGATCATGAAGTTACAAGCAGGGGTACCCGGCTAGTATTTCCTCTGGAATACAATGCATGATTACTGACTCAGTAAAAATAACTCTTGCTCTGTGAATGGATCAAGGAAGACTGCAGGCCACTGTGTCACTTGAGGTGGGGGTGTTTATTTAAACAAGTTAACATGCATAAGTGGTTTTACTAGGGTCTGAAGATGTCACCTATTTTTTACTCAAGATGCTGACAGTGGGGTTTTCTATATGTCTGAAAATAGACAAATGAGAAAACTGGTTATTCTCCTCTTTCCAACTGCATATCAAATCCAAGTATAACTAGCATGCTGCAATTGTCTTGTTCAGCTGCAGCAGCTCTCTCTCTGAAGAGAGGTACATGAAAACATTGTCATAGAACTGAGCTTGTCTTGGCTTAGCTTGAGAATGTGAAAGGACAACTATAAATTTGATAATAATTAAGAGACAAAGACGATTGTGTGTGTATCTGAATGTGGAGAGATCCATTGTTAACTTCTCTTGTGAGGCTGAGGAAACTCAAGTGAAATGGGACAGTAAACATTGGGACTACAGATGCATGAATGAAAAACTGGGGAATCTGTTACTGCAAACTGTACTTAATCTATTTCAGGGAAAAAAAAGGGAAAAGAAGATTTCTTCACTGGCCAGCTGTTTAAATAGGAAGGCAATGAGAGCTACTTGTCCCTTGAGCTTTGGGCAACTTGACTATTACTCTTAGCCTAACTTCTAGTGCCTCAAAAGAAAAACATCCAGCTTCCTGTGGTCTAAGATGTACCTGAAGCCGACATGAGCCTGGAGCCAGGCTCTCTCGGGTAGCAGTGATGAAGTAAAACTTTCTTGCATATGAAGATATTTGGAAACTTGGGCTGGGGAAAACAGCAGATAGGAGAAGGGGAGAAAAAAAGAGAGAGACAGAGGCAGTATTGAACTTGCATGGAACCAAGAGGTTTCATATTGCTCAGAAGAATCCATGGACTCTGCTCACAGTTCTTGTGTGTGACAAACAGCAAACATCAAATTCAACAAACTACTGTTTTTACCATTTGTGACCATCCTAAAAGAAAGCTGTTTACCCTTGTTCTCTTTCGCAGAGTAGATGTGAAACTTCAGTGGGGCATTGCACAACAGCACATAAGCTACAGAAGTGATGAACTGTAGTATCATCCTAAATGTGAAAAGGGAAAAATCTCTGACTAGTTTTTAGCCCACTTACACGTAGGCTAGCTTTAACTTATTGCTAAATGCTTTTTAATTTCCAGATGAGAAGATAATCATTGTCTTTGCCAATAGCTGAAAATGTATGCTTTGAAGAGCCTTTCAGCTATTTAAAGCATGCTAAAATGTGATTTCATTCTCATGTCTCAAAAGATTTATTTTTGTAAAGACTTCTGTGGCCCACTAATGTGATGTAATATCAGTTTGTCCAAAAAGTGTGTTTTTCTTGCTGCCATTTCAGTTGTTCCTCTCATAAAATTATGTGTGAGTAAATACCCACTCTGTTTTTCCTTAACTATTAAACTTATTGGGCTAACCTCAATACAAGAACTTCCTGCTGCAGAGAAACTTTGCAGTTGTGTCTGCTTTCTTTCAAATGTGTTCTCTAATGAGTGCTCTACCTCCCTGTCTGTCCCTCCAAGGTAAATTTATAAAGGGTATTGATCTGTAATGACTGTCTCACATTATTAAGAAATGACACACGAGGAAACCAGGAGTCTTTTTGTGGAAAAATTGTAAGACCAATATAGAATCGCAGAATATTCACAGTTGGAAGAGACCCACAAGGATCATCAAAGTCCAGCTCCTGGCCCTGCACAGCACCATCCCCAAGTGTCACACCATGTGCCCAAGAGCATTGTCCAAACACTTCTTGAGCTCAGTCAGGCTGATGCTGTGGTCACTGCCCTGGGGAGCCTGTTCCAGTGCCCAACCATCCTCTGGGGGAAGAACCTTTTTCTAATATCCAACCTAAACTTCCCCTCGCACAATTTCAAGCCATTCCCTGGGCCCTGTCAGTGGTCACTACAGAGAAGAGATCAGTGCTCCTCCTGTTCCCCTCATGACGAAGTCACAGACTTCGACGAGGGAGCTTTGTTGGTAAATGATGCAGAGTAACAAACCCTGATGAGGATTGCTGAGCAGAACAACTCCTTTTCAGGCTGCACGTGTCTTGCAGAAAAATGCCAATTCTCTTCATTTCCCTGGGAGCACAGGCAGTTTATCAGTTAAAGCTGAGGGGCCATGTGCAGATCCTGTGACTGCCAAGAGCACTGCTACAAACAGGGGCACGACTCTGGAATTTTCAGGGTGCTTTCCGTGAGAGGTGTTCCAAGCACTGCTGACGCTGGCTCCAGGAGTAGCTCTGCTGCTCTGTCTCCAGCTATCGGGAAGGAGGAACACTATGACAAGTGTGTTTACACTGTGTGTTACATGTCTACTATGCACTGTAAGCTGGCTTTTCTGATAAGCCTGAGCAAGGGTGAAGTATCACATACTTGGTACTTGACCAAGTCTACCCCTACTCCAAGGATGCATGTTTTCTGGCCTATGAAAAGACAAAAAAAATATTGTATTTACTTTTACAATGAAGGAATTGCCTTTGGGGAAAGGACTGCAGGAATTTTAACTGGATGAGAGAAAAAAATTCTTTTTTGGCTGAACTTCCGAAGAGCTGATCTGAAGCAAGCAAATAGCAAAGGTTAAAATTACATCTATTATTAATGAAATTATGGCTACTATGTTTTACTCCTGGGGGGGAGGGAAAGATCTCACAGTAGGGATTCTAGCAACCTTAACAGATATTGTGAGCTGCTCATGCTACTTAGGAGGCCAGATTCTGTGCTTTTTGTCTTTGTTAATCAGATTGGCATGGTCCTTCTTGTATAATATCAACTTAACTCTAATTGCAGTCTTTGTTTAGACAGTATTGGTCAGAAGAGTGTCTTTTAGTCTTATCCTGGACAGTAAACCCCTAGGAACTAATATGCTTCACATGCCTTTCAAAGAAAGGTTCAGTGTTTCTTTTAACTCCGAAGCAGCTCCCTGGAATAACATGCTTGACCTCAGCCTTGGCAGACATGGTGTCTGCTTCTGCACAAGTGTGGGAATGGAATTTGGATACTCTCAAGCCTCAATTTCATATGCTTTTCTTTAACGTTTGGGGGAGGACCTTTTTGGGGGAGAAACCAGAGAAGTTACAGATGCATCAGCAGGGAGTATTCCTCTCCAAAATTACTGAACTCATAACCCACTGAAACTTTAGAAGAAAGAGAAGACAACCCATGACCAGGAGACGCAGACCATCCAGGAGAAAAGCAGCCAGTAACTACCCTGGACTGGCTATGAACAATCTTGGTCATAATTGGACTTGCAGAAAGTAGGACAAAGCTGCTGAATAGGTTGAACACATTACTCAGTCGAAATCATGTAGATTAACAAATTCAAATATCCCTGTATTGGAAAATGCTTTTTGTAAGAAGCAGCCCATGCTAACCTTATTTTCAATGCAGAAGCAAAGTCTTGCTTCCCAAGGTTCAGGGGGAAATCTTAACATGGTGCAGTGAAAAACCACAGATACTTCTTGGTCTGGAATTTTGGGGAGTGCCATTCTAAAAAATAACTTCCAGGAGAAATAAGCCTGCAAAGTGAAAGAGGAGGAAAGTGTGGAGGAAACAGTGAATTACAAAGCCAGGAAATGGTTTAAACAGGCAGCTCTACTGTGGGAACAGCACTGTAAACAATTGCTATTCTTAATCTTGCAGTCCTAAATGCTGAGAAGTTATGCTGGCTTCTGCATAACTTACCTAAAACAAGGGCAGTGGGATAATACAAAAGTAACAAACCCACCCCATCTTAACTGATCACAAAATCAAAGGCTTTTACAGAGCAGCACTGACTTGCTTCTACTCCAGAGCAAGGAAAGTAACTTGGAACAATTTTTTTTAAAGTAACCTTGCATCATTACTATGTTTTCTTGATTCTAAAATGCCTTTAGTAATTTTGAGAGCAGTTCTATGGTAACATTAGTGTGATAAACATGGATGTGCCTTATGAAACATGCACACATACAAATAGGATGCAAATGCTTGTCTAATATTTGAATCTGTGTTGCAGACTCAAATGACATTTCATATCTTCATTTCATACTTGCAACTTATATAAGTTTTTGTTATGGAAATTAAACAGTTGCAACAAAGCAACTGAATATTAGAATCAGTTCAGATTTTCAGGTAATAAAATGATCTATCTGGTTTGGCTGCTGTATTCACTCTTCCTCTGGTACTTTCTTGATAATAATTTATTTTGCACTGCCCCACATGGACTTGCTGACATCCAAAATGCCAGTGGGTTTGAAGCTTTATCTAGGGGCTGAATGTTAACTGGGAGAGACAGCTCATTATAATTTATATTGGAATATAAGACTTTATTTGTCGCCTGCACTGTCTCTGTCAGGGAACTTGCTGGTGGCGAAAGATATCTGCAGGGAGGGAGAGAAGTCCTGGCTTACTGAACACCTGCCTAAGCTGCCATGAATAAAGCCAGTTCTCCTCTCAGGTTCTTCTGCAGTAGTACAGAGCCAGAAAGGATTTCTATTGGTGCATGCAAGGGAGCAGCAATCTTTGTCCTAGGAAAATTAAAAATATTTGGGTTAGTTCTAGCTTTTATTAACATAATACTTTTAAATTTAATTTTCTGAATCCCCATTTCCAGCAGTTTTTTAACCTTTTGGAGCTTGAAAATGTCACATATAAACACATTGGATATAGATTTTAAAAAAGGAGGGAGGGAGGCAGAATAGTCAGACTTCACTTTAGTGCCTGAGTACAATTTCAAAGCTATGCCACATTGCTAACTTATGCAAATTTGATTAATTAAATGGCAATAAATTGAAATGCTGCAATTAAAGGTTGCTTTCCCACTTCTAATTGAGAAAACCTTCCAGATTTGCATTCCCTTGGAGAAAGTGAATGCCCAACTTAAAAGGGTTTTGCTGCAATGTTAAAATACTTAACTTTAGGCTATGAGAAATAAATTGGATTTATTTTTTAACTAGTTAAATCTCTGAAGTTGTTATTTCTGAGGCAGGGAGAAGTAGGTCATGCAGTTCCATATTTATGACTTTTGTTTCGAGATTTTAGTTTAATCAGGGAGGTTATCCTCCACTGCCTGATTTTGAATTTCAGTCCTAAATTGCTTGGCTTGAATGTCTTGATGTTGACACAGATTAATACCAGAAAGCAGAATACCAGAAGACATTCTGTTGGATCGCATCAGCCGATTAGTAATAGCTGTTGTGAAATAACAGCTTCCAGCACACGGGGTCACTTGAGGTAAGTTTGTCCGATTTGAGTTTGGGATATAAGAAGTAAAGAAAGAGCGGTAGAATCACATGACTCATAGCTGGTTCTGGTGGAGCAAGGAGAATGTAAGCCATCTAAGGATGTCCCAAATTTGCTTCCTTCCTTTTAAGGGAGACAGGCTGCTGTGCTTTGCCTTTGCAGTTACAGGCTGGATGCTTCTCTGGTTTCCTGTTAATTAGTTTTGGTCTGTTCATAATGCTCAAAATCACAAGGAGCATTTAACCTGAATTTTCAGTTTACCATTCTTGTAGCTCTTACCCTCTTGTCCTTAAGATATATTTATATCACTAAGGTTTCAGGAGGTGTCTAAGAGTTATTTCGAACATAAAAATGCACTAGGTATCCTAAGCATGCTGTCCTGACTAAGACTGCTGTGGTAGATGATGTGTCCAAAACTTTTGGCGCTTCAGTTCCCTTGAGGCACCCAAAGCCTGCATGGTATGATAGGTTCAAGCTGGGGGCGGTCCAACTGCTGTCACGGAGGGCTGTAATACATCTTAAGTCCTATCCTTCCAGGACATAAACACGGCTTCTTGTGTGCAAGAAACTGGGTGCTACTGCACCAAATGTCTTTTAACAATGGTGAAGAAATTTCTGTAAGCAGAGGTTAGTAGAACTGGAATGTAGTACTGTATCCCCTGACACATCCTCTTTGTTGTGTTGACAGCTGCACGACAACAGTCCTTTCAATATGTGCACTTGAAGCAGTGAGGATGTAAGGAGACCAGCAACTCTCTGCAGTACCAGGACTTGATTTCTTGGTCTTCAGCACACCAATGGTGTGCAGGTCTCTGAGTCCTAGTTTGGAAGCTCAGTATCCTAAAGAGGTTAAATGGCAAGGGGTTATCATTTAAATACAACAGTGGGTGGGGAGGAGAGAGAAAGCAAAATATTGTGAAAGCTCTCCATGTTGTGGGAGGATGTTCTCCATAGTAGTAGTGGAAGATGGGGAATAAACACCTGCTGGGCTTTCTGCCACTGGCTGGCTCGTGTACAAGCTCGGTTAAACATTCATTCATGTGGACAAAATACTACAGTAACTTCAGCTTTGAGCCTCTTGATTGATGCTTCATCCAAGCATTCTTTTCTCAAGAGAAGAAATTTTAGTGCTACTTGGAACTCCTGCTCTGTCAACAAGTTTCAGGTTAGATATGAAGATGGTGTTGCTGTTCTAGGTCAGCATCATCTTTCCATTTCTTATTACTTCCTTACTTCAAATAGACCTTGGAGTCACTGGGAAGTAGCAGGTATAAGGTGGTGGTAGCTTTGGTGGAGTTCATTGTTTCACACTGAGTTACACCACTGGCTGCACTAGAACAAATAATCATAGTTGTCATTTGTAGTCAAGTCAGCAGTATGTCTTCTCATATGCCTGACAGTAATGCAAAACTCACTGTAGCTTGACACATTTGTGATACATATAAACTTTGTATTTTATTTCAGAAGTGAAAAAGGCTGATACTGTCAGGTCTTAAAGCAAAACCTTGAGCAATTTGGCCCTCTTCTCACAGTACAGAACTGATTTGGAGTTCCCTTCCTTAAAATCAAATTAATGGTTCCCACCTTGGAGCATCCAACAGTTGCTTTGATACCCTTTTCTTTTAGGAAGGGTGGCAAGGTACAATAAAAAGTAAGCATTATTATGTGGAGAAATAAAATATAGATTTACATCAACATGGCTGGGACAGAGAGGTGTTATAACTTCTAAATCTGTTCTTAGAAAGAGTGAATGATCATGCAGACAAAGGAGGTCTGGATGATATACTTCATTTTATAAGATATTTGGAAAGTTCTTTCTCAAGAAGCCTTGGCTCATTGCTGTCTTAATCACTGTCAGAAGATGAATCTCTGAGGATTAATAACTGACTATTTATTCTCTGTTCTTCTTAACTTTCTTAACTTTTCACCACTTTTCACCATGGAGAGAAGTTACTAGCACTGTCATCCAGAGATTTCTAGGGCTGGGTCTAGAGAAGGGAGTCATAGCAAAGTGAAAAATGTGGGGGATATTCAGTTAATTTTGGAACCCAAGGTTGATTGTAAAATGGGGCATTGTGCTTAGTGAAAAGCATCTCCAGGGCATGTGCATCTACAAGTGCAACGGCCTATAAAACAGCTGCTTGTCTGTAAGAAAGAGCTTGGAACCATCCTGGTTGGTGTTCAGAAGACAGCAGGAGTGATTCAAAAGTCAATGCTGAGAACTGAAGCCAAACTCACAAAACATCTCTTGCACTATAAATCCAGTGCAGGAGCTGCTCGCTGGTGCTGTCCAGAGCAGTGATATGTGGGTGGCTTTGCTGGTTGTCTGAGAGGATGGGAGGTGGAGCCTTGGCAGAGTGTCAGCTCCTGTGTGAGATACCACAGGAGAGTCACCTTCATTTTGCATTATCCTATCATCTATAGCCAGTAATTTTTCAGTATGCTAACATCAGCTGAATATTTGAACTGGATCATACAAGGGAGGAGAGGAAATAATGAAAAGAGATGGTGATGACAATTTAACTCTGCTTGAAGAGCTACAGACGTTCTGCACACTGACTTTCTTTCCCCAGCCATTCTTTATTTTCTTAAACATACTTAATAAAGGATATTTGTCAATCTAACATTGCTTCTGTTCCAAGACTAGGGCACCTCTGCTACGACTGAGTTCAATATTCTCAAAACAACTGAATTTTGTTCATCCAGGTATCTATTATTTTTCCTAACCAAGAGTGAGTTCACAAAGTAAAAACTATTCCTGCTAAACTAATCCACAGTCCAAGACAAAGTGATTTCTGAGAAGCACTTAAAATAAAATAAGCCATGTGTGTTTTTGAAGTTAGGAGCTGTTTTCTTTTTCTTTTAAGAAGAATTTTAAGAAGAATAAAAAGTGACAGCTTACATTCAGATTTTGTGTAGGGTAACACTTGAAAATGTGATTATTTCTATATACACTGTGTCCTGCGACATGCAATCAATGAAATAAAATAATCAAATCCATCCCTATGAAAAATCTTAAAACCATGTCTGCTCTCTTGTTATGGGACAAGAAATAGAATTTAAATACTAAATGATTACATAAAATCTGAAAAAGGGAATTATAACCCGAGGTAAATGTACAGCTATCTTGAAAGCATCTTTTATTTGGGAAAGGATGAGTAATTAAACACGTGCCACAGCTATAGAGAGAAACTTGGTTTATGGCATGAAATTTTCTGTAACAATTGCAGTACTGAAACACACCTGTCTTTTGCTAGAACTCCCAGCCTCATCTGCCCAGCAGTGCTTTTAGTTTTTACACTACAATGAGGAGAAATCACTTCTCCGTGGTTTGCTGTGCCCCACTTCTCTCTGTACGTTGGTCATCCTGTGCAGAAAATTGTTTCTGTGCTATTGCAGCAGTGAGTTTGTCTTGTGTGGTAGGTTTTAAAACAGCAAACAGAAGTTGCAGTTAGTAGGAAGCAGAGCTTTCCTGGTGCCCTCCACTGCACGGGAGGTAGCCAGCTCCCAGACATTGGACCAGACGGATGCTGTGGGGTTGGATGCAGCTGTGGAGCTCCAGCCACCTGCTCCCACCCAGGTTCCTCGGTACTCAGACCTTGATAGACCAAGTGCCAGCTGAGTTAACTGAAGAGTGGGATTTGAACTGTGTTTATGCATGGTCAGTGACGTGGTTTAACCCCAGCCAGCAACTAAGGCCACGCAGCCACCTGCTCACTCATCACCAGTGGGATGGGGGAGGGAACCGTAAGGACAAAAGGGAGAAAACTTGTGGGTTGAGATAAAGACAGTTTAACAGAGAAAGCAAAAGCTGTGCACACAAGCAAAGCAGAACAAGGAAGTCATTCACTATTTCCCATGGGCAGACAGGTGTTCAGCCATCTCCAGGAGAGCACAGCCCCATCATACATAACAGTGACTTGGGAAGACAAACACCATCACTCCAAACGTCTCCTACTTCCTTTTTCTGCCCCCAGGTTTATATGCCAAGCATGAGGCCACATCGTCTGGGATATCCCTGTGGCCAGCTGGGGTCAGCTGTCCTCACTGTGTCCGTTCCCAACTTCTTGTTCACCCCCAGTCTCCTCACTAGTGGGTGAGGAGCAGAAAAGTCCTTGACTCTGTGCAAGCACTGCTCAGCAATAAAGAAAATATCCCTGTGTTATCAACAGCAGCACAAATCCAAAACACAGCCCCACACTAGCTGCTCTGAACAAAATTTACTATGCCAGCCAAAACCAGCTCAGTCGGCTTTTCAGCCAACAACAGGAAGACTGCAGAGAAACAGCGGTGTTGAGCAGCTTCAGGCAGTGAAAGACAGGGGACCCCAAGGTGCATAGTGCACTTTCATCAAATGGATTGTGGGAGAAAGTCTCTTCAAGCACAAGAAACACCCTCATTGGTAAAACCCTACTGGAAAAATAAACGGGGCAAGATGTGATTTACCCTGGACACTGGTATTTAGAAAGGGAGGAGAAGGGAATTCCAGCAAATTTCCACAGATCTCCCTTCACTAGGAAGGAATTAACTGTTACAACACTATGGTCAAATGTAAAAAGAACTACCCTCAGGTTACTATAAGCTACCCTTAGCTGCATCCTTCAGTACAGATGCTATACCTGCGTGGGGCAGAGACAGCAGTAAGTAAAAAAAAAAAAAAAAAATCCAGAAAGCTTCTAAAAAGGAAGGTGGTCCATTACTGGGCCTTTACTAACAAAATCTGAAAAGATGGATGTGCATTTTTTTCTTGTAGAATTTCACACTTTATTTGGAGGATAATACTATGCTTGTATGAAAGCACTTGGTTACAAAAATCAACCTGATTTTACCTTTTGGCAATTATTCCAAAGCTTGACTGTCAAGTCAGGATGTAAAGGATTTCAAAGGATGCAAACTTCACTCTGTATTAATTGTACTTATGATACTACAGGTATTCCAATTACTGCTTACAGTTAGATACTTCTAATACTACAGCTGCTTTAGATTAAGGAGTAACTATCACCTTTCCTAGATGCTTTTTACCTTCACTAGTTTAAAACTGCTCAATATTGGAATGAACTTTTCATGAGTAGAGCAGTGATGAAGCCCTGCAGGCATTTAGAAATAAGTCCCAGGAATTATTCTGTAGGGCCCTAGACTACTTGTGCATTCCCCAGATCAAAGCATCGTTAGAAGATGAAAAAGTTTTATTAGTTAAATGTCTAGCTCAAAATTATTCTAGCTATTCTGTAACAGATCACAAGAGACTTCTCTCCCACTTATCCCTGGACCTTTTCTTTCATGCATTAGTAAAGCTTTTTAATATAATGTTTATTAAAGGCACAGCCTAACTCTTCTGAAGGACAGGGTTTTTCCCGTGAGGACTGGGGCATCAGTAGCCAGTAAGGGAGTTTTACTCTCTGCATACTGAGGAGTGCTCCAAGGTCAACCCTCAGGAGCTCAGTGTCTCAGAACTGGAATCCTTCCTGGCAGGAATCTGTGAAGCTTTGAGTACAGGCATGACCAGACACACTTTGACAGCTCCAAGCAACATGAAATTCAGTTTAGAAATAAGCCAAGTTTATGCAGTCTCGAAATTGCTGACTGGCTGCCTCCTTCAGGGAAGCACTGCCAGTTTACAAGCAACATGTGAACCTACAGTAGAGAGCTAAAAGCAGCAGGAGAGTCATTTTCTAGGGCAGAACTATCAAGGCAGCTACACATAACCTATATTACTTGTCAAGATTTTAACTCCTTTCCCATTAAGGAACTAAGTTTTAGAAATCCTAGCTAGGTGGTGTTGTTATTATTGTTATAATCCAATCTGAATGTAACTGCTTTAATTGTAAGTTCTTAGAAGAGTCAACTAGCAAATATTTTAATAAGAATTTACAGAGAACCAATAGGAAGATATTGTTTCCAATTTACAATTTAAGGATGCAAAATGAAATTCATGCTAAAGCAACTCCTCATTTGCTGTAATAATTTGAGGCTGGGTCCTGATTTCTAGCAGTTTCTACAACTTAGACATTAAAAACGTTGTGAACAGCCAAAACCAATTTTCAGGTAAGCAAAAGCACCTCTTTTCATGCAAGAAATTGATGTTATATAAATGACTGAAATATTTATCTGGTTATCTGATTTGGGGGCATCAAGGCAGAACTGGGACTTGAAAGTTAATCAATATGCAAGAATAAACAAACCAAAGTGCTTTATTGAAACAAAAATTGTAGAATGGAGAAATGAATTAGAAATAAACAAGCTTGAAAGCTGAGTATTGGGGGAAGGGGAGGGTTGTTGTTGTGTAAAAAAAAAATCCTATAGTTACGTGCTTGTGACAAGAACAAGTTAGTACAGAGCAATGGTAGAAGGCTGTTTTCTGCATCCAGTAAGAGAAGTAACAGGCTTAAACTGAATCAAAAATGATCCAAACAGATGACTGAGTGCAGTTTTTAACAGTGGGCATACAGACATAATGCAGTAAATGGCTGCTGGATGAAGTCGTCATCCTTAATGATTTTAAAACCAGCTTGGAACAGGTGACAAATGTCCCATCCTCTCATCTCTAAATCCATTTGAGAAAGAGTTAAGTATCACTAATTGTTCTTAAACTGGTTTTATAAAAAAAAGGCAAAAAAATAAGAGAGGGGAGTGAATACTCACAACAATTCACTCAAATGACCCCTGCTCAAGCAGCAGCTGAAATGGCTGTGAAAAGCCAAGGAAAGGTTTTCAAATCTTCTATCAGAGAGGACTCTGCTGTACTTGGATTGATCTCCCACAGCCCTTTCCCATTATTTTAACAAGTGCTGCACTTCAGATGCTAGCCAGAGCACACCTGAAACTAGTTTCATGCCTGTGCATAAATAAACAAGGGCCTAATCATTTCACAGCTGTATGGCACAGCACTAAAGACAGCTCAGCCACAGTGAGGGCAGTGCTAGGGCTGGGTGGTCCCACATCCTGCACTTGCTGGCACAGCTGGGATTTCTACCCAGGGCAAGTGAGCAACCACACAGTCTTTGCTTACACAAACACACTCCACCTTTCTTTTCCCTTCAGCTCCTCTCAAGAAAAATAGGGCAAAACCTACTGGGTTAATGGTGTGTGGTTTGTGCTCCTCTTGATTTATTGTACAGCTCCAATATATTTTATTCAAATACTGGCAGAGGTGCAATTACCAGATTTCCTCATAGGAAATGTTATGAGACACTAACTTATTGCAGAGTTCTCCAGAACAAATTATTTAAAAACATTTCCATGAAAGTCAGCATTGCCTCCTTTTCACAGAGTACAAGCAGAATGTACAAAGCATCTTTAAACTAGGGCTCTGGTCTTTTTGTACGTTAAAGCTGACTTTTCAGGACACTTCAGCACTCTGTGCAGTACTTCCTATGGATCACAGGGCTTCTGGACCACCAGCTTCATATCTTGTCATAACATGGCAGTCTACCATAACACTTCCTTTCTATTTCTAAATTATAGAAGTTGTCTTTTAAAATGAGTTGTCTCTTCTTTTCCATCCCTTCCTGCCATGCTGTTCTCATGGTCAAAAAACCCCCACCTTCTTCCAACTTCCAGGCTGAAATGATTCATTGCTGATATACAAAAGTCTGTTCTCATGCCAGTATTGTTCATAGCCTGATTACCTCTCTCCCACACTTCTGTTCACACTGCTGTGCACTGCAGTCCTCTTTCAACCTTGACTTTGAGACTAAATAAACCACACAGCTTGGTCCTCTCCAAGAAGTTATTTCACTTGACATTTCTCTGTATCATGTATTAAAAATATTAATTCATCCCGTTGGGGCTCGGGTGCCTATGACAAAGAATGTGTTAATGCCACCATACATTTGCCCTTTTCACAACTAGCTCACTCAGGGGTTCAGAGTCACCCCTTGAGCCACCAATGTCCCCTGACCAGGCACACATGAACACGGACTGCTACAGCAGTTCTGCAAAGCCAGCTCCAGCATACCAAAGGTGTCACTCAGCTTCTGCTTGATACGGACTTGGCCTCTTCAGAAAATCTAACTTATTTGTCTAACATCTCACAGACACTGTGGCACCAGGGACTGAGTCCAGCTCCTCTGAGAGCGTTTAAACACGTCAGCCATGAGATGCTGCCTCCATCCTTTTCATCTCCTTCAGTCTCCTACCAGATTCCTGCACACTTTCTAACCTCTGGCACAGACCAGGAGGTGCTCATGGTGCCAGATGTGTTGCATGATCCATTCCTGCCCCAGGTGTGTCCAACCTTGAGTGTTGATCAAGTGCTGCAGTGGAGAAAAAACAACCACTTGTGATACATGACTGATAAGAAGCATGAAAGGGGAGGCAGCAGACACTGAGTCTGACTCCTTCAGTGCTTGACTTTGCAGCACAGACACTGAACGCCTCTGTAACAGTGTGCATAGACAAGAGGTTTCCTGGCATTTTTGGAAAAGCTCATACTGAAAACAATAGATGTCAGTGATATGCACATGAGTCACTGCTAGAACTGGGACTTTTAAATCCAGTGCACAAATATCTGTCACTCGAACCAAGGACACGGACAAGGACCTCCTCCAGACTCCTCTGTTCTGATGGCTCGTGGTAATGCCCACTGCAGAAGTGACTGCAAAGGCACTCCCAAATGGAGCTCAGGCAAAGGCAGCTGGGTGACACAGCTCTCACATCCTCCCTTGTACTCACAAACTGAGCCAGACAGTAGCAGAAGGTGGGCAAAGACTTTATTTTTACAAATTTGAGCTTTAAAACTTCAGTTCTGCAGGAGAGCACTTCTTCCCATGCATCCCACCCCAATGCTGCTAGGAGAGTAGGGGGGCAGTTAATAAATTCCTTATGCAGAGGGAATGAGAGGAGTCTGGTTTGCAGGAGAAATGTGTTTATATGGTCTGAGAAAAGTATAGGGGAAGGCAAGTCACCATTACCCTGTGGACCAGCTCTCCACCCGGGGGCTGGTCCGCTGCCAGTTGTCCGCACAGCCACTTGAACAGAGCCACGGCTAGAGCTGATGTTGAACCATTCCCAGTTTCCCCCTGCAAATCAGACTCAGACTCACCCTGTTCTCCATATCCTCCCCCTTCCCCTCCACCCCAAGCTTTCCTCCTCTATCTCCTTCAAACAATAGACTTGGGGCAATTCCCAGTTCTTGACCCCTGCTTCTCCTAGCTTGCTCTCTCCATCTTCCTTCCTTCCTTCACACATACTCCTAGCCAACTTTTCCAGTTAAAGCAGTCACAACTTCCTGCCTCTCCTCATCAAATCCCAGTCCCTCATTCCTCTCACACCCAAGTCCTTTGCCCAACAAATCCCACTATCCTCAACTAAAAGTGAATTCCTTTCCCCATTCCCTCATGTTTACCCCATCTGTCATCAATGTCTTCTCCCTCTCACCTATAGTCCTTTCCACTATTAAGCATTGGAAAGCTGAACACTGGATTTGGGGGTCTTCCTCAGGAACAACTGCAACAGGGAAAGAGGGGATAGGGAAGAAGGCATCAGTGAGAACCAGGAATGGCAGACTCCTCCCTGCTCAGCCCAGTGATGCAGCCCCTGCCATAGTTACATGGTTTTGATTCCCACTGTGTATCTTGTACCACACTGAGTTTTCTATGGGAAAGAAAGAGGTTTGCACAGTCTCACTGGAGATAAAACCAATGCAGCTTTTATTTGGTGTAAAATAAAGATACACACACATACCAAAACCACTTTTACTGAACACGTGCTATCCATTTTATACAAACATTAATATATTTGGCCAAATCAGAATAGAAAGCAGAGGTAAAAAAAAACCACAGGGAACATCCTCTACACAGAGGTCATTTCCCCTACCCAAACTGGAGTTCCTATCCCGAAAGTCACTGAAGTGACAAATGATTTCAAAGAAATCTCTTTGAGAATATTTGAACACAGGCAAAAGACCACCACATTCTAAGATCAAAAGAATATGCACTGTTTTGACTGAAATTCCCTCAAGAGACGTAAACCTTATGCCCATGATGAAAAGCTTCAGCCTATGTACAGTTGAAGTTTGGCAAAACTGGACATTTAGAAACGGGCAAAAAGTTTGGAAAAACTTTTTTTTTTTTAAATCCAGGGAAAGACTGGATTCCCACTTAACAGCAACAAGAAATGGCACTGCAGATGCCCTAAGTTAGCAGCAGAATTTAACATCTCAGTGCTGGAAGCAAGAATTTCACAGTACTCAATATCTAGACTGCAAGTTCTAAAATGTTAATCAGCTTCCAGCCTGTTGTTCAGAGCTGAGACTGCCAGATATGTGTCTCACCAACAAACAACAGGCCCCTTCATCACTGAAACCCACCACCTCAATGTATCTGGATCTCGCATTCATCTCTTTAAACCACAGCCAAGAGAAGGACAGCCTGGACCTGGCCCATCACTCACACACACGCACTGCCAGTGGGGTGCTGAAAACTGCTAATGCAAGGTTTGACAAATCATATTTCTCCCATGTCATTCTTCATGGTTGTAGGAGTCATGTCAAGTTAAATAGGAAAGACAAAACAACATCTAAGGTAGTGCCAGTGCTGCATGGATTGCATGGTGACTCTGAGAAATGACATGCACCATCAGAGAGTACCAGTGACAGCTTTCTGTGTTCAAGAAAGGAACAGAACATGCTGTCGGGCTTGCTGGCTCACAGAGTTTCAGTTGTTTAATTCTGTTACCATAACAAACCCAGAAACTCTGCAGTTTTTTTTATCATTGAGCTTTACTGAAAGTGGTGATACTGAGAACTTAATGCAGAAACTCAGGACTTTTCTTGATGCCCAGACTGATGGGGGGGAGGGGGCTAAAATGACTCATGCAATACTTAAGTTGCGAAATAAGTAACTCTACAACCATTCTAACACTTCTGTTAGATACTGCAACTGATACTAAGCTATTTCTATTGTACCTGCAGTATGCAAGTACATACAGTGGATATCTACAAGGACTCCATCAGTAATATCCTAAGGAGTAAAAATAAGGCAGGGGCTAAGTATTTCTTGGCCCTGGATTTTGATCATTTCCCACAAGTATGTCACTACAGTTTGCCTCCCTGAAAGAAACCATTTAAATACAGATATGATGTTGTAAAAGACCAATTAACAATTACGGCATGGAAATATCCCAGCCTTTTATGAATAACTACAGTACTCAAGCTTCTACCTCCCTTAAGTCGGACGTGTGACAACAGAAATGTCCTGTGAGCATCTGTCAGTTTTATACCCATTTCCCACTACGACTTTTTAATAAATTAAACTTGTTAATTCATTGTATGTAATGTAGCACAAGTAGGTAATTTTCACCAATCTCAGTCTGAAATACTAAAACTCTACAGATCAGCCCTGCACTCTAAGCCTTCCAAGTTCAGGTTGGCTGTAAGAATGTGTTTACTGTTTCCCTTGCTTACCATGCCATGCCCTGCTCTAAAACAGCAGTTACAGTTCAATTTTCTACATCAGCCAGTAGAAAAGTGACTTCACTTCAAAATGCCCAAGCCATAAATGTCCAGCTACTCTCAAAATGCAGTCTAACTATGGGTGGCCTGCTTACAACAAGTTCTGGTTGCTTCCAAAGATCTCTGCCACTGAAACTCCATGCTGGTTATCCTAATCAGGCCTGTTTCTGTCTTTTCAGGTAAATACCAACAGCAACATTTGACAGTACATTTGCTTTTTCTTTAAGGCCTGAGTTTCAAGACCAAATACATGCTGTAAGCACCCTGAATGATGCTGTCCAATGCCACCAAAACACCCTGAAGAGAAAAATGGGATGCATTTGTTGGTGAGCCTTAGTTGTCCCCCTTGGGCAGGAGAATTTTGGAAAACCTTCTAGTGACTGAAGTGCACATGTCACACCATCAGTAATTAAGCAATGGCCATCCAGCCTTATATGCTCTTGCACATCCTGTTCTAAGATGTCACTCTGGGCTACTTGCTCCTTTCTCAGCTTTGGATATTCCCTATGCTTTTTTTAGAAGAGTTTTCTAATGAACTCAGGTGCACTGAATACAAACCACAAATTGCACTTGCTATATTTTGTACACTTTGCCCAGTGGAGCCCTTTTCGCATTATACAAAAATTAAAAAATTAAAATAATCACGGGGAGCAATCAGGCTAGTGAACAACTTTTGTTGACAGAAATAATTATTGATACAGAAAATGCATCTATCGTAGAATATCCTGAGTTGGAAGAGACCCACAAGGATCATCAAAGTCCAACTCCTGGCCCTGCACAGGACAGCCCCAAGAATCACACAACGTGCCCAGAGCATTTTCCAAAAACTTCTTGAGCTCTATCAGGCTGGTGCCGTGACCACTTCCCTGAGGAGCTGTTCCAGTGCCCAACCACCCTCTGAGTGAAGAACCTTTTCCTAATATCCAACCTGAACCTCCCCGGACTTCAGGCCAGTCCCTTGGGTCCTGTCACTGGTCACCACAGAGAAGAGATCACTGCCTGTCCCTCCACTTCAGCTCATCAGGAAGCTGTAGACTGCAATGAGGTCTCTCCTCAGTCTCCTCCAGACTGAACAAACCAAGTGCCCTCAGATGCTCCTCACACAGCTTCCCCTCTAGGCCTTTCAGCACTTTGCAGCTCAAACATGGAAACAGCTTCAGAAAAGACTAAATAATTTCCGGTAAGTGGATTTCCTCCCAGCTATAAGAATCAAGTTAAGCTAGATGTCAACACTTCTTTCCTCATCATGATAAACCATTTAAGTGAAACTACGTGTGGATTTTGAAAAACGTATGAAAGATATTTACCACCTGAAACAGCATGATGAGATTCCCTGTCAAGGTGAGGAGAATGCTTAACAGTTGCATCAGACAATTCTGTGACTGCAACTTGCTAAGAACAAATAAACAGGATATACTGGATTTTAATCTCCCATCTGATTTAAGAAAATAAGTACCGTATCATCTTTTGGTATGCACAAAAATCTTATTTTCTTTCCAAACCTGTCGGTACAAGCCAGGCTGGGTGTAGTCCCAGAAAAGCCTTCCAAAATAGGTTACCTGACATAGGTTATCAAGGCATTAGTACAGGTATTGTCCATCTCTACAAATACCATTATTAAATGCCACTGGAACACCCAGAGACAAATTTTGGTGTCACAGACACTGTGAGAGAACGCAGAAATATCCTTAGATAATACACAAGGTTGTTCCAGCACAAAATGAGACCCTGTAATTCTTACTTCAAGCAGAAGCCCAAGGATGCAAAACTGTATGAAGTGTGCTACTGGGAAATGAATAGATTTGTTCCAAAACATTTTTATGACTACATTTTCCTGTCAGATAATGAAAGAAACCTGCTTCTTGTGCCAACATACTCTCAGATGGGAAGATAAAGGGAAAAAAAAAAGAGCTAAAATAAATGAAGGTTCATCCTAACTTACTGACATGCTGTACAGCATAACACTCAGAGCACAAAAATGTACAGTGCAATTCAAACACCTCCTCCATGATAACATCTTTGAACTGCCTTTATTTTCAGCACTTTATATAAATACCACTTTCTTCCTGATCCTGGATTATCCTCAATTTGAAACTCATATTCTGGGTTTGTATTTGAGGACTGCATGTAAACATCCCTATAATCCTATACGCTCTTGTGGGGCCATTTAAAGACTACCAGACTGTAATGGATTCAAAAGCAGTCTCCATGAAGTTATGAAACTGCATCCCTAAATTACAACTGAACCTTCTATCCCCACATCAAGAAATTAAGAAACAAAGGTACTCGCAGATACATACACACCCTCTTCTCACATAAGTTGCAGGATATCTGCAGGAACATGTAATTTTAAAATCCAAAATAAAACTTCAGGGGTTTTTTTTGTTTGTTTCATTTGTTTGTTTGTTTTTTAAGAAAAGGTTTTATTTGGGAACTTCATTATTAATTTGTCTTAGCCTCTTAGGAAACATTTGCTTTTTTTCCAGGAGTTGCCAGCTGAGAGGATGTTATTGTTTGGAAGGGATGTGATCAGGACGACCCTGTGCACGGCACAGTGTGTCAAGCCCGGAAGCGAGGGAAGAAAAGTGACACAGAAAACAAAACAGAAATATCAAGCATTTGCCTTCCAGTTTCATTCATCCCTACATGTGTTCCTAAGAAATATATTAGTCACCTGTATCTTACATGAGTATCACCAAAGTGTATCAATACATGTACATTAAAAAAAATCCTACTTTCAAAACAATTACAGATTTCTTTAGAAAAGCAGATTTCTGCCACAAACATCTTCAAAACACATAAGCAGGTGAATACTTACCCTCTCTGCACGACTGCTTACCCTGCTGCTCTGAACGATGGACACGGTTCCCCTTCCCTCAGCCCCCTCCCTACAGCACCAGCAACCAACACGGGCAGAGACCCTGCAGAGCAGGTTTGGAGCAGGAGAGCTGAGTCCTGCCCTGCAGCAGGCACTGTCCTGGCTGGTCACTGACCTCTGCAGAGACTTCACAGAAGCCTCTTGTGTTTCAGTAGCAGTAGGACAGAGGCCAGCATGCTTCAGACCTCCAGAAGGGCAATGCTCTCACAGGAGCACCTTCCAGGCCCTCTAGTTCCTTGCTGAGAGGCTTCACCTGGGGGATTTTAAAATTTTCATGCAGTTTGTTTGTAGCATACCTGTGCTTTGTACACAAATCATGGTTTCACGCTGAAAGGGCTCCAAGAGTGATGCCGTACTCGGAGGACACCTCTCACCAAACCCTTCTCGTAAATAAAACATCCCGCCTGCCCTCTCCACGCAGCCCAGAAGGAACACAGCTACATTGAAGCCGCAGCGGGCCGGGGGGCCTGGACCCTGCCGCGCTGCCTGTACCCGAGGCGAGGCGGGTGTCCCTCAGCCGGGGCTGCCCCCGAGGGAGCGCCCGGCCCACCAAGTGGGCGCCTATCATGCCAGCGGTGACCCCCGCGCTCAGCTCTGCCCGACGGCGCCCGCCCGTCCCTCCGTCCGTCCGTCCGTCCGTCCGTCTGCCCTCGGGCCCGTCCGGGACGCGGGGCTCGGGCTCTACCGGGCGTCGCCGGCGCTGAGGGGGTAGGCGAGAATGCTCATGGCCTCTCCGCACGCCGCCTCAACCTGCCGCACCTGCTGGCGGCTCAGGCGCTCCCGCCAGGCGTGGACGGCCTCCCGCGCGTCGCGGGCGGAGATGAGGAAGGGCCGGTCGGAGGAGTAGGCGGCGCCGCGGGTCATGTTGAGCACGAAGTTCTCCAGGGCGGGCGGCACCGTCAGCCCGGCGAACCGCAGCAGGCGGCGCAGCTCGGCGCGGGGCTCTCGCACCAGGTCCTCGTAGCGCAGCTGCGTGTAGCGGCGGCGGAGCCAGCCCGGGGCGCGCCGGGCCAGGAGGAGATCGCGGAGCCAAGCCTGGCAGATCACCTCCAGCGCGCCGCCGAGGAAGAACTCGGCGCGGTGCTGCGGCTGCGGCGCCCGCCCGCCGCCCAGCAGCCCGGGCGGCAGCAGGAGATGCTGCTGCTGGTGGCGGGCTGGGCCCCGCGGCTCGGCGCGGTGGCGGCTGCGCAGCACCTGGACGCTCTCCCGCAGCAGCGCCTGCCGCGCCTTCAGCCGGGAGTTGTGGACGGCGCGGGGGTCGCGGAAGAGCTGCACCACCCGCAGGTTGAGGCCGGGCTCCCGCAGCAGCGGCAGCAGCGCGCCCAGCTCCAGCAGCCGCACGTCCTTGATGACCACCACCGGGTACTTGCGGCACTCGGCCTCCAGCTCCCGCAGCGCCCGCGGCGGACACGTCTCCTCGCAGGCGGCGCCGTCGACGAGCCCGATCTCCCCGCGGGGCCGCGGGGCGGCGGGGCAGAGCGGCGGCGAGCAGATCACCTTGTTGGTCCGCCAGCCGAAGATGCTGGCCGTGGTGAGGTTGGCGGCGGCGGGCGGGGCGGGGGCCAGCAGGTCGCGGGGGCCGGACGGGGCGGCGTAGAGGCGCAGGACGGAGAAGTCGCATCGGAAGAGGGCGCGCAGCATGTCGCGGAGGGCTCCTTGTAGGCTCAGCGCGTCCCCCGGGTAGAGCGCCTGCCAAAGGTGCCACATGGGCTCGTACAGGTAGAAGACGTCGGGGTGCTGATTGAAGAGCTCCCCGAGGAAAGAGGAGCCCGTTCGCCAGGTAGCGTGCAGGTAGATGTGCCGCTTCCCCGTCGTCCCCGCGCTGCCGTTACCCGCCACCCCGGCCGTGCCCGCCTCATCCTCCTCCTCTTCCTCGTCCAGCGGCGGCCGCTGCTCCCAGCCCCACTCACTCAGCGCCTCCTCCAGGCTTGGGCAGCGCCGCAGCAGCGGCTCCTCGTCTGTTCGCCCGCGCCTGGTCCCGTAGTCCAGCGCGTAGGGTACCAGCAGGAGCAGCAGCAGCGTGTACAGCACCAGCACCGCTGCGAAGCGGCGATGTTCGCCTCGCCACCGTCGCCGGCCCTTCATCGCGGGGGCCGGCTCGGACCCCGGCTCCGCCGACCCTCTGTCTGCCGGAGGGTGGCTCTTTGCGGACAAGCAAAGTTAGCGGCGACGGCGGTGGGGATGTGGGCGGCGGGCGGTCCTCCCCGCCGGGGAGCACGCCCACGGGCACGCCGGCCCGGCTCCGAGCCGCTGGCCGCGCCGCCCGCCCGCTCTCGCCGCCGCCTCCTCCTTCTCCTCCTGCTCTTCCTCGCAGCGCGACGCGGAAGCGCCCGCACCTGCCTCCGCCGCCGCTTGAGCAGCCGCCGGCGGCGGGGCTCGGGCTGCCGCTGCTCCCGGTGCCGCTGCGCCGGGCTCCGGGCCGCCCCTCGCCCGGCCTCCGTCCCTCCCTTCCTCCCTCCCCCCGAGCAGGGCCGGAGGGGCGGGTTCGGTACGGCGGCACTCACCCCCGCCCGGGTAGGGGCGCAGCGAAGAGGAGGTGTGTTAGTCGGGACAGGTACCGAGCAGCTGAGGGTGTCCCGAGGAGGAGTGGTTGGTCCTGCTCTTCACCAGAGCTCCGGAGAAAGAACACGCAAGACGCTACAGTAAAGAGAAGAGGTGCAAATGTATTTTTAGGGTAAATGGCAGCTATTAAAATCTGCAGTGAGTTTCAGAAATGCTGCAGTTCGGCGCTGTAGAGAGCTGCGGGGTTTCTCAGCCACATTTTTGTCTACGTGTGTGTGCTGCTGCGATGCGGACATCTCGATAGTGACTCATTGTTCCAGTTCTTACACCTCTGAGTTCCGTATCTGTCTGAGCGGGTCACCCTTAGCAGCTGGTAGGAAGAAATGGGCACCCACT
The DNA here is from genome assembly GCF_017639235.1 of Corvus kubaryi. Classification (NCBI taxonomy): domain Eukaryota; kingdom Metazoa; phylum Chordata; class Aves; order Passeriformes; family Corvidae; genus Corvus; species Corvus kubaryi. The sequence continues at coordinate 29,808,555 of NW_024580667.1, read as the reverse complement.
GAGGGACATCTGTATCATGGATGTCTTCCTGATAGCTCTCTTTATTAACTACAGTAGGAGCATAAACTTACCAGTTCAAACTTAGACTTCTAGTTTTTTAGATGTCTAAGATTAGTTGAAATCTCCTTGGGGGTGGAAAGTCAACAAGATGTTGACTTCGGGTGTTTAAAGTAAAATGTACAGTCTCAAAATCTCCAGCCCAGCCCCTGCCTGGCATTGGAAGATGCTCACATAAGGAGATGGACCATGATCCCATGTTCCTGGTTGAGGCATCCAGCTGTCAGGAAAGTGAGCTCCCTGTCCTGCTGATGGTGTAGTGGGAGCTGCTGACTGTCCTGACCTCTAGGCAATAGGTGGCATCCTCTGTAAAACACTACTAATATTTGAGTATGGTGTGCAGGGTGAAATTCAGAGAGGATAACACAATTCTTGCCCTTGGCGTGTGACACTTTGACTCCCAGAGGAGTCTATGTGGTATATATGCACCTGTGGTTAGACACATGACACAGCCTTTGTCAATGACACCACATGCAACAGAGAGCAGAAACAACCCACTATTACATGGGTTCTAAAAATGCTCCATCTGTAGTACAGATATATAGATACACACTCTGAAGATGCTGCACATATGATGTCTAGTTATTAAATAATAATCTAATTTTGAATTTGTCAGGCAAAGTACAAGGAGCAGAAATCAATGTGAGAGAGAAAAAGCATGCTTCTCTTCTGTCCAGGTGGTGAGCCAGTAGTCTGCTTGCTAATGCTTTACTTGCCCCGTGTTAATAAGTGTTAAAGACTGGGCTTCCTGCCCTTTATAGCGTGCTGAGTGAGTAGATGGTGCCAAACAAGATTTGTGAGCTCCTGAGCAGAAGAATGTCGAAATTATAGCATTGGAAAGGAAATTCTGCCTCAACATACATTTCACTGCTTGTATTTTTAAATGCCAAGATACATCAGTATCTCACACTCACCGATGTAAGTTTCACCTCTGACCCAGTAATACCAGGATTTCATCCAGACCCTTAAAAGGAGGATGGCAGAATAAAAACACACAAAATCAGGTTACAGTCTTACCAAAAAAACCCCTTCCCCATCCAAAACCCATGCATACTTAGTATTTTGAGACTCTCCAGAGTAGCTGACTTATGTGGCATCATGCAAAATAGTAATTTGGGTAGATTTACCAAGGTGGGATCCTGAGAAGTGCTGATGAGAATGGATAACTCTGAGATGCCAGGATTTTCCCTCTGTAAGGAGTTGGCAGTAGCATCAGCACCACTGATGGACAGGGAGCCATGCCACAAGACATGTTACTTTAAACTAATTTTGTACTGGCTTCTATGACATATACTTAGGTCTGAGTACTAAAATCAAGGTCTTAAACTTGCCTAACTGAAGTAAAGCTGTCTTGCAAAGAATGAAACATCTCACAGAGTAAGACAGACTGTCAGACAAATGTGAACCCATAGAAATAAAACTATGTACATCTTACGCTGATTTTTTTTTCAGACAATGGATCTACAAACTTCTGTGGCAACTGTTCTAGAAAAAATGAAAGATGCAAGTAACTTTACCACAGGCTACATATTTTAGTAAAGGTAAAACCATAGTTGTTAAAAGATTATCAAATCAAAAAAGAATGACTGTAAATGTTTTGTTCTGTACCTTCGTAACGGTTCCCCTACTGCAAGAGGATTAGGCTGTTTACTTTAGTTGTTTTGGGTTAGGGCTTTTTTTGGCACAAGGAGATTTCAGCAAAGCCGGTATTCATTTTGCACCCAGCAGGTGCCTGAGCTAGACTTGTAATCGTTGAGCTCCAACCTTCCTGAAGGAAATACCTACTTCACAAGAAGTACCTAATTTGAGCGTTGGGGAGAGGACTGCTGGTCTGAATAGAGTGGGAAGAGATCAGCTTTCTCTTTTCTCGATTTTCAGTTCTGTACTGTGTTCTCTCTTCAGCACAGATAAGGGGGATGATTTTCCCCGACTTAGGCGTTTTCTATAAACCATAAAGATACACCACTTACTTATACAAATGATCTGCATCTCCTTCTGAGATCGGGACAGTTCTGTGCCCAAGGGAGACAGCCAGCTTCTTCTTCATTGATCTGTGAAGTAGTCTGGCCATTTGGCATCTAGCTCCTGCCATTTTTTTGGTGATAATTCTATGCCTAATATTATTTTGTAAAGAGAGGGGGAAAGAATATAGGTATAACATGTTCTGCATAGTTTAGTATTGCAGTATTTCCTTTCTAGTTTCCAAGCTTGCCACTGTAAGTACTGGCTGTTTTTAATATAACATAACATTGGCTTCCTGTGTATTATCTCTCTAACTTAGTTTTTTTTCTTCTGTCTCCCACGGTGCTTCTACTGTCAAGAGAGACAGTAAATGCTGGAATGCAGCATTTCAGCCTCAATAATTTTTATCTTCTCAGCAGAGGCTTCAAAATAGAAATAGTTGCCTCTATATCTCGCAATCTTTCAGCTCTCGCATGCTCGTCATTTTCACAGAGTACTTTGTGACTAAAAATAGCTTGATTTGCTGATAAAATTAAATATGCTTTGCACAAGAAGCACCACCCTCAAACATCCTGACTGTTAATGAGCTCTCTGCTTGCACATGTTGTCACTCACAGGCTTCAGCCAAGAGGAAGTCCGTGGTTAGTAGCAGCTTAAAAACCTTCCAGAAGCCAAGAAGCTGGGACAAATGTCCTTATTTTTGAAGTTACTTTGTCGTCAGATGTTCCAACATGTGCAACACAACATGTTCCGCATATGGGACCAGACTTAGTAGCTCACATTTCAGAAAGGAAACATTGAGAATAAAGGGAGGGAGAAGCTGGTCCAGGTGAGATGGCTGATGCAGAAGGGACTTTTTGCAGTATAGTTTTCCCCCAAAGTGGAACAGAGATTGAGGACCTGTAAAAGGTCAAAAATGCCACAGAAATTCTGAGAGACTCAGTGGAAATTTAGAGGATCTGAAGAAAGTGTAAAGTAAGACAAAAGCAGAGTAGGCTTCTAATCCAGGGCTGGCAAGCAGTAGGTTTGAAGCAGCTTCAGATGCAAAGCCACATTCAGAAGGTAGCAATTCAACTTTCTGCATGTACACCTGATGTCACTCTTGAGCACCTGCAAGGAAAACAAAAAAAATGATGCAGGAGAACTGTGGGGTTCTTAACTACCTTGTCTATGTACTCCTGATCATTACACTGGCACAAGTCCAAACCTCTGAGTTTCTCTGTGGGCTGATTTGAGAGAAGCCAGGTGTACAGTTATTGGTCACAGCCAGCACGGCTTCATGAGAGGAAAGTCCTGCTTATCAAACCTGATTTCCTTTTATGACAAGGTAACCCACCTAGTTGATCAAGGGAAGCCAGCTGATGTAATCTTTTTTGGATTTCAGTAAAACTTTTGCTACTGTCTCTCACAGTATCCTTCTGGACAGAATGTCCAGCACACAGCTGGATAGACACATCATGGGATGGGTGAGCAACTGGCCCACGGGTCAGGCAGAAAGGGTTACAGTGAATGGGGTGACATGAGACTGGTGACCTGTCACTAGTGGGGTTCTGCAGGGCTCTACCTTAGGTCCTGTGCTCTTCAACATCTTCATAAAGGGCTTGGATGCAGGACTGGAAGGGATACTGAGCAGGTTCACAGACAATACAAAACTGGGAGCAGCTCTTGCCTCCCTCAAAGACAGGGAGGCCCTGCAGAGAGACTTCAACAAATCAGAGGGCTGAGCAATCACCTACAGTATGAAGTTCAACAAGTGAAAGTGCCAGATTCTGCACCTGGGATGGGGCAGAATGTATGGACAGACTGAGGAATGAGATGCTGGAAAGCAGCACCATGGAAAGGGACCTGGAGGTCCTGATCAAGTTGAACATGAGCCATCAGTGTGCCCTGGCAGCCAGGAGGGCCAGCTATGTCCTGGGGAACATCAGGCACAGCATCACCAACCAGGCAAGGGAGGGGATTGTCCTGCTCTGCTCTGCACTGGGGTGGCCTCACCTTGAATATTGTGTGTAGTTTTGGGTGCTGCAATATAAGAAAGATATTAAAATATTAGAGAGCATCCAAAGGAGGGCAACAAAGATGGTGAAGGGCCTCGAGGGGATGCCATATGAGGAGTGGCTAAGAGCACTTGGTCTGTTCAGCCTGAAGAGGAGGAGACTGAGGGGAGGCCTCATGGCAGTCTACAACTTCCTCATGAGGTGAAGAGGAGGAGCAGGCACTGATCTCTTCTCTGTGGTGAACAGTGACACAGCCTGAGGGAACGGCCTGAAGTTGTGCCATGGGAGGTTTAGTTTAGATATTAGAAAAAGGTTCTTCACCCAGAGGGTGGTTGGGCACTGGAACAGCTCCCCAGGGAAGTTGTCACAGCACCAGCCTGATAGAGTTCAAGAACCATTTGGACAACACTCTCAGGCACGTGATGGGACTCTTGGGGATGGTGCTGTGCAGGGCCAGGAGCTGGACTCAATGATCCTTGAGGGTCCCTTCCAGCTCAGCATATTCTGTGATTCTGTACAGTGTCAGGTTTTGGTTAATACAATCACATACTCACCATGCAGCTCATACCACCCAATGTCTCTGCAAAAGAGCAGGGGCAGCAGAAAGGCTGAGATTCCTCTGTACCCCTCAGACTGAGGGGAGCTGGCAGTCGAGTTTGGGCACCAATAGCATATGTGGAGTTGGAAGGGAGGGGATGCATTGCTCCCTTCTCTCCCAAATTTCTCCAGTTATTCCTAAGAACTGGTAAAGATGGAAAGTTAGGCATGCTGTTGCTCTCTGCTTCCTGACATAAGAGCTGGACACAGAGAGTGAGCTGAGAAGGTGTTCAGATTAAGCCAAATTCAGCACTGCAGCCTGTGTTTGGGCTAAGGGATGCTTGATAGCCCAGTTCAGTATTGCTGAACCAGCTGCAGCCTGATGGGTACCTAGCTAGGGGAGCTCTTCTGCACCCAAGAGAAGCAGAGATGTTTTATTTCTGCTTTTGATTTATTTAAAAATTAAGAGATAACTAATATACTACACTGTAATTGTGTAATTGTCAGAGTAGGGGTTGTCTGTGTCTTCCCAAGAATGTGAGACCTGAGTATTGAAATGGCAAAAAAAAAAAAAAAAAAAAAAGGAAGCAGGAAGGTTTGGGGTTTTTTTAAATTTAAAACATGTCATCAGTGATCTTGTGAGCTCCTCTAACTTCCTCTAAGAAAGGAAGCTAATGCCATCATTGAAGATGATAGAAAATGCTACTAGAAAATGTAATAAGAAAGTGCAGGTGGAAGGCAGAGCAAAGCAAGCTTATGAATTTGTTGAGGTTCAAGAGGAAGCTCAGAAGGAAGTCTGTTATTTACAACAGTGTAAATTCAGATAAATCAGCAGCAATGAAAGAAAGAAGCATCTATTCCGTGATCCAACTCAGTGCTAATATAACTCGAGTCTTCCTAAATGCCACCAAGGATGACTCTAATCTGGAGACTTTAAACCTCTCCCCTGTAGAGTGGGCTCTGTTGTCCCATTAGCAGAAAGACAGTTCTTTCACAGCCCAGAAACACTTAACTACACCAATAGCCAGCACCTCCATCACACTGCCTGGCAATTAACAGTAGCTACCAAAGTAAAATTATTCCTATGGTAATGTGTTTGGGGTCTCACAGTTTTGAGTACAAGAACTGCCTCTATACTAAAATGTGTGGGAAATAATAGTTTTTAATGGCAGAGACTGTGAATCTTTTTCTGTTTTCTCTCATTGTCACAGGCTTACTATTACTGCATTAGAGATGCTGATTAACAGCGAGCTTTTGCAACTCAACAAGTTAAGCCATTGTGTTGGCATAATTAGGGAACTAATTCTTTCACAGTTCACTCAAGCGAAGAAATGAACTAGAAAATTTAAGACCTATTTTTAACAGGGTTTTTTTTTCCCCGAAGTAACCACACTGATAGCTATTGTAACAAAATACTTGCAATTCTCCTGCAGCTTCCTAAGGCAATGCTTTCATGTACAGAATATAATTTTTAGACTGAGTATCTATCTGTCTTTTTATTCACTTCAGTCATATGTGCAAATATGTACTGGCATATGCAAACGAAAATGCTGAGTGCTCAATCATTGCACCTACTTTATAAATATGTCCCATCAAGTTTTCTAAAGATAATTTTCCAAGTTCAGAATTTCTGAATAATTTCTTCAAATTATTCACAGGAGACATTACTGTGCCTGTATGGAAGAAAGACAAATGCCAGAATGTATAATTCACTTGAAAATTACTCTTGTATATGCTTGTGCCAGTTTATTTAACTTTCACGAGGAAAACGTTAGCAGGCAAAAAGGTATTGATTATGGGAAATTCCTGTGTTCCTGGAACTTCTGGCAACCAGTTTAACTCTCTGCCTGTCATTACTGGTTATTAATGAAGAAGTCCTCTCTGGGCTTGTTATGCTGTTAATTAGGGGTTTCTGACTGGAATGGTAGTCAGCAGTCCACAATTTCTTTTTTCAGCTGTCTAATGAGTGCAGCAGATTTGAAAATTGGTGTTAGTCTCTTGCTTTGGGCCTTCACTACAAGCTTTACAAAACTTCTCCAAAGCACAGTCACAGCACAATTATGCACCTGCAGCACACCATTTATTTAGTGAGGCATCCCTATGCCTGTATGCTTTAAACACTGGATGAAAAACATTTTGGTTTGACTGTAAACCTCTGTCAACAAAGAACTTGTATGCTGCTTAAGTTTTCTCTGGGCAGTTTTTGCTATGCAAATGTTAATTGTCAGGCTCTTTGTTACTTTAGCTACATAGACAATTCAATGCTGTTTCAGGTTTTATATGACTGTGAAAATTGCCTCACAAAATTTACTAAAGCTTTAGCACAGAAATCATCTGCTCTTCAGTAGCTTCACTCTCATTATTGCCATTAGAAAAACGAAGAGAAAACACACAAGCCTAGCTCATGAAACAAGCAGGTGAACAGAAAAAAAGCACACAGCAAAAGGTCATTACAGGATATAGAGGCTGATTTAATAAGGAGAGATAACTGTTTTTCTAGCTGAACAAAAATAAAAAAAGTTACATGCAATTGCAGATCTGCTGCAAAAATTTATTTCAACTATGCATCTTGGACAGAAAATATTCAAATACATCCTGAAAACTTCAAGCTGATTTCAGCACAGTTTCTACAATACTCCTCAGGTTCGCTCAGAAGAACTGGGCTGACTATGGAAATGTTCTGGGAAAACCTGATCCTCTGTCCAAACAGATTTCACACATCATTTATTAGCTGCTGGACTTTGCTATATGGAGAAGAGCATGCAGGCATTGCTGGTCGTCAAATCAGGCTGCTCCAGCTTGCTGGCCATGAGGAATGGCCATGGCTGGAGCATGTATTTGAACTCCCTATACCTCTGCTCTGCCTACAGGAAACTTTATCCTAGTTTCTTTTGCTGTCGTACTTGTCAGTGGTGGTTGATTTTTCCTTTATCCTTCCTTCACTGTCTTCAGTCCTCTTACCTATGGGCTTTTTTTTGTTTATCCTCTTGTTGGATGGTCCTGTCACCCAGCCTCCAAGGAAAAGTATTGATCCATTTGAAGCTGAAGCAGCTGCCTAGGCAGGATCTACAGAGGACTGTTCATGTTTGTTTTGGTACTGTGGTGAAATGCCCCTACTTTGCATCTTGTTTTGAGAAATAGTCATACTTTGTGGTTTTACTGGGTGGAGATTTTTGTGATTTCTCCTCCAACCTACCATTGGGAAATACCCCCTGAAAACACTGCAAGACTACTGGCAAAGCAGGAGGAAAGTTTTACTAAATTTTCTAATATTTTAAGTATTTGAAATTGTTGCCACAGCTGCCTCCATCTGAGTTCTGAGGAAGGTAAGTTTCCTCAAGCAAGCTAACTCTAATGGGGACCTTACCTGACTGATGGGTACAGGCTGGGCTGAAATGGGATCCTTGACCATGGGAGGGTAGGGGAGCCCCATGGGATTTGACGGGGACAGTGGGTGCCCTCAGGGGCTCAACATTTTGTAACTGACAGTTTTCTGCACCTTTGGCTTTCATTTCTGCCAAGAGTCACTTTGCTGACACCCACCTACATCTGAGCTGAGTTGCTGCTGAAAGGGGCCAGGCTTTCCCACTTGTACTCATCCAGAGTTGCTAAAAAAGTAGACACATACTAGCAGGTTATTGTCTGTATATCCCCTTGAAAATGTAACACAAACATGGCAAGGATCTGTCTTCTCTTCTTGATCCATACACATCTGTTTTGCAAAGGGGGTGAGGACTGAGTCAAATAACTTCACCATGAAGAGTCATGCCTGCTTCCAAACTTAGCCGAACTAGGGAGCTAAACGGTTGCTTTACATTTTAGTTTTTTGGGAGTTTTGTCTACTTGGTGGTGGTGATAAGCTTCCAAAGAGGTTCACCCAAGTTCATGGTCTATAGAAGGACTTGAAATAAAGGCATTTCTTAGCAGTGTTATGACCTTGCCTCTTGAGTAACTCAGCCATAGCAGACTTTCATCTGTGGAACACTGAGGACCTTCCTTGAGGCTCTGATTTAAGTCATCTCCTGAGGGATACCTCCTAAGAGCACAGACTTGGTCAGGAGTACATGGCACTCATCCAGCTCTCCTGGACCCTGACATTGTGACTTACTGATAGTTATCAAGGTTATCAGTCAATTGAGCCATGCCTGGTACTTCGAAAAACTCTTTAATGTTAGTTCCTTCATTCTTGATGCTTCTTGTTTCTTGCTCTTATAAAATTGGGGTTTTTTTTTCCCCTTTTCAGTATGAACTACCTTTATTCAAGAGTATCTTGGGCTTTGATGTACTGCACCTTATAGTACCATCAAAAGGGTTTTGTAGAAAAATCTAAATCACCACTTCTCACAGTAGTTTGGCTTTACTGACTTCAAGGGTTCAGATGAAGCCTAGGGATTTCTCAGTGCCATCTTTCTTCCTCTGGGGAATACTGACAGTTATTCTGCAAGGAAGTCAAATAGATCAGTTTGCTTAAATGTTTTGTCTGGGATCTAAGATGCTCTGTGTCTATTTACTTCATTAACTTACCTTTATACTGTGAGAGTCCTAAAAAATTGAGTTTCTCTTTAAAGGGGTCCTGCAAAAACAATTAAAGTAATTATCGCTGTTTGTGTTAAGAGACCTGTTTTCCTTCCCTACATGGCCCAAATAAGAGCTTCCTGTGATCCGAGTTCCAGCCTGGCATGTTGCAGGATGGAGTTCTACTGCTTCAACCACAATTCCTTCTGTCCAACAACATACTCTAGTAAAAAGCATTTAATATCTTTTCTGATTTAATTAGTGATGCCTCCAAATGTCTTCTGATGAGTATCAACACCAAAGTTGTGGCTTCGCTGAATGCTGTCTCAATTTCTGCTGCCACTGAATGGGAAGACTATAAAGAAGTTTAAAATAACTTGATACGTTTAGTAATTATAGTGACAAATCTCAATTTTTCAAATGATGGATATGTGTCAGTCATCAGTACCCTCAGCAGTCAGTAGGTAATTAAGTATCTTCTCAGCTACAAAAATACATAGGTTTTCACTGTAATCCAAAAAGCTTTGAACAGTATTTATAGAAAATGGAAAGCAGAAAAGGATTGTAAAATTAAAAATACGTTTCTCTATTTATGTTTGGAAAAAAAAAACCAAAACAAATGAAAGAACATATGGCTAATGTTTCAATCCCAATTGATTTGCTAATCAAATTGAGCTGCTGTCTTTCTATTATCATTTTAAGATGTGTAATTTTGAAGTTCAGGAATCCAAAAGGATTCATTTTCTCCGTGTCTCTTTGAACAATATAAGTTTTATAACAAACTAAACCAAATTACTTAAAACCAGAAAGGGTATTTCCTGTCTGCACCTTGCAGTTTTCGTGCTTGATTAACTCTGTCTGCTCTTTTCCCTTTCTTTGTCAGCCTGCATCAGTCCTGAAGCAACATCCTTGGAAGGGTGTGCTGCTGGATCCAAAGTCTGGATGTGGCTGCAAGAGTCGTAAGCGTAATAACAGGCTATAGTTTCATTTTGATAGAGTGGCATACTCATCTGTTACCTATTGACAGAAATGCAACTTATTGCCTATTTCTGATGTAAAAAGATGTATTTAGTGGTTGAAACATGATAAAATTAAATCAGTTACAGATCTCCCTTTAGTTTCTGTTATGCAGATGGGATTATTCCTGTTGGTCTCACATTACTATCACAGAGCCTTTATAATATAAACATGAGAAAAGTAGTTTCAGTAGGTCTTGTAACAAACATTAATTAAACAAAAGCACACAAAAGTCTCAAATCTCTAGGTTATTTTAGATGCAAAGAATCATTCACAGATTCTATTTAAGAAAATGTTTAGGATCATGTTAAATCTGGGGAAAAATTTCTCACCTACACTCTCCTGCCTTACTGACAGTTTGTTGTTTTTTTTTTTTCCTCCCCCAGCCATACAGCATTCAACTCTAAAAATCATTCAATGCAGCTGGGGACCTTCCTGCAGCTCTGGCTGGAGTGCTGCTGATATACTCTTAGTTTCTGCAGTCTTTGAACTTCTGGTGGCCAACCCTGTTGCCTTTCCAGCCATGCTGGACAAACTTAAAATGGTTGGTTGGACATACTCAGACCAATCGCAGGAGCCCAGCTGATCAGCATGTTCCCAGCAAATTTGACATGTCTGAAAGATGCTGAGATTTTGGGGCAAATCTTTTTGGCTGTGTCTCTTTGGTTGCTGATGTTGTCTGGGCTGTGTATAGACATAGGCATCCTACACCTGGCATATGCAAAACTTTCAGTGCCCTTGCTGTAAAAAGAACATGGCTATGGATGTCCCTTTGGCAATGATAATAAATGACTGAAAATAAAAGGTGGGAAAAGCTGGGGTTCACAGACTTTCCCCAGCACCTGGGATTCTGGAAGGGCAGAGTCTGGCACTGCAGGCAATGAGCTCATCACATAAAATGTTGTTTTCTCACCGCTTCAAGGTGAACTGGAGAGAATCTGGGAGGCTTAGCTGTTGACAATGAGATGTTTTCATGTGATTTTCCGTTTTGAGGAGTCTGGAAAGTCAGTCTGTCCTCAAATATCAGATGTCTCAGGCTCAACTGAGTATTTTTTAGGGGTTTTGCACAATCCAAACTCCAAGATTTACAGATCAATCAGGTATGAGAATCATGGCCACTTAAGTTTGAAGCTGGGCACTAAAAATGCAGTTATTTTTATGCAAGCAACTGAAAAAGCTCTCACAATTTTCAACATTATAGACTGCTATTATGATATATTTCTTCAGAAAATTAGTATGACACATACAAACAGCTTTTTAATTTCTCAGCACAGCCTTATCACACTGAACGGTCTTAAAACCACATTGCCTTTGTTTTAGTAGAAGTCACTACTGAAATTACTGTTAGGAAAAAACCTCTAACACAACAAAGCTTGCTGTTCAAACATCAATTCATTTAAAACTTATGACAAAGAACTAATGATTTATTCAATCAACTCTACTTTTCTTTAGTTGTACTTAAAGTCAAAAGACTACACATGCTCACAGTAGCATAGCAAGTTGGGGTTACCTTCCTGTTCAAAACTGGGTCATATATCACCTGACTCACTTCTGAAATCTCAATAGAGGAAAACTGCATAAAACCTTACCAGAAGGAAACCATATCACAGATAAACCTATTCCTAGGACAGGTTTTGTCTTTTCACATGAGCCTGTGCCTCAGCAGCTGCAGGTGACATACCACCACCCTACAGTGGTACTCACTAGCCCGCTGCTTTTACAGCTGGTGCAGGCTGATTGTCATTGGGATTTTGCACCTGAGGCAAGTCTGACTTGGCCATGTAGCTTGTAAGCCCACAGAGGGGTTTAAGGGTGTTATATTTAAGAGAATCACTAAATTAAAATCCCACTGCTCAATTTGTAAAATCCCCTGTGCCAGCAGGTTTCTAATTTGTTCAGGCACTTTGGCAGAAAACATCTTCTGGAAGTAGCTGGCATGATTGAAGGAGGGTATCAGAGCAGACTGTAAAATGTCACCTGCTACAGCAGGGTGGTCTTTTTCATATTTAAAAATACATGAATGTGCCAGTGTGTCTCATTGCTATTCTGATATGTCCCTATATTTGAGTTTCAGCTATGAAATGCAAATGATGACAACAATTTTCTGGTTATTTAAGTGCCAAAGGCCTCGCAGTGATATTTCTAATTGAGACCTGTGCGTGGTCTCAATGTGTGCCTGATTCTCTTTGTTGTCAGTGCTATGCACAGCGTATGTAATATTGCAAATGGCTTCATCCTGCACAAGGCTGAACCCTCTCACCTCTCAGTTTCTGCTGAGAGTGAAACATGGTCCTGCTGTGCCAGAAGAATTTAGATTAAATTCTGTTGGACTAAACTTTATATTATTCTACTTTAGTTGCTTTTATTTTAAGTGCAGTGGTGTACTTATACAGCTATGCAGTCTTATTTAAAAAAGTAAAAGTAGGCTCCATTTAAGAGAATAAAAGCTTGGAATGCTGTCTTTGTTAATTAATTGAAGTTCGTTGTGAGGAATATTTAGGATTTAAATGTCCGAATATAAAGTGCTAATTTAAAGGATGTTTAAGTGACAGCCACATAGCACATAGTGTGTTGTTACAGATAAGGCATGAAGGTAGGATTTAGGCTATCTGGATGCCACTGCCTTTTCTTTTATACTGAATTACTGCATGGCTTGGGACCAATCTGATCCTCTCAGCATTTGTTTGTGTTGATCTTGACTGGGAATACCACTGTAATGAATGAAATACATAGTTCTTTGCAAGAATTGAAAACAGTATTATCATTCAAAGGACAAAACACAAATATCCAGGTTTCAGGGTAAATTGGAAATTCAGTGCTCCTCTAGCCACACCATCTGCTCAGGCCTACAGGCAGAGCAGACTGGTGTAGTATCCAGAGATAAAACAATTTGTAGCACAAGGGAATAAAAGTATCTCTGCAGTGGACAGATTAAGCTGCTTTTTTTTTTTTTGCATTCTAATCTGTTAATCATGCACAGGGCTTAAGTATAGCTCAAGGCAGAGCAGACCTTGAATGATTTAATTTTGTGCTATTTATTGAACTGGATTTAATTTGAAGATATGTTGTTACCCACCACTCAGCACTTTTTAAAAAAAATGAATGTCCATAATGAGGTTTCTGCCATGAATCAGGGATTGTGTGTTTAAAATGGGTCATGGGGCTGGTCTTTCCAGGCTCCTGTGACAGCAGCTGCACTTACAACAGTCATGCAGGTTAACCTTTGCAGGATTCACTTGAGGGGCAGATCTGGGGGCACTCCATTTAAAGCAGCACCTACGACCCTTGTTTTTTTCATTTTTCATTTGCTTAAACCAACTGCAGTCAGCAGAGAAAGCAGAGAATGAAAATTAAAAGAGGGAGTAATGTTTGGAGGTGAGGGGATGGAGTAGGAAATCTGAACTAGGCCACTGAAGATGGAAGTGGTGGTTCTGCCATCCCAGGAGAGAGTCCACAGAAATCCCTGATGAGAAGGGCACAGGCCCCAATTTCAGAAGCTGCAGAGGGCTAGGATATGAGAATACATAAATGTGGTCTAGCATTTGTAATGCTTTTTTTGCCTAGCATTTGTAACTGCTGACAACATCACAAAAAATCTGAGAGGGAAAGAAACAACCAAACATTTAAATATGCTTTGGGATGAGATTGAAAACCAGCTAAATAATGGAGACTATTAAAGTGTGCTGAAAAGAAGTATCTATAAATTTAAAAAATTCTGCTTTTCTAGTTTCTGGGGGGCTGTGGGCTCCTCCTGCAATGCTTTTACCAGAAAAGCATTACTTGATGATTTTTTTCCACTGTGTGTTTGTGTGAGTGACTTTAGAGTTGAGTGCATCAAATACCAGAAAATTCACTGGCCAGGCCTGGAGATGCTGCACTTGTTCAAGGTAGAGTCAGACAGGAGGCATTGCAAGATCTGGGACAAAGTGATTTCAAAGTGATTGGTGTCCGCACCATGTCCTTGCTGATGTAGTGTGCAGGAGTCCATGTTTATGAGATTTACTCCTAGTTTGCATCGATCATGCTGTGACATCTGCCGCTGTTCCTTAACTCATCTCATACATGGGACTTGGAGGTGCTGACCAGCAGCAAAGCCTGTCTGCTCCTTCAGGACAGCGATTGTTGGCAGTTGTGAATGTGGCATGTTCCTTTGGGTAGGAACATGAGGAAATAATTCTGCGAGGAACGTAAAAACTAAGCAGGACTATACTCAAATATTAAATACACCTGTTAGATCATCTGCTTCCTTGCCACATAAGACAGTTTGCTTCATTTAGCACAGTAAAAGATACAGGTGTTACCTTTCATGATTACCTGATTTCAAACTGGATAGCAAAGTGAGGAATCAGATCCCTCGTGAACTGACCATATCAGGAAAGGAAGAAAGAGGTTGAATATAAAATTGCCAATGACAACCTAATGCATTCCTTCTTCTCTATCTGTTTTGGAGTCAGACAAGGAGTAGTTTCAATAGTCACCAAGAATTCTGACATTTTGTTTTTTCTTCTTCTCCTTCTCTCCTTAATTTTCTCTTTGTCATGATCCTGGCTTTCTTAACAAAATTCATTTGTCTAGTAAATGTACATTTTTGATATTGTCACTGTACACCCAAGTATTTTTCTTGGATTTACTCATAAAATCCTCAAGGCTGAAAGTGCTGAAAAGAGAAAGGGCACATAAAGTAATATAAACCTTTTCTTCTGAACAGCCATTAGTCCAATACAGCTGCCATGGAAGTCCAATTGTCCAAGTTACTTGCTATTACTTAGCAGTGTTTTAGACAAGTGAGAAAGGTTATTTCTGGTTGGATTTTTTTTGTTTGATTTTTTTTATTTGTTTGTTTTTGTTTGGTTTGGTTTTTCTTTCCCAAATTCATTAAAAGAATGGAGGAATTTTAAGGGATTTTTTGGGGTGGGAATTATGGCCATCACAAGTCAAGATGCTCCTGGAGGACCTAGACAATTTCATTAAAACAAACACCTAAAGAATACTGAAATCCAAATCCTAGGATGATTACAAAATGTATTACATTTCCTCTGTAATGCAATCAGCCTATGGGCAGTTGGATGCTGTATTTGACAGCAGTCGCAGAGGAGCATTTTCTTTTCCTCACATCTCCATATTTCTTCACACCCCACCAACCTACTTTAATCTCAGACTCATAAATGGCTTGGAGATGATTATACTTACTCCTCTGAGTTGATCTATTTCCAGAGACTAGTGGCAGAATGAGGCTTTCAGGAAAATAAGGTGATCTTTTCCAAGTTAGTTCCTTCTTTGGCCATCATAGTCTCCTCAGAAACATGCCATTTTTGTTGTTCCCTTTTCCTATGGCAGTTGCACATTTATTTCCTCCAGTCCAAGGCACTTTATATTCCTCAGGAGCTTGGACATCAGTTCAGCGTCCGTTTCTCTGGTTACAAAGGATAAAAAAAATATTATTTAGTAATTGATTAAGTTTCAGAATATAAAAAGTTGTTTATTCTGTTCCCAAGAGTCACAGTTTCAGTTGATCTCTTTTTAAAAATGGCTAATGGCACACAGATCAATATCTTAAGAAAATTAAGGCTGTCAGTAACAAGACAGACACTTCAGTGAGTCTTCTTTTGCTTTTATGATAATCACTTTATGAGCCTCTGCACACACTCTCTTGTCAAAGTTTGCATTTTTTCACCCAGATGAGTAAATCAAGGGATAATATGTCTGACCCCTCATGCCCATCCTGTTTTCACTTCAAATGCTGGGCAAGACTAGACTTACAGCTAATTTGAGTGACCTGAGGGGCAGTTGCCTTTGGCTGCTCCAATTTTACATGTTGGCACTTGGCCTAAGCTTCACAGAATGGTTGAGGCTGGAAGGAAACTCTGTAAATCTTCTGGTCCAACACCACTTAATCTTCTAACTTGTTTTTGTGCATCTATGTAGGAAGCATTTGCAGCTGAGCTGATTACCCTGTCTACCCTCCTCAGTCACTGGAGAGAAAGTGGCAATCTCAAGGTGCTGTTTGTTTGCACAAGTACCAAGTTTTGACTGCAGAGAGAGCCCTATGCCAAAGCAGACGTCTGCACTGGGAATGTCAAATTGCAGCAGATTTGTCCTCTCTCATCTTTGTATTTACCTTTTAAACTCTCCTGACACAGCTCTATGAACCCTTTGTGTTCAGCTTACTGCTGAACTAGAACATTTCACCCATGAAGACTGGGTTGAATCTGCATTGCCCTGTCTGAACTAGTTCACATTTTATAAATGTTTTGAAATTCCAGCTAAGTGATGATGGCAGACTTTGGCCATGCATCTTCAGATCTAGTGCTTTCTTATGAGGAGTCCTTAAAGAAATCAAAAAGGCATGTCCATACATGTCAGAGAGGACAAATATAGTCCAAGAAATCTCTTGGTGGGCAGAGTGGAAATGGGATACTATCACACTTTTGGTATGTCCATCCCTACTTACACTCAGGTGTACCTTCAGTAATTTACTTGCCTCTTTCAGCCAAGTCATTTTTTTCTGACTCATGAAAGACAGAGTCCAGTGCTTCTTCCTTCTTCACCACCCTTTAAAAAAGAGCAATCTGTTTCTATTTGCATTACCTTGAAATAACTTAATTTGCCAAATACACTGAGCAATATCCCCATCCCAGATGTAGCTTGTGCACTTAACCCAAGTAATTGCAGCCTTCTCTAAGAATCTGCTCTGTCTTTGCCAAAGAGAGAGCATATTTCCTATTCATGTGAGGAAGTTTCCAGTATTTTTAACTAAAAGTGTCCTACTGGGTTCATACCCTTAGACTGGAGGAGGCAAAATCCTCTTCCTGCCCCCAGGCAGGCTCTCTCTGACTCCTGCCACACGCAGAGCAGATTGAATATGAGGTGCATGTCTCGGCCTGTGCAGCGTGAGCTGGGCTCCTGCTGGTTTATGCCGGAGACCCACCTTCAGCAAAGCAAAGCACTCTCCGTGCTTTTTCCACTCTCTTCTGTAGTTGTAGTATCAATTTCCTTGTGTTTTGTATGCAATAATTAAATTTCAGCATTTGTTTAAATGACCAACTTGAACTTTTTTGATAAGAACTTCTTTCAAGTACCTGAATATTTGCCTGCCTTCAGGTATCAAATCATCATATTTCATGGTGTTGAGCTTCCTTATCTTAGTTCTAGGATTCTTAGAAGCTGCCCCAATTTATTGCCATCTGCTTTTTGGTCAACAACTTCATTGCACTGCTGACTGATTTTCTTGCTCTTTGTTACAGTTTTTCAATTTTCATCTCTTCCTCCTTTTTTTTTTTTTTTTTTGCATTGACATTTCATGTTTTATCTAGCCAGTATTAAGCTGGCTTCTCTCCTAGTTTGACTTGCTTAGAAGGCATCTCTTCTTTTATAGCTTCTCCTTGCACAACTTCCTTCCAGAAGGTAGCAGGAGAGTCTAATTTAAGCATGTGTGGCTTAATGCCTAGGTGCAATTTAGTGGATATTTGTTATATTGCTCTCCTTTGAAGTCAGGCCACCTGAACTCTTGCCAGCTTCTGCTGAAAGTATTTACCAAGCCAGGTGACAGCTGCCAGATGACCGGATGAAAAGCAAAATAAATTAAGAAACTAGAAAGTAGATACAGAAAACAAAAATAAACAAAGCAACCCCAAACTTTATTGGCTATCTGTGTTTAAGGAGATTCCCAAGGTCCTCTTTTTGTTTTGTTCAACCAGGAGCTGCCAGGACATGTCTGCAGCTGGCTGGAGGCAGGAGCTGATTACTTTGACAAGCTGTGTGCTCTGGCACTATCCCCTGAGCTACAACCTGCTGTTTACAGCAAAGCTTTTCCAATGAATTTTTTTGGCACACTGGTGATTCAGCTGAATATAAACACACTTCTGGAGACATCCTGTATCCCACGGTCATGACACTTCAGTTCTAAACACAGTCGTAATTTATGGCTGCCCAATTTGTGAAACACTGTCTCAGATAGCATTAGCTTGTGATCTGCCACTGTGCTTTGGAGAGTCCAGGCTGGCCACCTGGCCTGCCCTCTGTTAGTATCAACTTACCAATAGATGGGTCAATTACCTTGTGCAATTACCTTGTACCTCTTCTGACAAAGAGGCTAACCAGGACCTGAATTTATGAGAATCTAAGCACATAAATTTTCTATATTGCAGGCCTCAACAGCTACTTATTTTACGATGGTTTCAATGAGAACAAGAAACACAGCTTGTAACTAGCTTTAGACTAGCTTTAGACACTACAGCTTGCACCGTCCCTTTTTTGCTAACAGGAAGATGACAAGTTTGAAGGGGCTTGTGAATTTGAAAGTGATAAAATGAGGTGCTCTTCCTTAAAAGGATTAGAGTTCCATTTTAGTGTTATAAAGAAGAACTAAGTCCAATTAAATTACCCAGGTGTGCCAGCCTCAGAAGAAAATTCATGTATTTACAACCAGGCAGGGCAGGAATGACTTGTCTTCAGACAAGTTAAGTACTTGTGGGACCTATAGGAATACAAATTACTAAAGTATACATAATTATAAGAACAACCTACAACATACTCTGGAACCCACAACCTTTTTACAGCTTTTCTGCTGTTTGTGGCAGTGAAAAATATGTTTCAAAATTGTTAGGATATATCACGACAAATGATGGCAGCTCCAGACAGATTAAAACCTTTCTCTGAAACCTTGCAGAACTAAACATTTTCTCCCCCAAAGCCCTTAATTCTCAGAACTTCTCCACCCATAAGCATGCTAAGATTATGAGGATTTTTATTATATAAAAAATAATCACAGCTAGGAACTTGCACAAAAAATAGAAGGAAAAAAATAGAGAATAACTTTGACAGAAGCTCATCCATATCTAACTCCTTTCTGTGTTTTCCAGATGGCATCCATATTATCACTTGTTATGGAAGTCATATTGATGATGTCCTAAATCTGTCTTTCAATTGTCTTGCTGTGCTTGATGCTGATGTGGACTTGTCCTAGTTAGAATTCTTGATATTGTAAGAAGAGTATTCTCTGAGGATTTCCTCGGATCATTTACTTTGGAATAAATCAGTCTTTCTTAATAGACACCCTAGTGGTTTTCCGTTCCGTGTCCCCTCACCGAAAAAGTATGAAGTCTGCACTGAAAGCATCTATTTCTGAGAGAGACATTCTTAATTTATGAAGGTGATTTGTTGCTTAGACAGTAATTTCTCATTGCCTATCTAGATAAGTGACTACTTTTTTCTTGCTGTTCCTGTAATACTATGCATTCAGGTGTTCTGGAATGCATCTAGCATATATTTTGATTTCTTTTCTTGAAGAACAAATTTTTTATTTGCATTGAGTAATATTTTTGACAGATCAGGGCATTCACAATAATTAAGATAATCCAAAGAAGTCCATCTGCTTACTACAGTCACCCTCTTCATGGCTAGCAGTGTGGAAACAATACTGCAGTTAGGGTGAGGTGCATCACACTCCTAATTCTGGAAAAGTTAGCACTGGCAGGTGCCACGCTCTGTGAGTGCAGCCTGTGCCCAAGCTAGTAAGGCCTACTAGCACCCAAACTGCCACACAGAGCTCACTACTTTAGGCAGTATGGAGACAGTCCGTAAGTGGAAGGACATCACGGAATCGTGCATGTCATCTCTACAAAGAAGCACTTCAGTGTTGTATTTCTGGGCTCCTTACAGCACTGTGCTCCTCAGTGCAACTGGAGTGTGGTCTAGACACATCTGGGTGAGTTATGTGTAGAAACCTATTTGAACCTGATGGGTTCCTGTCATTCACTTGAGGTCAGAGTCATGGAAAAGTGTCTGCATTGTCTCTGGACTCTGATTCCCAGAGCAGTGTAGCTACATTCCTGTCTGGTACCCAAGCTGGTAAGACATGCATGAAACCAACCTGTACATCCCTGCACCTGCAGAACTCTTCTGTGTCAGAGAGTAGAAAGGGGCAAGCACACTGTGGACCTTCCAGCCACTCCTGGTAGCCTGCTTAGTGGCTCTGTACAGAGCTCAGGACATTTTTAAGAAACTGCTTGTCTCTTCACTTGTTTTGCTTTCATGAAGCTTGCTTCAGTCTTCTTTCTTCTGCTGCTTCCTGCTAAGCAGTTTTGCTCTTGCTGTTATTCTCCCAGCTTTATCAGTAGTTCTCTCATGTTTTTACATATTTTCATTTTCACAGCTGCTGTTATGAAACTGAAGCAGCTTTTCAGATGCTGAAACACTGAGTGTTTCTGTCTTTTATGCTGAAACATTGAGTATTTTTTTCTTTTACTGGTGGGCTACTAAAAAGGTGTCTATTGCTCCTCTCCATTTCAGTGAGTTTCCACCGACATGCCAGTGTTATGACTACGTTTGGCAGCCAATGGTGCACGTACATTTGCCAGTAATTGTTAGATTTTCCTCAAGTGTCTTTTTGCAGCACACTCTGGAGAGTTTCAAGGCATCTTATGTATCTGTAAGTAGAACTCCATGAACCAACAGTGTATTCACACAGCAACATCCGACTTAATCATTCACCATTTTTATTAGGCTCACAGCCAGTCCAAACATGCCCAAGAGTTTAACATCATTGTTATTTTGCATTAAAATTGTTACCTAGGCACTATATGTCATCTCTAAAGACTGCAAGGAACACATGCTGTAGCAAGCTATAACAAGAACCTTCACCTTTACTATTTTTAAAATAGGTTTTCAATATTGTATGTTTGCTTTTTATTTTCCTGGTGTAGAAATAAACTCTAGTAGTTCTTAAACTGCGTGGTTCTCCCTGCATCAATTCTGCTTCTGTTTCCAACAGCACTGAGACAGCACTGCCAGATTTCTGTCACTAAAATTCTGGAAGTTGATTGTTGGGGTCCCTCCCCTGCCATGGAGCCCTGGGAGAGGGGCCCTGAGGGCGCAGACACGGGGTTTCCCTGACCCTGCTCAGCTTCATTCCCCATTGGTTGGTTTGGGTTCCCTGATAACGCCAAGGGCCCTCGGGTCCCGTGACTGGAACAGTTCCTGAGCTGAGCCCCGGCCATGCGGCTGGAGAAATAAACATCTCTGAAACATCTGCCACGAATCTGTCCATATATACTTCGTTTCCACGGGACTCCTGGTTTGAAATATGCTTGTTGCAGTAATCCCCGCTGCGACAAACTGGTGGAGGAATGCGGGCAAGATACCGATCCCTGAGGAAAATTCGTGAGTAAAATAACCACTCTTGACCTCTCTCTTCTCATCTTGGTTTGGATATTCTTTCTGGACTATGGAAGAATCGTGGGAAATGGGGCTCTCTGAGCCACAGAAAGAAATGTACCTAGAAGTTAAAGGAATCCTTGAACAACAAAACAAAAAAGTAATGGAACCAGGAGATCTAGAACTTTTTTTTAAATGGCTTTTCAAAAATTTCTCCTATATTTCTCGAGACTTACTTTTTGATATTGAACCTCCTGGATCTCGTCTGGGGTGTTTTTGGGACGAGATCTTGTGGGAGATGAAAGATCAAACAGAACATGTATTAGTGATTGAACCCTTGCGTGGATCCATGGTAGTCAGTGAAGCTATTCAGGAGCATTTATATGGTCCTATTAAAGCAAAGGATGGCCATAGTCCTGCGGCCGAGGCCGCGCGGCCGCCATCCCAGGAGCACATGACTGCAGCCGTGCCGGCGGAGGTGCCTGCGCTGGATGCGCCCTGCCCCCTCGGGAGCCCGTGCCTTATCGCGGACCCCATCCCTGCCTCGGGGTCCCCGGCCACACGGCCACGAGTGAGGAGGCGATGCCGCAGGCGCCGCGGGTGCCGTGGGCCACGAGCAGCCAGGAACCGGGCATCGGCGTGGCAGGCTGCTCTGAGCACACGGCTCGGAGAGCCCTGCGGAGGGAGAAGCGGCGGTTTCCACAGCGACACGAGAAGCCGCGCAGCGCAGCACCGAGCCGAAACGAGGCCGCTCTCAAAGCAGCGTGGAGTTGGCGGAGCGGAACCACTCACAGGGCACAGAGCCAGAGCCAGCGGCGATGGCAATGCAGGGCCACACAGAGCCCAGACACGCGCCGGAGCAGCACCGCTCGGAGGGCGCGGAGCAGGTGCAACATGGGGGCCCGGCCGAGACGTCGGAGCCAGCGAGGCGGCGGCCACGCGGGACCGGCACCCACGACGAACACGCAAGCACGTGATAGGAGGAGTTGTAGCCACGAAAGTCACAGGAACTGTGAAATGGTACAATGTAAAAAACAACTATGGATTTATAACACGAGATGATACAGGGGAAGATTTATTCATCCATAGAACTGCCATTAAAAGGAATAACCCTAAAAATTACCTGCAAAGTGTAGGAGATGGAGAAGTTGTGCAGTTTGATATAGTGCAAGGAAAGAAGGGTTTACAAGCAGCGAATGTTACTGGGCCTGGAGGTATTCCAGTCAAAGGCAGCCATTATGCACAAAATTATAAACAATATCCATCCCAGCAACTTCCCTACCCACAGCCTACTTCCCCCTTTTACCCTATACCCAA
Source organism: Corvus kubaryi (assembly GCF_017639235.1). Classification (NCBI taxonomy): domain Eukaryota; kingdom Metazoa; phylum Chordata; class Aves; order Passeriformes; family Corvidae; genus Corvus; species Corvus kubaryi. The sequence goes on along the minus strand of NW_024580667.1, from coordinate 29,785,999 downwards.
TATGAACCCTTTCCTAAGTTTACCCTATCCCCAGTTTATTCCTAATCCGTTTTTCACCCCATGGCTTCCCTATACAATTCCATTTCCCTACAATTCCTCTCCGATGCCGAGGGGGGGATGAAAAGAGGGAGGGAAGAAATTAAACCCTCTCCTGCCTCAGTTTCCCCACAAAGCATGCCCGGAGAGTCTTGTCTCCCTTCTGTCAGCCCTAAGATGTTCCACAGAATCTGATTGGACATTTAAAGACTCAGGAGGGTGGCTTGTTTTGTCTTGAAACTGTTCTTGTTATGTTTATCCAGTTGTTTTCATTCTCCTTTTATTAAAATAAAACGGGTGAGATGTTGGGGTCCCTCCCCTGCCATGGAGCCCTGGGAGAGGGGCCCTGAGGGCGCAGACACGGGGTTTCCCTGACCCTGCTCAGCTTCATTCCCCATTGGTTGGTTTGGGTTCCCTGATAACGCCAAGGACCCTCGGGTCCCGTGACTGGAACAGTTCCTGAGCTGAGCCCCGGCCATGCGGCTGGAGAAATAAACACCTCTGAAACATCTACCACGAATCTGTCCATATATACTTCGTTTCCACGGGACTCCTGGTTTGAAATATGCTTGTTGCAGTAATCCCCGCTGCGACAGTTGATGACAGTGATTTTTGATGTATAATTTGCTCAAACTGGGCCACCTGCTAATAGTAATTTTAAGGATATTAAAAGTTCTCTATTTTACCAGAATATTTGTCAGTTTCTCTCATTAATTTCACACTATTCAATTAAATTTTCATTACTGGTATTATCTACAGGACTTTTCAGGGCCTTGTTTTCTTCTGTGGTTTGCGCAAGGCCATTGCATTCTCCAGATTAAGCTGACCTCTTGCTGAGGCCAGCTTGGCTCCCAATAGTTTTTTCCTCAGTGAGACTTGTTTTATGCAATGGAACATCCTCTGAGCATAGAGGTGATTGGGTAGAGATGAAAATATAATGCTCTCTAGCCACAGAGCTACCTGGGGTTTATCTCTTGAGAATGATGTGCTAAAAAACATGATTATCATTTCTCAAATCCTCTCTCTTGATTGTGTCTTTTTTGGGAATGCTGTAAGAGGTCATGGTGGGCAAATTCTGGTCTCATAACCCTCATGTGAAAATGTTTAAGTAACATTCCTCCCCTGCTGCTCCCCAAACGATATCCTTTATATACTTTATGTATCTCATAGATCAGCTGGATTGTGCTGAGTTTAGCTGGGACAGAGCCTGAATTTGCTTCAGAGCAGCCAGTTTGGGGCTGTGTTTTGGATTTGTACAGGAAACAGTGCTGATTACTCAGGGATGTTTTCATTATCTCTGAGCAGTGCTTACACAGGCCTTTTCTGCCTCTCACCCTACCCCACGAGTGAGGAGTATGAGGGCGCAAAAGGAGTTGGGAGGGGACACCAGGACAGCTGACCCTAACTGACCACAGGGATATCCCATATCATATGCAGTCATGCTTAGCATATAAAGCTGGAGGAAGAAGAAGAGGAGGTTGTTTGGAGTGATGGTGCTTGTCATCCCAAGTCACTGTGATGTATGATGGAGCCCAGTTTCCTGGAGATGGCTGAACACCTGCTTGATGATGGGAAGCAGTGAATTAATTCTTTGTATTACTTTGCTTGTGTGCATGGCTTTTGCTTTCCCTAATATGCTGTGTTCATCCCAACCCACGCGTTTTCTCACTTTTACACTTCCAATTCTCTCCCCCATCCCACCAGGGGAAAGTGAGCAAGCAGCTAAGTGGGGCTTAGCTGCTGGGTAGAGTTAAACCACGACACATAGATGAAGATTCCTAGTTCCCTGATCATCTAGAGAAAAGGACTAGTAAAACCTTCATAATTTGTAGAGTTTATCCTAGTTTAGCATCTCCAGAGGGATGTATTTGCTAAATTCAGCAAAATGCAAAAGCCAGCTGTATTGTACGGCATAAAGCAAATGCTAATTAGTCTGTAAAACTGCAGTTATAATCTAATGCAAATACTGCTTTTTCTGTAGTGATGTGCTACCTGCACAAGTTGTGTGACTAAACTGCATGCAGGCATCAATTTCATCCCCACTCAGGCAAAAGGTTTGTGCGATATGTAAGCGTGGGATTTGATGCAGATTATTTGATTTTAAAAGGAAAACTCAAGAAGGATCTTAGTCTTCAGTGCTGTTCTTTGTACCAAAAAGGAAGCTCAGAATTCTGCTTTCTTGAACATACAGAGAATCAGAAAAATTGACAATTTTTGTCATCAAGCTCCTTCTCGCCAAGCACCCCACAAATAGCTCTTCTCAGGGTTGTATGGTTAAGTCTGTTTAGACTGTTCTGAGGTCTGCCTACCTCTTTCATCACCTGGACTATCTCATCCTTCCAAATGTCACTGGACCAAAACAGTTCTTAGATGTCCATGGTAATTCCTGAGAAACTTCTGAGCATCTGTAATTTTTCTTCCTTTTAGGCAGAGATATTTACCAGGGGTAGAAAGCTACCTTAGTCTCTGCTGCCAGCACAGGTAAAGGAACTTGCGGTTTTCATGCAATTATCTCAAATGAAAAATGAAGGATTCTTCCAAATATTTCAACTTGTTTTCCAAAATCACTGAATATGCTGAGCTGGAAGGGATCCACAAGGACCATCAAGTCCAACTCCTGGCCCTGCACAGCACCATCCCCAAGAATCACACCATGTGCCTGAGAATGTTGTCCAAATGCTCCTTTAACTATTGTCAGGCTGGTGCTGTGACCACATCCCTGGGGAGCTGTTCCAGTGCCCAACCACCCTCTGGGTGAAGAACGTTTCTTCTAATATTCAGCCTAAACTTCCCCTGACACAGTTTCAGGCCATTCCCTTGGGTCCTGTCACTGGGCACTTGTAATCATACTAAATTACCAGGTTTCCAACAAGTTAGCCTATTATATACCAATTATGTCACTTGCTCTATGTTCATTAGAAATTTGCAGCTCAAGGACAAGCTAAATTAATTTTTTGTACTTCATTTTTTCTTGAATGTCATCCGTACACTGTTTTGTCTACTTCACAGTGCAGCTGACAAAACCAAGCAACCATACCACTACACAAGTTGTATCATTTCTGAAAATAGGAAAAGAATAACAACACACTTCCAGAATGATCTGTCATGGGTGAAAACTTAAGCCAGTGCACTTAAAATGAAGGGGAAAATCAAGACAGTTCTAGAAGAGCAATATATTTTCAGTTGGAAAGGCTACAATGAAAGAAGAAAGCATCTACTCTTTTTCTGGTTTTGGAAAAGAATAAAGCAGTGTCTGGTAAAACTGTCTAGAGGAGTTAAATGGGTGGGGAAAATGAAGAAATCAGAATCAGAATATAAATAGCTGTGACAAGCTCCACAAACTGAAACACTTGCTACCATTTGTGGAGGTCAAGCTCACTTCCCACAAGGGTTTAAAAGAATGGTTCCTCAGCCTAATTTACAAACAGGTAAGAAGACCTGGGACCAGGGCAACTCCACTCGCCTTTTGCAATTATATTACTGAAGGAAAATGTACTAGATCAAATTTAAAAGTCAGAGCAAAGCATCATCATTTCGGCAAAGAGGAGAAGATCCAGTTTCACTAAGCTACAGCCTGACAGTTGAAGTGTAACTATGCAGTAACAAAGAGATCATAGAATATCCTGAGTTGGAAGGCACCCACAAGGACCATCAAAATCCAGCTCTTGGCTCTGCACAGGACAGTCCAGGAAGCACATCATGTATCTGAGAGCATTGTCCAAACAGTTCTTGAACTCTGGCAGATATTTCAATATTCTAACAATCTGCTGTTCAGGGGGAGATAGTGATAGTTGGGATACAACATGATTTCTGTGTCCTGTGACTGGGTCTTCCGTGACACCAAACACAAGGTATTACAGCTACACTACTGCCCCGACGGGATGGATCACATAAACCTAAGCTGAACCTTATACCAAATCTTTATCAGTCTTGCACAAAAACGTTTTGGATTTACAATTAATGATACTCTAAACTAAGGCCCTGAAATGTCTATTTACACATACATCCAACTAACAGGAAGTGCAAACCATTATAAAATGCAGACATAGCATCAGTCTCAGCATTTTTTAAAATCTGCCCTACATTCAGTTGAGAAACTCCATCAGATGAAGAATTGAGAGTAAGAAGCTATAGTCCTCTTCAAAGGTGCTGTAGTAGAAAGTTATCAGATTCCTTCCTTCCTGTTAAGGATAAAGATCAGGTACACCATCTTCCTGTTGCTTTTCAGAGGCAATTTTGTATGAGTTCTGGTGTAAACCATGAGCCAATAGCCTCCTCTAGTATTCAGTCACCTGGACTGATTTTTGCATGAACATAAAAAGGCACCTCAGCATATCAGTCTTGTATATCCTAAAGATGGTGTTAAAATGAAGTAAAGCCACAAGAGTGTTCTGTAACCCTCCTAGCTAATTATTAAGTAACTGTTTCTATAGATTCACTGAAAAATTACACCCCCATCCATAAAATCTTAAGTATTTCTTCAGATACAGTGTTTTAAATATACTGTCCATCTGTTCTGTGGAATTCACCCAAAGCTTTGTTGGTAACAGAAGTGACCAGGAACAGTGATGGGAGCTCTGATTGTCTCATGCATGGAGCATGAACTCCTGTGGCTGGCTTGTCGAATGGTCCCCTGCAGCCTGATGTGTTTCAACTCATGCATTCCTTCACCTACCTTAGAATCCTGCTTAACCAATTGGCTCGTAAGTTGGGATTGAAAAGCAGAGGAGAGGTTGACTGCTCAGAGCAGTTTCTCTAAAGGACACACAGTCCACCAAAAGATTTGCATTGTAATTCCTCCTCCAACATGTGACTAGACACAGGTGACATATTGTAATATGACATTACAAAAAGGGACACATCTCCCAAATATGATCTAGTCCTATGAGAAAGGAAGATTTTACTTGAAATACTTCTAATTCATAGCAGTGTGACGTGGAAGGACAGTTGGGTGGGAAGAGAGAGCTACCACATGAAAATAAAGGAATAATAAAGTAAACTATTAAGCTTCCTACTATTAAATCTTTCTTAAAAACCCAGTTTAAATCTACTTTCAGAGCAGGCCTTCATGCCTTCTTCCTGCCCAGTGCTCCCTCTCCCACCTGAAATCAAATACCAAGCCTTGCTACTGTAAACTGGTAAAACAAAAATAGAAATGAGGCTTGTGATGAGAGAAAAAAGGAGAAGATTTGTAGCATTAAAGCCTTTTACGACTGAGGCAGCACAGATGTTATACATTTGCCCCAGCCCTTGTATCCTGTTTTGAAAACCAGCAACAGATTTCTGATTCACCAATCACAAAGGGTGTATTTTCATTGCCTGAGGCTTTCCACTGCCTGGGAGTGTGGTTCTTCCCTCACTTTTTGACATTTCCAAATGAATGGATCAGTGAATTCATCAGGGTTAAAACTCCCAGCAAAACAGAAACAAGACTGTTTTTAACTTATTCCCTGATTCATTTCACTATGCTGCTCCACAGACAGCACAGCTGAGGGTGTGGTGTGAGGGGAAATGGACTTGTATGAGGAAGTTGGGAAGCAGGAAACCTTTCAGACAACGCTGTCATTAAAGCCCATGTTTCATGATACTCAGCTTGTCTTGAGGCAGCTGTTAAGATTTGGAATCCTTCTCACTGTGAAAACATCACTATTTCTTTTGTGATAGGGTGCTGAAATAGGTGGCTGCTACACTCCTCTCACCACTAAGGGCACAGGTGACACACACATGGTCGTCTTGTGCTGCAAAGCCTGGAACTTCACCTCTGTGCAGTGATTGCAGGGGTAGCACAGGTATGCTTGAATACATAGGAGTTAAGTGATCACCACAGTTACATTGTATAAAAAACACTTGAAGTCTTAGTATATAAAAATTTTGTTTAAAAGCCAATCACAGTATCCTAATTATTAATTACTACTGGACTGACCATTGGAGTGTCTATCAACTGTGAAGACCATATCTTAACATGTAGGACAACAAATTATGGCTCAAAACATTGTTTGGCTACACCAACTAAAGGGTAAAAAAAAAAGACTGCTGCTAATCTAAAGTAGAAAACACGGGCAACGTCAAGAGGAGATTGAGGAACCAGTAAAGTTTGCGAGACTTTTCCTTTGAATGTTCATTAAGTTAAGGCTTTATAAGAAAGGCCCTGGAGCAGAGAACCTCTGAGCTCATGTTCATGCTGAGCATCCTGCCTGCAGGTGCACTGAGGCTACCATTTCCTTGCCGTTCTGCATCTCAACCCAAAGGTAGGATGTAGCCTACCCAGATAAAAAATGCTAGTGTTTCTTAATACACCATAACTTATAAGAATTTGGGTGTTATTTTTTACTAGCCACTACATTTTTATATATTTCTTCACATTATGAGAGTACATTAAACATATTTTAACTTTATTAGGGCATTTCTGAGGCCTTCTTCTTCCTACCACTCGTCCTGGTCCACTACTGGCTGCTCCTTTCACTGTGCCAGTATATTTCTTAATGGAGAAGAGGAATAAAAAATTTTGGCGAGGTGGATTACAACCCAATAATTATTGATTAGATCAAGCAGGACAAAGCCCAACAGTGAAGGATAGAACAACTGCAGCAACGCAGGGATTGCTACAGGAATTGGCCAATAATACCATTTCCCACTGATTTGGCTAGTTTCTTTCCGGAAGGAATCTCACAGCCAGGCTGTTGTCCTTGCAGTCCTATGAAACCACATGAACAGACAAAAGCATTTTAAGCTGCTCAGCGAAGGTTTGACATGGAACTGGGACAAACTGGTTTCCCACTGCACTCCGATGTGCCTGCTCAGGATGTGTGTACAGAATATCCATCAATAGTGGTTTCTCCAGCTGCGCAAAAGCAGGGATTCAGTCAGGGAGGATCACACGGGCTCTTATTTGAGTGAGTAATCATCCTATAAACAGTATAGCCTTAATCTGCACCAGGGGAAGTTTATGTTGGACCTGAAGAAGAATTTTTTCACAAGAAAGGGTGATTAGATATTGAAATGGGCAGCTCAGGGAGGCGGCGGAGTCACCGTCCTGGAGGCATTTGAGGAAACGCTGGACGTGGCATATAGCGCCATGGGCTATGGACATGGTAGTGTTGGGTCGTAGCTTGGACTCGCTGATCTCGCAAGCCTCTTCCAACCTAAGTCATTCTGTAATCAATCACTAACTGCCAGTTACTGATCCCGGGTGATTATAGGCATATTTCGGAAGACAAGTGTAATTCCTGCGGCAAGTGGATGCTGAAGCAGTGGAGCTAGATCGGCGGTGCCTCTCCAGGCGAGGGAGGGCCCCTCCCCTTCCCGCCGGCTCCCTCACGCCCCTGACCGCCCCCGCGCCAGGAGGCGCCGAGCGCCCGCCCCTCCGCCGCTCTCAGCGTGGCCGCCACGCGCATGCGCCGCGCGGGGAAGCCTCGCGAGAGGAGGGGGCGGGAGGCGGCGGTGGCTGCGTGCGGCGGCGCCGCCCCTGTGTCCGCCCGCCCGCCCCACTGCTGGGCCATGGCGGCGCCGCCGGCCTCGCCCGGCCCCCGCGGCCGCTTCGAGCAGGAGCAGGACCGCGCCGTCCGCGCCCTGGTGCGCTCCGTGACCGGCGTGCCCGAGGAGGAGCTGGGCGGAGAGCGCTTCCAGGCGGCGCTCAATTTTGCCTGGTCCAACTTCAGGTCAGCGGGAGCATGGAGGGTCCCGGTGCCTGCCGCGGGGGTGTGGGACGGGGCCGCGTCCCGCCGCGCCCTCCGTGCGCCGTGTCCGGGGAAGCGCCGGGGGCCGTGTACGAGTCTGTGCCACAGGGTCAGACTGCTACTCCGTCACGTTTGAATCTTGGTGCTTTTGGGGTTTTCTCCTGCTCAGTAAAAAGGTGCTTTTCAGCGTGTTCATTTAGCCGCCCGAAACTTTGTTGGAGGGAGATACATTATGGTCGTGTGTAAAGAGCAAGTGAGAAGGACTCTGCCAAATTGAGATAAACCTTCTGGTCAAGAATGCTGTGCTGCTTGTGTGAAAGGTTATCAGTCTGCAGGATGAGAACGTGTTTGGTGTCATTTGGGCTTGTCAGAAACATGGTCTTTATTAATTTGTAATATATCGTATCTGTAGGCCTTTAATTCTATTATACTGCCACCTAAAATGCCCTTACTCAAGTTTTACACGCATTTTTCAGTTATCACAGTTATTGTTCCAGTGTATTCTGCCTGCTTGAGTTGGACTCGATGATCCTTGTGGGTCCTTTCCAACTCAGGATATTCTGTGAAAGCTGTGAAACTCTTAGGTGAGGTATTTCCAATTACCCGTACTGTCACTAACTGCTGCCTCTGAAATCTTCTGCAGAAGTTGATAGAGCTAGTGCCTAATCCATATTAAAAAAAAAAAAAAATCAATGCTGCTTTGCATTTTTCATGCTGATTAGATACATTTTTGGGGGAGCAGTAGCATAGCTGCATTGCATCTGTGTGAATCCTAACTACTCAAATAAAGACTCAAATAAAATTATTTTAATGTGCAAATCTCAACCTCAGTTTTGGTCACCCATTGCTTGTGTAGCTGTGTGCTCTTTTGGATTGCGGAATTGTTGGGATTTTGTTTGGTTTTTTTTACATGTCAGGAAAACAGAGGGGATGATGCAGAGTAAACAAGAAACTTTTGGCAGGGAGGTTTGGGAAAGAGGAAGGGTGTTTTCATACCAGGATTGTTGCCCAAGGAATGTGCATGGAACATCAGCCCGAGACTATCTGGTATTAAATTTGCAAACAGTGAGACCTTATGTTGTAGCAGAAACTCTTTAGTTTCAAGTTTGTGGAACTTGTGATTTGTATTGTTAGATTTGATGATATTTCTGTGCTGTAGTTCTTGGATCCATCTATTTATTTTCATGCAGCACTGTAGTCCTCTTCTATTCATGATGTTCCCAACTTGCCTAAAATAATTGATTTTTTTTTTGAATTTGTGTTAGTCATTAATTAAAGCTTTAAGTAATAGACTAAAGAATTTTCACTAATAACTTCCCTGCAGCTTAATTTTTCTTTTCAGTACAGATTCTTGGATTGATTTTTTATTGTCTTTTCAGTGTGATCTAAATCTTCCAGTTCTTGTACTTACCACTATTTTGAATAAATTATTTCCTATGTAAGCTAATGGGCTATAATAAATTAGATAAGTTGTATTTTCTTAAACCGAAATGCCTATTTAGACATAGACCTATGCAGTCAGTGCTATATTTGATCGTGCTCTTATTCCTAATCCTTATACACAGCTGAAGTCAGACCAATGTGTCTGTAGTTAGCAAAGTTGGTTTTTTTTTTCTTTTCTTTAATATTGGCCTGTCTTCATTCTCTGGTGCTACTTACTAAAAATCCTTGCTACCTGCCTTACAGTTTCACTTTATAGTTCATTACTTTGGCACTGAGGTGATTTCATACTGTCTTTTGAATTTCAGTCTATTAAGCTTAACTGTTGCTCCTGATTCAGACTCAGCAGTTTTCATTTCTGTCTGTGGTCATGAAAATTTTACCACTTTCTGTCACCTGTTGCTGAAAACATTAATTTGGTTTTGAGGGCCTGCTTATAGAGTGTATTGACCTTGTGCTCAGTGTTGTCACATCTTATTCCCTGTTTTCTAATCCCTGTATCTGAAGAACCTATTCATAGCCTAATTTAGTCTCCAAAGTCCATCTTACCTTTCACAAGTTCTTGTTTTGTCCCTATACATATAGATAGACCTTTGTTGGTATATCTGTCTTTATTTTTGATTAAGCTCTCTTTTCTCTTAGACACTCTCCCCTATCCTGTATAAAAAGGAGCTTCTTTTGGGTTTAGAGGCCTTCCCATGTGGGTGTTTGTTTTGCCTGTGCCTGTGAAGCAGGTCCCGGATAATTTTGTGCATTTGACACCAGTGCCTTTGACAGCACAGTTCTTGATCTCCTTGCTCTAGCTGACTTAGCAGACAGCATACTTTAATTGCTTAGTTTGCTGGTTCAGTAGTAATTTTCCATTCAGCTTAGAGTGCTGGTTAGATGTAACCTGCATTCAATTTTTCTGTCTTTCAGGCCAATTATATTTAATCCTTCTTGACCTAAGAGACAAATTGAATTTTGTTGATGCTTAATGCTGTTGCTGAATTAAATGTGCATTATTAAACTAGTAATGTTGTCCTCATATATGTAAATCAGCTTTATTTTCTTCCTTAGTTAAGGTTCCTTTTAAACATATTCTAATGCAGATTTCTTATGCAGATTTCACCGCTTTCTTGATGTGAACAGCCATAAAGTAGAGAGAACAATAGAAGGGTAAGTTTTATGTCTAGATATTAATAATGCATTGGTTACAGATACATATTTTTAAAAAGCATTCTTGATACTGTTTATGTTATTAGAATACATGAAAAATTGGTAATTCATTCTGACCTTGGAAAAGCTGCAAGCTGGAAAAGGCTAACAGAAAAATTTCTGAACTTGCCACTCCCAAGTACTGAAGAAACAAAGGTATGTATGTTTTTTCCATCCCTTTTGCATTTACACTGACAGTGGGGGCTTCAATTGTAATGTTGTGTTGGAAATTTCAGGTGACTTAGTAGTAAGCTTTGGAATTGCTGTTCAGGTCATGTGTTTCCAGAAATGAAAATGCATTTATTGTCTTCTCAGGGTTTCAGCACATGGAGTTTCATGACTTAAAGTACATGATCTCAGTGCAGAGCGCATGTTGTAGGGTCAGCATTGTACAAATGTTGTAGCTAGAGTCTAGGTGAATCTAGATTCCTGTCTGTTCTAAAACAACAATGAACTGAGCATTTCTTATTCTTTGCATATTTTTTTTTACCTTAAGTAATCTATCTGGATGGTTTGGTTTTAGGGTTTCCAGCTGGAATGCTCCTGTTCTGTAGCTTCCTTATTGAGACTATGGGTGTGTTTCACCATTGATACATTTTGTATCAAATCAGTTTAGGATACGGAATGGATGAATATGGCAACAGTTGTCTCACTTAGGTTTTTTCCAGTGTGGCAATGTAATAATGAATTGGATCTTCAAAAGTTCCTGCTGTTGGGAGATTTAAGCTTGTGTTTTAAGAGATGGTGCTCCATATAATGGTGTTCTTTAATAGAGCTGCATGTTCTGAGTTGCAGTCTGACTTCACGTCTCGTTGAACTGACATTTGCCTTTCTTTACATATTCTAGGTTCCTTTTAATCTGTGGGGAAAACCCAGGAGCCCTTAATAGCTTACAAATATCTTCAGTTACTATACTGTAGTCTCTTAGTTTTTTGAAAATGTACCTTTAGTAGCACTTGTTTTGAGACTCGAATGATACTAAAACCAACCAAAACAAACACCCAAGCAAGCGCTTAATACTTGAATGTTGCAAGTGTCCTAAGATTTTAATTTCCTTTTCTTTTTAAAAATGCAACTGGGGTGTGGCTGGAAGTAGATTAATCTCATATTTGGGAAGTTAAATGGCATTTAGTTCTTAGCAGTGACACATAACTGGGAAGATTAAATATTTATCAGTTTCTATGACTGGTAAGTGAAACACCAGCTCACACATGTGATTCTGTCAATGACTTACTGGTTTTCTTTGACAAACTCTGGTAAAATCAGTAATGTTCAGTAGGAACATGTTATAATCCTTGTATAGCTGGTGAGTATCATGCTGCTTTATCAGAAATTTGAGTTATTTTTTTCTAAAATGCAAGAGGAACTAATTCCGAAACAGCTATGCAAGTATGTTTATGAATGTATGAAAGTGTATAAGGATTTAGATAGCAGAATCTCCATGAGTCTAGATGTGAAATGGTTGGCTGAAGATCTTTGTAAAGTTACAATGAGGCCAAAGAAAAATCTTTTTATAGTAAGAAATGGCTGTACATTGGTAAACAGATTTTCGGGAATAGACAATAATACAAATCTCTGGACCATACCAGTGCTGGCACAGTATTCTTACCTGATTGAAGGCCTCTGTTTCATGACTGCAATATTGGAGTTAAAGATTCATCCTTAACTATTTTTGTAGATTTTCAGATGTGAGAAGATAATGTGAACATGATACTAAAATGTAGTGATTTTAGCTAACTATTTTAGCCTCTGTTTGAAATAACTGGCCATGTGAAAAGGGAACCCAAGACTTGGTTTCCTGCAGGCCCACTACCTGTGTCCTTCTAGTTGGTCCACATTTATGTGGCTGTCCATTATCTCTTGTCCTGAGGTGACTTCTTACTTTCACAGTACTTGGATCTTTTCCATGTTCTCTGATTATCAGCTCAGTAAGAGACAGCATATGCTGTGGCTGCTTTTGAAGGATTTGTATATTGATTGGCTAATTAATAGGCAGAAGAAAATGGATAGCATTCAATATCATGTTGCAGATGTTATTTTTGTAATTCAGGGCTGGGGAATGGGAACTAATGGGGAGTATTCCTGCAGATAATAGGTTGACTTTGTTACTAAGCAAAATCTTCTAGACCACTTACAGACTTGCTTTTTTTCTAATGTGTTTTAAAGACGGATACACACTATTCCATACTGTCTCTTCTGTTGTGTTTGTCTGATTCTCCATCCAACACCACCTATGTGGAAAAACCAAGAGTCAAAGAAGTGGGTAAGTTTCCAAGATTTTTGTATGGCTCATGAAAGATATAATCCGCAGTGCAATCTGATAAGAAGGACATTTTTCCTCTTCATTTTATTATCTCTTTCACATTGCTTTCTTGGTTCTTTTTATAATTTATACATTTAAAATAGCTTGCAAGTCTTTCCTACCCCCGTTTATGTTGCATCACCTAATTAAGTTTTCCAGCCAACCTTGGGAACTCTCTTTGACTTGTACCGCTATCACAAATGAATGTTCTCTACCTGTTCAGCAGTGCTTACATGCTCAAAGACAGACAGTGGATTTCTGTCCTGAGTCTCTGTCTTGCACCTCAATATTAGATCTCTTGAAACAGTTTTGGTGATGTAAATTCCTATGTTTCCTACATAATCAAGGAAAGGGAGATATATTGGAAGGTTTCCAGAGGGAGATCCCAGCTGCCTGCTTTCTAAAGTAGGACTTTTTCACTCAGTGCCTGAAAATGAGGCTTGTGCTTAAGTTTGAGTGGATACCATCCCCCATTTGTTTACAGTGTTGTATCATAGACTGAAAGAAGAATATTTCAGACTAACCTAAAGAAAATCTTGCATCTTAAGATTCCTTTTTGAATGATCTCTGCACATTCCCTCGGCGGTGTTTTGAATGCACTTTCAGCCCATTCCAGGAATGTGAATATGAAGAGGTTATCTCAAACAACACTAATTACAGTTGAGTAAGCTTCACGTTTAAGATATCATATGTTGTAAGTGTGATTGTTACTTTAAAAGTATCGCACATCACATCATGATGTGTGGTGTCTTTTTTGGAGAGTAAGACAGTTCTTGGTTTATGTTGTTTACACTCTGGGATCCTTGTGCATACATAAACGATACATTTAGAATGTTTCCATTGAGCTAAATGGGACTTCAGAGTCACAATAAGTAGTGTGTCTCATTCTTGCATGTTTTTCCAGGATTAAAGTGTAGGGTACTGTAACATAATATGGACAAATGTGCTGATGGCACACTGTGTTGCATATTTTGAGTGTATAAACAAGAAAGTTGAGAATTAATAAGGGATATACATGGTTGATACGTCACAATGTACGTCATGTTGAAAGTGCATAACCTTGCTAACTGAACAGTGGTGTAACCTTAAGTAGAAGGGAATGTCTTTTGTTTTAGCTATAGAGTATCAAGATAATTTTAACTTTTTAAGTGTTTTTAGAGGAAAAGAAAGTCAGAGTTATGTGATACTTAATATTTGTATATTTACACTTCTCTTAGAAAAGGAAGAAGAATTTGATTGGGGAAAGTATTTGATGGAAGGAGAGGAAATTTTCTTTGGCCCAGGCGTAGATACACCAGTAAGTGATTTTTTAAGGTAAAAACCCCAACTGTATAAACTGTTTTGAAGTGTGCTAGAGACCTGATTGAGTTTTCGTAGTTTGTATGCTCTGCATGTTGATTCTTGCAGGATTCTCCAATGCTCTGCTGAATATGGTGAAATAACACACAGCCTCAAGCAGAATAACAGTAATAGAAATACTTTTGTTTTTCACAATGTTTTGACTTAGTCTTGCAATTAAACTGTCTGCTTCTGCTGACCCCTGCTTCCACCTAATCAGAACTTGCCGCCATTCTGTGATCTTTTCCAGATCTCTCATTTGCCTGGTTATTAATGTTGTGTATAACTTAAATCATTCTCTGTTAGACAGTGATGTTAGTCCTAGTGTCCTGAATTTACTTAATAATGTTAGAAAGAAGTGAATAGTTAATGTTTGGCTTGAATAGGAGCTGAATATAGATCTGTCTGCTATGTTGTTCTGAAATGTCCTGGGGTTTGTTGCCCTTCATAGGATTGGTCTGGAGAAAGTGAAGAGGAAGAGGACACTCAGCCCTTGAGCAGGGAGGACTCGGGTATTCAAGTAGACAGGACACCTTTAGAAGACCAAGATCCAAATAAGAAGATAGTACCTAATGCTTCCTGGAAAGGTTAGAATGAGCTGTATTTCTTCTGCTATACATACTAAAATTTAGCAAGGTAATGCAGCTTTTTAAATTACTCTTTGGTGAGGTATTGTTTTACAGATCTGTAATTGTAGTATCAGATGCACATTACTGTTCGTTACTGATGGGGTGGGTTTTGTTTTTTTTTCCGGTAAAGAAATAATATGGAAAGTTTGATCTGATTTCTGTTACTGCTAATGGAGAAGAATTCTGTTCAATCCTGTGGAAATTTACATGGATATTCCAATATAGAAATGAAAACTTACACAGTAAATGCAGCATGTAGTTGTATGGATATAATGTAAATTTTTATTAAGTATGAGAATGCTGAAACAAGACTTAGTTTCCAACAGAAATAGTTGGCGCAGTTCTGGGTATGAAATGTTTCTGAAAAGATAGGTTTATGTAGTGAAAACATTAGTGGCTTTCTCTTGAATAGATTCAGGGAGTATTAATGTAGCTGTATTCTTTTTCATAAAATACTGTAGGGTACAGTTTACCTGGTACATGAAAAGTGCATAGTATATATTATATGAGTAGTAGCTATCTAACTGGGATTAGGTAAAGTTCTCTTGACAATCCCATTTAAGAAAAAAACATTGTAGGTAATTTACTAAATGTCTAGTAAAAAGGAATATAGTGATAAAGTTGATGGCATTTGGCAGTTTATTTTTTAAGTCAGCTTGTTTTTGTGTATAGTATTTGAGAATTGCCTGAGACAGAAGCACATTTTTTGAGAAAAAATTGGAAACCATGTAAATCTCCAAGCTTACAGAATCATAGTATATCCTGAGCTGGAAGAGACCAACAAGGATTATCAAAGTCCAGCTCCTGGTCCTTCACAGCACCATCCCCAAGAGTCACACCATGTGCCTGAGAGTGTTGTGCAAATGTTCCTTGAACTCTGTCAGGCTGGTGCTGTGACCACTTCTCTGGGGAGCCTGTTCCCGTCCGTGCACAACCATCCTCTGGGTGAAGAACCTTTTCCTAATATCCAAGCTAAACCTTCTCGGACACAGTTTCAGGCCATTCATTGGGCCCTGTCACTGTTCACCAGAGAGAAGAGATCAGTGCCTGCTCCTGTGCTTCCCCTTAGTGAGGAAGCTGTGGACTGTGGTGAGGTCTCCCCTCAGTGTTTTCTCCTCCAGGCTGAACAGACCAAGTGACCACAGCTCTTCCTTGTACAGCTTCCCCTCTAGGGCCACCACCGTCTTTGTAGCCCTCCTTTGGATGCTCTCTAATAGCTTTATAACTTTCTTACATTGTGGCATGCAGAACTGCTCACAGTACCCAGGTTGAGGCCTCACCAGTGGTGAGCAGAGCTTATTTTTTAGGACTTTTGCAACATTTGGGAAATGCGGTGTTTTTGTGTAAATTAATTTGTGCACAGTGGTATCAAATTCCCAGTGCAGTAAAGTGTAAATGGTTGTAAAGGGTAATTCATTTGAAAAGATCTGTGATTTTGCAGCTGAGTGAACAGACTCATAATAACTTCTTCCTGTGTTTTATAAACATTTCCTGCAAAAATTAAAACACCTTGCTAACTGTCACATGTTTTCACAGTCGGTGAGCCTGATGCCCGCAGCTGGCTGGAGCAGCACGTAGTTCCTCAGTACTGGACAGGAAGAGCTCCTCGCTTTTCACATAGTTTGCACTTGCATTCCAACCTGGCTGCAGTCTGGTAAGAAAACAATATCACTTACATATTCCTTCCTGGCATACAATGCTAAATATTGACTTTTTTAAGCGTCTTTACTGTTGGAAGCATAAAGATAGTATAATTATTACAATTCACTTAAAAACAGAATTAAAGGGCTCCAAGTTAATAAGATAAATGAATGAGCTGCTTCTTCTATTAGTAGATTCTTATCCTTTTAATTTTTATTAGATTTCTCATGTCTGAGAGGTTTCATTTTTCGAAGAAGCAAATCTTACTGTTAAATTTTGTGTGGCTTCACCCTTATGAAGGTCTCTTGAGGACCTAGTATAGGTCGGTTGTAAGTGGTCCTGGAAGTGAGGAGTCCCCTAATGTTTAACTTTTTAAAATGTTTTTGGTGCCTCCTTTACAAAGTTAGTCTTAAACATAGATTTTGTGTGGGGAAGGAACATAAAACAGTATATTGCCATGATCTGCCATGGCCTTGGAAAGAAAATGAGAATTAAAAATAAAAAGAAGTAATTTTTCCCTGTCCCAAATTTTGATGTATCAGTAATGAAGTTCATTAGATTTGCCCTTGGTTTTCTTAATTTAATGAATTTCTTAATCACGGAGTTATTTTAGTATAAGGTGGTTGTCTGGCCAGTTATGACACAATTTGCAATGAATATTAGAAAATGGGTAACATGAATAGAGCAATGCTGCTTCTGCTGCAGCGTTGTTAGGAGATGTATGTTTTATATATATGTATGATATATAACTATTACTTAATTTGGACTTTTTGATTTTGAGTGTGATTGCTTAACTTTTGCCACTGATGATATTAATGCGTAAAAATACTAAAAATGTAAATAATCATTCTATACTTTGCTAAAATATGAAAAGATACTGAGGAAGGTTTACAAAGAATTACATAGGACAGTAGCATGAGAGAAACTTCTTAGGTGGCTATGACAGTTTCCACTTCTTAAGCAAACTTCTGAGCTAAAGAGTGAATTTTTTTACATGGGTTAGAGAAATTGATATTTTATGTTTTAGCTTAGTATTTTTCCCAGAAAGTAATGATAAGTTTTCACAGCACTAAATGAAAAATAACTGAAAAATTAACCCCCCCCCAGGGGCCCCCCCTCCCCCCCAAAAATAGTGGAAATTCAGGACTTCATGAATTTGCTACTTAATTTCTTGTCTTGCTGTGTGAGACTAGATGGTATTTGAATGTTTTCTACAGTATCTTGCTTAACAATATGAAAACAAACTGTGCTTTTGTTTATATACTTAAAATGTCCCCATGAGCATTAAATCTACTCAGATATGAGCAGAACAAAACTGAACCTAAAGATTATTGCTTCATTCTTACTTTCAGGTGATTTAGCTGTTATTTCAGCCATTAAATTGTTTTCTTTTCCTTTCTTTCTAAGGGACCACCATTTGTACACCAGTGATCCTTTGTACGTGCCAGAGGAGAGAACACTGGTCACGGAAAATCAGGTTATACGGGAAACACTTTGGTAAGAGCAGCATCACAAAGCTTGCATTTTAACTTTTAGTATTTCTCTCAAGGAAATGAGAGATCTATCTTTGAAGATGTCTGAAGAAGGAATTATTACTGAGCTTTTAATTTACACTGTTTCTGACAATAAAGATGCTGCATTTCTTTGTTAAACATTCGCATTTGAGGCACTGGAACAGGTTGCCCAGAGAAGTTATGGATGCCCCATCCCTGGCAGTGTTCAAGGCTAGGCTGGATGGGGCTCTGAGCAACCTGCTCTGGTGAGAGGGGGGTCACTTCGTAGCCCGAAGGTTGGAACTAGATGATCTTTAAGGTCCCTTCCATTCTGTGACTCGTGAAGAAGAAAGTAGCTTACTACTCTTTTTTGCATTGATTATTCAAGTCTAATTGTTAAAAAGGAACCATTTTGTTCTTATCTTGTCCCTATAGATTTTTAGAACAGTGTCCAGTTTTAGAAATTAGGCTGAGTCATCCTATAGCTGGAATTACCTCAAGTGGAAAAAAACTTTAGGAAATATTTACTTCATGCTGATATTCAATTGTTCCTGTTCTAGCAACAACTTACAGTACCAATAGCATCGTACTTGATCTGTGGTCTCCTGTTACTCAAAGAAAATAAACTTTTAGGCAAGGGAGACCTAGTTCTTTTATTAATTATATATAATTATAAGTCCATTAAGGGGGAAAATTACTCTTTTTGTTTCTTTTCAAGGCTACTTTCAGGAGTGAAAAAGCTTTTTATATTTCAGCTGAATGATGGAAAAGTGACTGTGCGGAATGATATTATTGTAACTCATTTAACCCATGTAAGTTGTTTCTGCATCTCAGATGAATGTATCTCATTAGAAAGATGTAATTTGTGGGAATAGGAAATTAAACTGCTTGTGTAAAAATCATATTTCTACAATTGTGCTTTGTCTAAATAAGAGCATCTGGCTTAATAAAACTGAATGGGTTGTTGCTGTATCTGAGAATGTGATGAAGCAATAGCAATTGCAGAACTTTATAATATTTTAATTCATGAAAATAATATTGTAATTAAATTTGTAGGCATTATGAAATACAATTTTTATTATATGGTTTTAAAAGTTTGGTGGTTTTGTTTTGTTTTTTTTTTTAGAATTGCCTGAGATCTGTATTGGAGCAGATAGCAGCATATGGTCAAGTTGTATTTAGACTCCAGAAGTTTATTGATGAAGTGATGGGACACAGTCCAGAAAGCATAATGCATGGAACAGTTTCCACTCCGAAGAAGACTACTGAAGCTCCGTTCAGAACCTACCAAGCTTTTATGTGGGCTTTGTATAAATATTTCATTAGCTTTAAAGAAGAACTTACTGAAATTGAAAAATGCATCATAAACAAAGGTACAGTGCAAGGGAAGTTCTGCAAGAGGGGGACACACAAGTAATTAACACTGACAAAATTTGCTCTTCCGTTGGATGTTATTTTATGCATCTTGGTTTTTTTTTTAATTTCCAGATAAAACAGTCACACTTTCAATAGTAATAGATAAGTTGTCTCCCCGACTGGCACAGCTGAAGGTACTTCACAAGGTTTTCAGCACAGGAGTAGCGGAAGTGCCACCTGACACTAGAAATGTTGTACGAGCATCTCATCTGCTTAATACCCTCTACAAAGCTATTCTTGAATATGACAGTGTTGGAGAGGCATCTGAGCAAACGGTAGGGAAAATAATGCCCTTCCTTAACAGAACAGCACACTAGAAGATTTAGTAACTAATGGATTACTGTTTTTTGACATGAATTCACTTAACCTGGACAAAAAAGGTTTATAAGAGGGTCAGGAGCAGTGTTTATTGAGGACCAAGGGAAAGGGCTGTGAAAAATCAGAGGCCAGAAAGCTGTTTTGAAAGAGGGAATTTTGGAATAGCTTTCCCTCCTATTTCTATGACTGAATAATTCAGTTAATGCTGAAATGTGAGGGTTTGTATTTTTACAGTAACTTGATTATATTATTGAAAATATAGTTGATGTCTTTATGTCCTTTTGTTTTCCTGATTTCTATGTTACAAAACCACAGAGCGTTTTATTACTATCCCTTACTGTTTCAGAGATGTTAGAGTGAAAAAATGCTGTTTGGATCTGTGATGACAAGAGTAACAAGGAGAAGCATGAACAATACAGGCTTCCATTAAAAAAAAAAAAAAGCTGTAATTTTTAAATTAACATTTTATCTTTAAAATCTTTCAGTGTAGTTATCTATGTGTTACAAACTGTGGTTGCACAATTAAGAGATTAAACTTTACCTATTGCTTTCAATGCTTGGTATAAAAACATTCAGCCAGTTTTTTTTCTTTTTTCCCTTAAATTTAGGTATCCCTTTTGTTCTCCCTCTGGGTTGAAACTGTGAGGCCATACTTACAGACAGTGGATGAGTGGATAGTCCATGGTAATTTGTTTGATCCTGCAAAGGAGTTTATTATTCAGAGGTAGGGATGCTTCGTACTAGACCCACCTAATGCTGTGCAAGTAAACCTGTTGTAGAATCTAGGGTAAAGGGTAATAGTAAAAGTAGGTTTTCACATTTGTTATTTTGCTTAAGAAGGGATTTCTTAATCATACTTCCCTAACTTGTCTAAAACTTCGCATTAGGGAAATTACATAGATATGGATCTCTACCACATTGTTCTAGAGCAGAAATCACTTATTTTGGTTTTTTTCCATCTATAGTAAATAATGAGCAGACTGACTCTGAGTGTACTGACTTTTTTAAAAAGAATTAACCATTTTTCAAACCCAAGACATTTGCAAAAATTACGAAATTTACTTTTAAATTCTTCTACTAATCTCTAGTTGTTATGATTCAAATGCTATTTAGAATTAAAATACTCATTGCTTCTGACTTGTAGTAAAGTTAATATGTTGTCTTGAATTATATGCGTATACCCTAAACATTATTTGAGCTGTTAAGTTTTGTTCTGTTGCTATGCTACATTTTGTTGGTCCCTTTTTTTGACAGCTTGGAGAGGAAAGTGAATATAGAAATTAAAGTTCTGGCTTGTAATTACAAATCCATTTTCCCCTATCTGCCAAACTTACTTGAACCTCTGTCTGTTAACACCTGTCGAGGTGAGCATGAAGTAAGACAACAGCCCTAGTAGTACTATTGTAATAAATCTTTAGTAGCAGAGATCCTTAGCATCCTTATTATGTCGTCTTTTTGTGGTTCTATAGTTGCATTTTCAGTGCTACCAACAGGGCTGATCTCAACTTTTATTTATAGTTACGCTTCATTTTAATTACCTAATTTTAATTATCTAATTTAGATTTTTCCATCTGACTTCAAAGACCAAACTGTGTATCTGATATAAACAACAAAAAAATCCAAAGTGAACTACAAATTGAGTTTTACCTACTCTAGAATTTTTCAGCTTTCCTAGTAGTAGTTACTTCAGTTTGGGGTTTTAAATAACTCTGCAAGTCAGTCACTCATCATTTTGACACTAAGGATGCATGCCACAGTGAATAGTTAACGTCCTGGACAAATTTAATTATAATTTCTGTATTTGATTTGCTGTTGGGGTTTATTTGGTTGTACAATTGTTTTATCTCCTGTGAGCTGATTGTTTATCCTTTTCAGAGTGTCTAGATAGTTTGCAAATATGGATGAGCTAATTTTATACAGTTTTGAAAGTGCTTCATGACTGTTCTAAGAGAAAGGCAAAGCATAGAACAAAGAGGATATGATATGTATCCTCTAGTAATGAAGTTTCCTTTTGAAAAGGAAAATACTCAACCGCTTTTTATTTCTTCACAGAAACAAAAACGTTCCCGTTAATCACAGAGATTTTTGGTATGCTACCTACACGTTATATAGTGTGTCAGAAAAAACAGAGAATGAAGAGAAGATGAGTGATAATGCCAGTGCCAGTTCTGGCAGTGATCAGGCCCCTTCAAGCAGACAGCACACAATGGTTTCTTTTCTGAAACCTGTGCTAAAGCAAATTATCATGGCTGGAAAATCCATGCAGCTGTTGAAGAATCTTCAGTGCAAAGATGGTTCTCCACAGCAGGCTGCGTCAAGGGGTGAGATGTCAGTTTGTACACCATCATGCCTTAGGCTATCTAACAGTATGGGTGTATTTCTGGTAATGGGCTTCCCCTGGCTTTAGAATAATATAACACTGTTGAATACCAGTGTCATGGTTGGTAACTCCAGGTCTGATGGAAAACGCTCTTCCAATGCAAACAAGTGAAAAGAGTGAAGTGAATAATGTTGAGTGTTCCATGTTCTTTTTATTGCTTTAAATTTTTCTTAAACTTCTTTTTATGTGCTTACAAAGCCATTTTTTTTGTTACGAGACAAAACCAGCATGTATGTTCTAATAGTAAAACTGGTGGTTTTTTATAAGTAATTGTTTTCCATTACTCAGTGGTTGAGTAATCTAAGATAGCATGCGGAATTTTTTTTTTTAAAGCTTACTCTTAAGTAGATGAAAGATGTTTGGATATCTAGGATATTCATCTTGAGTGATTGTAAAACATGATACAACATTGTAACTGATGTTTGGTTTGGTTGGTTTGTTCTGTTTTGGTTTGGGGGGTTTTTTTGTTTGTTTCTTTTTTTGAAGGAAACAAAATAAATTTTTTCATTTTGCTGCTGCTTCATGTTTAAAGTAGAGATAGTTAAATTATTATGGAGGTTCACTTCAGTAAATACTGAAGGATTGTCAGGTGCTAAAAATTAACTGCCTTTGCACCTGAAGTAGGAATTTCTTTAACAATCTCAGAAATATTTCATATTTCAGACACCCATTCTGCAATGCGTTTGAACGTATGCCTGACCTTAGGCATTGGGCTAGTCCCATCATTTTAAATATGTGTTTGAGCGTATTTGGTTTTCTGAATAGTGGTTGAAATGCATTTTAAAAGTTAGCTAGTGAATGTTGGACTGTGGAGTTCTTTTGGTTCAGACCATGTTTCCTCCAATGTGTTGCCCAATTCAGATGCTGAACGGAAGAGTTTATATACACTGTTCTTGGAATCAGTGCAGTCTCGCCTGCGGCACGGGGAAGAGTCTGTTCCAGACATGATTACAGAACAGCAGGCCACAAAGCAGAGCCTGATAAAGATGCAGTCTATAGCAGAAAGACACTTGGAACTGGATGATGTCCATGACCCGCTGCTGGCTATTAATTTTGCCAGGTAAATGAATGATCTTCCTGCAGTGTTGTTGAGAGCAATGCTCTGCCTGGTGACATTTGGTAGATCACATTTTCATTGCTGCTGCTGCTACTGAAAACCAGCAAGTTGGGAATAAAGAGGAGCACCAACAATCAGTGACAGAAGCTAAACGGACACTCCCCTTGTGCATGGTTAAAGAAAAACAATTAAAATCAGTGAAGAATGTGCTATTGCAATTGGTAGCATAGAGAACTGGAGTAGTCTTTATCATAACAGGCTTTTAGCAAGTAAGTGGTTTAATAGTGAATGCCATTGGAAAATTTGAACTTCTAAATGAGTTTGCTTGGTTTTTGTGCACAAAGTCCTTGATTTGCACCAAGTATATTCTAGAAGAATGCAGCCTCAGTCTTGCTGTGCTTACATCATTTAACTGTAAAAGTCTTCCAAAATTCATGTTAATTGCACAAAAATCCTTCATTCTTCGTAGTGAGGGGAATCCTGTAGAGTGTATAAATGTTTTGGAAATCAGCAGGAAAGACAAACTCTGAAAATCTTATTATGTGATTACAAATAAGAAAATAGCTATTTACGTTTTTACTAAATACTAATTGTGTATTTAAATATTTTAATGTCAATCCTAGGAGGAGCTTGTTTTAAAGAAATCATAGATAGGACTTTATTGTTTCCCTTGTTCATTGGGACTATTCTATTTTTCAAAATTGCTACATTAATTCAATATCTGGCTCATTCAGTCTGTCCAGGCAGTAGTTGCTATGAGCTGGACTTCTTCTTAGAGTGGTTTCAACTGGCAACTAGCTTTTTACAAAATATTACAATAATTTGATGCTTTCTGTGTAAAAACCAATAAACTTTGCAAATGTAGACCACAGATACTCTCTTCCCATCATATAATATTATAGATAATATGTAGAGACCCCATAATTAAGATGCCTCAAACCAGTTCTCCATGTGGGGGGTGGTTTTGGGATTTTTGTTGTTTGCTATTTTGTGGTTTTTGGTTGAATTTTTACTTTGTGTCTTTGATTTTATGCTTCCTTCATGGGAAGCTCATCTGAGTGCTGTATGTGCACAATATAGTTCCAGAAGTTCCTATCAAAGTGTGTTTGTTTAGTAAGCTGTATAATATTTGAACTTGATGTTTTTCAGAAGTATGCCTTAAGCAGTTATGTGATTATAGAATGCTGTCCTTTGTGATACTCTTGTATCTGGTGATACACAAACAGAATGATGGATCACTGTATAGGCTAGATAAGTGCTCTACTTATGAATCAGCTTTTGTTATCCCTGCACCATATATTTCAGAGCAGAGGACCCAAATTTGATTAAAATCTTTGAAAGTATGACATTGTTTTATACATTATATGAATAATGAGCCTTCTTCCCTAAGTATCTTGTTTTATTTTGAAGATTGTATTTGGAACAGAGTGACTTTCATGAGAAGTTTACTGGTGGGGATGTCTGTGTGGATAGATCCTCAGAATCTGTGACCTGCCAGACTTTCGAACTGACACTGAGGTCTTGTCTTTATCCTCACATAGACAAGCAATACTTGGAATGCTGTGGTAATCTGATGCAAACTTTAAAGAAGGATTATAGGTAAGAAAGTAGATTTCTTTTTCCTTAACTTTGTTTTTTTATTACCAGTGGTATGTCATCATGTCATCATTAAAGAAGCAATTTTATTTTGTTTCTGGTCCAGTTTGGTAACCAGCAGTAAAGTCATTAAGGAGAAAAGGGTGCTCTAAAATGATAGTCTAGCTTAAAACAGCTAAGCTGCCATTTGTCATCAGTGGATGTTTGGTGGGGAAATTATTTCAAACAGTGTTTCTTAATAGTGTTGTAATTTTAAATTCATTTTATGGAGAGGGACAGGATTTCTGAACTATGCTGTTTCTGAGAATTACCTAGCCTGTAGAATAGCTGAATACTAAGAGCACTTCCAGTGAAGTTAGTGGGCTGTTAAAGCTTACAGGGAAAAATGCCTTGGTTAAACAAAGGATTCACAGTAGACTTTGTTATGTTTGTATCCAGTACTGGGTTTTTGTTGTGAAGAGTTTTTAAGATTTTTGTTTCTGTAACAGTTGTGTTTTGCTTGTGTGATGTAAACAGTTTGTTCACTTGTATGATGAGACTGAGGAAATGTTGTATGTTTCTCCTGTTCAGGCTTGTAGAATATTTGCAGGCAATGAGAAATTTTTTCTTACTTGAAGCTGGAGATACCATGTATGACTTCTATACATCTATTTTTGACAAAATTAGAGAAAAGGAAGCTTGGCAGAATGTTGCTTTCTTAAATGTTCACCTACAAGAAGCAGTTGGACAACGCTATCCAGAGGACAGTGCAAGGTACAATGCTTTAGTTATGTTTCTTTCACACTTAGCTGTATTTATATACTTAACTTGCGTAGCACAATACTAATTATTGTGTACTAATTAAAATAATGTGTTTTAATGAAGTTTTGAGCTGTTACCATCTTTTCTACCGAAGTCCTCCAGATTAAATCAGACAGTTAGTAGTTAGCAGTGAGAAATAGAAATTTGTGAAACTAACTACTCATTTAATACAGATTCTCACCAATTATATCACTTGTTTCCTTGCATAGGTTGTCAATATCGTTTGAAAGTGTTGATACAGCAAAGAAGAAACTCCCTGTCCACACCTTAGATGGTTTGACATTGAGCTACAAGGTAGTGAGTTAGTATGGCTGCAGTTCTTATTCTAGAACAGATTTGAAATGTTGTATTAAAGTGACTTGTATTTTCTATCTTGATTATCCTCTCCTCCTCTTAGGTTCCTTGGCCTGTGGATATAGTTATAAGCTTAGAATGCCAAAAAATTTACAATCAAGTTTTTCTGCTCTTACTGCAAATAAAGTGGGCCAAGTATAGTCTAGATGTTCTACGATTTGATGGTAAGATACCTCTTCAATGAAAGATACTCTGTAAACTCATTTTGTGGTCTAAGAATATAAATAGTCTTCTGCTTTCTGCAGTAAGTAATATAAACTAGTTAGAATTTTGATTCATTCTATAAAATAATAATCTCTGTTAGCGTCAATTTACATGTATTAAGCTGGGCATGTTTTTCACTTCTTTTCAGCCTCAGGATATCTCCGTTCATCCATTCCTTTTGTGTCTCTGATTCAAGTCTAGTTAGTTATATTGGAAACTTGTTTATTCTACAGACTTTGCTATTGAAAGAAAGTCTGTCTACCACACCCTAAGGTTTATGTATAGTCTTTTTATGAGTAATACCTTGCAGACAAGCTAAGAAAACAAGATGAAAAGAACACTATTTGAGATTGAAACAGTAAACTATTGGGGGATTATAGAAAGAGATTTTTTTAGTATTTCCTTCACCAAGTTAATGTTCACGTGCCACATAAAGTGGATATAGACTTCATGTCTTAGAAAAATAAGTTAGAAAGTTGGTGGGTTCATCTGTGTTTTGAATATCAGCTAAGTCATTATCTTTCTAAAAGTATGTGGTTTTTTACTGTTTAAACTTTATGGGTATGTCTTTTTGCTTAAGCCTTTCCCCAAAAAGAGCAACAGTCTTGCTTTTTTTTTTTTTTTTTTTTTTTTTTTTTAAGAACTAGTCTCTGCTGCAGAAAACTCACAAGTTAAGGAAGGAACTTCATTAGAACAAGGAATACTTCCTGTATTTGGACCACAGAAAGAAAGTATAAAACAACAAATACATCGCATGTTCCTCTTAAGAGTGAAACTTATGCATTTTGTCAACAGCCTGCACAACTACATCATGACTAGGGTTTGTCTTATTTCACAATTTCATTTATATTAGGAGCTTGTAACTGGAGATGCAGTATTAATTTTCCTTTAAAACCTAAAAAAAGCCCCAAAACAAGCAAAATGTAAATATAATGTCTTTTCTGCACGTGTTTCAGTTTCAACTTGGCTGTTTTAAATCAGTAATTCCAAAAATGCTTTAGAAGTTCTACATGCATGTGATTGATCTTTGGATAACACTGATTCTTTTGCCTTTTGTTTCTCCCAGTGCTAGATGACTTAAGCACAGTAATATAAAAAGAGGTTTTTGTAAACTGTTACTTATTATGCTTTTAAAAGTATTACAACAGATACTTCAATGGTTCTGCTCAAAAATCTCTAGTACACAGTGTATACATGACTTCTCAAATACAAAGGCAATGCCTGTAGGTACATATCTGCTCTATTATAGCCTTTTTTTGCTTTTAATAAAATTAGTATATGCTCCAGTTCCGCCTCTCTGGGGATAGTCTCTGTGCTCTTGTGTAGTGGCAGTGTATCTGTTTGTGTGAGGAATGTTCCTGTGTAGTTATAAGAAGAGCTTGAAATTTTTGCTATTGATGGTAATTTGGAGGCTAGTCCTTAAATTTGAGAGGGAAGAGTGAATGAATCATATAATTTCAGGCTCCTAAAAATATATATTGGGAGAGGGTCATAATCACTTGTGTGCGGCATTTAATTTAATAACTTTGGTCTTCTTTTTAAGATTCTTCACAGTACAGGCTTGGAGTTTCAGCATCAGGTAGAAGAAGCCAAAGATTTAGATCAATTGATAAAGATTCATTACAGATATCTATCTACAATTCATGATCGCTGCTTACTGAGAGAAAAGGTGAGTAAAAAATTAGTGTATTTGGTATTTTGAGTTATTAGGACAAGAAAGAAGTTTTGTACTAATTATGCTGTTTTGCAGCATACATACTAGGCAATATATAGGTAGTCTTGAGGAAGTGGTAGCTTTTCACACTGAGATCCAGTTTCCCTTGCTGTTCTCAGCTCAGTTCTGTCAAGGAGAGAGGATAAAATTAAATTCTTTATGTCAGGTATTACATGACTCATTTGTTTCTAAAAGATGGGAGGTTTTGAACAAACTGAGGCTTGTTAACGTAAGGAAGATTATACACAGTGGTATGGCAGGAAATGGAGGTACATGGATACCTTTCTAACCTTTTATCCCACATACTGTCCGTGCAAAGTCTGCATTCAAGTAGTCAGCTGGGAAATGAACTGGAGAACAAATACAAACATCTTCAGTTTGGAAGGATCACATTGTGCTTAGGAGATTGTTAAGCATAATAATTCCCATTATTACACTGCAGTACAAAGGTCTCACATGCAATTTAATCTGACCTGTAAAAACAATGAATTTCTGACTTACTCCTTGTGTTTTAATTATTTTAGGTGAGCTTTGTGAAGGAAGCTATAATGAAAGTGTTAAATTTAGTACTGATGTTTGCAGACCGTTGGCAAGCTGGTTTGGGGGCTTGGAAGTAAGTACACATACCTAAAATTCTACATGGTTATAATTTTGCAGCTCTGAGTATGATTTTGTGCCCAGAACTGCACAGAACACTCCAGGTGAGGCTGCACCAATGCTGAATACAGTGGGACAGTCACCTCCTTCGTCCATCTGGCTGTGCTCTGATGCACGCCAGGATGGGGTTTGCTCGCTGCTCACTCCTGTTGAGTTCCTCTTGACCAGCACGCCCAGATCCCTTTTTGCAGCCATTCCTTTCCCCATTTATACTTTTGTTTGTGCAACCTGCAGCTTGAAGGATGAATGATAGCGGGCAAGTCTCCAAGGCTTTGTCAAACACTCAGAAGTTGATGTATGGTCCTGAAGCCAGCTGGTGTGGACTGGCTTACTTCATATTTTTCAGGACTAATTTTCTTTGGCCCAGATGCTACCTAAAACTTGGATCCCACTCTCCTGTGACATTAGGAAGTTGATATTTTTGGAGTGTTTTTCTCATTCTGAGTGTCAGAAATAATTTGTGAATGCTGTTGATAAAGACTGAAACTCATTGCATGTGGTTGCGTGCTCTTGCATGTGTCAGGAAAAAGTCATAGCTGGTGTCAGCTGTATCTTCTTGGGAGAGGGGAAAAAAGGAAAGGAGTCACTGTTGTGAACTGTGTCTTCTCCCTTGACTGGTGAGTGCTAGCTGACAGAGTCCAAAGTGGAATTCAAGAGATGCAAAAAATGTGAAAGACGTAAAGCAGTATGGGTGTCTCTGTTTTACTGGCCGTGTAGGTCCCCAAGGACCTCTAAAGCAGTAAGGACCAGGAAAGGCTCTCTTGCAAAAAACATATGTAGGAATGATAGGTGTCAGTTGGAACCACGCAGCTCCTCCAAGTGACTGCAGAGATTTCTAAAATGATGAGGAAGTTATTAATGCCCCTTTGATGCTCAGATGCTCCTGTTAAAATTGCCTTTGTTTTTTAGAAGTAGCGTATGCAGGCATAACTGAACTATTGCAAGTTCAAGACAGAATTCTAAGTAAAGAGTACTTTTGTCATTTACTGTGAAATTTCTGTCATATTTTGAAGATAACATAGGGGCTGGTCTGTTAAGCATTCCTCTGTTAAACTGTTTTGTAGGATGGAATCCATAGAGAAGATGGAATCTGATTTTAAAAACTGTCACATGTTTCTTGTAACTGTTCTCAACAAAGCTGTCTGTCGAGGTTCTTTTCCCCATTGTAAGTACATGAGGCTTTTCACATACCTGCACTTAGAAAAGTTTGCTAGGAATGTGTTTATGTTTTAATCTGTTCTAATGTTTGTTGGCATATTTCAAATAATCTCATTTTGTGAGTTGTTCACAGAGGGATATGAAGACTTACTTCTTAGTAAGTTAAAGTCATTATTTTTTTTAGAGTATTTGTGCCAAGCTTTTCCATGACAGCTGTCTTCAGTTTATCTGTTTACTTGATGAGGGGAAGCTGTGTAGCCAAGCAAGTGACAAGCAGTTTTCTAAACTAATGAAACTGAGTTCTGGGGGCATAGAAGAGCATTCTTTTTGTTGGTATTGGGAATGACAGCTGTGATACATCTTGAGCAGATAAGATGTTAATATTATGGTGCTGCAGCTGCAACTGCACTGAGCTCTTAGCTCTGCCCATCTCTTGGCAGTTACTTCCGTGGTAGTAGAAACAGCAGAGGATGACGTGTCTATGCTTCTCCTTACAACCTGTATGAGCTTAAATTGTTAATCAGTGCCACTTTGAGTTAGGGGGGCAACTCCTCAGTGAGGTTGTGGGGCATCAAGGTTAGTTGGGATGCAGATATGTGTTCTTACAGGTTTCTACACCATCTGTAGATGTGCCTAGGGAACATGACTTAGTGGTGGACTTGGTAGTCTTAGGTTAATGGTTGGACTTGATTATTTTAAAGGGCTTTTCCAACCTAAATGAGTCTGTGCCTAAAAAATAGGCAGTATCTGACACCACGGCTGCTCACATCTACAAGAGCTTATCTGCAGAACCATCCATGAGAATGGCTTGCTGTATATAAACCTCCACAACCTTTTCTTTTGTGTACAACAGTATTTCAAACAAAGGAGCTAATTTCTTACCAGTTCTTACGACATGAAATAATTAATGGGTAGCTGATTATGAATATGGTGAAATATTATCTAAGCTGTGAGAGACTTAAAAAATGTCTTACTCTCTGAAGTCCCAAAGTATTATAATTTAAAAAATAAAATGGTATCTTCCTTTTAAAGGACAGACTTGAATATTGCAATAAATGTTTGCAGACTGCTGCAAATGTAAATATTAACTACGTTTTTATGGTTTGTTTCACAGTGGAATCTTTAGCTTTGTCACTGATGGCTGGCATGGAACAAAGTTAACACCTACATCCAATGAATTAATGAAGAACTGATAGGAGGATTTATGTTGAAATTTCTGTGTTAAAGAACCATAAGCATTTTGCACTCCACTTTAAAATGTATATAGCTAAATGATGCCGATGGTTTGGAGCTGTGTAAAATATTTTAAAATGTAAATAATGTACAGGTATTTAAGTGTGTTGGTTGTGGCAGTGTGTGTATATGCTTCAACATCAAAAAACGTGTATAGTGTAAAATTCATTCCATGTAAACAATCTTACTTGAAAATACATTAAATGTATTTCATGCTGAAAAAAGGGGGTTTTTTCCTTTAATTATGAGTAATTGATGGTTTACTTTTTCCATTAATTTTTCAGCTGTGAGTAGGTCACAGGGCAGTGTGGAGTGGTGTGACTCAAGTCTTGGTGTTTAGAAGGTTGGTTGAATTAATTTTTGGCCTTTTTTCCCTTTGAAAAAAGTCTAAGAAGCATTCATCTTCTTTGCTTAGTGGTTCTTAAGAAATCTTTAAGAAGACTGTTACAAGAACCTGATGTAAAAAATACAAGATGAATTTATCAAAATGGATTATAGCAGAACATAAAATACCAGTATTTTTTATGTTAAGTGTTCAAATGCTTACTAATTTTAGTGGTAACTCTAGTCAGTTCAAGTAGGATTAAAATGACAGTGTGTAATATATTAGTTTTAACGATTGGATTGTTGAGATGTTTCAAAGGTGGTCAGATATGAATAGACCTTTATCCTTCTTCTAAGGCTTTTGCAAGCAAACTTTTACATCTTATAGCTGATGTCTTGTAAAGCAGTAGACTGTGATACAGAAGGGTACATTTCTGGGGAACTTGTTCTGCACAAGATGACTTGCCCTGTCTCCTCCCCATTAAAGTTTCTCTGGAATTCTGGCATCAGTACACCTGCATTAAAAAAAGATAAAATCAATCATAGCTACTTGCCTAATGATTTTTTTGAATAAATAAAAGATTTGATAATTAGAATTTCACTGTTGTGTGTGTGTGTCTGCTGAAATTCAGTCAGTTAACTTAAAGTTTGAGTGCTGTTTCTTTAAGGTAAATGAAGTCTATAACTACCAACTGAGACTGTGTGGCTCATTATAAAACTATTTTTTTCAGCTGTAAACTAATAATTACTTTATATGAAAGTGAACATTTGTGTTTGTGTTTGAACAGGAGATCTCGAGGTTCTTCCAAGTTATAGCTATGAAATGTTTTGAGGAAAAGAAATTAATTTTTTTTTTCTAAGTATATCACTGAGAAGGTTTCTGCTGGCCTGTAATATGTTCTTTTTTGTTTGACTGAGTGGAGGTTTTGCTTTAGAGAACAGTATGTTTGTATTGTCCTTTGCTACAACATGACACACTTTTCCAAGTGGATGTTTTTTGTGGTAGGTGGACACCTATTAAAAGTAATTGGTACTTCTAGTTCACCATGACTGGTTCTCATTTAAGATTCCAGTTTGTTTATTGCTAGCAGAGACAGTGTGTTGTTTAGTAACTGCTTCTTACTCAGAGTAAACTTGAATAGCATACTAAGAATTTCAAAGGACATACTTGTACTTGGAAGTTCAGCACTTCTATGCACTGGCTCATTACTTTTTGAGTATGTCTTGTACTCTGTGCTTTTGGACGATCTAATGTGGTTGCTTTATTTCTGCTTCCTATACAGTCATTACCTTCAGTGAAATTCCTGCTTTTCATAGCCTTACTTTGGATAATATTAGCTAGATATGGGAGGAAAAAAACCCCTTCAATCTTTCATGTTGTTGAAACAATAATTCCTAGTAAATCCCTTTGCTGATTTTACTTATTTTATGTGAAAGACCCTGTGCAATTGAAAGATTTAGCTGTTTCACCCAATTTCCTGTTTAGGAATTAACATTGCATTCTGAGAGACTTCTGTGCACATTGTAGATGAGTGATGCCTGCATGCCGTTTATTCAGCCAGCTTCCAAGAGGTGCTCATCTGTCATCACAAAAGCACAGTGGAAAGTCTGGCTCTGGCAACATTTACTGATTCTAGTCACGGACATCCTCCATGTTTAACTTTCTGTGTGTCAGTAGTACTTGGCTGACAAATTCCCTTCAATGAGTCCATCTTATGGCATTCCTTTTTATTCAGAGCCACAGAAAAAAAAAACAAGTCCTGTGTTTTAGTGTGCATGCCCTGTGATGCCACCAGGACCTTTCCATCAGTCCCCTGGCACTTGTTAAAATGGTTATTTACCTCTTCGGAGAAAAAAATGGTTTTATGTGAGATTAGGGGTATTTTAGCTATTTACTCAGATTTCCTTGTAACATTTTCTGTTTTCTTTACAGAGCAGTGTTGTTCAGGATTCTGTCCTGAATCCATTCCTTCTGGACATTTTTTGACCTTGTTTTCGAATTCCTGTTTTTGTCAGTTATTTCTGAATTGATTTGAATCTTAACTTTTGGATACTTTTCCTCTTTGTTAGAGGAGACACAACATTTGAATCTGCTTTACTTGCTCTTCTGGAATTTCAAGTAAGCCATTTTGGAGATGTTAGGAAAGGTGTAATGTTTTCCATGTGTGTATAGGTTTAAAGGACTTCTGTCATAGTCTATGGTTTTGTAAATTGTTACATTTAGCTAAAGGAAATCATAAAATACCCAGCAAAACATGTAGAAACAAAACTTTCTAAGCTTTTAAGGAGGTATATAAAATTCTTTGGAAAAGAACACACTCTGTTACTGGATGCTGTCACAATTTCATTTCTACCTTTACTTGTTCTCATTAACTTCTGGATGCAGTCCTAGTAAAGTTGCAGCATACGCCCTTATCTGACCCATTACTTTTCTTTCATCTCCTTTGGTTTTTTTTCCTGTGGGCTTCTGTTATCTCTAGGCCACATTTTAGCTCTGATTTAGTAATTCTCCAGTGCTTTCTTTGCTGTTTAGTTTTAATAACCCCTAATTAACCACTAGGTCCTTGAGGACCTTTGCTTGTGTCAAACTCTGGATATAAAAAAAGTTAGCAACCAGTTGTTGATTGGATGGTTTCCATGGGAGCATGGATTAAAGATAGCAATGCTAAATTACAGGCTGATTAAAAATATTTTAAAAACTCCTCTGACGTGCTTTTTAATCTTACTAACTAAAGATTTGCAAATCTTTCAGCTTTCCTCTTGTACTACTTTGCACACTTAAAGAAAAACCTTTCCTCACTGATTGAATTGGTATTTACTGGCTGTTGTAGTGTCTTGTTGCTGCACTGTGCATTTATTGCTGGGAAGGCCGCGCAGGATCACAGGTCCGAGGGCCTAGAGAGCTAATGAAGTTACCAGTGACAGAGGGGCAGGGCTGGGGTGAAGAGTGAGGGGGCTGAATTGCCTAACATACATGCCCTAATTTCTGCACTGATATCATGCATGAGCAAAATGAATGTAATTCATAATGGAATCAAGAAAGTATTTAAGGTGTGTTAATGTCTGTCAGGGAGTTGGGTGAGCTCTGGTGTGGTTTGG
Organism: Corvus kubaryi; assembly: GCF_017639235.1. NCBI lineage: Eukaryota > Metazoa > Chordata > Aves > Passeriformes > Corvidae > Corvus > Corvus kubaryi. The sequence continues at coordinate 29,751,936 of NW_024580667.1, read as the reverse complement.
CAGCACAGTGTGCAGCAGGCTTGGAAAGCTGAGTGGGGGGACACGGGCCCATTGTACACACATAAAGAGTTAAATCCCTCTGAGTTAACAATAGAGCTTTGGTCTAGTGCTTCAGGGAGCTGGAAAGCAGAACTAGGGAACCCTGCTTGCACAGATCCATTTCAGGTGCTGTCACTTAGCACTAAGAGGGAGATCAGAACCAGAGAGCTGCAGGTGTCATCATGTGCTAATTAGTATTTATGAATATGCAGCACACCTGCTGTTGTCAGCTGTGCTCTTGGCAGGACATGGGCACTTGGGGGTAGGACTCTGGCTTTCCCTGGAGTTAAAGGTAGCTATGGGTGACCAAATCACTGCATTTGTGTAAGGCCTTGTGAAATGGAGGGCTACTGATAGGAGTTATGTGTTTAGGTAGCTGGTGTAGGCTTCTTGCTGTGGGGTCAGGTTCTCACTTTGCTCATTGAGGCCTCTGCAATTCTGCTTTATGCTTGGTCTCTCTTGCTTCAGCTCTCCCAGGTGCTGTGCCCTCTGCACAGGTGCCCATCTCCTGAGAGCTGAAACAATGGGTTACTGTATGTAGTGTGGAAGCATATAATATTTTTGTAACCTTGCTGAGCTTTAAACCTTTTGCCATGCATGACACCAAGTCTGGGCTGACTTCTGGTGTGAAAAATCTTACCCAGTTCTTTAGAGTATGGACAGGTGGCTGATATGTTGCCAGATGTTGGATTTAATTTTTAAACTGATTTATAGACAATTATGTATTTTCTTGTATGATGTCCTGTTCTTGAGGTCATTGGGACCATTGCGTATCATGATTTTGTAAATACCTTTCTGTGTCAGGTCATGACAGTTTCCTGTGTTACCTCGTTTCGGAGGATGAAAAATCTCTGAACTCAGCAGGTAAGAAAAATAAATAAATAGCTAGATATGTTGTTAAGCTTAAACACCAAAATATCTGCAAAACCAGAGAGTAACATCACCATCTTAGACATAGCGGACACCCAGTGGTAGAACCACAAGATTCCTGTTGAAGTTCTCTGGCTGCTGTGGAATGGAACTCTTCTGTGTAATCTGTGGGTTCCTGGAAAAGAAAAGCCCAAAGAAGGAAAATGAAAATAAAGTGAAATTAGCTGGAATTCAGGAAGTAGACCTATGGCTGTCCTGTAGCATAGTGCCTTGAACAAAGGCTTTATCTAGTCTTCAGACAACTGTATTAAGCTTGTTACTACCATATTATCTGATACTTGTGTGGTTTAGGTGCAGGGTACATAAATTGCCAGGAGCATGATATGTTAGTGTTACAAATCTTCCTACAGATTGTTCACAGGCATGGGTTAAAATCAGGTTAAAATAAATTCCACTCAAGAAAGGATCTCAAACTGCCCTAAGTCTAGCCTGATAAAAAGCACACCTAACTTCCGCTGGCTATGGTATCAGTGACTTGTTTGGGAATATGTAGATACATGTATCTTTAGCTACACCTAGAAGGCCTGTGTTCAGTGTGGCAGGGATAACTGAGAAGGGCGAATACAGCAGACGGAGAAGCAGGGGAAGAAGAGGGGACCTGCTGAACGTCTTTAATCAAGTACTGTCATTGCGCTACTTCAGTTCCACTGAAGTGGAAAAAACAGGGAGTTGTGGGGGCATTACAGAATTGAATCAGGCATCTGGAATGATGGTGGGCTCATTTAAATGGTTCCAATAGGCATGCCACGTTACGTGACACCATAGACATTCAGATGGTAAAATGTGATTCTCCTCTAATTCCTCTATCAAATTATAGGAAAAGCAACACAAATCTTGAGTAGCTGTGTACCATCATCTACTCTTTTGTATGACCTTATGGGTTGTTATAAACTGGTGTATAGGAATGCTAATAAAAAGCAGATTGCCCCAGCAATGGGGAAGCAGGTCCTTTGCCCACTCAGTATTTAGATGGAGATAGCAAGATCTGGGGCATCAGCCAATCCTTAGGACTAGCTGTTGTTTCCTGGATGGGATGGTGCCAGTTGGCAGTGTCTTGCTTTCATACAAAGCAGCTGCTCCTGGCACCAGCTGGCTTTCAGCAAGTAGGGGAGCCACAGTGGTGGTCTTGCTTGGGACAGACTGGCAGACTATGAAATATTGCCCATCTGGGGGCAAGCAGCTGTTGATCAGATCTCATGGGGAGCGTTCGACTTCACTGTCCTTGCTGCTCTGTTGTGGCCCGGTACCAGATGCCCCATTGCTGATGTAGGCTGAGTGGTTGCATTAAGACAAGGCTGTTCTGAATTTGCACTTGCTCAGGACAAGGAAACAAAACAAATCCTGCTTTACAGAGGTGAGTAATTTACTTAATCAAGCTCATTGTCCCAAGCAGAGTTTGCAGAAAAGGGCATAGGATGGATTGCACTGGAGACAATCAGGTGTCAGTTCAGAAACAAAGGCATTCAGCTCTGGTTGTATGTTACACTTCTGCTTGAGCTGGGTTAAGGAGCTGTGATGGTTGAAATGAATTCATTTGGTATATGCACTCAAAATTCTTATGAATATATACAGACAGAGATGAATAGCAGCCATGACCTAGAAAACTGTTTCATAGAAAAGACTATATTGCAGTACTAGGAAAAAACCATGGCTATGAAGATGTGTCTGTGATATGGTGAAATGATGATGATAACATTTTGCAATGATGCATAACTTCTCCACAAGCTGTGGAAATTCTTGATGATATGGAAAGGGTGGAATAATTGGATTAGATCATACTTGAAATAATGAAAACTGGGGGTCTAGGACCTTATCCCCACTTTTCAAAGGCTTTCGTGTAGATGCTATTATGAAAAGGTTATTTAAAGAAACTTGAGGCAGTACAAACTTTTTTGGGGAAAAACCCAACAACCAGTAGTGGAAGTAAAGCCCTAATTATTCTGTTCTCAGCACAAAAATCATTAATAGCACAGTGTCCCCTAAACAGCTGTTGAAAACAGAGACTTAAAAGTGCTTGCTATGGCAATAGTGTGCAGTTTGATGATAATTAGAGGGTTTTCAAGAGTAAATAAAATGTTGGATGCAACTTAAAGCGGACAAATACAAGCAAATAGGCTTTGATGAAAAACTGGAAGTTCCCATGCTCTCAGGTGACTATTCCCTACACAGAGTAGTTTGTGGATTTTCTCTGCCATAAAATAGCGGCTGGAAAGAGCAATCTTGACAAACTTGATTGAAAAAGAACGGGCAGTTTGATTTTGTGGTGCAGTGTCAAGTTCATCAGATGGAATCTTGAACAAATAAGAAGTAAAGCTGAACTTTAAACAGGAGAACACTGCATGGAAAAAGTAAGAAAACTTTAAAATTAGAAAGTCCATATGTTTGGTGTCGTTTACAGAAAAGTGAAAGTGGGAGGTTGTCAAACAGCAAAAACCTGTTTTTTATGGTTTTGATTTTAATGAAGTGTGGTTATTTCGGATACAAACACCACAGGCCTGAGCACCCTCCGCAGGATGTTTAAAGGGGTCCTGCGCGATCTCCTTTGATTTTTTTTAAGGTTAGGTTTTTCATCCTTACGGTTGGTGTCTTTCCCTCGCCATGCTACCACGATTATGAAGTGGGAAACCCCTCCACTGACCTGTTACTGCCGACCCCCCGTGCCCCTGGGGCGCTGGTTTTCTTTGCGGTGGTGCTGGGGCGGGCACCGGATGGCGTTATCTCTGGTTTGTACCAGTGGGCATGGTCGTCCTGCGCGTAGATTTGTGTTCCGAGAGACAGACTGCCCCGTGTCTAGGGCATAGAAAAAGTCGCTTTCATTAAAAGCAAAGGGCCAGTCCGGGACACAGCCCCGTTGCCGGCGGCAGCTCCGGGACTACTCCCGGCTCCCCAGGAGGAGGAGGAGCCGGGGCCGGAGCCTGCCGGGGGCGGGAAGGGGAGGCAGGTTTGGGATGAGGCGGGAGGAGGAGGAGTTGGAGCGGCAGGAAGGGTGTTTCCCTGCGCAGCTCCCGGCTGAAGTGAGTCAGACAGGAAACTCCCTGCCGGGCGCGGCCCAGGAGCGGAGCGGCCGGGCCGAGCGGAGGCCCCAGGCGGGCGGACAGACGGACGGGCTCCTCCCGCCGCCGGGCAGCGCCGTTCCCGGGAGCCGGCGGAGAGCGGGTGAGCAGCGCTTCCCGGGACCCGCCCGGCTGCCTTCGCCCCCTCCCCTGCGTTTGGGCGGTCATCTGTGGGGCCGGGCGGCGCCGCGCCCCTCTCGCTGGTAACTGCGAGCCCCGTACGCTTCTCTGGGGTCTGTTTATCCCCCCGCGCGGTACCTGGCGCTCCCCGGAGCTGGGAGGTGCCGGCGGCCCCGCGGGGGTCCCGCTGCTCGGGCGGTGCCCCGGGGCGCGGCGAGCAGGCGGCCGTGGCCTCGGGCGGGTCAGGGTCCCTCAGCGGTGGTTACCTATAAGCCACTTCTGGTTTTTATTTCTGGGTGTAGGGTTTAGCTTGTTCTCTCTCATGCGTGGCCAGTGTGTCTGCAGCACTCGGGTGGTCAGAGTTCTGCCTCCTAGGCTGTCCTGGAGCGGGTTAGATGGGGAAAAAATAAAAGTAAAAAAAGCTCTATGCAGGTTCATACCCCACTTCAGAGGAAGGAGGTGATCTATCGTGTCTGTCTAACGACGTGGAATAACTTCCTCATGAGGAACCTGAGAATTATCCAGTTAAAATAACTATTCTGTAATGACAGCAGCACTATAAGCTTGAAAATCCCCAGATGGTTGGTCTGGTACCCCATCCCTCCCCTCTAATGAGCAAAGGTGAAGACAGACATGCACTTCATCTTTCTGAGTATTCCTGTAGTTCATCATCATCTCTGCTAATCGTTTTTGCCTTTCAGTAGGCTCTCCTTGCCTTGATTTTTATTCCTGAGCTGTTTGATGGCAGGTTGGAGTAACATTTAGACATGTAAATGGTTGTTTGTGCCAGGAAGGCTGTTGGGAGGAAGTTGTCTTTGTGGGATGTAGCCAGTCTGCCTGAAGTGCTGGCTGGAGAGCATGTCTTGGAGGAAGAGGAAAGCTAGCTGGAGGAATTTCTTCTTAATTAGAAGGTCATACCAGGCTTCTTTGTAAACTGTGGGAAATGGAAAGCTTAGACTAATGAGCGACTCCAGTCCTTATTACATTCCAGTTACTTATTTGGCATAACTTTTTTATAATAAGCTTACCAAACATGTACATATGCAGTGTTGTTGAGTAGTGTTTTTCTCAAAATTGAATTTCTAATAATACTGTAATGCAATTCTGCAATCTCTGAATTATGTTTTTATTGATTGTACTTAAACGGTTTTATGCTCAGAGAACATCTGAGCTATGCGATAGAAAAAGCATTGCTGCTCCTTACTTAAGTTCTGATTCTTGACTTCCTTTAAGTCCCACTTCTACCTTTAAAAAACTTTTTTACTTTTGTAAACACAGAGTTTTTCCTGTTCTAATGCGAAAGGCTCTTTAAGCTTTCCTAGGCAACTGGTCTGTGAAGTCTGGCTGGTGTAGGCAGCCAGTTGTCTCTGTAGCTGCCAGGAGGGAGGAGGAGGAGGAATTTGGAAGAAGTCTGTACAGCATTGGGAAGGCTTAACCCCAGTATCATCAAAGCTTGCTTGGCTTGCCCTCTAAAAGTGTACATCAGTCATTCTTTGTAGCAGCAAAGAATGATTTTTCTTTCTTTCTTTTTTTTTTTGATAGGGGCTGTGTACTTGATGGAAAAATCTCTGATGTGCTTTGGTTGTCACAGCTAATTTATTTATTCTGAGAATAAACCTCTCAGAGTCTTAGAAAAACACTCAAATACTCCCACCCCCCCAACATTCCTGTTTGAAGATGGGAAAGACTTTGTTTTGTTTGCAGGTCTTGGTTTGTCAGTTTCTTTTGAGGGTCCTGATGTGGAGAGTGGAGTGGTGTTTGAAATATGTTCAGCTCTGCTAATTTAAAATTTCTCCCTTAGTAGATATCACAGCGTTTAAACTTAAATGGAGCCAAATTATCTGAGCTGTTAAAAAATCCCCAAAAAACAACAAACTATGTTATAAGAAAGGGAATGTTCCACAAACAATGCAGGTTTTTCAGTTTTTAACTTCTGAATATGTGACTCATAAAAAAACCTCGTAGTCCTTTAGCGATGTACCTGTAATATTCAAAGCATTCATTAGCAAAATTCTTGTTTCTTCCGTTTGCCTTAGATGGAAATGGTCAATTGTCCCCTGGGCTTAAACCAACAGATTCTTTTGGTCCATTATGCTGACTTTATAGTGTAATTAAGTAATTACCAGATATCTGTTCCAGCTTTGTGTTCTGCGTTAAATGTTTGTCAGATATACTCCTTAAATTTTGGATAGTGCTTTGTTTATTCATTCTGGGAGAGAATTGCCTTGGAAGGTGTTATGTTCCCAAGGGTAGGTTTTAAAATCTTGTTGTAACTCTCTTGTCAGTATAATCTGATTTTTATTTTAAAATTTGTTTCTCAAAGATTTCCAAGATATGCAGGTTGAGGTGGAAAATTCAGAGTGGTTGGAACCAAAAAGATGGAACAAAAAAATCCCCACAAAGCTCTTTTTTGTGGAAACAGTTGGATTCATCCCCTGGCCTGAAAGCTGCTAGAATTGCTTGCAATGCTGTACAAGAAAAAAATAATTTTAATATAATTTCCATGCCTGTTTATGTGCATATCAAGTGCATTTCATTTTACGTTTTTCATTTGCATAGTTTTTGCCCTGTATTCCTGGGGCAAGTTCTTCAGGTGGTTCCTTTGCTGTACCAACAAGTAAAGTAAACTGAATGCTGGGCAGCACGTTTTACCCTGGTGAGTCGGAAGTCAGCTGTGCGATTGACTTCACTGCTCTCAAACCAGTGACTGTGTGAGCTTGTGAATTTCCACTGTTTATACGTTTTAAAATAACTGCAGCTTCTATGGCAAGCCCCAACTTAACAAGCAATTGTGCTTGAACCAAGTTAAGTGCTTGTTTACCTAGGGATGCTGCAGAAGCTTGGCACAACCCAGGAGCAAGTGGCCAGTGAAGTGGATCCATCCATGTGCGCGGGAATGTGATTCATTTAAAGCAGTCTTGATCTTCCCTGCTGGCGTGTTCTCAGGAATGAAGGCAAAGAGGGAGTAGTAAATGTAACAGATTTGTAATTTTTTTGATCGGTAGAACATATACCTTGTTACAAGTGGCTTCTGGCAGACCTTACTCTTGAAGGCTATCCTGATACTTTTTGGCTACATTGTTTTTTGAACAGACAACAAATAAAAGCCACCTGTCATTGTCTTAGCTTTTATGTAGAACTGAGACAGTAACATGAAAGAAGGACATTTCAACGTTGCGAAATAGGACTGTATACCTGCAAAAACTCCCTGGGAGCTTGGTAATGGTGCTTTATATTTTATGCTACATACGTCAGTTCAGGATTCTTCTTTACTGCGCATCTGCCCTTAGAAGCTGACATTAGTAGGGCTCGGGGGCACACTTTGCTGTGTAATACCGATAACAGAGTGCGTATTGATTTGCTTTGTTAAAGCGTAATTCCATTAATCCACATCACTGCCTTTCTGGTGGTAAAATTAATGTATGATGCATTGATGAGACTTGCTACAAGAAGACAGAGGTTGCAAAATAGCAGTTAATCTTTCTCTTGGCAGTTATAAGATCTTTTGGGTAGCTCCTTATCTCTTGTAAACACACTGGCAAAAATCCTAAAGCTTGTTTTCTTCATAAAACTTAAAAGATTTTCTCTGTGTCAGTATGTACTGTTTACTGTCTACCTCTATTATGTCTGTAAATATATGTGCACTCACAAATGTATGTATTTGTGAAGAAAATCCTGTATTTGCACAGTTCAGTGTTTTTGGGGAGAAGTGGCTATCTTGGACTTACACTGTAAAAAGTAGAGTTGTGGTAAAGGTTGGTATGGCACAAATAATCATCAGGCATTTGCCATCTCAGAAGAAACCCCCTTTCCCTTAGGCAGACCATCAGCAAACGACAAGTGAATTTATAGTTGTGTAGCCTTTCTGCAGAAACACCATTGTGGGAGAGGTGATTTAAGGTTGTGGGCAGCCGAGTCGAGCACAGATCTGGCTTGGGGTGTTGGAGAGGGAGCCCATCTCCCCAAGCCTTCCTGGCTGGGAGATGGTGGTGGTCCCTGCCCCTGAGGAGCAGCACTCGTGTCCTGCTGCTCTATCCCTTCCCCACATTTTCTGTAGCTGTTTCCTTCTGCCAGACCTCTGCTCCTGCTGGCAGGGACCCCAGCAGGGCATCAGTCTGATGGCCTGGTGAGCTCAGGGAGAACTCTCGGGGTGGAAATCCCTTCATTGCTAAATTAGCTGCCTGCTGGGCACGCCCTGTGTGGGATTTAGCCAGCTGTGGTGTGCTGTAGATTTGCAGCCCTCCTAGTCATGTGTGAAGTCCCTGTTACACTCTTCTCAATGACTACAGAGAAGTACAAGTGAACATGGTATTCTTTAACTGGGTGGTTGTTCTCTGTGTGTTGCCAGGACAGGTGCTCTGGCATAGGCAGAGCTTAAAGTGAGTGCCCTCCTCAAGAGGGGAGGTTCTACATGTTAACTTTACTAAAGCTTTTCTTATTTCACATAATCAGGTAACATGTGTGCACTTGTGTTCTTGCTTTCATCAGAGGTAAATGCCACGGCAGCAGGCTGTGGTGCCCTCCTTTTCCTGGTTTGTGAGTGCTCCTAGCTTACAAAGCAGTTATTTGTGGGGTGAACTTGTATGATTTCTCTTTGCTTGAACCAGATACTGGGAGCTTTTCTCAGTTTAACAGTCTGTCTTTCAGCAAGCCTTTCACATGGCTGGTTTTTGCAGGTCTGCTTTCCAGCAGTGTTGGTCAGGAGGTAATAGAGTGACAAATCAACTTTTTAAAGCCAATAATTGCTCATTTGGAGGTAGAAAATGCCATTCCCTCTCCCCTCCCTCCACTGAAAGGCATCTTAAGAATTCAGGCAGTGTATAGACTTATGCTTACTAGATGACTCTCTGCAAATGATTAGCAGGGTTGAGTCTCAGTAATGTTCTTATGAATTACTGTATTCTAAAGTAAAAGAACGACAATTAAATGGTGCTTTTGATTTTAGAAACAAATAGATTTAAAAACCAGTACTCTGGTTTTAAACCAATGTTAGGACATGAGTCTCAAGAGCTGACATGCTAAGTAATGATTGCAGCTGTGCAACTGACACAAGGTGCTTTTGGAGATGCTTGCTTTATGCACTACACCTATACAAGAAATTTGTTTCCAGGGTTTAGATAAAAATATTAGTGCTGTACTCCATTTTAAAATACTTTAATTCTGATAGGGACATGAACACTTTGTTGTCAGGAAATAAAAATGCTGTTGACCTGAAGCTGTTTATAGCCTTCTTTCAGTATAGTTCTAATTATTTTAAGTTGATTCAGTGATATAAAATCAATAAGGAGAGTACATTGAATTATACATTTTGAGTGTGAAGTTCAGGCAAACTGTCATGACACATGGCTCAAGATAGATGTGAGTGCTTGTCAGGTGATATCTGAAGTAAAGCTTTGGATGAATTTTCACTGAAACTGCATATTTTCTTGTATAAAATATTACAGATGATTCTCTTCTACCCTGTCCTGTAGTATTTCCTTAGTTTCTTTAATAGAACTATTAAAGCATGACTTACTTCTTGTCTGATTCATCCTCTTCTCACAGAAATGCACATGGTAATTTTTTTTTTAACAGCTTCTGAAGCCTGTTGGTTTGGTTTTTGTTTTCTTTATACATACTGTAATTTCGCAAAATTGTACATTCTATCGTACTGATTTAGATATTAAATAAAAAGCTATTGTAAGCAGGGATAATACAAATTTGCCTAAAATGTCTTCCAACTTATTTTTCAGATGAAGCTGTGTAACTTTTTTTAACTGAAAGTGGAGAGTATTGTATCGTTGATTTACCAAGTACTTACACGTATAGAGAAGGAGTAGGAATGACAGCAGACAGCCTCTGTTTTGGAGTCGTTTTTACTGAAGCCTTTTTTTAATTTTTAAACTCTAAGTAAGGCAACACTGAAGCCAGATCTTCAGCTGCAGGCTTGCATTGAAAAAACGCACTGGATGTAATTAATGCCTGTGGTGTCATTGGGGGACATGTGCTGTAAGATGGAGCTGGATGCAAAATGCAGAGGCACACTGTGGATGGGAGACCTGGGGGGCTGCCCCTGCCTGGACAGCTGCCCCCAGCAGTGGTGTGGTGGGTGTGTCCTTCCCACAGGCAGCTGTGTTGCCAGGCAGACTCCTCTGAGAAGCTGTAAGACTGACCCTGGAGCAACCATCTCTGTAACTGGGCTAAGGAAGAGAGTGCTGTCCTCCCCTCCCTTGAGAAAACAATGTTGTTTTTCTTTATTTCTCTCCAGTGTTGTGAAATGAAAGTACAGAACTTACATGCTTTATCAGGAACTGTAGTGATAGGACAAGGAGCAATGGGTTCAAACTGAGAGAGACGAAATTTAGCTGAAAGATGTGGAAGAAATTCTTGACTGTGAAGGGTGGTAAGGCACTGGAACAGGTTGCCCAGAGAAGCTGTGGGGACCTCATCCCTGAAAGTGTTCAAGACCAGGTTGGATGGGGCTTTGAGCAATCTCCTCTAGTGGAAGGTGCTCCTGCCCATGGCAGAGGGGTTGGTCTTTAAGGTCCCTTTCAACCAAAGCCATTCCATGATTCTAAATAAACAGTTTGTCTAAGGCTGAGGGGTTGTGTTGTTGCTTAGAAGGAAATCTGAAGGCTCCAGACTCGTCTGTCTCTCCATCTTTGTGGCTCATCTCTTTTACCTGTAACGTGACAGTCCTCCATTCACTGGGGTGCTCAGTCCCCCATCCCCAGCTCCTTTCAGCCCATGCACACAGGTGTGCCCTTTTTGATTAAAGTACCAGCACTCTCTTTATTAGACACAAAGGGCAGCCAAGGAAACCCACGCTGAGCAGGTGTGAGCAATCTGTGATGGAAGACTTCATCCTGAGCTATGCCAGGTTAATTTCATGTGAACTTGCTTTCCTTTCTGCTTTCTGGGGTGGTTATTGCTCTTGCCGCTCCCTTTCTCATTCTTTGCAGGATGTTCACAGTGAGGGTGTTAGCTTTGTAAGAAGAGAGAGCTTTTCATGACTGCTGAACATGCTCTAGGTGCTGTGCTTCAGTGCTTAGCTTCTGTGCTAGACTTCAGTCTCATCCAGAGCACTGCTGTGCAGCATTGCTTCCTACCACCCATGCAGCAGCAGGATCAGGAACAGAAGTGCAGAAGAAGTACTTGTTGAGAACAGCTGCAGGAGAGAGCAGCATCAGCAGAATGCAAAAATGGCAGCAAACTGAGAAGATTAAAAAGGGGTGCAGAGGAGTGAACTGGGTAAGAAGAAAAGAACACAAAAAAGAGAAGGGGAGGGAGTTGGTCAAGAAGGTGAAATGGTGCAACTCAAAGGTGTAATACCAGAGAGTATTAATAGGGTAAGGCAAGTAAGTGTAGCAAGACAGATCTCAGCACTCCTAACCTAGAATGAAACAATGCTTAAATCTCTTAACTTCATTGCAGTTTGAAGAGAGGCCAAATATTGCAGAAGGGGGTTCATTCTCTATGTTAGTTAGTTCACTCAGAACTAACTCAGTTCTGTGAGAATTAATTAGTAAATCAATGCAAACCCTCTCAGCCATCTAGCCCCACCAACAGCAGTTTTTTTTTTTATTTTACATTTGTGACATATCTTGGACTTCAGACTTAGGTTCACAGATAAAACAATCCAAGCAAAATACCTCTGTGAATTCTTGTAGCACAAGTGCTATTGCAGAGAGGGTTGCATGTTACAGGACAAAATACAGAGACAAGCCCTCCCTCCTTGTTCATCTGAGTGGGATGCTTTTTGAGCAAATTTTAGAGGCTTAGGTTTCTCCTATGCCATTGCAATGGATTCTCAAAATAAGTGGAATGAACAGAATTAGTTTTTCATTGGAGTGTGTGCATCTTCTGCTTGAGCTTCCTACAGAGGGATAGCATTTCACCCTATATTTTAACATCAGGAAGTTGTATCTCTCTTCCAAAGCTTCAAGATGTGGGATGATGCTACAGATGCGTAGTACTGGCCAGGCTGCCATTCGAAATACCTGGTTGTTACTTGCTGCATCATCATCTACTGCAGCTGCTGCTGTTGTAGAATTAGTATGTGCTTGTCCATGTGCTCCTGCTGGCTTCTAACATGGCAGGAAAAGATAAATTCACTCTTGTGGTGCCTTGGTAGGAAAAATACAATGACTCCAGCCTAATGCTATGGTACAGGAGTGCTAGGGTTGCACTGTGTTCCCTAGTTGTGGGAGAGTTTTCTTACTGATGCTGTACAAAGGAGTAGCTAGTAGACATACACCTGGCGGCAGGTATCGGGAAAGGCAATTCTGGACTGCCATGACTCACCAGTCTTGATCTAGGCTTCATCCAAAGAGCTGAGACTCCCCCATTCATAACCTGCTGTGATGATAGTAGAGTGTCAGACCTTCCTTTTATAGGAAAGTGCTTGAATTCATCCAGGATATTGAAAGGGAAGTTACTTGACAAGCATAACCAATTGTCCTCTGAGTCCCAGTGGTCAATGTGCCAGCAAGCTATTTCAGCTGCATGACAGCATCCTTAGCAGTGGTGTCCTTCTCACCTTGATTATCCTGTGGGAGGAACAGTACTGGCTCCCAGAAGTGTGGCTTTTAGGTTGCATTAATAGTGCTGCTGTTGCTTACTGATACTGCCCAGAATTCAGTTTTCCAGGTGATAAGACCAGTGTATCGCTGGGCGCTTGAACCTTGTTTGCAAAGTTGTACCACAGGCATTGCTTGTGTAAAGAGATGGAAGGGATGGGGGTTGCTTGTTGGGATGTTTCCCTGCAGGGGACAGAAGCTGGACAGGTAGCAGTGTGGATTGCATGAAAAATTTGCATATGACTGAACACAAAGGGCTTTTCATTTAGGAAGCTGAGATTTTATTAAAAAAAAAAAATTCCATGCTATTAGCCTCATGTTTTTCTCCTAGTCTGTGCCTGCTTTTGGAAGCCTGCTTTCCTCCCTGCATCCATCCAGCAAGGGCAAGGCAAAGCAGTTAATGTGAGCCACATCACCCTGTAGGAGTCTAATGCTAAATTAATTGTTTCCATTATATGGCCATTCTTCTGGGACTTGCTGTGATGTTTGGATGTGATAATTCAGTGCTGGAATTTTTTTCTCTTTTTCACGTATTAAGCCTTTTTTAAAATTCCAATTGCAGATGTATTTTTGAAAGCTTAACAGTATGTCAAATCTGTTGCACAATGGACTGTCAGCTGCTGTTTGCTTTCTTCTGTCTTTTACTTTAATCAGGCAGGCCAGTAAATGATGTGAAAAGCATTTTTCTTTGCTCCTTCAGCTTATGCAAATCTGTTGCTTAGGAACGAAGGGGAGCTCCAGTCCCAAAAGGAACATCTTAGGCTGATCCGCTTGGCAGAAAGGCAGATTGTGCTGTCCAGAGCACACAAAAAGAGCATTCAAACAGAGAAGATCCATCGTGGTGCTGTTCTCTGAAGTGCTTTAGCTATCAGGGTGTTAAAATGTTTTCTGCTCAGTCTGAATTGATAGGTAAGCAGCTGAACAGCTGAGGTGTTTGAAATTTAATTAAAATAGAACTAAAAGGGAGTTTTTGAGAGAGATCTTGGAGGTTTGAAATAAATATGAATATTTTAGTAATTGCTGTGCTGTTCTTGGAAGAGAGAATCCATTCCTTTTGTTCTCTTCTCATTACAAGGGCCCTTTGTGATTGGAATCTCATGGTTTAACTTGAGTAGGAACATTACACAGAATATTGAATCAAATTTCCTTAATAGAAAAATGATTTAATTGATTTTCTGCAATCCAGTGGCATAGGAGAATGACACAATGGGACACAAGAAACCTGAAAATGTTGTGTTGCTATAGGGATAAAACTTAACTTCCGCTGCTGTGCCAACCAATTCTATTCTTGTGGGAATGTTGTCATTAGTTGCCATGGAGTTTACTGAGGTTGGTCCTGAAGAGCCCAATTCAGCAGGCCAGTCAATCATCTCTTTAAAAACACTTTCATTTGAATTTCTTTCTTTCAGTGTGTGGACTGTGGAATATCTTTGCTTCTTTTTTTTTTTAAATAATATGCTTGTCTTCTTCCTCTTTAACTGCAGTACATAAAATTTTCCCTGATTTTTGTAATAGAATTCTGTGCTTTTAAGTAGGGTAAGCTTTGATTGATTTATTTATTTATGCAAAAGACATTTTAAAATTATTTATTAATATTTATATTAATATTAATATAGAATTATTTATTTTAGGCAAAACCACTCATGTGGATACATATTTCAATTAATGGATTGCATGGCAATCTTAATCTAAGATTCAAAGGTTCTGCTTTTGCAGTCTTGGGAAAGAAGAGAGGCAATGTCAAAGGAAGTTGCTGTTTAAAATACAGACATGCTTCCTCTTTGTCTTATTTTGAGCCTGGGAACATGTACAAGCATTTGGAGATCAAATGCATCTATTTAAAAACAAAATGTGTCCAGTGGACTGCAAAAAGGCATGGGGCATCCCTTCCCAGCATCATTTTTCAGTCAAATGAAACACTGTTTTCATCTGCAAAGTCAGAAAATATTCAAAAGTTTCTACAGTCCACCAATTTTTGTTCATCATTGAAACTCCACCTTAATTAACTCACTCTTTGGCATGATCCCTCTCCATATTTTTAATATGAAATAATTTTTTTCCACTTAAAATTCCAGTGTTGGAGAGCTTTTTGGGTTGCATAGAGAATGCTCTTACCAAAACCAATTCCCTGGATGTCCCAAACCACCTCTGCTTTCTTGGGCTGCATTCTTGAGCTAGTATTTGCATGTGTTTTATTGCTGTTTTATATGCTGGTTTCTAGGCCTTACACTGTCCTGGGTGCAGCTGGAGGTGGGGTGTGCTGAGCACATCTGCTTGTCCTGATGCCTTTTCCTGGTCTTAAAATCAAGAGTCATACATGGTTAGAAGGGGAAAAGGGATTTTACTTTGGTATTTATTTTAAGGATCCTTAGGTGCACACGTCCAGGTCGTATGCATCGAGACGCACCCCGCCGAGTGTGCCCCCAACATTGGGTATAACATTATAGGTTTTACTAATTAGCATATCTGTCCAAGATTCCCCAATGAGAGGCTCAAGTGAGCCCCCCTCCCCAAGGAGCCTTCCCCTGGATGGTTCTATCTTGGTTTACAGAATGTGTTCTGGAGAGGACCTTGGGGTCTGGGGCACACTGATCCCTAGCTACGAAGCTTCTAAAATGTTTAGTCTCTTAGCTTGACAAACAAGTCCAAGAATGTGGGGAAAAAGCACTAAGAATACAGAAGTTGTAAAAAGGTATAACAGGGGTATAAAAGAAAAGGCAAAAAAATCTTCATGGTGTCAGTCCTACTCGTGCATTTGCACTCACAGGTCTCTGAATATTCTCTGGTAACTTCTCCTGCCTGGGGAAAGAGAGAGAAACTGTGCTCAAGCGGGTCAGGCTTTGCTAATCCCAGCTCAGAGTGTGGTGTGAGGCCCCTGGCTGCCAGCTGCAGCCCCGAACTGCTGATCCAACCCTTTGTGACCAGGGGCCCCAAACTCCCCTCTCGAGGGCTGGGAACTTGCCCTGCAGTTATGACGACCATAGGATATGTTTTTCCTGGACTGTTTCAGGCTGTTGGAAGTGTAACTGTCTGCATTTTGAATGGATGCATGCTACATTTACATACATAAACTCAGTTTTCTGTGAGCTTGTGGTTAAATGAGGTTAAAAGGATGTGGAGAATTTATTTTCTTTTTTTTTTCCCCCAAGAGGTGTATTTAAGATACTGGTATAGTGTGTAGCATGGTATCAAGAATGGTGAAGTAAGGCCAGTGCTGATATTTTTCTGACTCTTCTCACCCTGAGACTCAGCAGTGACTTAAATCTTTGCCCATTCAGCTCTTCCCACGTGCCTGGCCAAGTGCTGCTGGAGGTGCTGGGATGTGTGCTTTGGGGCAGGGAGGGAGAGGGTCTGTCAAAAGAGACAGTAGCAGTAGTTGGGCTGCTCTGAAGAGTACAGGACGTCAGGAGAGGTTCGCTCTGCTGTCACTGCCATGGGGATGTTCTTTCAGGAGCAGATGGGATATACCGCAGTTTACAACACCTTTTTTCAGAGTCAGTCCAAAAAGTGGGATGAATGATTCAAGGCAATTTATTTCATCCAACACTTTTTCATCTACCCCTCTTAGCTTGCTGCAGCACTTCGTGCCAGGGCAGCGTGAAGACGCAGCTGAACAGACACTTGCTTTGCTCTCAGACTGTTGGGGACATTCGGGTAGTTCAGCTGAAGTTTAGCTGAAGAAAGTGTGTTCCTTTATATCGCTGTCTCTTTTATACTTTTATTTTTATTGGAGGTTAATGATAGAAGGAAATCCTTGTCCCTGAACAGCTGAACTGTTGCCTAAATGAGATGAACCTTGTCAGCCCTGGGTGGTGAGGCTGGTTGCTGTGTATCCATGTATGATACTGGTGCTGGGAGGAGGAATCATCCACAGCACTGACTGCTCACTCAGATCTTTCCCGTGCTGTAATACCAGCAAAACTCTTCTTTCATTTTCCGTGGAAGTTTAATTTTCAGGGCACAAGATGAGCATGTGGTATCACTAGACACTGGTGTGTCCACTGACTGATATTTCCAGTATGCAGCAATATACCGGAAGATGTACTGTAAGGAGCTGACAGCAAAAAAACACCTGGAAATCTGTTTCCAGATTGTTACCTGCTGCAATCCACCGTGCTTCAAGAGGGAAGCCTGCTGTCTTCCCACTCTGGTGGTTGTGTGAGGATAAATCCTTAGAGATTTCAAAGTGAGGATGCTAAGATGTCCTCAGGGTGTCAAACCTTTGAGTGAGTGATGCAAAGGAACAAAGTGCCTGTCAGGTGTGGTATTTAGATTTTAATTATTTTTGTTTATTTCAGGGAAGCTTAACATTGTTACTCCAAACTCCATGAAGTAAAGGAAGAACTGTCATAAAGTAAATGCCTCTGCTTGCTGTGGCTAAATCTTCTGAAGAAAAGTTGGCTTCCACTGTAGCTTTATATTCTCTACCTTTATTTTTATAACTAAAGGACTGAATTATACTGTTTATCAGTTTTCTGTGGGAATGTTCTCTTGACGATCTTAGTACAGGTGATAATGACAGTTTGCAAGTAATTTAAATGGCATATGTACTTGTATTCTCCAAGGAGTTTCCATTCTTCCCCTGTTTATTTTCAAGATACTCAACATACCTTTTGGGTTTTTAAAATGTTTTGTGGTTGCATGGTACCAACCTCATCATCTCCCTATCTGGTCTAACACAGCCATAACATTGCATCTGATAATTTTTGTGGTGGAGAGCTTTATTGTTCACCAATAAATAGATATCATCAAACCCAGTTATTTGAGGTACAACTTTTATGTTGGGAATCAATGTCTTTTTGAAACTCAGCTGGGTAGATTCATAAGACCATTAGAGGACATTTCTGGGAAGTCTTGGCCAGAGGCTAAAGAGGAACTGTATGGTAATTTCTGCACTTATAAGAAGATCTCAATAAGGGTACAGTTACCTTAGTTCATTTGCTTTACCCGTATTTAGTTTTTTTATAACTTGGTTGCTAGCTACAAGTAATATCTGTTGGATTGTGTGCACTGCTGCTGAACATGTATAAGAACTATCTTGTGTCATCAAGCGTATTTTTTCCTGTTTTAGCTATTTATAGGCTGAGTCCTGCTTAACTGTCACTGAAAAAAAGCTTAAAAACTTGTTGTTATAGCTACTTAAGTCTAGAATTTGGGGGATTTTTTTTACGTGTAAGTTTGAGAACAGAGTAGTTCCAGCAATCCTTTCTCTCACAGTGATTCTGAAATTAACGCTCTCTTCTCTATTCCCTGCTTTCTCAGTCCTTGCCTTCTGTAGTTCTTATTATTTCTTCTGATCAGTTTTCTATTTTTTTTTGTCCAGAATACTTTTCCCCGTGATATGCTCCTGTTCATATTTTCTTCCAAATAATGTGAAGCTTCAGGAGGCCCAAAAGAGCATGGCTGAGACATGCATGCTGGCTGTTTTCTGATGTGCTTGGAATTAAGAATATAGAGCTTCTGCAAAGACTTAGACATTTTTCTGTAAGGATGGAGATGTGGAAACGGTACCTCTACTGGAACTGACAATCATCTCCTCTAAATACCAAAACAATGTTGTTAGCAGGGCATTGCTTACCACACAGTTGCGTGGCCGAGAGCAGTGGTACAGATTTACGACGTTTTAAAAAGATTGCCAACTCTTTTTTTGTGAATATTTTCAATAGTAATCCAGTTCTGAAGTGAAATCAAAATATAGACAGTGCTAGAAGTGCTTCTTTTTTTTGGCTTGGTTTTTTACATGGACAAAATGGTAGAGAGACAGCTCAGTGTGCTTCTCCACAGCACAAGCTCTTCTGAGCAGGTCAGGCCCATGTGGTGCTCATCTCCTTCACAACTGAAGAAAAAGATGGATATCCTAGTTTAAGCTAGTCTGTGGCCTTGCACTAACCTATTAAAAAAACCCCAAACCCTCGATCTGATACCTGTGATCCTTGGACATGGTGGGACTTGGTACTATAAGGCTGAACTTTGTTTAGAGACAGGGATTTTCTTGCTTTAAAATCTGGAAAAAGGAACTGAGAATCAGCGCAGGCGTTGCTCTCCCCTGCTTAGAAAGCTGTGTGTGCTCATCAAACACCAAAATTTAGTGAAACAGCTTGCTGGCATATGTGATTCTCTCTCCTCAAGGGAGAATGTCAGATAATGAATGGTGAATGTTTACTAATTGTGTTGTGTACAACCAGGAAAACATGTTCTTGGAGTGCATTTTTACTTTAGTGCTTTAATGATGAGTCATAATCCAAAAAGAAAAAGATAGTAGAGCGTACATGTCTTCTACCTGAGAAAATCTGTCCTGGAAAATTTTATGTGGGTACAGAACTGAAAACAGCACTGTAGGAATTTGGTAAGAAAGAAATTCTCAGTTTGGGTAAGTGTCCTGGTATAACTATAATGATGATTATGACTACAGCATATCAGTCTGTTCTCATTTGTGTAAACTCCTAATCAAACTTTTAAATAGGTCTTTATAGTTTCTTATGTTCTCTGCCATAAAGTAATCTGTTAAAATATTAGCTCTTCTGCCCAGTAATTTCATCTGTTAAAAACTCATGACTCTTGTGGAGGCAAAGCTATCCAATTTTGTGTCTTGGGAATTTCAGCTTTTCTTAAATTAATTTTTCTGAGCTTAAGGGGAAAAAAATTCTGGTTTTGCCAGCCCTTCATCCCTGTACATGAGAAACAGCTGTTGTCTTTTGGAGCTTGTTTTATCAACAAATATAAAGAAGGAGAAAAAAACCCTGAACCAGTTCCAGCTGTTCTCCTGCCGTTGCTGTTGTCAAACCTCCTCTGCTCACTTCTGAGGGGGCAGAGGGGAAATGTGAATAATGCTCTCGCAATGTTTGCAAATGTGTCGAAGCTGGGCAGGAAGAAGCTGCTTCCTCTTTCATGTCTTGCTAGATACTGGAGTGCAAAGGCTGGAGAACAGGGACATTGAACTTGGCCAACAAAACACCTGTGGATACCTTTGGCAAAACTGCAAAGCAGAGCAGTTAGCGAGCAACCTCAAACAAGAGCACATTTACGGCTGTCTATGCCCAATGGCTTTTGTTTTCCTGCTTTGAAAAATGCTGATGTTTGGGAAATCATGCTGAAGGACTTCAAAAACTGTTCCTTCCCCTTCTTTCTTTTCACAACATGGAGGGCAGCAGGAAGCTTTTGTTTCTTATTTGTGCCTCTGGCCTGTTAGTGAGGGTTTCCCAGACTTGTGTTATTAAATAGATGGCAGTGTAAGTCAGCTGGGATTTTGGGTTTGATTTTTAAATTGTTTTCTAAGTATTAAAAAAAAAAAATCCACAGATAGTCTAATGTCTCATAGTCTGAACATAGAAAGCTGATGCTGGAGGATTATTCCTGTGCAGCTGTGAATGTTGAGGCCAAAAGCATGCAGGTGTGCTTTCAGAATTGGGATGTACGGGACACATCTTCAGAATATTCACTTGTAGTGCTGAGGAAGTACAAGTCAGGAGCCTGACTTTTGCAAATGCCTGGCTCTATTCTACAGCAGGGGCCCAAGTCATTGGTGGAGTCATTCATGTTTTAGGAGAAGGAAGATAGGTGGACTGGGGAGATGGGGAGAGAATACTGATACTTTCCTTGCACGCAGTGACTCCTCCCCTTTAGACTGATAGTTGCAGTAGTTTTTGGTGTGGAATGGCTGGCCATTTTTCACTATGGGTCTTGGAACATTTTTTGTAGTGCTTTCTTGGAGCCAATGCTTTGTGGCCATTTGCCTACCTGGTGGGGGAGAGGGCTATGGGCCCATTGATCCCGCCACTGGCACATCCCAGAGCAGCTGCACTACTGGGAGTTTCTACTTGGACAGGTGGGCTAAGAGGTTGGGCTTCAGGTTGGAAGGAGCCTCTCAGTTAAACTGTTTATTTTTTTAGCTAAAGCTTGATTTATAGATACTCAGACTCACATATAAATTACCCATAGAGAGACTCATCTGTAGATGTCCTGACTTTTGGCGGCTCAGTTTCCTTTAGAGGAAAACTGTTCAGTCTGACCTCCTCACAGGACTTTTGCCCAGCCACGGAATTTTTTGGGCATGTGTTTATTTATCAAAGGGAGGACACCATGTTCTTTGCTGGTCTCTAATTTGAGAAAAATTGTGGTTCTTGTGTTGATCTGGGTGTAGGCAGGTGTTGGGCAAGCATCCTGGCACAGGTTTGCCAGGCAGCACTCCTGTCAGTCCAGTCCTTCATCCCTTTTTTGGCAAGGATCACAGATTGTGCAGTATGAGCATTTGTTTATTTATTTATTTTAACAAAAACTGATATGCTCAGGCTGGGAGCAAGGTTTGGGCTGGGCTTTGAAGAAGAAACAAACCTCTGAATCTTTCTGTTGATTGTTGCTTATAAAGTTGTTGGCAACCTCTCTTCATATGTGGTACATTAGCTTTGCAGCAATGGCTTGGTACACAGGGTTGGTCTCTGGAGATAGATAGGCAGTCACTCCTGGTTGCTGTCTCTCCTTGGGTTTGGGTTTTGGTTCTGTTTTTTTGTCAGCTAAGCCCTTCCTTGGAGGTAAAGCTGCTGTTTCTGCAGGTCTTTCCCCAGGAATCTGTAATTTGTCAAGAGAAAGTGAGGAGATGTTTCTGCCAGGCCAGTAAAAGTGCAGGGAGTGGTGGCATCACCAGCCCATACCAGCTGTCTTGCAGCGAGTTTTTGTCAAAGCTGCATTGGGATCTGTTTGTACCCTCCCGGTGTGTGAGGGTAGCACAGGTCCATGGGGGTTACACATGCCAAGCAGAATCCTGCTCCTCTGGGATGTGGGTGCTCAGTGTTCCTTCCCTCCTGGTTAGAGCTGAGGCCAGTGCTCAGCTGCTCCTTGCATCATAGGTGTATGGTTTTTTTCTGGTAATGGGGGAAAATAACTTGCAAAAAAAAAAGAGACATCTTGATTAGAGATATTACCTTAAAAATCAGTATTTTTTTCTCTACACTGAGGACAATAAGTAGATCATTATACAAAAGTGGGTGACTGAGTTGTTCCACCCCACGTTTTCTTCCTAAATTTTCACAACATTACAGAACAGGTAAGGTTGGAAGGGACTGTGGTGGCTCATCTGGTCCAACCTCCCTGCTGAAGCAGAGTCATCCTGGAGCACATGGCGCAGGATTGCATCCAGACAGTTCTTGAAAAGTTCCAGTGAAGGAGAGTCTACAATTCTCTGGGCAGCCTGTTGCAGTGCTTGGTTACTGGTCACAGATTTGTTCCCATTGCTGTTCTTGGTTCAAAAGCCCATGCAGTGGCAGCAGTCAAAGGTTTATGGAGATCACCATGGCCCTGAGGGGTCTATCATCAACTCCCCAAAGCGGGTCTGGACGTCCTAGGACATGAAACACTGGAGACGGCTGGCACCTTTTAACAGACTGGTCTCCTGACGATGATGTGGTTGTAGTAGCTCTGGTGTATTTCTGGTGTCCAGCAGTGGGGGAAGAGAAACATTCCTCAAATCCTAAAAGGAAGGACAAGGGTGTTAGTCTCAAAAGTTTTATTTAACCTTGTATTTGAAAATCAACTGAGTTTCTGTTTGACTGTTTCCCTTCCATTTTGGTTGAAGGGAAACTTCTCATTTCCCACAATATAGGTAGTTCCCTGCTGTTCATGTTACTCATTTGTTTCCTGTGTATCTAGGAAGACATATGAAGTTGTATCTCTGTGTATATGTCTACATATCTATATGTATGTATGTATTTTCTAACCAGGTGCAAAATGACTGCTCAAGTAACACTGGAGGATGCCTTGTCCAATGTGGATCTCTTGGAGGAATTACCATTGCCAGATCAGCAACCATGTATTGAGCCCCCACCATCATCTCTTCTTTACCAGGTATTTCCTGATTTTAGGAAAAAGTTTTTCCATTTCCCATTGCTGCTAATAAAGAGTACGTTTTGCCCAAAACTAAAGTGTTTATATTGGCAATATATATAAAAATTCTTTTCATAGAATCATAGAAGGGTTTGGGTTGGAAGGGACTTTAAAGATCATGTACTCCAACCCTTTTGCCATGGATAGGGACACCTTCTACTAGATCCGATTGGTCAAAGCCTCATCCAACCTGGCCTTGAAGACTTCCAGGGATGAGTCAGCCACAACTTCTCTGAGCAACCTGTTTAGGTGTCTCACCACCCTCACAGTCAGTAATTTCTTGCTAATATCTAATCTAAACCTACTGTTAGTTTGAATCCATTCCCGTTTGTCCTCTCATTACATGCACTTTTACAAAGTTCCTTTCCAGCTCTCTTGCAGAGTGCCCTTTTAGGTACTGGATGTTGCCATAAGGTTTTCCAGAGTCTTCTCTTTCCTGGACTGAAAAATGCCAGGTTCTCAGTTTTCCTTCATAGGAGAGATGCTGCTACCGAAGACTTAATTCTGTGTTTTCCTTTCTCTGCAGCCAAACTTCAACACTAATTTTGAAGACAGAAATGCATTTGTCACTGGGATTGCAAGATACATTGAACAAGCTACAGTCCATTCTAGCATGGTAAGTAGATGTTCTGATATACACTTTTGTCTTACTTAGAATAAAAGGGTAGGAATGTGTCTTCTTGCAGTTCATTATAAGAATTATGGTCACAGAAAACAGGTTACCTACAGTACTTCCAGGAGGAGGTAAGATGAAAAAGTGTATGGCTTTTCTTCTCTTCAAACACACTTAAAAAAAAAATGTTACATTGTGTTTCCTCTTGAGCAACTGATGTTGTTCAAAGATTCCCTTCTTTCGTGGCGTTCTTGGAAAATTAGGAATAATATGTCTTATAATTCTAGAGGCCTATTCACAAATAGTAGACTGGGCAGATAAAGCATAAATGCTTTATCATCATCAGATGCTACTGAAAGTTATGTATATTTACATCAATCTACTTTTAAAATTATATGGTTACTCCTTAACCTGTTTTGATTGTATGGATATTGTTGTACCGCTCCTTTGCCCTGTAAAAAATTGCTCTGCATGTGCTAGCTCTTTCATCCTTGACCATTCCATCTGGAGTCCCTGAATTTAAAAAGAAGAATAAACACCATTCCATCACTCTCCCCCACCCCAAGATTACCATTTTTATTTATACTTATAGATCACAGTGTCATTAGTTTTGGGAAAAAAGAACAACACATAAACCAGTCTGATCTGGGGAGATGATGATGATGTATCATTCAGCATGCAATATATGTGTGTTTGTACATAAACATTCTGATAAGAGAAATAGGTTTGTTTGGACAGGGTCTTGGAATGACAGAAGACACATGGATATATTAATTTTGTATTACAATGCCTAATTATATTGAGTCTTCCCTACAGAATGAAATGCTAGAAGAAGGTCAGGAATATGCAATTATGTTATACACATGGAGAAGCTGCTCAAGAGCTATTCCCCAGGTAATGCGTGAAAACTGTACTGTCATGCAACATGTGAGCTTCTGTCTTGTTTTAGTGTGGAATTATGCAGACAGAGCTTTGCCAGTGAGATCCGAAGTGGAGTCTGCTTTGATTCCTCAATTGTTAAGCTGGGAATGCCATAGAACAGTGTCTTTTAGCACTTGGGGAGCAATTGGACTTTATTTTTTTTATAAGCATCTATAGCAATACCTCATGGGGTTTGTGTCAGTCTTACTTTTTGGTTCAAGAGTATAGGGGTAATGTGCTTTAAAAGAAAAACTTTTGATTGTGGGATCTGCTTGAGGTCAACATTTCATTCAAGAGAGTGGACTCTTCCCACTCCCCAGTTTAATACTTAAATTCAAAACAGGTAGCATAGCATGTAACAATTAACATTCAGGTTAAACATGTAAGTTTCTAGACACTACTACTCCAAGGTAGCCACTTTCTAAATGTCAGAGCTATGTAGTGCTTTCTTGATCTGTATACAAAAAAACCTCCCAGCTTCAAGTGTCTGGGAATGGCTGTACAGGAGTGGGGTGGGAAGAATATTAAGAAGTGCCAGAAAACTGAACACTATTATTACCATGAATTGAGTCCTTCCTTTATAAGGAATTTGTAATGCAATTATTTTTGTACTGAAATGCAAGGAAGGCTTATCCTGTGGTTTAAATATTTAGAGTGGAAGTCAGGTAACCTGTTTTAACTTACAGTTCTGGCCCTATTTTAGTGCATGATTTTGAGCAAGTGGCTTAATGTGGAAAGAATATTGTTCTAACCCTCCAGAGGTGTTTGACAACTAAATTACTTGTAAGGTAATAGGAAAATCTTAGATTGTTTTGGGTTTTTTTACACACAACCAAGCTTAGAAGATTAGCATAAGATTACCAAACTTGGAAACTTTTGTCTTGAAGTTTGTCTCTTTAGGATGATAATGCATTTTCTCAGGGTCTTAGTTGCTGAGGCTTTATCAGGGAAAGTTCCAAGTATAACAACCTCTTTAATTATCCACAGGTCAAGTGCAATGAGCAGCCTAACAGAGTAGAAATTTATGAGAAAACTGTGGAAGTTCTGGAGCCAGAAGTCACAAAACTGATGAATTTTATGTATTTTCAGGTAAAAGGAATAGAAACAAAATTTGTCAGTAGGCTTGCAATTTTATATTCCTGTTTTGTATACTTTATATTGTGTGCTCAGGTACTGAACCTAGTTGTTATACGTTAGAAAAAACACACCATATTCTCCCACAGAAGGGCAGAATTTTTAATGCCTATCTTAAAAACTTCAGGCAATCTCCCTTAAGACTTTCAACATAAAATCAAAAGTAATTGTGTATAGTCCCTATGCAGCACATGGGGACAGAGATCTGTCACTTTAGGAAGAAAGGAAGTCGAAATAGAATGTGTTTCATATGTATACATAAACACATCTCAGCACAGAAACCATTTGCTGGGGAATGAGGGATCCTCAAGTCTGGACAGCAGAGCAGCAGGTGCAACTTTGCTATGGCGATTCATAATTGAGGCGAGCTAACCCAGTTGTTGTGACCTGCCAGCCACCCGAGCTGGAGAATAGGAGTCTGTCTTGTTTTCTCCTCCCTCCTGGCAGCTTGCCATCTATTTCAATGGACTGAGGATGTTTCCAGGCATTATTCAGAGCTGGAGCAGCTAGAGCCTGTGAGGCCCGGAGCACACAGGAAGGAGGAGATTGATTGTACTCAGATTCCCGGTTGGGGAAGACAACAGGAAATGTTACATTTCATTCAATCTCCTTTCATTCAAGCAGATTAGAGCTCTAAAGTCAGAACAGATTCCTTTTTACATTTGAAGTTGCTGTCTTTTTTGTATTTGTAATCGCCATCTGAAATGGCCCTGGTGTGTGCTTGGAAATAAGCCCTCAAATAAACATGTGCCAGGATGACTTAAGAGAGCTGGCATGTGCAGTGTGCTATGGATTTTTGTTTGTTTTTTTGAAGGGAGCATTCCTATAATTTGCCTTTTGGTTCATATATATATTTTCTCACTAAAGAGCATGAAATCCCTTTTTTTCTGAGCGATTTTAAACTTCATAGAATCACAGAATAGTCTGAGTTGGAAAGGGTCTTGAAAACCATATAGTCCAAACCCCCTGCAGTGAGCAGAGGTATTTTCAACTAGATCAGGTTGCTCAGAGCCCCATCTAACCTGGCCTTGAACACTTCTATGGATGGAGCATCCACAGCTTTTCTGGGCAACCTGTTCCAGTGCCTCACTACCTGTTGAGCTCAGATGGGTTACCCTTCCTTGTTGGACCAGGGTGGAAGAGCAGAGGAGACTGCTGTTCTGCTGAGTTCTTTATTTCATTGTCTCATAGCTTTCTTGAAGGCAGAGTTCAAGGGGGTTACATGATAAAGCTAAGCAGCAACAGCAAACAGCAGGCAGAAAACAGCTTCTTCTTCTAGTTCTAGTTTCTCTATAATTTTTTTCTTACAGAAGTGTGGATTATATTTGTTAATTGACCAATAAGATTAACACATGATTCTAGTTTTCTTAACCTATCCTGGTCTAACAGTTGTAAGTCTTACACAAGTGTTACATAGGTAGTACACAGATTTGCATATACAGTTTCTATCAGCTCTTATTGTTTATGTGAACACTCCATCTAAAAAATGTGAACAGTATAGTTCTATCTGTATTTTGTCCAAAGTAAAGATTCTGTGAAAAGGTAACACTGCTGCAGTAAGGACTTTGTTTAAGGTCTCTGCTGCAGCTTTTTAATGTTAAAGGCACTTAGCATATATTTCTACTAAAAGTTAAAAAATCTTTATTTCTATTTCACTTTGGTGTGACTTCATATATCTCAGCTTATCCAAAGGTTTTAATTCAACCCCTGTGCTTTGGCTTCCCTTCTCCGAGTCCAGAGAAGCTTTCACTCCAACATCTACCCTCATTGTAAAACACTTCTTCCATATATCCAATCTAAATTGACCCTCTTTTAGTTTAAAAAACATTATCCCTTGTCCTGTTTTTTTTTTATTTATCCTTTTAATTACTTTTATCTGCAAAGAAGAACCTTGGCTCTTGTCAGACAAGCTTGGTGGCAAAAATCACTGGTAACACTTGTAGCACACATCAAGTACAGAGAGGAGGAGCTGAAAGGCCTGTACTCATGCCTTGCTAGTTTTGTGTGCTTTGAACATTTTTCTGCTTCAGTGGAGCTTTTCACTGGACCAACTCTAGGTAGGTGATGAAACTTTTTCCCTGGAAATGTCATGGCTTTTACTCCCTGTTTTTCTGTCTTTTCCTCCCATTAGAGAAATGCAATTGAACGGTTTTGTGGGGAGGTGAGACGCTTGTGCCATGCGGAGAGAAGGAAGGACTTTGTGTCTGAAGCGTATCTGATCACACTGGGAAAATTCATCAACATGTTTGCTGTGTTGGATGAGTTGAAAAATATGAAGTGCAGTGTGAAGAACGACCACTCAGCCTACAAGCGGTAAGTGGCAAGGAGCAGCAGTACCCGGGCCTTTGCTGCCAGCATTCAGGCCTCCCACGAGATGGCAGCAGTTGCTTTTTTTCTGATAGCTTTTTCTTCAAAAATAGTCTCTTCGCGTGTGGGACAGGTTACCTTGAAACTAGGGATGGCTTGACTGCAGTTAGGCAGTTCTTTGTGCTGTTCTTCCACCAGCACAAGGTTTTTCTGCCTTTGATGCCAAGCTGTCAAATACTGATGTCTTGGTGTATGCTAAATGTAATGCATATACTTTGTTTAGTAAACCTTCTGTTTTTGAGAGGAAGCTGGCTTTCTGGTTGCTTGTGCTACTCCTATTCTATTCTGATCTGATCTATTCTATTCCTGGCATCCACTTTTGACATTTGTAGCTGAGAGTTGTTTTACTTGTTCTTAGCGTATTTCAGCAAAATCATTGTGTTTGCAGGTATAGCAGGGAGGGGAGGGAGCGAGATACAGTGGCCAAGTTTTGTACTTGAGCTACCAGATGGTATCAGATATCTTCTGTTGAACACAGTGGTCAGAGCAGTAGGGCAAGACAGCCTTTATGCCAGCTCTAGCACCTGTGGTCTTTCATGCAGAAAACTATTCAGTCAATGACTAACCAAATTTACCTGTGTTGCTTCTACTTACATGAGATTTAGTTTCTACCTCCACCTGTTGTAGTTGTTGTTGTTCCTGAAAGCCTCCTAAACTTACTTGGTTTGCCTTTCTTTTTCTTTGGAGATGTGCTTCTGGAGGTCAAACTCTTGTTTCCTGGAAGACTGACTTTTCCTGGGTTGTTGAGTGGCTCGGATCTATAGAGCCACAGCTGCACCCAAATGAAGGCTATAGCCAATGTTTTTTCATTTGGGTTTTATTGGACCTTCTAAGTAGGGGTGTAGTGAGGGATTCAGGGAAGTAAACCAGTTTGTTTTGGATCAATTAAGTCCATCTCTCTCTTCTAGTCAACTTTTCACCTTTTTTTAAGGAGATAGATTTACTAAAAATCAGTCCTGGCCAAGGGAAGTACTGTTTTTTCTTCTGTTTTTAAGAGCCGCTCAGTTCCTGCGGAAAATGGCAGATCCTCAGTCCATTCAAGAATCTCAGAACCTTTCCATGTTCCTTGCCAACCACAACAAGATAACACAAGTAAGCTTTAATTGTCTTCTTGCAAGTTACATAATGCTTTGCAAAAGTACTAAAATAACGCTCTTCCAGTTTGGTAGTAACTTTTTTTTTGCCAGTGTAACTAGTTGACTAATACCCTTCTTTTTTTTTCCAGTCTTTGCAGCAGCAATTGGAGGTGATTGTTGGCTATGAAGAGCTGCTTGCAGATATTGTGAATTTGTGTGTGGACTACTATGAAAACAAAATGTATCTAACACCCAGTGAGAAACATATGCTTTTGAAAGTAGGTTTCTTTTGGGCACGAAATTAAAAATAGAATGTTGAGGCAGGGCACAGGTGTTTAAATTTAAAAGATAGTTTCTGGTTGTTTTTGTTTTTTTTAAAAGGAACCAGATTATGCAAATAATCAAATTACTGCTTTTCCCTGTCATTGTCTTTTTGTTGTATTATATACTGAAAGTATTTAGAAAGCTTATAATCCACATTTGTTTTTCATAAATTGAAGTTGACCCAATTGAACTGCATCCAAGTCTATGGCATTGTGTTTGTATATAATGTATAATGACAGCAGAAAGGAACTAGTACATTTAATTTTAGATATGTGGCAAGTTTGTTTAAAAAGCTTTTAGAAGTGAGGCTGTGTATCAAATATTTCAGGGAACAAGTATCTTGAAATTAGGATTAATAAATCAGTTTAGTTACCTGGAGTATGTACATCTAATAAGAGGGTGCTGGGCAGTATGAAATGTGGCTGATATCAGCTGCATATCTTGCAGTGGAAGAAAAGATACAGAGTAAGAGCTAAAAATTTGCCTCATGACAAATATTTTTAAATTTTGAAGAGCTCTGTTTATTAGGAGTAAATGAAAGTCTTCTGAAACCACACATGAACTCTAGAGCATTTATGTTGTCTGCAAGGGTGCCCAGTGTGACTTTTGTATTTAGGCCTTTTGTTTGGTTGACATGCTTAGAACACAGTAAGTGGCTCTGCTTGGCTCCTGTAAATACTAAATAGAATCACGGAATATGCTGAGTTGGGAGGGATGAACCCACACGCATCATTGAGTCCAACTCCTGGCCCTGCGTGGGACCATCCCCAAAGGTGCCTGCCAGTGTTATCCAAATGCTTCTTGAACTCTGGCGGGCTTGGTGCTGTGACTACTGCCCTGGGGAGCCTGTTCCAGTGCCCAACCACCCGCTGGGTGAAGAATATTTCCTGATAAATTTATAACCTTATGTTAATTAATACCTTGGACAAAAGGTAATTAGATTTTTTTTGAATGCTTCTGAGTTCTTGTGTGTATAATTCAGAGAGGCACTGAAAGCCAGAAAAACAATCACTCAGAGATGTTAGATCTAAAGCTCTGTTACCAAATCAGTTTGCATGTAGAGAATTTGAATAAAATGGAAAAGAAAAGCTCTAAAAATAGCCAGACTTTCATTTCAGTGAGATTTTTTTTTTTTTTTTTAATGCTAAACCTTTATACAAACAAGCAGCATCTTTAAGGCTAACTGATCAGGCTAATGTTACTGTAAAAACTGCTAATACAGATAATAAAAGAACAGTACAGAAATTTATGTATTTGAAAATATATTCTGTTTGAAGGAGGTTGGGTGTTTCAGGAGTGGTTTTAAAATGTTGCTTTTCTAATTACATGAAGAACAGACTTACAGGTTTTTACTTCTGAGGTCCTTTTGTTGAAGGCTTAATTTTTTCCTTTTTCAGGTGATGGGCTTTGGATTATACCTGATGGATGGAAGTGTCAGTAACATCTATAAGTTGGATGCAAAGAAAAGGATAAATTTAGCCAAGATAGACAAGTACTTTAAGGTTGGTTAAGATGTGATTTTAAAGATCGATTCTCTTGCATTTTAAGTATCTTTAAATAGAATAAAGATCACTTTCTATTATAATATGGGTAAATAATAGTTTCCTTTCACTATGATTTGTGTTAATAATTTATATAATCTGATTTGTTCCCTGTGTACAGCAGTTGCAGGTTGTTCCACTCTTTGGTGACATGCAGATTGAACTTGCAAGATACATTAAGACCAGTGCCCATTATGAGGAAAATAAATCCAGGTAGGAAGGAGAAAGAAACAGAGTGGAGCATCCAGGATGGGGAAAGTGTGACCCTTGGAGTATATGTTCATAATCACCTGTTAGTCCATGGGTCTGTGGTAATTAATAGGATTTTCACTTGGTCATCTTTTTGGTGTGGGTATTTCACTATTAATGCAATTCATGTAATGGATACAGCTGAAAAAACAGGTGGTTTAAAAACCTCTTTATGCTGCTGAGCTCATTCTTGTATCTGTGACATTTCTTATCACCTGGGTTGGAAGAAATTCATTTTATCTTACCCTAATTTAATATTTAATTTTTATTTTTTTCCTTTAAATATGAAACTTTCTTTAAAAGAAATGAAGGATTTTACTAAGCAAGGTGAGCAGTAGTAGTGCATGGGTGAACAGGCATGTGTACATTGTATATGGAGCAGCAACTTAGCTTGTCTCTCCCCTATTTTTTTTTGGCTAGGTGTGCAGCACAGCAAAACAGTTGGAAAATGCAGCCAGTTGTTGCATTAATGGTTCCATGGTTTTTGGTTATTGCTTTGTTTTAGTGAACCTTTCTGTGCTCCTCCAAGACCTTGCCTCCATGCAGTTACATGAATTTAGAATGTTGTGCTTTGCATTTTAATTCCTGCAGAAAAACCCACATAACTTGCATGTAATTGCTAAGAGAAAATCAACAGCAATGGGCCTACTGAGCTACTAAAAATATGAAGCTACTTAACATGACATTCTTGGTAGCATGTTTTTTGTGTACCTCTTGATAACATGTTAAGAGTATTTGATAATGCCTTTTTTATAGCTGGGAGCATACCATACGCTCTTCAGAGTTCAACAAGAATGAACAAAAAAATATTTGCAGGTGGCTACATGTATTTTACAGCCTATACCTGTACTTCTGTCCTAGCTTTCAATCCTTTTTGGTCTTGTTTCTAAGAGATATGCTGGTTCATATTTCATAGCAGCAGCCTTTGAAAAACGAAAAGAAAAACTCCCGAAACAGAAAAATTTTACAGTTTTTTCTTAAGACTTGGAAGAAGTGCTATTTGAACTCAGAAGGGCCGTTCATCACTAATGGCTTGTGCAGGGGTAGAGCTAGAAATGTGAAGAGAGGAAAAGCCTCAAACAACAGAGAAGGAAAATGTGTAAAAAAAAAAAAAAAGTAATGCATTGTGGATCTTTCTTTGCAGTATCAGCTGTGCTGTTTATTGTCAAACCTGATTTAGGTGGGGTTTTTTTGTCTTCTGAAACAGATGGACATGCACATCTTCCAGCAGTAGTCCCCAGTACAATATATGTGAGCAGATGATCCAAATCAGAGAAGACCATATGCGTTTCATATCTGAACTGGCTCGTTACAGCAACAGTGAGGTGAGTAGGGTTAGAGCTACATGTGCAAATTTCAAACAATAACTCATTAAGAGTTATTGTTAAGTATCTGAAAAGCAGGTAAATGACAAAGCTTGGCCACCTGAGTCAAGAAAAGCTGGCTGCAGGTCTAGTACCCGTTACTCTGCATTATATTTGCACTATTTAAATTTAACATAACAATGACATGTCATCCAAACTCTAACGTCCTTCTGCCTCTTTCTCTTTATGTATCTCAGATTTGTCCTAGAAATTTTGGTATGTCTCATTTAGAATATGTTGTCTAGCCCTTACTCCAAACAGGTGCTTGTAACAGTTTAAACAAAACTAGAATTTAAGAGATAAGTAAAAGAACACAGAAATGCATATGTATACACACACTCCTATATATCAGGTATATAGAGAGAACATATAACTGTATATTCTGTATAATTGATGTCTTGAATTCATCTGCAACAATATTGTGGTCATTAGGGATACCAGTGATTTCCATCTCTTGACCAAAATCTGTGAAGTTTAACTACATAAGTCTCTAGAAGAAAAAGCTGATGTAAATGCAGGTGTTGGTATATAATGCTGTTTTAGTGCTTCAATTGATGTAGAAATTTGGCTGTGGATGCTGAATGTTCTGATGTGTATTTGAGTGTGGGCTTGGTTTGGTTTTTTTTATAATGTTCTAGGTGGTGACTGGGTCTGGTCGACAGGAAGCTCAAAAAACAGATGCAGAATATCGGAAGCTCTTTGATCTCTCTCTCCAAGGCCTGCAGCTTCTCTCCCAGTGGAGTGCCCATGTCATGGAAGTGGTATGTAACATGGGAAATAAAACCAAATGAAAAAGAGGTGGCTTGGTGAGGTTAGACAGAATAAAACGGCTTTATTTTAATGGACTGAAAAATGCATGTTGTGTTTTCACAGGATCACAGAACATTCTGAGTTGAAAGGGATCCACAAGAATCTTGTTCCCTTAATTCTCCGCTTCCTTCTTCCTTCACCCCATTTCTCCTCTGCTTCAAACCTCATTCTTAGAGGATGGCACATGAAGTTCTCAGAGTCTAGGAGTAATGTTGCTGCTTTGGAGATCCAGTAGCTCGTAGCTCACCCAGTACATTCAACTTTAATGGATAGGCTGTCACCTGTGAACCTTCACCAGATATTTTAATGTCACTCTAGATACAACCATTTTGTAGACTAAGACTTCATCATTTCCTTCTAAACATTGTTTAAAATCATATTGTTAGAAACATCTGTACTGGCGTGCAGTCACCAAGCAGGTGATAGAACAGCTCCAACTGGCTGTGTTTAGACATGACCACTGAGTAAATTGAAGCATGTATGGTCTTAACACACAAAAATAGATGGAAGGGCACCCATTGGCTTTAGATTAGGCTTTTAGCCAAAAGGAAAGTAAATGCAGGAAAGGGAAAATATGAGAGAAGATGAGGGAGGGGAAATAAAGAATATGCTGAGTTGTTTCTCTGTATTGCAATAGTTTATTTTAAAAACAGATGCCAGTTAGAAAAGTGACTGTGCTTTTTTCCAGTAAGAAGCTGCTTAAGGCAGAAATTGAAGAAGAGGATGCAGGAGTCCTTCTTATGCTGCAGATGTTGGATAAAAGCTCTGTGTCTTAGCTGAACCAAAATATGTTCTAGGAAGGGCTGAAACATGACTTACTGTGTGAGAGAAGCCAGACTTGCTCCTCTTCTGCCTCAGATGTTTCAGGGGGCATGAAGCAATTTGCACTATGTGACTACAGTGCAGTCACAGTGGGCATAGCTGGAGAACCAGTTTGCTCTCTTGTTTGTATTTTTAACTGCCTCTTTTAGAAGCCAGTAGATGAGTCATGTTTTTTCCTGTATTATGCTATTCCTATTTAAATCCACAGTGTATTTAATGGTGACAATCTTTTTCTCCTTTTCTCCTCTTAAAAGAGGTTGCTGTCATCTATTCCTTACCTCTGCAGCTCCTAGACTTGCTCCTTTCATTTCATTTATTTTATTAATTTTTCATCACAAATTGCTGCATCCAGGGTCTCTTCATAGTGAAGATCTTCCTATTTTATTATATCTCTGAAGGAAATCTCTCATTCTTAGCTCTGTTTCTATCCTGCTCATTCCAGGACAAACTTTCTCTGAGCATCACAGCAGGTTTTTTTGGCTATTCTCGCTGCTTTTGTCTTTATAATTTGTATGGATTCCCATAAATACTTCTAAGTTCAAGTTTGTGTTCACCTTCTCTCTCCCCTACTGAGAATTTATTCTGATATGGAGTACCCTAATTATTTACCTGTCTACACCTTCACTGAGTATGCATGAACATAGTTACATGCATCATGTTCAGATAAAAACTTTCAGTGTATGTTTGTTGTGCATCTTAACCCTGTCAGTTTAATGCCCCCAACGTCTTTGTTTAATCATTTCCCCAGTGTCCTCTTTGTAGCACTCAGGTTGCAGGGTGTGATGCTCCCCTTTGTCATAGGTGAATTGGTGCTATTAATCCATTTTAGTAGGCAAATTTGGTAGGCTACTAATCCAAATTAGTAGGCTATGTAATCTAACATTTATGCTAAGGTGGTGTCAGCCAGATCTTACTATGTACTGAACTCAAACTCTGAGAAAATTGCATTTAAATGTGACTAGGCTTTTTCACTTGATGTACCCTGAGGGATATTAGGCCAGCCTGACCCTGCTCGGGGACATTTTGAGCTGTGTTTGCAGTGGCTGAAAAGGCAGTGAGAAGTGCATGCTGTGCAGATCATATTGTCACAGATAACACAGCTATTTCCACACATTTCAGCCTAATACATTAAAAATTAACACCCCTCCCCACAAAAAAAACCCCAAACCTGTAGTTTTCCAGTTGTGTTTTGAAATCTAAATGTGAATGTTTCACCCAGCAGAAAACTCCGCTTTTTGTGCGTGGGTCTAATGGACTTTTTTTTTCTTCTGTTCTGAAGTCTTTCTGTGTTTCTCATGTTTGAAGTGGAGAAGAAAATTTTGCCCGTGCTAACATTTGCTCAGTAAAAAATACCCTTAAGTGTAATACCTGCTGAGTTTGAGTTGCATTTCTTTGGAATAATACAGAATCACTGGTTTTCAGGAAAAGTTTTTAGGGAAATTACTGCTTGGCATTTCCACCAGATAGTAGTTTCAGAATTTATGCAAGGTTTGAACATAGTACTAAATACTATTTGTCAAATATTCATGAAAACACTGGGGCATTTCTCAAAGCATGTTATTTGTGTCCAGCTGTGTTTTGTGTTTCTCAAGCATTTTTGTTTCTTTTTGTTCCCCCTATCTTTTTTTCTCCCTCTTCTGCCTTGTGAACTGCAGTATTCGTGGAAGCTGGTTCACCCAACTGACAAATACTCTAATAAAGATTGTCCTGACAATGCAGAAGAGTATGAAAGAGCAACAAGATACAATTATACTAGTGAGGAGAAGTTTGGTTTGGTTGAGGTAAGAGAAATGTTTTTCTATAGGGATTTTCCAAAGATTAATTCTATACAAAAGAGAACATTCTCTATAAGCATTTTGCATACCCAGTGCAAAAAGACAGCCTGCCCTGTGCTGACTCTGAAACAGGATGTTTTCCTCCATTCAGTATAGGGGAGGAGCACAGCAAAACTATCCTTTATCATTTGTATCTTGTTAATGCCCCTTTTCTCATTTTTTGTATTTAAAAATGCGCTTCTTGTACAAATACACAAACAAAATAAGAAAAATACATTTGTCTGGGGTTTTTATTTACAGGTGATTGCCATGATCAAAGGTCTTCAGGTGCTGATGGGACGGATGGAAAGTGTTTTCAATCATGCCATTCGTCATACTATTTATGCAGCTCTTCAGGACTTTGCCCAGGTCACACTTAGGGAGCCATTAAGACAAGCCATTAAAAAGAAGAAAAATGTCATTCAGAGGTAGAATTACTGTTTTCATCTTTTTCTATATTCTTTCCCCCAGACCTTAGTAAATTTGTTGCAGGATTGCACAGATGTTCAGTTCTGCCTCTCTAAGTCTGTACTCCCAGTCTGTCTGGCATTCACAGTTAGCTTGGTTGGATATGGATTGAGTCTGAAGTTAAAAATGAAAGGCTGCCAGCATGGCTGCAGTAGGGGCCCAGGCTGTCCTGAGCCTCTTGGGACTACTTCAGGAAGTCTTGTGTTTCCTGTTGTTTATTTTAATTTCCAGAAAATATAAATACAGTAATATTGAAAGCAAGATTAGGGTTTATATTTTGAAGAAAGGTTTCACAGTCCCCTTTATGATTCCAGTGTTTCCTTTCCTTGTGTCTCATGTTTATCCCACTCTCTCTTCTCTCTGCCCCTTTTAGCATTCTGTCTTATTTCTCAGCTTCTGCTGCCTTTGGCTCATTAGCCTTACACTTGTCTTCCAGTGCTCCATCTGCCCACACTGATTGGTGACATTTCCTGACCTTATTTTTTTGTCCCTAATTGTTTGCTTTTAATCTTGACTTGTCTATCTTTTGTTCACTCCCACATTTCATTGCAAAGCTCTTAGAGGTGAAAGTCCTTAGCTAATTAGGCTATTGCTAAATGCTTTGACTACCACAAAAATATCATCATAAGCTAAAAATAAACAAATTGCTCCACATTATCAGGTTTACAGGGAGAGTCTTTTTGTCCCAGGATTTTAATGAAATAGAAAAATATTGTTTTCATTCCTGCTCAGATTTGGGATGAGACATTTTCTTGATCATTCAGCATGCCACAGGATATGGCTGGCTGTGTTCCTGACAAGTATCTGAGTTCCAGTTCAGTATTTGGAGCTAAAAGTATAAAGCTGTTTGTATAAATTTCAGCTGAATTCTGGAATCTGAATTTCTTCTGAAAACAAGAATTCTGCTTTTTTCATTTCAAGCCACCATTGTGTTTCTTTAATTTGGTTAATAATCTGCTTTGGTTTGATTGAATATTAATTGAATTCGTAGTGAATATGAATTAATATATTCATATTAATGTGAATTTTGTTTGATTGATCCAGCTCTGGGGTCCTCAACACAAGAAAGACGTGGACCTGTTAGAAAGGGTCCAGGGGCCATGAAGATGATGAGAGGGGTGGAGCACTTCTCCTATGAAAACAGGCTGGGAGAGCTGGGGTAGTTCAGCCTGGAGAAGAGAAGGCTCTGGGAGGCCTTATTTACAGCTTTCCAGTACCTTAGAGGGAGAGGGACTTTTTATACAGGCAGATAGTGACAGGACAAGGGGCAATGGTTTTACTGAAAGAGGAGAGCAGGTTTAGATTAGGTGCTAGGAAGAAATCCTTTATTTGGAGGGTAATGAAGCACTGGAACAGTTTGCCCAGAGAAGTTGTGGATGCCCCATCCCTGGAAGTGTTCAAGGACAGATTGAGTGGGGCCCTGAGCAACCTGATGTAGTGAAAGGTGTCCCTGCCCATGGCAGGGGAGAAGTTGGAACTAGATGGTCTTTAAGGGCTCTAGACCCTTTCTGATAAAGAGCATGGAGTGATTATTTTGTGGATGTGTCATTCCTGAAGATGTTGGTGAAATTCTTTTTTCTTGGTTGGAATTACCCTGAACTCTTGAATGCTGTTGCAAAGTTTCTGTGCTTGTGGAAGAATGCTTAAAAAAGTTAAGTGTTCTGTCAAGGCACCTGAGTGTTCTGCAGTGTGAAGTAGTGGGAATTGTGCTCAGTGTTTTGCAGGCCATAAGGAAGACAGTGTGTGACTGGGAAGCGGGTCACGAGCCATTCAATGACCCAGCACTAAGGGGAGAGAAGGACCCCAAAAGTGGTTTTGACATCAAAGTCCCAAGACGTGCAGTTGGACCTTCCAGCACTCAGGTATTTTCCTGTCTGGTGGTTGTGATATCTGTCAACAGTTATTGCATGAGGTGTTTTCTTTCTGTCCTGAACTATTTTAAAATTGCAGGTTTTATTACGGTCTTTTTTTAATGCTAAAAATCTACTCTGATTTATATTTGCAAAATTATATGCACTTAACCAAGATCCTCTGTCTGGATTGCTGTAATTTTCTACTCTGATACATAATTTTTCCAAGTGTTCAATTTCTTTAATTTGATTTTCTGGGAACAAATATTTTCTCATTGAGCTCCTAATGTTTTTTAAATAATATTTTTGAACTATTTGAATTATTTCTTGACTGACTTCTACCTCTGGTATGGCTGGTGAAATTTTTTTATTAAATCCCACAATTCAGTAGATGTCTAGTAGTTTTAAAATATGTTTAAAATATAAATGAGTGTCTGGTAAAATATGGGAAAATATATGACTTCTGAAAAGATCCCTTGCAGTCTTCAGTAATGAATGATAAAGCTGGTCCCTAGAATCTAATTTGTCTGCTGCTACCACTAAAACGAGATATTTCAAATGTTTTCTGTGGTAGTCATCAAAATCCCATATCTAGGTGCTCATTCTTGTTACCTCTATATAATTCTCTTTTTTATTTCATTTATGGATTTGTTTGGAGAGTGTATAGTCTCATCTGAGAAAATGAGGTACTGAGCACTTTGGGTGGAAAAACTGAAGGCAACTGTGGTTTGTGAAGACAATCTTTTAATACCTAAAATCTGTGGGAAAGAGAGCATGTATGGTTAATAATTTTGGGTAATAAAAAGTTGCTTAATTTGTGATAAGATTGGTTTAATGAATATTTTGTTTTGATAATTGCAGAAATATGTTTTGATTTCTAATTTCCTGGGGTGAAAGAAAAGGTTAAATATCACCACCAGTTTGCTTCTCCTGTGCTTTAAGGGCTTTACTTCACCTTTGCAACAGGCTGGTTAGAGTATGTGGTTCTATCTGCTTTTTCTGCTCTTGGGCTGGTACACTTGTCTGTCTGGATTGACAGGAGGGCAAGAGGTCAAATATATCCATTTTAGATAGGTTTTACTCAGCTTCGTGCTGTTCTAAAATGGCTGTGTATGAATGGGTAATTGGTGCTACCTGGGAACCTTTGCTAAATCATTTGATAAGCTAATGGCTCTCTGAGCATCCTCTGAAATGAACGGAACTTTCCCTTTGCTTGAGGGAGCCCCAGATTGCAGTGATTATTCTGAACAACCTTTCTGTGTGACCTCCTCTGCATGCTCACTGTGCTGCTTTTCATTTTTAACAAACTAACATATTTTCTCTGCTTCTCTTTCCCATTCCTTATTTACCCATGTGTTTTTATTAACGGATTCTCTTCCCCTGCCTGCCCCTGTCTGTTGGTTTTTAGCTCTTCATGGTTCGCACTATGACAGAGTCCTTAAACTCTGCTGAGCTGTTGAAGCAGCTCAAATCTCTGGGATTGGAAAAGCTATTGCATGTGACACACAAGTTTCTGAGGCAGTCCTACATCTATCCGCCTCTTTTAAACTTTGGTGGTAAGACATTACATATTACTTTTACTTATTGTGGTGATGTGAACTGTTCCACTGCAAATGGTCTGCTGCTGAGTGTCAGTGGAGATCCCCTTGGCATGGGTAGGCATTTGTGCTGGTGTGTAGGCTACTGTTGCATCGTTCCTCTTGCCTCAAGGCTTTTATCCATACAGTGCCAGTTTTCAGTTTGAAGTGGAGCAGTCGCTTACTGATAGTAATTCTCAGTGTTGCTCAACTAATGTACCATATGTATTTTCCTTTTTTCCCCCCCTTTCCACCATAATTGTTTCCTTTAATGATACAGCTTTACATGGTGAGAACTATGTTAGAGTCCCTCATTGCTGACAAAAGTGGTTCCAAGAAAACCTTGAGAAGTAGCCTTGAGGGGCCCACCATATTGGACATAGAAAAATTCCATCGCGAGTCTTTCTTCTACACTCATTTGATAAATTTCAGTGGTAAGATATGTAGATGATCAGTGTCCAGCTTAGCATGTCCTAACACCTCTAACACGACCTGGAAAATGTTTCCGATTGCCTAAGTCAACCTTTGGTTTATTTATCAAAAGCCTTAGTCTGTCCAAACTTTTTCTGAGATGGTACTTAGTATTGTGGTGGGATTTTTATTTTGACTTGTTATGCGTTTGTTCCTAATGCGTCAAATTTCATATTGTTACTTCCCTTTTCTATTTTCTTTATGTATGTACTTATATAAACAAGGGACAAATAAGCCTGTACACATTGAAATTTTTAAAAGGAAGTAGTTTTTGTGTTTTGGGAGATTTTTTTTTTGTTTTTGTTTTAAGTACAGAGGAAACAAATTCTCTGTTGTGGTAAATTTGATGTCATTTCACTACTCTTACTATTCAGTTAATTGTAATCGGAAACATGCTGTCCTAAAGAATTCACCTACTGACATTGAGTGTACCTAGTCCTTGTCATCACCATGCTGTGTTGTCTTTCATTTTTGTTTTGCTGCTGGCCTCTTTTACCCTTGGAGAAAGGGGAGCCTGTTAATGTCAGCCATAGTGCTACTGGGGAACAGCACCGCAAAAGGTCTTCAGAAGGTCTGAGTGTAGAAAGTTCATTCCTGTTTTGGTTCTCAAGCCTTCTGGAAAAGAAGGATTGTACCAAGTGTTTTCTGGAGAGGTGGGAAGCACACGTCTGTGCCCTTGACAGCATCCTTAGAAACTTGTTGTTTTAATCCCTACTTCATGTGTCTGTCTGTCATTTCCTGCCCATCTAATCAACAGGAACATGTGGAGCAATTCAGTCCTCCATAGGGAGGGATGGTTCTGGAAGTTCCAGTCAATTTTGTCTCCTTCACTTGCTGCTTCCCAAATTCAGTGTATGGCTTTCTCAGCCCTCACCTGAGAAATTAAACTAGAAATCCCTTTTTACTGGTGTACGTAGTTTTTCTGTTTAACTGATAGTCTTGTCCACTTCCACTTTTTTTTTTTTTTTCCCCCCCTATAAGAAGACACTGCTTTTGGGGGCCAGTGGGGAGTTCAAAACTCTTAGGAAAAGTCATGGGCTTTAAATTTTGAATTTGCTTTAGACTGTTTGGCCTATGTACAGCTCTAGTGAGTTGCACCTGCTTTTTTTGTTTCACATGGCATCATCAGAATCACAGCTGTATTGTACCTGATGTATTTCTATGAGAAGTGTAATTCTCCCTTATTTATTCTGAAAGAAACTCTGCAGCAATGCTGTGATCTATCCCAGCTGTGGTTCAGGGAATTCTTCTTAGAGCTGACCATGGGCAGAAGAATCCAGTTTCCTATTGAGATGTCCATGCCTTGGATTTTGACGGATCATATTTTGGAGACAAAAGAGGCATCAATGATGGAGTAAGACCCACTTGTGCTCTTCCACAATGATTATTCTTAATGATTGCCATTACTTATTATAATGTTGTTGCTTTAATTGGTTTTAATAGGTAGTCACTGAGAGAGTATTCTAAATGTTTATAAAATGTTTGTATTACATTTGCCCATTTTCAGATTCTCTAAGTTTTCTTTTTGAAGTGAGTAATTGAAATGCTAGGCCTTTCATATAGGTATCATTGCACTAGCCACGTATTTTGCTCTTTGAGTTCTCCTTACTTATTCTTCAAAGATGTCAAACATGTATAGTGGTAAAAGCCTAGTTCCATTTTGATGGAAAGCTACATCTAGAAAACAAGTTTTAGACTTCAAAAATATCTACGCCTTTTCTTGAACTAACAAATATTTTCTTAAAGGAAAAATTGTGATCCTTTTTATATAAACTAAAAAAGATCCTGTTTTCATGAACCGCATGTGGACTACAATATTAACTGGCTTCCATCACCTTGACTGCACCATCCTAAAGAGTCATGACTTTTATACACATGTAACTCTTTCTTTTATTCTTTTTCCTGCAGGTATGTTCTGTATTCTTTGGACCTTTATAATGACAGTGCTCATTATG
Source organism: Corvus kubaryi (assembly GCF_017639235.1). Taxonomy (NCBI): domain Eukaryota; kingdom Metazoa; phylum Chordata; class Aves; order Passeriformes; family Corvidae; genus Corvus; species Corvus kubaryi. The sequence goes on along the minus strand of NW_024580667.1, from coordinate 29,710,004 downwards.
CACTGACCAAATTTAAGAAGCAGTTCCTCTATGATGAAATTGAGGCAGAGGTAAAGTAACCTTTCCTACTAGAGAAAAATAATCTGTACCTGAATGTAAAAATCATGCTAAAGGATAATCTCTATATAAGAGATTCAGAACAGCTGGAGATAACAGGAAAAACTGAGAATACTGAATACCGAGAAGATGAGTAACTGATTGGGTGATATGTTGTAAGGAAACCTGTAGACCTGTGCAAAAATGCCTCACATTTATGCTGAAAACTGAATATCATCTTCTCTTTGCTGGGAAATTTGGATCTGTTAACTTTCTTGACTATGTTTGATAAACAGTGGGAGGTCTTAGATAAGCTGTGTTTTTTTTAATTTTAAGTATCTCTAAACGCACTATTTTTTTCCCCCCAAGGTAAACCTGTGTTTTGACCAATTTGTCTACAAGCTGGCAGACCAAATATTTGCATACTACAAGGCAATGGCTGGCAGGTAGATAGTCCTTCCACTATGAGAGCTTTTCTTCGCACATTTCTGCTCTGCTTTGCTGTTTAATATACTTCAAGTGTTTTCTTCCTTTCTTCACAGCCTGCTTCTGGATAAACGGCTGCGCTCGGAGTGCAAGAACCAGGGAGCAACCATTCAGCTGCTGCAGTCCAACCGCTATGAGACACTGCTGAAACAGAGACATGTTCAAGTGAGTTAACTCCTACCATGTTGTACTGGAGTTGCTTCATGTAGGTAGACAAAACTCATTTTGTGCTTTATGTTCTGTCATCTAATTAGCATAACTGAACATCTGAGATCTGCTTTTTGTTTTGTCATATGAAGGCGTAAATTAAGAAAGAAACCTTAAAAGATGCCGTTTTAATGCAAATGTCTGTTGTAGTTAAGAAAACATGAGCCAAATAGGAATGCCATGGGTGGTAGCGTTGTCTTCCTAGTAATGTCTTTCATCAGTGTTCAGTATGTTGTTGGCAAAATGTCATGGAAGCATAAAATGATGATATAAATACTTAAATGTAGATGCAATGTGTACTTTTACTTATTTTTGTGAGAATTGGGATGCAAATTGTAGTACCGCATTTGCTCATGAATTTATAAATTTTGTCCATCTGCTTTGTTTCAGTGTGTTTGGGATGCAAGTTCAAAAAGTGAGAGTCTGTTAATCTGTGGAGTCTCACAGTCCTTGTACAGTTTGTCTTGTAACCTGACTGTCAGTTCAGAACCTCATAGCATGTTTTCCTTTAGCTTCTCGGTAGGTCCATAGACCTGAACCGACTGATCACGCAGCGCATTTCGGCAGCCATGTACAGGTCGATGGAACTGGCCATTGGCCGCTTTGAAAGCGAGGATTTGACTTCGATTGTGGTGAGTGTTGTGTTGCAGTTTTGCACTGACACAGCAGCTGAGGTGAAACAACCCCAAAACTACCGCAACTGAGGGCCTTGGGAGTAAAGTGTAGAGAAGGCATGTACTTGGAGCCATGAGAAAACAAGGAAAGCAAGCATTGTTGCGATTTAAATTTTTGTAAGTGCCCACTTCTCCCTATGCTTATAGATAAATTGCAGATCAAAAAAAACCAGACTTGTGCTTGGTAGAATCAAAATTAGTTTATTGACTCAGGCAGCTTGGTTTTGTAGCATGACAAAAATAATTTTTTTGTGGAGGAATGAGATCTGACTTGTGCCTGTGGAAGAAGAGCATCTGTGCAATATTAAGGTGTCCTTTTGAGTTAGTTTCCTGATTAAAATGCTAAAAACCAAATTTTATTTCCAGACGGCATGAATTTGACAAGTAAATATGCAGTCAGCAAGAAAAATATCAGGCACATTCAGTTCTGCTAGAATGAAAAATAAATTAAAAGTTATGTAAAAGAGTTTACTGTTGGTCTTTCTGTAATAAGTTTTTTACCAGTCACATTTTGTCATACAGTTAAGTACCTTGGTTTAATTTTGTTCTTTACTGAAGAGAAATCAAATACTGAGGCCATAGAGCCTCTTGACTTCTGAACACTTGGTTTTATAAATTTGAATTATTGAAACGTAGTTTTTCTTTGTTATGTGCAGTACACTCTTAGTGGCTGAGTGAACAGAAACTGTCGATGATGTGTTTCTTAGGTCACAGGTTCTCATTCTTTGAGTAAGAAAGTGACAGAACTAAGGGTTGCCCCTTTACCATGTTCTTCTTTTTTTTGTTTGTTTGTTTTGTTTAAGTTTTTTGATGGGTTTTTTTTGTTTGTTTGTTTTATGCAAAACATCTTCTGTTGAAAACTAGTTGGTTTCTTCGGTGAGAAACTGATCCTTATAGATTAAGTGCTCTGTCATTTTTTGCTGTTTTTCAGGCTAAATAAATTAAATTAAGGTATTTACAAGACTGAGCTATTTTTTTTCCTCAATTTGGACTTAATTCTGTAATAATAATCATAGTGGCGTTTTTTCCTTGAAGTAGCTGTTGCTCACAGGTTTAAAACTCCTTTGAAATAAGGAGCACTTAAATCAGAGAGCAGTCTGTGGGAAGATGACCAGTAGTTTGATACACAGCTAGAAAAAGCCACTGGATATTTCTTCAGTATGTCATTGCACAATAATCTTCAAAAGCAGTGCTTGGATTTTTTGGAAGTAGAGGTTGTGTTCATTGTGTTTGGTATTTTCAGTGTCTGATGTCAGATATGGAGTTATTTTATTTTATTTTATTTTAATTACCAGAAAGGATACTAGGAATTTCTTGTCAAGAGGAGAAACATTATGAAATGCAGTACTCATATATAGTTATGTAGCCTGCAGCAAGTGATTTTGTGGATACCTTCACTACATTTGTAAATGTCTGATCTGGTCTTTCATTGCATCTCAGTGCATCCTTCACTGGCATAGGCCATGAAAAGGATTTATGGTAAATGGGATGTTATTCCTAACATTACCACTACAGTAGTTAGTTCACCAGTTACTGTACTGAGCAGAAATTACTTTGTGACTGCTTGTAAAGTAGGAAATGCAGAAAGATGCTTTTGGCCTATGTCTGACCCCATTTAAATGTTGGAGTTTTAAGTTTTGCTCAGTGGAGAAAGTGTTGGCACAGGTCTGTGTTTGAGATCCATCTGCATCTGAATACCCTTAAAGTCTCAGAAGGTTTAAGAAACAATCCCATGAATACTGATTCTTTCCAGCCCTTATTGTTAAAGTAAGAGGCTGGGCGAGAGTCAGTTGTTCATTTTGACTTCTTTCTAGTCTTCTGTTCCATCAAGGTTATTTATGTACTTTGTTCAGTTCCTCCACTTCATTAAATACATCATTCTCTTTTTTGTCTTGTTTTTCATAGGAGCTGGATGGCTTGATAGAGGTAAACAAAATGACTCACAAGCTTCTGAGTAGATACATGACCCTGGACAGCTTTGATGCCATGTTCAGAGAAGCCAACCACAATGTTTCAGCCCCTTATGGCAGAATCACTCTTCATGTCTTTTGGGAACTCAATTATGATTTCCTTCCAAACTACTGCTACAATGGATCCACTAACAGGTTAGCAAGGCAGCTTTTTTATTTGCAGCTGCTATTCTACCACCCTCCTGCAACTTCCTTCCTAGCAAATGCTGACAAGTTCATCTCCATTCATTTAGTGTTTTCCACTTCTAATGCTTTACTTGAAATGAAGCAGCATGAGTCATTCTACCAAGTACCATTAAATGTATGAAAGCGTGTTATTTGTCCACAATAGAAGGCAAATGGAACCACAGCATCCAAATTCTGACATTTTGGTGACGTAGTTATGATATGCTGAAAAACAGAGTGTGTCAAAACATGCTAAGTGCATCTCAGGAAGGTATTTTGAAACAGGATCTTCAACTGTGAGATGACAGAAATAAAATTATATTCCTGATTCTGTGTTAATGTGAAGAAAAAAGTAGTTTCCTTGAGAAAGGAAGAGTTCAGTGTTCACTGCAACTGCAGTTGCAGCCTTTAAGGAGAGTGAGTAACAGAAATAGAAAGAGGAAGGTAGGATCTAAGGTTTGAATGAGGGGGAAGCACAATGTTCAAGATTTTGCATATCTGGACTTCCTGCTTGTGTGGTGTTTTTAGGATTTGTGTTACTTTTAGTCTTTACTCAGGTTTTGGTTAAAGCCCTGTGAAGTGACAGTAAAGTGATAGTGAATATTGAGCTGTAGGAAGAGGAGGAAGCCTGTTCTCATCTTTCACTGTCTTCTTGGAGAGCTTTCTTTGTCTGACATGTTCTGTGATGGTTATGTTGTATTTTAGATCCAAGATTCTGTCTACAAAGAAAAAAAAAAAAGAGAGTGTTTTTTTTGTGGTTAAGTTTTACCCGAGAAACTTCTGTTACAAGAATCTGTTTGCACAGGAATGTCAAATGTACTTCTGAGGGAGCTACTGTGTGGTTGATGTATGTGGAGATCAGTTTTGGAATATTCAGTGTGCTGTATTAAGAATCATATAAGCATAATATTAAGAGAAATCTTGATGAAATGCTGCTTCTTCACCTGTCAGCTTTACTGAAAGACATTCACTTTAGTCTGTGTTCATCCTGGCTACAAGGGCTGACATACTGCACACCCACAACACTTGGGAAGTGAGTGTGAGGTGCCAAAGGACATTAGCAGGATCCCGTAGCACTGTTGCTTGTCTGTTTTAAAAATCTATATGCAAGAATTGAGTTAGGCTCAGCTTCTTGGGTAATTAATTCAGGATAATTAATTTAAGAGATGTTAAAGGGAGCCAGATCTTAGGAAGTATGTGTACCATGTGTCTGATTTCATGACAGAAGTGCTTTGGTTTCAGTCAAAAGCAGCAGTGTGGAGAGAGTTAATGTATGTGTTGCACATGCTATACAACGCCCTTTGATATTTTTGATGAGAGAGGGAACAGGAAGTTTTTAGCCTTTTTATAGTCCTTAAGCATGTTCATTATGTCTGTTGCTGTTAGCATGAACTTTAAGTTGATGAGCTCTCTCTGCATTCAAGTGTACAGGTTATTGAGTGCAAACACAGGAGTACACAGTGAGGAGCTGTGTGAGAGCTGCTGGTTTAATGCTTTGCTCTTGATAGGTAATGTCTTGCATGAAGGTTATGTGTAAACAAGGGAAGAAAAGTAGCAATGAAAGGCTGGAAGAAAGAGAAATAATCGTGATGAAAAGCAGAGAGGTTACTTGGTGGTATGAGGGACTGGAGTCAGAGTTCCCAGAAAATGTGTCGTGCCTGTTTCTTGTCTTCTTTTAATTTGACAGCTTGGTGTAAGGGTTCTTCTTTTAAAGTTAGTGTTCTGGTCAGATTAACTTCTTTCCAGTACCTTTTGAAGTTCTTTTCCCAAGAATGCTTGAACATGAAAATTTCATATATCTGTAAAAGAGTTCAACTGTTTAGAAACCCTGCAGGTTTAGTTCAAAAGCTAAGACTCTTCATGCAGAAGTGCTGAAACACATTGCATGTTTAATTATTTGGGACTCAGGAATTTTTTTATGTCTGATAATGTACTGAGATTAAACAGTGAGGCTGCTATTAAAAGATTTAGCAATTTAATAATTGGAGTTGCCATTTATCTGAAATTTAGTCTGATTAATGCTGGCCAGCTGCACAGACTGAGGGACAACAGTTTGTGGAGAAGGAATGGGGAGATGAGAGAGGGGACCTCTGCAGATGGGCCTTAGCAGTGAAATCTAAGGGCGTTTTTAATCTACCTGTGTGGAAAGAAAACAAACCTTTGGATAGTGCACACGCATATGAACTGCAGGTGAGGTCAAAGTTGTCTCTAGCCCAGTGTTCTGATGCTATCAGCAGCCGTAAAGGGGCTGCATATGAAAACAAGGGAGGCTTGAGGTGATTGTTCTCCCAAGAAACATGCCAGCTTCTAGCAATGATTAGATGTTTCTGTGAAACGAAAATGGTGGGATGTTAGTGCATGGTGGGATGTTAGTGCATTCGTGGCCCTTTACAGGGGTATTAATTTTTCTCCGTTGTTTTGCCCTGTCCCTTTTGTAAAGCAGTGTGAGGCTTTGGCATTCCTTACGTGCTCCAGTGAGGAGTCTGCAATGAAGCTTGTGCTGCATCTCTTTGAGATGCTCTCAAGCTATTCTCCACCAGTTCTTTTACTGAAAGTGGCCATAAACAGCCATTTCCCACTTGTCTTTTCTGTGCTGCCTGGGATTGTTTTTCAAGAGCCCTCTCTCACGCTGGCCCTCAGCTGCATGTCTTTTCAAGCTACAAGTATTTCCACACCAGGAATATTTGTCACGCTTAGGCCTGCATCTGTGCTTTTTCATTCTTCTTTATCCTTGTGAAGTTAGGTTGTCTAGGGCTGTCCAGAAGATTTAAATGACACAAAGACAACTTGCACGTTTTTGTTCCTTGTTTCTTTTCCGCTGTCTGTGGTGTCCCTTTTTCTGCCTTATTTTCTTTAGTGTTTCTAAGCTGGTCTTTTCCTTCCTTGACAGCTTGTTTTGTATTAAGGACTAACAGAGGAGCAAGTGTGAGACAGCCTTACATATATTTGAGTTGAAGATTTTCTGTGCTTTCTTGACACAAATGATACAAGCTTTTGGAGACAGTAGTTAAACTAGTAGCTCCATCTCCTCTAACACATTACCCAAATCTGTGTTCTCTAGTATAAATTCATGCACTCTTCCAAATGCAATATGACATGTTTCTTCCAAGGATACAGATTTGTCACAGAAGGAACAAAAAGACCAGCTTTTTATTTTTCACTCTTCCTGACTGTCTCTCCCCCTTCCTTTTGCAAGCTCTCTCTCTCTCTCTCATACTGCTTTTAAGATGGTTTTCACAAGAGAACAGCTGTGTCTTCTTGTGTTGCATATACTCTGACAGTCACTGTTCAGAAAAATTTTCAGCCCTTTCAGATACTGCTGGAGCAAACCTGAAAAGTAGCAGTGAAAGCCATGCAGTTCCTGCTACAAAGAGCCAAATGGTGCAGGGATATAGACTCTTGCAAAGCAGGGGTGACTGTAGTCAACTACCTTTCCGCTCCTAAAAAAACAAGCAACCAAAGTCTTTCTGCCAAAAGGAAAAGTGACAGCAATGGATTGGTGGATCTGTTACTCTCTCATGCGCTATTTTCCCTTCTGTTTCCTCTGTTCTCTCCATCTTGACATCTGTGTTTAAGAAGGGTGAGTCAGATCTAGTGTTCACTGAGAGGAGGTGTAGGGCTACCCTTAGTTCTGGTAGACAGGGCAAACTAATTTGAGAATGCTGGAGGTTAAAAGTGTTCTTACCAATTAGACAGAGAAGTGCAGAGAACACTTTCTGTAGGAGCAGGGAGGGAAGATTGTCACAGCTTGTTACTTCAAAGATGAAGCTAAGAAAGTTTATGAATGAGGTTTGTCTGACCTGGTGCCTGCAGTAGCAAGGCAGCAGGGTCATTGAACAAAGTGGTCTCTTTCAGTTATCTCCTTAAATAGATTATAGTAATTAAAATCAAAGAATCATTTAGATTAGTTTGTGAAGTGCTTACAGTAGGTATCACAGAAAAACTAACATTAAATTATTTGATCCCTAAAATACTTACTTTGGGGGCTCATGTTGTCCTCTAGCAATCATTTGCAAAGCTTCGGTAAGCCAGAAGGCTTTTCATCTGCTTAATCTAGTTTGACAACCTGTTCTGATTAAAATGGATAAATTGCTGTGAGATTATCAACACTGATTAAAAATGAAACTGGTTATCTCAGAGTATGCTGAAACCTGCATCCAGTCAGTATTCAGGGGAAAGTTAAACTTTGCTTAGCTTTAGCTTTGATAGTCAAAGAGCTTCAGTCCTTCAAAGAGATGTTTCTCTTTCTTGGAGGAGGAGCAGAAGGAAGCCAACCAGCAGAATGTCAAAAGAAAGTGCACACACACACGCACACTGAAAAAGTTTGAAGAACAGTAGATAATGTTGAACTGTAAGGTTTTCATATAGCCCTTAGTTCTGAGGGAAGAAATTTCTAATACTTACCTGAATGATATGTTTGGAGTAGTCACATACCTTCTAGAATGATGCACTCTTTAGGCTGTTGTAGCCTCAATCTTAGACGTTGCCTCTCCATAACTTAACAAGTGACTGTTACCTTTTGCTCCTACTTCCTTACTTTTTTTCTTCCTCTCTTGACCCCTTTCATCCAAGAAAGTATAAGCAATTGTGCTTGCTTCAAGTCTTTAAGAAAACTTTAAGGCTATTTTGCTACTACTCTAAAGCATTAGAGATGGAGAAACCCCCAAGAATGCAGAGGAACACTGAGAAACACACAAGAGTTACTTGAGCGTTTACTTGCACTGACTGGTTTGCTCCCAGACACTAATTACATTATAATTGAGATATTATACACACAACACCGTTTTGAGAAGTCTAAGAATTACAGTTACAGCTTCCAGAGTCATGGGATACACCCACTTATATTTTGAAATGCTCCTTTCCTTGTGAGTGTTTTAATTTAGTGGTAGCAAATCTGCTCTTGCCAAATGTCTGCACACTGAAACCCAGTCTTATCTCAAATGACATGGTATCTCCTATGGTTTCATTTCAGAGATTCTCTTACGGCTTGAAAATTGATGTCAGTTTAAAAAGGAGTGGGACTTAGAGAGAAAAAAGGGGGAATAGAGTAATCTCGGGGACTGTCATATGTTGCAGATTACTTTGAATTCCATCAAATGTTTACATCATCTCTGGTAAACTCATTAATGAAGTATCTGCAGAATAAAGATTCAAGTAATCTCTCTCAAAGGAGAGTTTTCAGTTTCTATGTAAGTGAGAGAGAAGGGGAGAAACCTGTAAACTGAGGGAATATAAATGTAAGGAGATTTAAATAATATATATAGTATCAATAAAACACATATAAATAGTGTATTTTTCCTCAGAAGCTCTAAATGCAAACTCTTTCTGGACTGTGGCAAGTATGAGTATTTTTGGGAAGATGGGCTGAACTATGTATGAGCAAGTAGCTGTACCTATTTTTGAGAAGGTTAAAAATGCAGAAAACATTGTCCTGAAGTTATAGATTCTCACAGGAATGATTCAGAAATAAAACACCGTGGAAATAATTGTAAGCAATATGGTGCAATTGATACCTGTCTGGGTGAACCAATTTTTGATTGACATGGCTGTTTTTGTTTTTAGCTACAAGATGGGTATATTAAAAGCAGAATGTCTGTGTTCTTTCTAGGAAGAATTAATAATGAATAATTAATTTTGTATGCTGATTAAATGTAAATAGATTAAACAAAAAAGGATCAAGCTACAATTGTATCTTATGATATTATAATGTAAGGCAAGTTTTCTTTCCTGAAACATTTTCCTAGATACATTTATTTTGCTCAGTTATCACTCAGACCTGGCTGATATTATACAACCATTTGAGATACACTTCTTAAATAGCTATTTTCCCTCTTTGCTGTGCATACACAGGGTTGCACCATTTATCAAGAAATACTTTTTAATCAAGGTAAAAAATAAAGTGGCCATCCAACTCTTGAACACATCCCCCAGTAACTTTGCTCTGTTTAGTCAAGTTAAGCAGAATCAGAATTATAGTAGATATTGATTAACTTCTTCCTGCACTAAAACTGCGGTGCTGCCAAATGTGCATTACGCAGTTAACAGGGAACATCAAGGGGGAAGATTTGTGCTGCTTGTTCACAGGAGGACTTGGAATGGTCCTTCAGACTCTGGTGCCCTCAGCTGTGAGTGAGGCTGATCCTGTCTTTGGCAGTGCTTCATATCTTTGTAGTTCTCTTGCCATCCTCTTAACAGTGTGCAAAGGTAAAGCTAAGCGTGATTTGTATTGGTACGTGCTCACACTGAAGTATGATCAAACTTTTGAAACGTTGATTTTGCTGCGAGGATTATACCCTTCCTTCCTCGTGACCTTTTTTAAAGGTGACAATCTAACATATTTCTCCTGATGTGAATTTTGGGGGGAAAAGCTCCAAAACATTAAACAGAAATGTCATGTTCTTCTTTGAAGGTGTACTTCTTTCTCAAGGACTTAATTTTTCAAGCACAAGGAGTTTCCTTACTCCCTGTGAGAGACTATTGCTACTTTGTTAGTTACTTCCATATTTGCTGGCCTGGGCTAGCGTAGAGGTGAGGAATATTTTGGTACACTGCACACCATGGGAAGAAGAGTAATTGTTGAACTGCAGTATGATTTCTGTCCATGCTTTTGGGCAATTCAGGCTGTGCGCTTCCCCAGTTTCTACTAGGGATGAAAGGCTACTGGTCTGGCTTTGATTGTATATGCAGACAAAAGCAGTTTTCTACAGGGTAGGGTGCATGAGGTGCACATCTGCTAACCTAAGTATAAATAATGAATTCTTGTTTTTGTTTTTTATATAGATTTGTTCGGACCGTGCTACCATTTTCTCAGGAGTTTCAGCGCGATAAGCAGCCTAATGCACAGCCACAGTATCTCTATGGATCAAAGGTTGGATGTAATTCCCTTTTTCTTTATGGTTTGCTAATGTTTAAAGGTATCTTTTTAAATTATAGAAACTACGGTATATGAAAGTTATTAGAAATGATCTGAAGTACATTTTGTGTGTATTTTAAATTGAACATACACTTTTTTTAAGACTTTCCTGTGAAGCTCACCGTATGTTTCAGCCAAAGTGCAATTGATTAGTCTGATGGTTAGTCTTATCTGACAAAGCTAGAAATAAGCCCTTCTCTCAACCACCTTGCGTTGTTCAGTTGCTTATAGTGACAGAGCAGACTCATAAGTAAAGATTAATTACTCATCTCGTGAAGTGAGAATAAGAGTCCATCTTGGGTGCAGCTCTCTCTTGTTACAGTGATGAAGACTGTCATGACAGAGGAAAAGGGAATAGATAGGAAAAACTGCTTCAGATGTTACCTGACTTAAAAGGAATATTGATTCTGACCATCTTAAAATATCAGATACCAAACTACTTCAATTATTTTTTTAAAAAAATGTAGTGTTTCTTTGGCATCTATAACCAATGAGTTCAAATTCATTGTGATGACCTTGGTGTGCTGGCCATCTCATCTTCTGTATTAGCATCATGTTTCTTGCTTTGCAGTTAGGAGGGCTTGCGAGGTTTATGCAAGTTTTCAATAGAAGTGTGCACCATGTGCAGTCACATACTCTATGTCCCTATGGCAGTCCCCAATAGTGAGGTTGGAAAGGAGCTTATGTGGGTGTCAAGATGGAAGAGTACTTGGCACAAGAGAACAGCTGTGAGCTACCCAAGTGAGGAAAGTTAGCCTGTACTCACAGGACCAATGCTATGCTCATGGGTGATAGATTTGTTCTCCCTGATCACTGCAAATTTGTTTTCTTATTCTTCAGAATTATTACCTGAGTCTTAATGACAGTTAAAGGCATAGTGCATTAACATACATGTGCATTTTTAATATCTAGTCTGAAATATTGATCTACTTCTAACAGCAGTGCTATCTTCAGCAAATCATTCGAGAATATCTAGCAAGCTGTCGCTCTAAATTTCATAATGTTTTCTTGAGTATCAGGGTGGCAAGCTGAAGTACGGAAAAGATAAATGAAAATATAAGGATTAAATTAGAGGATGGACAATAAAAAAGCTTAAAATTATTTATTATTATTTCAAATTATTTAAAATATGTACTCAATTATACATCTAATTTATACAAGTGTGATGTAAGTGTTATGGCTAGCTACTTTCAATATCTACCTTCTACTTAAACATGAACATAATTAGTCCTTGTCTTACTGTTATTTTCTACACATCATACCATAGTTATATGGTGCAATTTCAACCCAGTAGTCTAGGTTTTGAGAGCTGAAGAGATATCTCAGGAGTTACAAATTTCAGTCCTAAAATATCTGCTGCATTTATAAAACTTTCATGCCTTTAAAATGTAATGGGGGTGGAAAAGGATTCACATGTCTTACTGTGGAAGGTAACAGCTGACTGACTGGTCCTGTGAACAGTGTTTTATATAATTGTTCTCCAAAAAGGAACAGTAAATTATAGGAAAGTGGGATTTTCTTACATTAGAGTTATTGTGTTCCTTACTATTTTAGGAATTGACCAGATGCAGTGTAGAGTAAAAACACAACTGAATTTCATAGAGATTGCTAACTTAATTTATCTAAGTGATGATACAGTGGGGTGAGTGACAGAAGATTAACTGGGGAACACTTTTTTTTTTTAGTTACATAATAAAAATGGGTTTAGTAATTTCACACTGAGAGCTATACATTTTCAGAATTCCTGATCATTTTTCTGTATGAGCAGCAGCAATCAAGGGGGGGAGTCTTCCTTACATTTCTGGGGCAAATTTCATAACTGGATAGGCCTATATTAGAAATACCTGGTTTTATAGAGGTTGTGTAGACCAGAACAGAAGAGCTTTCTTTCTGTCTTAAACAATGTTTTCCAAATATTGCCATGTTTTTATGTCTCCAGCATTTTGTAGGTGCTAACTCATTTGTTTTGTGAAAAAGACATGTTTGAAATATACTTCTCACTGTGAATATAATGGTTTTTATTTACTGCTGGTGCACAAATTAAAATTAGTTTGCACTATGTTGCAAATTGTTATCAGTTGGTAATCACTCAGAATATTTGCCCCTTGATAGATGACTGTTAAAACTGAGTGGTGAATTACCAAATTGAATACAAAATTGCCAGAATGAACCTGAATTAATCTGTAATAAAACTTTCTCAGCAAGACACAAAGAATCATGTAGCTCTGTGAGCATGTGATAACATGAGTTTTTCAAAACTAGAGCAGAAAACAGATGACACTCTGCATGAGTTGCTCATTTGCAGCAGGTGCGAGATGGTCCATTGCTTCTGAGATGATATAAATGTTTATCTTAGTAGTGCACAGTAAACTCTGTGGGTGGAATGGTTTTATATTTAGAGAAGGTAAATCCCTTGGGGAGCACTTCCGTGGTAGCTCTTTGCCTTCTTAGTTGGATATAGACACATCTTTTGGATGTATGTGTTTGTGTACAAATAACAAAATGCAGTAGGTGAATTGCCTCGAAACTGCTTTGAGGCTGAACTGCTCCTTGTTCTCAGTATGGAATGTACATGTGTATATAACATGAATGTGTGTAAATATATGTATTGGACTGCCCTAAAACCCTCATAAAGAAATGGACATGCAGAGAAGTAAACAGGTTTCCAAGAACCCAAGATGTTGGCAGAGGCTGACTGTATGTCTCTTGGCTTCATCCCTTTAACATTAAAGTCATCTTTTTTTGATGAAAACCTAATCAGAGAAGTGTTACTGTTAATTTGATTACAAGATAATTTTAAAGCATTTTTTCTGTCCTTGTTACCCAGGCACCCCTTTTTGGCAGTAAACCTGTTGTGTTGGCTTCATGCTCTGACGAGGGTTTTTCAGTGCCTATTTCATGTAACACCGTCATTTGAAACAGCAGTGAACTTGTTACTCTCACAGTTTATTTGAGACTGACGTGCAAGACAAAGAAAAACTTGTCAGCTGGAGGAAATGCTCCACAGCAGGTGGAGAACATGTTGTTGCTAACTTCACACAATAAAAATGCCTTTTGAAGTGTTTTCTAAAAGTCATACTCGCCCCAGTTCAGCAAACATTTCTGTGTGTCATGCTTATCCTACTCAAAAAAAACCTAAAGAAGATTCCTCACACTTACGCCAGCTTCTTCCTAGCACTCTGAGAGTCAATGCATTTCACAAGTCGTGGGAATTGTTGTCAAAATAGAGTAGCTGAAAAGATCCGCTACCTGCTGTGAAACATCCATGGGGAGATCTCTTGCCAAAATTGCACCCCCCTTAGCTTCCAGGGCTCAATGGAGTGGGATGGCAGCTGCCCAGCCAGCAGTTCTCCAGCCTTCACTGATACAACCGAGCTGTGTCAGTGAGAGCTGACTTCAGACATAATTCGTACCAATAGCAATTAGGTGTCTGCAGTCACAGTGCACCTTTGTTCTTTAGGCGTAATATACAGCACTATTAAGATTTATTTTGTTTTTTATGGAACACAAATGCACTTAAGAGGTTTAAAACAGGGTGACTTATAAATGTAAATCAGACAACACTTGTCATGTTGTGAGAGTGAACAGATTTCTGTGTGAAGGACCTTGGCACTTTGCCATGAAGCTCAAGGCAGAGTGAGATGTTCAGCAGGTTTTCTTGTTACAAAAATAAAATGCATTTTGGCATGTTTTCAATATTTTTTAAAACACATTACACAGAATGTACTGTGCAATTGGAAAGAAATTTGCAGCTGATTAATGTGAGTTATCATTAAAACTGAAAGGGAAAGAGAAAAGGAAGGGCCAGGAGCTGTGTCTCTGAATTCCATTTCCTCTGCAGGGAGTTGCTGGCCCATGGAGCAGGAGGTTGCTTATGGGGGGAGCAGAAGAGTGCCAAATGTGATAACCCAGGATATTTCCTTAATTAGAAGCATCCTTACAAAGTCAGTATCTTTCATGTATTTAAACGGAGGGAAAATAAAATGGATGAGAGGATACAATTAAAATCCTGGTGAGTTTAGCTTACATTTTGAGACTGACCTCAGTGCAGATGGGAGGGATGGACAGCTGTGGGCAGTGAAGTGTGTAGTCTGAATGTCGTGCTGTAGTGTGTGGTTTGGGAAGCAGCTGGAATTGTCAGGGTAAAACTCACACTGGCAAACCACTGCACTCCATGTGAATGTTCCAGTCGCCTATAGTGTAGCAGTTGGGAATGGCATCTGAAAACTCCTACTCAGTTTTATTTGTGCTAGTTAACAAAAATTCTTTTGGTCACTTTTGATTACTTCTTATATTTGTTTGCTGTTTTAGACTAAAGAAAAGCAACAAAAATATCCCCTTGAAATGTAAACCAATTACTTGCTACATGCTTAATTTTTAAATAATGGAGGGTGGCTGAAGTGCTCACTTCTTGGGCATGTGAGCCTTTGCATATAGGCTGTTGGAAAGGGGTGTGACATCAGAAGTACAGCCAAGAGTGCTGTGGTGAGCAGTTGGAGCTCCCTATTGTGAGCACTGACAGTGCACGTGGTGTGTTTGAAGTAGTTGGGGGACCGTACATAGCAAAAAACTTCTCCTGGACAAAAGGTTTCTAATTTATAGCAGAGCACTGTCCTGGTGTTGGGACTTGTTCCTGGCTTTTAGAAGATGGCATGATAGGCTCCTTGCACACTGAGGGATTCTCTATGATTGTGGCCAGCTGGATGCCACCTGGATGCTTTTCCTCAGCATCCTGTGTCTGGTGGCTCTGCCTGCTGAATTCTACCGAGGTGTATGCCGCGCTTTTGGTCCATGGCTCCCTGTGCTCTTGTTTGGAGGTCCTGTTCTGCTCTTGCAAACGCTCGTGTCTCCTGCGGCACAGGAGGTGCAGGCAGCCGTAGAGCAGGACTGCAGCGATGATGAGGAGCAGGACACTGCTGGTGAGCCAGATGCCCAGTGCCAGCTCTTTCTTGGTGTTGCTTGCAGATGCCGGGTCTCGTTCTAGTGTGTTAAAAACTCTGCACTGGTCGCTGGAGGGGTTTGCGGACTGGCAGGTCACGCACATGATGTATGTTGTGAGGGGAATCAGGTTTTCAACAACAAAGGAGGAACGAGTGGTGGGCACCCTCTCTTCCTTCTGGAAGCTCTTTCTGGAGTAGCTGGATAGCATGCTGTTCCAGTTAGGGTGGTACATGATGCTGTAAAAGCTGTCGACACAACTGGCCATTTTCGGCCAAATTACCATTGCTGTGTTTCCTGTGATGTTTTGGACAGTTATTCCCATCAGGATGTTGCTTCGGAGTTTTTTTTCTCTCTTGATGCTGATCTCCCTGTGCAAAGGGAAGATATTCTTTGGCAGTGACTGAGAAGCTGCAGCACTGAAGATGTTGTTTGTGTTTTAATCGTGGTGCTCTGTAATGTAGGAATGGAGTTTGTTAGGAAAGTATGCTGTCATCTGTGGTACTGCAGTGTAAAAATGGGAATAAAACTTCTTTAAAGTTTGGGGTGTTTTAAAATGTGTATTTCTCTTCCAAGTGAAAGGATAAACATGAACTTAGAGAAATTCAACCAGAACTGCTGCCTGTGTAAGTGACCAGTTTTATCTTGAGAGATGGTGAATTTTTGCAGAATTTGCAATTGGGAAATCACTTCCTTTCACATTTTTTCCCAGGTGCTTGAAAAAAAATTCAGCGTTTTTTTTTTTTTCTAGTCTGTGTATCTTGTTTTTTATGTTAAGTGGCAAGAGGGATATTGGGATATTGATGGATAAATGCCTCTACCATCCACAAGTCTTTATTTTTGCCAGTAACAATCAGCTGAAAAACAAAAGGGTATGTGGAAACATGACCAGATATTATTTTGTCTCCAATATCTTATGTTAGTTTCTTATTCACAAGTACACATAGGAAAACCTCCTGTATGAAGACAGGCTGAGAGAGTTGGAGCTGTTCAGTCTGGAGAAGACTCCAGAGAGCTCTTACAGCACCTTTTGGTGTCTAGAGGGGGCTAACAATACAGCTGGAGAGGGACTTTTTTCCATGGGCAGATAGTGATAGGACAAGGAGGAATGACTTTAAGCATAAAGAGGGTAGATTTAAATTAGATATTAGGAGGAAATTCTTTACTGTGAGGGCAGTGAGGCACTGGAATGGGCTGCCCAGAGAAGCTGTGGGAGGTGTCCCTGCCTCTGGCAGGGGTGTTGGGACTAGGTGATCTTTAAGGTCCCTTCCAAGCCAGGCTGTTCTGTGATTCTATGATACTGCCCGTGTTTTGCTGTTAAGTTGCACATCTGTGGCCACTGCAGCTACACTGCGGCAGTGGCTGTGAACATTGTACATTGGTGGTATCAGTATCACAATATTTAGTCGTGATGCTAGTCAGCCTCTTGGAAAAGCTTTCTCAAGCTTAGCGACATACAGCTTTCACTATAGCCTACCTTTTGGATAAATAGTGGGGATTTAAAAAAACTACTAATGCTCTTTTCTGTTCTAAGTCGTTTTATGTAATCCCATAGTCTGTCTGCCCTGAATTTATACTCCTCCTCATCCTCAATTCAAATTAGAAAATCTGCCAGGATTTTGAGATTCTCAGTATGTGTTACCATTGTAAATAGTGAAAGGAAAACATCTATTTTCTGCAATTTTCTAAACACATCTATTAAAGAATATGTAATAACCAGTGGGTATTTTCATTTGTTTGGCTTGGGTTTTATGCTTTTACTGTTGTGATGGTAACTTTTGAAAAAGAGCTTACCTCAGCAATTTAATCTGATTCCTTAGAGTTTGATTGTCAGTTTCCAGTGGCACTCATGGAAGTTTTTTTCCACTTCGAAAATTTCTCACTTTTTTAAATGACTATAAATGCCCGTAATGATAACACTGTATTTCATTGTTTATGACTCCGTTATGAAAATTAAATTTAATGGTTTTTTTAAGATCAGGTTTAAAATGTTACATTTCCTGGCTAAATAACAATTAATTATTGAAAATTCTCCCGAGGAAGAAAGCTTGTGAGATTGGCTCATAACATATTCTGAAATTATTCTGTAATACTTGTATTTTATCCTAGATAGGAGACTGGGAAAATGTATATTATTTTAATGGGATTTGGATAGTGACATTACATCAATAGTAAGAACTCTGTGCCTGTTTATGTATGAAAATTGTTGCTCAAGGCTTTTGGATTATACTTACTGGGAAGTGGGAAGAAAAAGATGTTTGTTTATTTTCATGACAGTGTAAACCTGTGGCTATGACTGATCTGGGTAGATGCTGCTCTTCTAATTCTGTGGTAGGTGCACCGATTTTAATACAGCAACAGTATAAAGGAACTGAATTTGCTATCAGAAAAACTTATCAAACAGATATATTTTGGCATCTACCCAACTACTGCAGATATTTAAATAGGGTGCATTAGTGAGATCAGAGCTTTTACTTGCTCTTTTACCTTTTCTCTAGCTGGTAGATCCCTATTACTTAAAATTATAATTTTTTTTTATAGAACATTTCCTCACACAGCCTAGAAACAATAGTTTCAACAGTTTAATCCTCATAGCATTCTGTAAGTAGAATGTTTGAACTATAATTAAATAACAATAACACATTTCTATTGTTACAAAACATCAGTCATTGGAAAACACACAGTTACTGACAAGTAAATATTTGGAAAAGCCATCTGATGTTTTATGGATCATAAAGTCAGTACTTACCGTCACTCCCTGATGGAAATTCCAGATCAGAATTTCTTTACGGCGATGCTGCTGTGAAAATGTTACAAACACCAAATTTTTTGTATCCCTTTCTACATGAATTATTTCCTGACTGATCTCTGTTTGCCAGTTTGCTTTTTCTTCTCCTCAGATTCTCTGGACTGAATTCTCATTGCTTGGTGATTTCAGTTTTTTTCTCCGATGCTGCTGGTGGCATGGTTTCTTTGTCTCTTCCACTTAAATTCATGCAAGAGCACATCTTGTCTAAGGATGTTGTTGTCTTGCTTTTCCGAAGACCACACAGGAGAAAAAAATAATGTCTTTTTCCCCCTCTCTTGCTTGCCTCCCCTTGGCAGTATGCTGCCTGAGCATCCCTGTTATATACTCTTGTGTGTGGACCGGTGATGCTGTGAGTGATTAATGTTAGCACTTTGATGACATCAGCAACTAACAACTCTTTCTTTTTTTTTTAAATTTAAGTAGGGGAGGGAGCAAGTATAGCTTAAAAAATAATGAACAGCAACTTCTCTTCCCTCCCTTTCCACCCCCACCCCCCTCTCGCTAGTGGCTTCTTCCCTAAGGATTTTATGCTTTTGTGCCTCACTGGGGGGGAAGTGGTGTTGGTGTGTAACGGTGTTTTCTAAATCCCTTGTCACAGTTTAGAAAGATCCACTAATCTAACATTTACAGGTGGACTGTAAATTTTAGGTACTTCCCCTTGAGGTTTATATGAAAGATGGACTCTTAGATTGGCTGGCTTCTTACTGTCAGGTATTGGCAAGTTTTTTAAATACTGAAATCATGCTTTTAGGGCTTGCTTTTCTATGACAAATTCCTGCTGTGAAGGGAGGTTCCCTCCGCTTAACCCGAAGGCTTTAACCTACTAAAGTAAAATTCTCCATGTGCTGTAGCAAAAATAGATAGTTCTGACACATTTGTTGTAGGAGACCTACCTAATTGGAAACATGAAAAACAAAAAAGGAAATCTCATCTTTTATGGGCAATTGTATAAATCCTTAGTGTATCAGACATTCATCTGCACATATGTTCTTAAGGTTTTACCAGTTCTCTCTGCTGTCTTTGCCCCAGACCTCATTTTTGTATGTGGAGAGCTATGGAAATGCACAGGTTGTACTAGAGGGGTACAACTTCAGGCTGTCCCCTGGTGGGACACATTTGGAGTTTGGCCTTTTAGCCAGCTCTGATGTAACAGCAGGACTGTGTTATGTATTAGGATTCTAATAGTTATCCGAATGTTTATTTTAGTTTGCATCTAGAATACAATTTTCTGAAATTTCTAAAGCCTCAGTTGGAAACTGGTGTTTATATAGAGATATACAACATAAATAAAAATGTGCATTTTCTATCCTGAGTGATTCTAAAGATGATTTTAAAGTCCTTTTATGAGAATAAAATCTTCCAAGAGCTTGGTAGAGTTTTGTGACTTGAATTCCTACTAGCTTAATGCCATGCATTATAGTATCTGGTGTTGACTTGCATGGGTAATTTTGGGCAGGATCTGCATTGAAGGGAATGTTCTTCCTGGAAATTTTTCTGTTACAGCTGTGTGTGAAGTTGAAAGTTTTCCATGTGAGTATTAGAGAGAATGAAACTGCAAAACTAAAGGAAACGCAGCAGTCCCTTCTGTAACAAAAGTGGCCAAGATTCCCAAAATTAAATTTCAGGGTATTAGGAGAACAACCCACTTGCAGAAATGGAGGATGCTGTTAGCCAGCTCATCTCTAATCTGCAGCTTCAGCAAAGAGTTCCTAAATCCCCACATCGCATCAGTCTGTACAGCTGTGTTCACTTCCGTAGAAATAAACATGACTGTGGCAAAGCACCTGGTCCTATTTATACAAGTCTTGAATTTCCATGAGGTTGCATCCCAGACTTAGATTTTTCTTTGATCTTGTGTGCAGCAAAGGGGTTTGAAAAAGGAAGATCCTTATTAATTAGTTGCAGAGAGCAGTAACTGCAGAAGGTGTTGGTTTTTTTTTTTCTTTGTAGTTGAGTACTCAGAGACTTGAAACACCTATTATGAACAGAAAATTGAAGTAATTTATTTCAAGATGTTTTGTGCATAAAATGGAAGATACAGGAATAGTAGCTGTGCTTCAAATTCAGGGATCTGGACGTGGCATTGACTACTTTTATGCTTGTGTAAATAGAAAAGTACAAAAGAGAAAGTGGCTTTATAAATGATAAATGGAAGATGTCTGGTTGAAAAAAAGTATTCACAAATTTGTCTTGCTAACAGATTTTGGTTGAAGTTCCTGCCTTAGAAAAGAGAAACTTTGTATTTAAAGTCCTTTCAGAGACAGTGAGATACAAAGTTATTATTTCAGTTTTTAATGTGCTTTAAAATGCGGTTTAAATTACATTGTTATTGAGATACAGGCAGATGAAATTGTCATTAATCATGTCTGTTTTCTTGTTTTAGGCATTGAATTTGGCATATTCCAGCATTTACAGCAACTACAGGAATTTTGTCGGTCCCCCTCACTTTAAAGTCATCTGTAGACTTCTTGGATATCAGGGCATTGCTGTGGTGATGGAGGAGCTCCTGAAAGTTGTCAAGAGCCTGGTATGCTAATTGTCTTTATTTTTCTGCTAGTCTAGATGGATTTCTGATAGAAAATGTCTCAGGAAAAACAAAGTGAAAGTGAGATCCTGGACACAAATAATTAAAATAACTTCCCTTAAAGTTCAATACAACTGTGTTTGGCAGTACTTAGTGTCTTGTGTGAGCAGTAGATGATGTACCTTGGTGGCCTGAGTAGTATTTTGAAAACTTCGAATTCTTCATTGGAGATTAATATAATTTGTGGTGACCTGAGCTGTTAGGGCCTAGGTAAGCGCTGGAAAAATATGAATGTTTTAAATTTGTTGATTTCACCTTAAAGACCATACTGTACATTCACTTCCTTGATGTTTTTTGAGAACAGCTGTAGTGTGCTTTCTGCCTGGCACCTAACTTCAGGGCTGTCATTAATGACATCACTGATAGATGACTGCTTGACCACAGGAGAGTTTAACCTCTGTGCTTAAGCAATGCTGCTCAGGCCAGTTTTGAAGACATTATCCACACAGCCTGGGTATCCTGTATTGGAAGAGGCTCTTTTTGTAACTGGGAGGAGGTTGAGGCGCTGGCTTTTTGCTATAATATTAGAATCTATATATACAGCCATAGTGCATTGCAGTTAATTTAAGCCAAAAAATTATATTTTACTTCCTGCTGCTTATAGGAGCATGGTGCCAAAATAATCCAAGTGTACCACGGAAAGCTGTGGTATTCATAATCTTACTGCAGGCACTTGACACATTTGGCAGTTTGTTTACAGTAATTCCCACAATATTCTAAGTATATTTCTGATGTTCTAGAAAGGGTGAATTCTACTCAAAAAGGTGCTGTAGTTTAATCTTCAAGAAAAGAGGAAAACATGCATATTTTTCAGGGTTTGAGTGTCAAGCGTTGGTTTGTTGTGTTTTATGAGGGTTTTTTTTTATAACTTAGTGGTTAATTGTCTCAATTCATTAAAGGTGGCGTTGAACACTTGATCATTTAAGAAGAAGGTTAAAAGGCCTGGGGGAGGCTATCCTGCCAATGCCTGATGCAGATGCTCAGGTGTAGGGGGACAGATAAGAGAGAGGTGTCTAGTGGTAGAAGACAGGCTGACTGGAGGCTGGGACTGTCTCAACTGGTATGTCCAGAAGAACCAGTTTGGGCTGTTACAGCCATACCTAATCATAAGGGTTTTTTTCATGTTGCTTTTGAACACATTCAAATGCTTTTTGAATGGTTTTGAAAGCTTTCAAACGCAACTTTTTAACAAAACCCCTAAAAGCTAGTTAGGCAGTAAAGAGTCTGTAAGAGAAAAACATGTTTTCCTCTTTTCTGCCTTCTTAGCCTTAGCTGTTGTGCCACTTTTCTTGTAGCAAAGGTGGCTAATGCCATGTGAATTCTTTTAATTTGAAGAAGTTGCCTTTTTAAAGATGATGACTGGCAGAATTAAATGCAAGAGTTTTAGAGCTGCTTCAGTTCATGTATAGTTTGAATGCAATTTGTTGTAAAGTTTCTTAGTTCAACAACACTGACATGTTTACATACATCTGTTTTCTCTTAGTTACAAGGGACCATTCTTCAGTATGTCAAGACCCTAATGGAAGTGATGCCTAAGATCTGTAGGTTACCAAGACATGAGTATGGTTCTCCAGGTTAGTTTGTGTTTGATGTTACCTTAGCAGCCTTAATAAGATGATAGTAACCACTA
This sequence comes from Corvus kubaryi, assembly GCF_017639235.1. Lineage (NCBI taxonomy): Eukaryota > Metazoa > Chordata > Aves > Passeriformes > Corvidae > Corvus > Corvus kubaryi. The sequence goes on along the minus strand of NW_024580667.1, from coordinate 29,687,592 downwards.
TCTTCTGAATCTTGTATCTCTCTGTCTTTCCCTCCCTCCTTTTTCTCCTGATAATCAGTTTTTAGTCTGGCTTTGGTTTTTTGTTCTGTTTTTTTTTTCCCCATAACATCATTGAATCATTGAATGCTGTGCTTTCTGAAAGTACTTAATAAAGTTTTAAGACTTCTGTATATAGGGCAAAAGGATGACAATCTGTATAGAAACAGACTTAAGACATAACTGATCTTGAGCTGGGATGTCCACAATAGTTTCTATTTCTAGTCTTTCTCATAAGCATGTTGAGCTTTTCCCTTAGCAAACTAGCCTCTCACATTTTTTCTGTTCAAATGTCTAATTTAGATAACCCAAGTTCTCTGGAACAGCCTCTATTCCCTTTTCCTTTGCCCTCACCAAATGCAAGATAAAAGGAGTGATACTGCTGGGAGGCAAACTGGTCCTGCCAGAATAGTTATGTCTGAGGCTTGTGTGGGGTGCATCTTAGCCTCTCAACAGGAGGTGTGACAGTTGCAGAAGAAGAAATGGCATTGAAAGCTGCTTGCCACTATAGAGAAATAATTGGCTAATTAGTACTTATCACATTGTTCACTGAAATTCTGAATCTGCTTCCCCCTTCAAAATATTCCTCCTCCACAACTTCTAATTAACACAAATTAGTCCTTCCATGTGCCACCCACCTCCTGAGTTTATTTTTCCAGAGTCACTTAGTTTTATTAAATGCCACTCCAACTGGAATGAGGTTGGGTTTTTTCTGCTTCCCACAGCTTGCTTGACGTTCATTACCAAGGTTAAACGAAATCGAGGTCTTACTAAGTGTTTCCTTCCTGTTTGTCTCCCTGGAGCATAGAAATGGATGAATCATGGTAGTTAGGAGTATAAAAATAATCTATCTGAGGCTTTTAGCCATTCATTAAGTTCTGACCACAAAAGCAGTAGGTATTCTCAAATATAGACAATGCATCACCAGGATCTGTGATGCTACACGTGACATTAAGAAGCTTGCCAGAAATCCTCACCTATAATGGCTCAATATTTGGCAGGAGATGCCCAGGGATTTTAGGAGAAACCTTTCTCTTAAGGTTAATCCCTCCTGTAGGAAAGGCAGAACTTTACTGGTACAATGGTAACAAACTATTTTGACCTCATATTTACTCTTTCAAAAGAAATGCCATATGGTTAGATGCCTATGGTACCAAGAGATCAAAGTAACTCTTGGTTTTACAATTGAATATCATACCTAGTTGTAGAATTGGACTGCATCTCAAAACCCCATGTGATTCTCTGCTCCTTTACTGCCCCAGTTCCTGTCAGGTTTTGTCTTAACACATGCAGTTTTCCTGTTATGAGCTTTTTCTAGCAGTGGATGCGTAATAACCCCCTGGAGAGTCTCTTGCAAGAAATGGCAGAGACAGCCTTTATCGCAGTCATACTGTCTCTCCCTTTCCTTTCCAAGTTGCCAGACAGAAGAGGCTTGTGGAAGATCAGGACACCTCCATCCCTCTCTCACATCACAGAAAACCTGCCCTGTGTTCTCTGACACCTCCCCATTATGGAGCTGTCTGCCCTTGGAGCAGCACTGGCTGATAAAGGAAAATGTTCTCTGTGATGAGGATGTGCTGTAGATTTTAGCCTTCATCTGGAGAGGAACTGCCAGACTGTAGAAGGGCAGTCTCAAAGCATTCTTCCTTTGAGTCACTGTCCTCTCCTTTCTGTGCTGAATTCTCTTTAGCAGTCTTTGCCACACCTTGTTTATGTGTTTTGTCACAGAAAATGCAAGCCAATACACACCAACTGTCGTCTGTTCCTTCCTCTGCCTCCAAAAGCTTCCTCAGAAGTTATTAGTTGTAGTAGTAAGCCTGAGTGCTGTGGGCTATGTCTGTGTGCGGCTTATGTTCTTTCATAACAAATCATTTAATAACTTCTTTATAACTGGCACAGCCCACATATACAGACCAAAACTGTGATTCCAGTCTTTAGATGAAATATGTAGATTCTCATCTATCTTGAGGTAATATGCATTTATTAATTCAGAATTAATTTCCTGTGTCCATTCTCTACGTGCAAAGTGATTTAAGCATGCTCAGTAAGTAAGCCTCTAGCTCTTTCATACACTTCAGACTTTTCATTTGGAGAGTTTTGTTTGGACTCTGCTGATTGCAATTCATAATCAGCCCCTCCATAATCAGCCTTCTAGACTTGTGGATTTCTAAATGGTGATTTATTGCTGCTAAAAGGAGCAGGGTACAGACAGTGGCATCAGAGTTGTTCAGGACTCCTTTCTGCCAATGGGTTTGTTTCCATAGGAACAGTCTAAAGCAGTGGGGAACTTGTTCATCTTGTAGTCATAAAAATATTTGTCTAAAAATACATTGAGCATAAGGATTTTTAAAGAGACCTTTTAAAGTTGCTAAAGATCTTAAAGGAATATTTGCCTTTTAAGAGTTTAAGCTTGAAACTTCATCTTGGAGGTAATATTTTCTTCTGCTATTTTTTAAGTATTTGAACATGTCATTCCTGCTTTGATGAATGAGTATCCTGCCACTCTGAAGTGTCATTGAATACCATGAGGAAAGTAGTTTGTCAGCTCTGCTGTGAGATGAGGCTTTTGTCACTGGTATACCACTCCTCCAGAAGAAATTTTTTTAAAAATCAATGAGCTTAGCAAGATATAAAGTAGCCAGAGAAAGTAGCCAAAATGTGTATTTTTTTTCTAAGTATAGCATTTCCATGTTTTCTTCTTTAAAGAAAAAAATCAACAAAACCAAACCAAAGAAACAGAACACTCAAAGCTGGTGCAGGACAAAGCACTCATTATCCCAGGCCATGACCTCTTGAAATCCCACATGTTGGCATGACAGTTTGGGGAAGCCCCGCAAAGCCCCATGCCACCGGCTGCTGTGTTCCCATCTCTCCCTGGGCTGATTGTGCTGCTGGCAACACCTTGTGAGCTGTTTCTGCACAGCAACCTGGCAAAAAAAGAGTCTTCCACCCCTTCTTTTTCTGTAATATTTCAGGTCAGAGTCTAAGAGCAAGCCTGGGCTGGGAAGCATGGGGAAGGGCAGCAGTGGCTGGAGGCAGCGAGGGAGGCATCACTTGGGGTGTAGCAGAAGGGTTTGTAATTCTACCTGTTATCCCAGGGTTTTGTTCAAACTCAGATAAGGAGGAGAATAATTTAAGTGAGGGCACAATGGCTTAAGTCCACATTGGATGAAGGAAGTGTATTCATAGGTCTTCCTGAAACCTGTCCACTGGAGAAAGATTTGCAGGGGCATCTGAATTCATTAGATATGCAGAACAGTGGAATATTTCTTTCTAGAAAAATAAACACAGTGCACAGCCTCCATGGTTGTAATTCCTGGATTCCTGTATATGCTTAAACCTGATTAATATTTCCATTGAGGGCAATGAATGGCAGCACTGTTGATATGCAGAGTTAATGATGTCTTTTGTAAGTTAAAGAAGTATTTGGATACAGCATTTGAAGGTCTCTATGAAAGTGAACATACAAACTAAAAGTCATTATAGCATCCAGTTTCTTGGGAGCAGCTTTGCTATTGCAGGTTAGTAGATTTTATTTGATAATAGTCAAGTCAGTTCTTTGCAGAAAATAACCCAAAACACAATTAGACCAAGAATTATAATCAAGGTCTAGTTTGTTTGTAGTCAGAAATTCAGTTCTAGAATTAACAGCTCATTTTTGTCCTACTCTTTTAGGTACCAGAATTGTTACAAGCTCTGGAACATGTTTGATTTCAGTCTGTAGGTGTGAATTGAGAAATGAAAGGTGATCAAAGTGAAGGACTTCAACCAGCTTTGAGTTGCATGTGTTGATTTGCTCTGACTTCCTAAATTAATCAGTGTACAGACTGCACAGCTGAAACTTGGCATCTGCTGTTTGAGTGCTGTTGAGATAGGATTTTCGAAGCAGAGAGGAAACCTAATCCTTTACTAATCTTCTGTGCTTTACTGGATCTATTCTATATCAATAGTCTTCGCTTCTGTTGTGATCTGTGTAAATCAGAAACTGGGATTATAGAATCAATTTTTATGACATCTAATGTTGCCCCATCTGCGGGAATAGAGGGATTTAATTAAAACTGATTTCTTGGAGAGGAAGAGCAAAAAAAACTTGGTTCATTTACCTTGCAAAATTCTGTGTATATATAATTCAGTAACTTATAAATTCCACCCACAAACAGAATTAGAGGAAGAAGGAAGGTTGAGGACAATTAAGTGAAATTAACTTTCCCAAGACACTTGTTCTTTTTCAAGGGCTTTAGTAGACATACATAGTCTTTCATAAGAATACACTTCTGTGTACTGTGCACAGAAGTGTAATTTGGAATGGCATTGCTCAAATGTTAAATGAAAACGTGATGATGTATTTCTGCCACAGGACTCCACTGGGGAGCAGATTGGTCTTTCATCAGAAATAGCCTGTGTAGTTCTGTAAACTTTCTGCTGTTCTGCTGGTAGATCAAGCTTTTGATCTAAAGGGAAGAAGTACACTGATAATGGCAGCATTTGGAACACCTGCATACTAAATACTGGCTGTCAGATTTTCAAAATAATATCACAATTTGATCATGAATGCGTGTGGGTGTGCATATTTATATATCTGTATATGGAGACTGGGGCTTTGAGTGAAGAAATAAGTAACTTTGTTAAGGACTTTGAGAGGAGCTCTGTCATCTGGAGTGACTGTAAAAAACAGTAAGTAATTTTTATGGTATGAACCTCAAGCCTCTTTGACTTCCACTATCCTGCTGCTTTTGGGTGGACTTAATGTCTCTTTTTGGTTTCAGTCACATTTTCAATATGAGTTTCTTGTTTCTGGTCACAGTTCTCTGTGCTGCTACTCCTGGTTTCTCTCTGTACCATCCTGCTCCTTTATATTTGCTTTAGGGAACATGGGTTATTCTCAGGATTTCACTGCCCATGAAAAAATAGGTCTCATCTTTCCAGATGTCAGCCTTTTTTCTGAAACTCCCCACGAAATCCACAGGCTGGGTAGGGGATTGAGTGGAGTCTGAAAACTCTACTCTTTTCCATCCCTGTCATGACCGATGGTTGTTTCCCTGTTGCAGCAGCAGAATCTTCCTTGCTGTTCTGCTCAGCTTCTGTTTCTCACCAAGCTGCTCCCCACTCACCATACAAGCTAAAGGGAAGAGCGTGCCCATGGCTGTGCGTGTCACCAATATCCTGTTTGCTCAGATAGTGCTTTCTCTCCATGATGACCCTGTGGAGAAGTCTACAGTTCCTCATTGTGTTTCAGGAAGTCTTCCAGCCCTTCTGTTGGTTCACCATCAGTCTCTTTGTATGTGGCAGATACTAAGACCAGAAACATTGGTAGATGTTCTAGTTTGATTTCCTCTATGGCACAGGCTTAAGTCCAGGATAACACAATAGACTTTTGTTTGCAGAAAGTCTTGGAATGAGGAAAGTATTTGACTTCTAGCAGTTAATCCCTAGAAGACCTTTCTTTCTAGTCATGGAAATCCTTTCATCAACAAACACAAAAGAGATACTAGGGTGTGCAACTAAAACTGTGTGTTTGTGATAAAGCTGATTTCAGTTCCCTAACTTTGTGTTTTCTTCCTAGTGTCAAAAACTTTTTGGGGAAAAATTTTCAACCTTTTCAGTCTCATCTTTAAAATGGGAGTCCCAGTATTCAGAACTGCAGCATCCCATTGCCATGGTGGGCAGGTGTGTTTAAATGACAAGCACAAGTGTTCACTGCTCCTCACACACCTGGGGATTGTGACTGGCCTGTATCCTGCAGTGTTCAATGAACACTGACAGCCTTCCCCACAGCTTTTCTATTCCACAGTCCCTGTATTGTGGGGAGGAGGGAATTGCTGGTGTGCTGGCATTGTTTGCTTTTTAGCTAGTTGTAAATGTGTTACCTTGGAATAAATTAAGCTCAGCAAGCACTTGCTACGTCTAACCTTTCTCCATCAGTTTTTCAGTTCTGTTTTTCTCTCAAGTCACCGAAGCACTAAAGTTAGGTCTGAAATTCACCTCCATGTGTGAATGAATGAATGTGTGTGGGAACAGCTACTGTTAATTTTCTATTGACAAACAGTTCTTTGAGATGTAGCAGAGGCAGCCCTGCATCCCCTCATCGTGCACTTTACTGACGTCTTGTGTTACTAATTTTAATGATGTGAGGCTTTCTGTAAAAGTGTGTGGGTTACCTACGTAATTCTTTCCTTCACTGTATGTTTTCAAGTTCCTTTGCTGAATTTGAGGGATTTCCTTGGAAGAGATATGCTGCAGGCTGTATTTCATGTTTATGTTCTCTCCAGCTGTTGCCTCACTGGGTAGATAGCCAAGTATGATCTCCTGCATGGGAAGTGTTCATTAGTTGTGTCAAAGGAACTCATGGTTCTGAAGGGCATCTGTGTTCTCTTTCCTTGAAAGCAATTCTCTCAATTGCTTTAGGTGCAGTTGGGTGGAGATTTATCTGCCTTAATACAGTGTAATGGAAATGAACTGCCATGTACAGCATACAATTTGAAAGCTTTTTATGATGCATTTTTTTCTCAGTCAAGTGTTTTGGTGGCTTTTTAGAAGGGCCCGGCTTATGCAGAAAGATGGAGAAATGCTGCTAAAAATTAATTAGTAAAAAGCTGAAGAGCTGTCTGACTTACTGTAGTTCTCTGCTCTTCCTCTCCCATCCTGCACATGGCTTTAACCTCTGAAAGGTAACCAGACTGGGTATCTGCAGAAGCTGCTGAGCCTGTGGTTTCCTGGGCTTCTCTCTAACCAAGGGACTGCCCAGCCTTTCTGAGGCTGGAGGGCAAGGAGCTGGAAGTCCTTGCATGTTACAACATGTCCAGCATGTTACACATCACTTTTGTTTAGGAGAAGTTTGATGGAAAAGACGTATATTTATGTAAACTATGTGGGTTTGAAAATCATAATTTTAGCTGGTTTTTAACAGCTTTAGGCAAAACTTTGACAGAAACTGTGCTTGTCAGCAGGATCTGGTGTACCCTTGCCAACAGAGCTTGACCTGTGATCTCTCTATTTGCTTTGAGATGTCGCAGATCATCACCTCTGGCCCTGTGGCACTGGTCATAGTCGTAGCCTGATACTACCCCTCTTCCCTGTATCTTACTTCTTTGTTCCTTGCTGGCTCTGTCATCCATGAAAATAGCAGCAGTGGATCGAGATGGGTTGGGTGGTGCAGCAGGTTGGGGAGCAGTGGCTGCAACAGGACTTAAAGAAGATGAATGAGAGCTCTAGTCTCTCTTCCTACCCCTGGATATTTTTTTCTTATCTCTTATACCAGCTCCCTTCTCCAGGAGTGAAAAGTTAGGCACTGCACTTTGCATGATTTGTCCAGTTAAAAAGGTCAGTGCACTGGCTTAACACTTCACAACCTCTGAGTTTTAATGCATTTAATGCTGCTCCTTTCAGTTTCCTCTAGGCTGCACGTCTGGAGATAAAATCTCATTGCTGATACATGGAGAGGGAACTCTAAACCTGCACCCTCAGTTATTTGTATTCTCAAACAGTGTATGGATGCACATTTGTGCAACCTTTGAGTAGACAAATTGGTTAGAAAATCAGAGGGCTTTTGAAGCAGAAGTTAAAATTAATCCTGATCTCTATGACTCTTATTCACATGGCCAGTATCTTTTGTCTGCTTTCCTGAGATAACAATGTGCTCATGTGATCGTCACTAGATTTCATTCTGGCTCCTGAGACTTTTTTTTTTCGCTTCTCTTGTGATTTCAGGTATCTTGGAGTTTTTTCACCATCAGTTGAAGGACATTGTTGAATATGCAGAACTGAAGACTGTCTGCTTCCAGAATTTACGGGAAGTGGGAAATGCTGTCCTGTTTTGCCTCCTCATTGAACAGAGTCTGGTAGGTGCCTGCTGTGCTAGCTTAAAATCCATCTGTCTCTCAAAATGTACTCTCATAATTTTGTTACTAACGTCATCAATAACAAGGTTGAAATCTGAGAGTTTGCTGTTACTGATGGGCAGATGGGTAGAAACAGTTCCCTGCACTCACCTCTTTCAGTCTTGCAGGGGCTTTCATGTCTGTTAGATACAGTGATGCCTGACTTTGCTGGGTGAGAGACGTTGCCTCTTGCCTGGTACCTGAGGATCTGACACTGTGATCTTCACCATAAATTATAATCACATCTGGCACTCCTGCAGCCAGTCACAGTGTGGCCACTCTTGATGTCAGCGAGTTGTGCGTCTGGTCCTGCTGTATTCCTTTCTTGCATGTCCCTGTTAAGGTGTGAAACATCACAAAGTTATCATGGACATCCTTGGACATCCTCCTTGCTGCTTGGATGGCTGACAGTGGTGCAGAAATTCACCCATCTGTCCTAGCTTGAATGAAACTGTGAAACGTGTCAGTCTTTCAGCTACTTCTGATGTATCTAGAGTCTGCCTTAGACTGTGCTAACCTGCTGACTGCTGAGGGCACAGTGCTACAATTGATCTTTATCCCTACCTTCAGTTTTCTTTTCCCACCCTTCTTCCATGTTGTTACTATTTGCTGTTCAAGCAAGATGGCCAGACCTGTAATTCCTTTTTTTTTTAAATGCTTTTGGGTGCTTACAGAGGAAAGGTGAGCATTGGTAATGGATCAGAACAGCAACAGGTGTGCTGGCTTCCCTTCCTTTACCTGCATGGTGCTGTTGAATCTTGGGTGGGGCTCTCTTCCTGCTGTGCATACCAGCACCCTGCCCAGGCTGTGCAAGCTCACAGTGCTGCTGAGGTTGGGCAGCACGCAGAGATCTTTGCTGACTGCAAACCAGCCACGTCATTTCCTCAGCAAGCTGGCTGGGGGCCTGCTGTTGGACAAAAATAAACCTTCATGGAAGACTCCTTCCCTAGGGTGTATTAAAGCTGTAAGGTAATGAAGACATGCTGTTCTTCAGAGTTCCTGCTCATGGTGTTAGAGGATCCCTCCCTGATGGGGGTGAGTAATTGGAGGGCTGGGTGACAAGCAGCAAACCTGTAGCCAATAGTGGCACAGCTGAAACAGAATGAGAAGCTGGATTACTTCGGATTCAGGCTGAGTGGGTACGTGGAGAAAGGCCAGGCAGGTGAGGGCCCTTACTCCCTCCTGGGAGGATTGAGGGTGTACCAGAGTGATGCCAGCATGGAGGTACCTTCTTTGGGACACCGCCAAGGTTACCCTTTCTGGTCATACACCTGGGCTCGCTGCCTCTCCTCTTGTTCTTGTCCTCAGTCAGGCCCCCATGTCCTGTCATGTATTTCAGTATTTTTCTATTGTGGTCATCCATCATAACTAATATAGACTTCAGCGTGGTGCAAAGCGTAATTCTGAGTATATCTGTGGCAGTGGGTCGGTCTTGTTTGTCCTGGCTGCCTAACAAATGCATTTCCCTGGCTGGCATCAAGGAATTAGACCTGGAAAAGGCACATGAGCCCCAGCACCCTAGCCTTGCTAAAAGTATGGAGGAAGACCAACTTTTGTAATATTAGTATTGAGGGATTACAGATTAGTAGGGCCTCTGCTTCAAAAATGAGGAGAGAGTCTTAGCAAGGTCATGCATGTGCTGCTGGTCATCTCTGCATTTTCTCTGTGCATACGCACAGGAGCAAAGAAACAGGAGATATCTGTCTTTCTTTCCCCTGTCCCTAAAGATGTAAAATACTTCCTAAGACATGGTTCTCTGCTGCTGTCATATGTCTCAGCCTGCCTGGCAGGGAGATGCTCCCACCACGATAAACTCCCATTAGGATAATGGGTTGTGGCTCTGGTAAAAATAGCCAAGCAGTGAGTCATCTTCTTGCCCTGTTTGTCTGTGCAGGAACCGTCTGCCACTTTCCCACCGAAATTACTCATTCTGCATTAGTTTATTTAATAAATACCCCGTCCTTTATGAACCGCCAGCTGAGGGTGGGAGGGGAGTTGCTGGAGTGTTTTCGTGAATTCAAAGTAAGCTGGTGAAATGAAGTGGTCCTTGGGAGTGATCCATGAGGAGAGGCAGGGCTCGGAGCGGCTCCCTGCGGTGGTGACAGAGGCCGGCTGCCCTCTGGTGTTTCTGCAGCGGCATCGACCTCCATTTGGAATCCCGTTGTGGGGGTCTGGTGTGGTTTGGGGATTGATGCTTCTGTCCTAAATGCCTCTCGTTTTCTTTTTGTCCCAGTCTCTAGAGGAAGTGTGTGACCTGTTGCACGCAGCGCCATTCCAAAACATCCTGCCCAGGGTTCACGTCAAAGGTATGGGCAAAGTGAAAATACCTTCCTTGGGTAATGCTTTCTCCTTCCCCTGCCTGCTGCTGCAGTTCCAGTAAACACCTCCAGCCACCCTTTACTACAGTGCTGATAATTACAGGACAGAGGTATCAGATCCAGGTCTGTTTGCCTGGCTGAAAAAAACAAATGTTTCCTGGTGATGCTCTATGCATATTACAAGGGGAAGGGGAGGAATGCCATGACAGGGAAAAGCAGGATGGATGCCCAGGGCAGTATTATCCTGCTTTGTGGATATAGTTGAGAGGCTTTTTTGAAGCTGCTGTTTAGCTTACAGAATTGTCAGTTAAATGGGGTAGGTTTGATCACACAGGGTGTAGGGAGTCTGTCAGCAAGTAAGTAAATACAAGTGGTCCCTGTAGATTTTTCATGTCCTTTTCACTAAACTGAGTATGCAGGAGTGAGTATTTGCAGGATTGCTTCCTATAGTATCTGTTCTCCTCATCTTTCATCACCAGAAACTGAGCTGTCCACCCTTCCCCTTGCCCTCTCTTCTTTGTTTCTCTTCTGTCTCCTTTCTTTTCCATTTCTCACTGCTGGAGCAGCTGATTTGTTCTGCTTGGAGAAATCCCATCAGCTACAAAACTCTGAGAATATTTCCAGGCTCACAGTAGCTACTTGCACCTCTACATAAAACTAACCAGACCATTGTAGACAGTATTTTCCCATTTTCTAGAAGACATTTCCTACTTGCCATTGTTGAGGGAGTGCCAGCTGCTTTTTAGCCTTACTATACACAAGATTCCATCCTCATTTTACCTCACCTTCTAGAGACAAACATTTTATACATAAAGACAACTTAGTTATCTTAGCACAAGTGGGGGTCAAATATCTAAGCAGCAGCAGCATAACAGAGCCTTATATTCTTCCTTGAATTTAGTTAATTAGATGTATTCTACAACAAATCCTTCTTTCTGTTTGCATATGTAATGTAGCATTTTAAAATATGTGTGTTTTTTTCTAAAAGTGCCTTGAAGATTAACCAGCTACTTAGTACTTAAATTGCCTGTAAAATAACACAGTTTTCTTCCTCACTGGATAAAGATTGTGTTAAAATAAAAATTCTCTTCGTTAATTGCAATTTATGATTGCTCTCTTCGCTTTTTTTCCTGTTCTTTCAGAGGGTGAAAGACTTGATGCTAAAATGAAGAGACTGGAATCAAAATATGCTTCACTACATTTGGTTCCTCTCATTGAAAGACTTGGCACACCCCAGGTAATCTCTCTCATTTGTGCCAGAGGCAATTAAAGAAATTTCTGAGCATCAGAAAGCCTGTCCTGATAGCTCCATCAGATAGCACATCCTGCTTGTTCACACAACAGGATTTTTATTTAGACCCATGAATTTGGTAAAGCTGTTAAAGCTTAGAAGTTTAAAACATTTGAGACTGGGGCAGAAGTGACACATTTGGGGGAAAATGCTAATTGGTATGTATGTTTACCATGGGATACTATCCCAGTGTAAGGTCCAGTCTGGGGGCTCCTCCTGCAAATTCCACCAAAAGCAATGAATTTTTTTGTGCACATGAGTATATATATATATATATTTTTTTTTTTTTTTTTTTTTAAAACATTTTGTCACTCTTTCAGCCACTTAGAAACTCTTAGAAAATGAGCTGTCATTTGAGCTGAGCTCTTCTGGAAACAGTGACCAAAGAGAACATTCTTGAACTGCCTTTGCAGCTTCAGCACTATTCCCTTTTCTCCCAGTGTGAAGGTGCATTAATCCCCTGCTAACTTTAGCAGTTTACTAGTGGTTGAGATGTGAATAGTAGAAAGTAAGAGCAGAATGCCCTGAAGCAGAGTTTAGGCTGCTTTTGTCATTGTAGGTGCTGCAGTTCAGTAGGTGCTGCTGCACTAGGAGAGAGCTGTCTGTGTGATGGCACCAGCTGGGACAAGCACAAACAGCATTGCCTCCTATGGATTTTGTCTGAGCCTGTTGGTGCTCCTCTTTGGAGCTTTCTCATCTGGTAACAGCCGCAGCTGAGGGAGGTGGGCAGGAGAGTGCAGGCAGGAGCTACAGCAGAGCTCTGAACTCTTGGTTTTGCTTTCTGCCTCCATTCAGACAAAGAGTTCTTCAAACTACCCTGAAATAAATCCAGGACTAGCATTACTGCAGTTAGTGTTACTCACTTTAAGCCTGTGTGCTTGAAAAGGCTTTTACAACTTTCTCTGAATGTTTTTCCAGTGACCTGATCCCCAGGTTAGCAGTCTGACCTCATTTGAAGTCAGAAGACACTTCTCTTAGAATAAACCACGTGAAACTGAAAAATGCGTTGTATTCATTCTTCTAAATAAAATCTTCTGGTGAAGTGGCTTTTACCAGGATTTTGTGCTTTGTTTCTCTCTGCTTCAGCAAATAGCAATCGCGAGGGAAGGGGACTTGCTGACCAAAGAACGCCTCTGCTGCGGCCTGTCCATGTTTGAGGTCATCCTGACGAGGATACGCTCCTTCCTGGACGATCCCATCTGGCGCGGACCCCTGCCCAGCAACGGGGTGATGCATGTGGATGAGTGTGTGGAATTCCATCGCCTCTGGAGCGCAATGCAGTTTGTCTACTGCATCCCCGTGGGAACACACGAGTTCACTGTGGAGTACGTGCTGCCAGCTGCCCGCAGTCCCCTGTGGGCAACAGTGCTTGGCTTGTCCTGTCGTGGCAGTGGGGCTGGAACGGAGGCGTTTGAGTGCCTCTGCAAGAGCGTAGTGCAAAACCAGGGAAAAGTGCTGCCATCACCGGCAGGGGCTCATGATCTATGAACACAGATACTATTGTATCTGCAGTGAAAATGACCCTCTTTTTAAGTATTGCCAGTGTATAATGAATGATCCCGTGACAAACAGGCCCTAGCACGTGTCTTTCAATAGGGGTCATACCCCTACAGGCATTCAGCTTAAATAAAATAGCAGCATATTTGTGCATTTATCTTTAACAAGTATTTCTTCTCTGAATAAGAGCAAGAATGAGCACTTGGAATTTAACATGATTAACATGAGTTAACCAGGAACTGTTGTTTGTTCTTGGTTTTGTTGCTTTTGAGACTATCCTTATTTTGAAAAATTGTTGAGCCGTGACATGCTTTTTACTGAGCAATTAGAAAACAGCATAGGGCATTTGCTTCCTTTCATGCCTGCAGCCTAAAGGAGCAGAGTGGTGTTGAATTCTCGCTTTTTCTTTGAAAGTGTTGTTTCCACTGAAAATGAAATGTCATGTCACAGGAGTCTAAACGGGGAGTAAATGTTTTTGGAGTAACTTGGCTACATAAAATTGAAGAAGAGGAGTTCTGTTTTTTTGTTAAGCATCCATTTGAATTGTTTGTGATATCTCCAGTGATAATCAATATACCAGAGCTTTTGCTTTCTAGATGAATGTCTAACATATTTACTATTTAGTGTAGTGGCTGTTTACCGAGTGTTTACTGTGACTGTGTTTTGAAGATGTAGGTGAAACCTGCTCTGTGCTGTTTCCTGTTCCAGGCAGTGCTTTGGGGATGGCTTGCACTGGGCTGGCTGTATGATCATCGTGCTTTTGGGACAGCAGCGGCGCTTTGATGTCTTGGATTTCTGCTACCACCTGTTGAAAGTCCAAAAGCACGATGGCAAAGATGAGGTTATCAAGAATGTGGTGAGTTGAAAACATCTGTATTTGCTGTAGTAATAAAGACAACATCAACTCAGAGCTGTTTGTACTCAGATGCAGCATAGATGTGGCAATCCTTTTTTTTTAGAATGAATTGCTGAAAATGAGGGCACCAGGATTTTCAGAAACAAAAGATTAAGGCATTAGGCTGGAGTTGGAAGACTGGTCAAACAGAATTCTGACCAGTCATATATATGAGATTTTTTAATGCCTTCCATCTCATATATGTTCATTCCGATAATGGCAAGGCTGCTGTAAATTGAGCTGCTTTGTACCCAAAGCAGCACTGTCGAAAACCAAAATGCACCTTGGATTTCCATTGGCTTAGCAGTGCAAGGGAAGCATTTGTAACATTGCTGGGAGAGGTGAGGTAGCAGCATTTGCTGCTTTTCTGGCTAAGGCTTTTCATACCCAAAGCTAATTCCTGTGTCTGTTTTTTTGATGTTTGCAGCCTTTGAAGAAAATGGTTGAGAGAATTCGCAAGTTCCAGATTCTGAATGATGAAATAATTGCTATTTTGGACAAGTATTTGAAGTCTGGCGATGGAGAGAGCACACCTGTGGAACACGTGCGCTGCTTCCAGCCACCAATTCATCAGTCCCTTGCCAGCAACTAGATTCTCACCTAACAATACTTTTTGCACCTATTTAGGCTAAAAGTGTGAGAAAAAAAGCAAGAAACAAAACCCACACTGACAGTTTTAAAGAATACTCTCATCTGCATTTTTCAGTACGCCTGTGCCATTTGAGTGGCACACTGTTCTCTCCAGTCTCCAAGCACAGTAACAGTATACGACCCATACTTATTTTTCTAGACTAAAATTTTATACACTTTGATTAAAAGCCTGTAAGATTTTTGAAATCTCTTTGCATTCCTGTCCCGAGGTGGCCATTTTAGACTGGACTGGTATAATTTTCCCCTGAAGCTATCGAAATAATGGCTGTGGAGAATAAAAAACTGGGTTCTGTAGAAAAAAATTTTTAGAAATCAATGCATAATTGTTTGTATTAGAGCCTTAATTGCTTAATTTGCCTTTATTAAAAAAAAGAGAGAAAAACAACAAAACAAACTCTGCTGGTGCTTTGTGAATAATTTTCTAGTCAGTTGATTCTTCTTCCTCTTTGCAGAACTATTCTCAGAGATCAGTAATTATGGAAATGAAGGCTATTTAAAGTGTTTGTTTCAAAGTTATTTAACATGGAGGTGACCAACCGACTGATCTTTTTAAAAGGTGGAAGTTGGATTGATTAGAATGGGGACTGTTTACTTTTTCCTAATGAGAGCTTCTAACATAGCTTATGTTTTGGTTGGCAATACATACCCAAACACGTTTACAAGTGATGATGAATTCTTGTTTATGAGAATCTTGACTACGGTGATCAGGTGTAATCTATCCCAGTACATAAACTCTAATGATGTTAATCATGATTTACTATGGAAAGTATTTGTTCAATTACACTTGCTGTATTATGCAAACACTGCATCAGTAAAATTGTAAAACGTTGCAACTATAAAAGTTGAATTTTAAAGCAAACCATTCAGCCAAAAGTAGTAACTCCTGCTTGCTTACTCCAGGATCCTATCAGTTTGTCAGCTGGCTTTGGGATCAGCCCTAACCAAGATGTTAAGATGGTCAGAACAGACAGAGACAGGTAATGACATGCTTTACCCAGGATACGGATTTATGGAGATGTTGCTTGGTTAGTGTTTCTAACCTATAGTGTGAAACCAAGAATGCATCTCTTTGAGAACCTGTTTTTCTCCTTTCCCTCTTACTAGCTCCTGGTTAGGTTACAGCACATCTTTTCTCCTGCTCAGCTCTTTCCAGGTGCTTCACAGCCATGAAATTGACTCCAGCAGTGGGTAGAAATGAGCCTCTAACAGAAGAGGTACACAGGAAGCGAGGAATACGTACGTAGGTATTGGAGTGGCAGAGAACTCGATTTTGAGGAAAAAAATTACCTGAAATTTACTCAGCAAAACAGGATGGAGATTTTCCAGGAAATCTATCAGCACGTTTCCACCATAACAGGTTTTCCTAGGACATCTGTGCTTGAGAGCTGTCGTTCTGGAGTGGTGTCTGTCGTGGTGAGAGTGCACACAAGGCTGCCCGGTGCGTGGGAGACAGAAGTCAGAAGCACTTGTGCCTTGCTACACCAGCTTGTTGCAGGATTTCTTTTACAAGGTGTTTAAACAAATTTTCTTCAAGAAACGTTCTTTTAGATAGCACTTTTGGTCAGCTAGATTCTTCCCTGTGCTTCCGGCTTCAGTTAAGCAAATGAACAATGTTCCTAATTTGTTGACATCATCATTGGTTTAGGGATATCTCACATGCCTGAGACTTTGGCTTGGCACTGGTGCAGAAATGGTTAATTAATAAAGCCTGATTTTTTTGTTTAAGAATTATTTAAAAATAACTAATCATGATGTGAATAATTTCTAATTCTTAGCAGTTAACTTTCAGCAATAAGAGAATTGGTCTCTTAATGTCTTAAAACTACTACCTTAAATACATATTTTATGATCACTGAGGGGAAAAAAGTTTAAGACAATTCAGACATGAGTCCTAGGGGATGATTGTTTCCCATTTTTAAAATGTAGATTTTTTTGTTTTCCCCCAACAGGATTATAGACTTGGTAGGAGCTAAACATTATTTGCCTGGTATAACCTTTCCTACCTAAAAGGAAAAATGCAGCAAGGTGCATAAAAGGTGTAACTTTTTCTTTTTTAATTTGTTCTTATCAAAAACCAGGTCTGGAGGCCAAAGTGCCCATCAGCACAGAAAGCAGCAGACTGTACTATGTAAAATGATAACCTGCTCCTGGGGTAGGCTGGTGCTTTGGTACTAGAACAGGCAGCCCCAAGTTCAGCCATTCCTCTGCTGTTTGGTGTCTTCTCTACCACTCCCTGGTTCTTTGCTGGTTTTTGCCTAAGTGCTGGAGGCACCTTTTCCCCTGACTGAGCACAGCTGATGTGATCTGCCTTTTGATTACAGAGAAGCTCAAATTCTGATCTTCAACCAGAATTTAAAGAACCTTTTTCTTATTTGACACCTTTGCCCCTCCTGTATGTTACGACACACATCAAAGGAAGCAGAAGAATTTTGTTTCACAGGTGGTAACTTGGGGTTTTTTCTGTCCTAGGAAAAATCTTAATTTCTCTTAAACACTAAGCACTAGACCTGACAACATCCAGCAGTAACAGTCTCTGTCCCAAGTATTTCCAAATTTCACATGTATGGTAAAATGTTCTTATAAAACCTTCTTCCCTAATTTTCATTTTCAGCCTTTACAAAATTAAATTACCAGTTACTTGCCTCACCCTTTTTTTTTCCCAAGCAATGTTTCATTTTTTTGGCTCTTTTTGAAAAACTCAGTGTTGCAGCCAGTGCCTGTGTTGCTGCAAACAAAATAGCAAGCTGTAACGTCAGGAACACAGGTCTGCAGAGCAGCATGGTGCAGCACAGACAGAACCTGACCTCTTTTACAGAAGAGCGAACAGCTCCTTTCACTACTAGTATGACTCAGATCCTTCCTTCTGCATAAATTGTCGTGGCAGGAGCTACCATGTCACCACCATCTCACCTATCCAAGCAGAGCAGAAGCTCCTGCCTTCTTGTTTCTGCCAGCCAGTTACTCTGATTTGGTAAAGCTGGGGGTTTTTGATGCAAATCCAGCAAGTTTTGCATACAGCTTTACCTAACCAGTATTTTCAAAGCATCAGTTGTGCTTGGTTGTAGCTTTCCCTTTTCTCTTTTACAAACTAGGACAGGAGTAGTTGCTGCAGCTCCTGTTTAAATATGGTTACAGTCACTCCATGGTCAGTTAGGGCACAAGTACAAAGGATCCAGTTTTGCTGCAACCTTTTTACCACCAATGCAGAAATAAAGCCATTTATTTTTGATAAAATTGTAATTAGTGCAATACATCTTAAAAACAGAAGAATGAAATGAAAGTATTTACACATAACTTAAGCAACAAAACCAGTTGTGGTCTGAGGTAATTTTAGTACTTTTTAAAGTAAAAATAAGGCAAATAAAAACCATTTCAGTGTTCTTTATCCAAACTAATCGAACTCAGAAATCAACGATTGTCTACACATACTGTTAAAAAGTACATGAATTTCCCGACAAGCTCAGACATTTCACAGGAGAAAAAAAAAATTCCAGGGTTACAGAATTGTTCTTAAGTAACACGTAGATATTTTCAGAAGGCTGACAGGCTTCCATTTCTCCTGGCTGAGAGACTCTCGGTGGATTGCATTTCACCTAGGCAGGCAGAACTTTCTTCATCATCATTAAAGCTGTCAAATGTGCTCAGCAAAGTGCCATTTGCTGCTCTATCATCCTTCCGCAGAGAGAGGGGCAGGTTTGCTAGGGTGAAGTTAACATCTTTGAAGGCATGCAATAAAAAGATCCCCACAATAATAGTCAGGAAGCCACTGAAGGTGCCGATAATGGCATCAGCCGCCATGTGTTGCCATTCCTTGAAAAGGATGGCAGAACAAGTTAAAACAGATGTTGTAAAGATTACATAATATATTGGAGTCACTATTGAAGTGTTGAATATATCCAGAGCCCTGTTTAAATAGTTGATCTGCGTGCTCACACAGACAGTAAGGCTTAGCAGCAGAATCCAAGACAAGGGATGTTTCAGCACTGGTTTTCCTGCAAAAAGTTCCTTTATAGTGATGCCCAGACCTTTTACACAGGAGACTGATAAGGCTCCAATTACAGAGCAAATTGTTATGTACACGAGAATGTTGGTCTGTCCGTGGCGAGGTCCCACCACACATATTAGAATTAAAGACACAATGACAACGAGCGTTGCGAAGACCACAAAACCTATGGTTGGGGAAAAAAAAGTCTCGTTATTTATAGACACTATAAATTAATATTAATTATTATTAATGGACACACTTGTTACTTATGGACTCTATTTATCAGAAGCAGGGGTACTTATCTTAGGGCTGCAGGGAAAACACTCATTAACAGTTGGACTGCCTCAGCTTAAACAGAAGAGTTCAGGATGTTTCTCATTACTCCTCCACCATCACAGTTTAGATGATGCTAGAGTGAGCTAGCCAAAACAAAGAAAGTACCTCAGGCATGCTCTACTACTTTTACCAGTCTATTGTCAAGACGACTGCAGGATTAGATTGCTAAATTGCCTTACACCCAGATTCACTGAGGTGTAGATGCCACTGGACACAGGCTTGAGTCTGAATTGAGTCTTTTTTAGGAGATACATTTTGGCAGGTGGCTGTATTCATCAGCAGGTTTCCAATGATCAGGTCATTCCTTAAGAACAGCTTTTTAATCTCTGTGCTGGCTATTTCCTCATGTTTAAGATTGGAATTGCCTTTGTATAATTAGTATTTTGCAGATGTGCATTTTTGAGTGTTCATCTTCCACGTAGGCACAGCAGCTCATCTCTAGGATTTTACTTCTCAGCAGACACCACAACACCTACTTTTTCATTTTAAGAACAGCTCAAAGTTGGGCTTGGAGATGACACACTTCAATCAAAATTTATAGTTTTGTTTATCTACCTGTGCTGCTGCATTTGTTTGAACAATCACCTCAGTGGTTGCCATCAAGGCACTTTATTCAAGGCCAGACAAGTTCATTGGCATCATGCAAAGGTTCCTATGGAATTATATTACAGAATTCAAATCTCTACTTCATTTGAACAACATGTCTACATGAAGCAGACAAGGCCATCTTCCTGGAACTTGAGAGCAGCAGTAATGAAACTATATAATGAAGAAATGATGGGCTGTGTACATATCAAGCCAGCATTTTTCTTACCTGGATCACCTAGTTTGTGGGACATTTCATCCAAAGTTTCTACTTCTTCCTCTTGTGGAGCATGAATTACCATCACAGTTGATCCCAGTATACTTAACAAACACCCTATTTTTCCATGTAAATTAAGTTTTTCATTTAAAAAGAAGGATGACAGAATGGCACTAAGAAATAAAAAAAGGCACCAACAAACATGGAATTAGTAATATCCATTTGCTCATCAGCTTACAGGTTGTTTTGACTGTACAAGTCACTTGCATACACAATGTGCAGCTTAAAACCAGCTATTTTCTATCTTAAGGTACTTGCTATGGACAGAACTACCTGTTAATATTTGACACCTCTGCCCAGAACCCCTTTTTTATGCTGCCTGCTAAAAAAACGCTGTATCTAAGAACTTGCAAAAATAATTTAAGACAGACGAAAATTTACTTAGGAATGAAAATACTGCTCTGTTGTAATCACCGTCTTTTTGAAATGCAGAAGACAATAGCTTTTCAGAGATGGACGTGGAGATGCATTGCTAGAACCCTTTTATATCATAGCCACTACATATTTGGAGAAACTTAAAAGTTACTCCTGATGTTTATAAGCACTCTATTATGAAGAAGAAACCCCATTTATTACAGCATAGTTCAGTGACATATTTCTAAAGAAGTGTTTTACTTTTGTCTCTCAATTCACACTGCTGTCTGTTAGTGTTTCTTACCTTACAAGAACACTGAGAGCTCCTAGAGGAGTCACTAATGTAGCTGGTGCAAAAGCATAGGCAGCAAAGTTCGCTACTTCGCCAGCTCCCACTGCACAGGAACAGGAATTAAAACCTGAGTTAGGCTGTCATGCAACAAACCTCTGATTCAGGGCAAGAGGTCATGTAGACACAAACACGCAGCAAGGGAACAATGGAGAATTCTAACTATAGCATTCAGCTAACAGTACTAGCAGAACACACCCCTGCCCCTCTCCCCCACTATTACATTTTAAAAACAGGCTGTGGAACTGCAACAGGTATTAGAATTGATTCTACCAAATCAGAAGGTGTTTTATTTTAGCGTCTATGTTGTAGCCCCCCAGCCTGCCAGCTTGACTCATGAAGTTCTGCATGGAGAAATCTGCAATAGCAGGATATAGCACAGCACATACAGTAAGCCACAGTTACCTGCAGCCGGTAAATTGAGAGTTCAAGCAATAAAAAAATTCAGAAAACAGGCATAATCCCAAAATATGATTCCCTTTAAGAAATCCTATATATCTAAGCACTTTTCTGCTGAGACAAAAAACAGAATGCATATGGTAGCAAAGACATACAAAACCACTGCACAAAGAGGGCAGTTACATTAAAGGAAGAATTTCTGATGTGAGAGAAGTTACAGTAAAATCATTAGAACTGCATGCATGAATAACATTACCATGTATTTTAGAATCCCAATCTCATTCCCTTTTTTTGTAACCATACTGCCATCTGTGGCATAATTATTTATTAAAATTATACAATACAAATTTTTGACACTTAGATGAATAATTTTTGACACTTACTTGAAAGAAGTCCAGCCCACCATAGCCATTCCTTAAGGTATGCATGACCACCTTGACCTAAAATTGAAAGAATGTTGGCTATTCCACTAAAAACAACGACACCCCATCACTAATAACACTGCCATAACATAATTTTTGCAACCCATGTCCTTAAAAACATGAGTAGCCTTTTGATACCTAGGCTTTCTAGGTAGAGGGGTTGTAATCAAAGCATCTTCAATTTCTGATGTGCATGTGCCTCCTACAGCCTCCTTTGATAACAAGTTATTTCATTTCTTTTGTATTAGAAATGGCACTGATGATCATATCTGCATTACCCTGAGAAACAGTTCTTTCCAATCACTGAAATGACATGAAAAGCCAAGTTATGTTTCTCTTACTATAAGACTGCTACTCTGTGGAAATTGTACATGGTTTATACGTGGTTGATTACGTGTACAAACATCACATTTTCTCATTCCAAACTAGGGTGCATGAATTATGTATCTCAAGATCAACCATCTTTTAGAAGCAAAGATGACAGGTACTGAATAAAAATATTCATAGTCAACCTTCTGAATCGTCTGCAGATGCTGCAGCTATCCTACCTAAATCTATCTTCTTTCAATTTAAAGCCATTGCCCCATGTCCTGTCACTACAGGCCCTGGTGGGGGGGGAAAAAAAAAAAATTCTGTCTTTTTTATAAGCCCCCTTTTGGTACTGGAAGGTGCTATAAGGTCTGCCAAGACCCTTTTCTTCTCCAGGCTGAACAATCCCAACTCTGTCAGCCTATTCTCATAGAAGTGTTCTGTCCCTCTGATCATTTTCATGGCCCTTCTCTGGACTTGCTCCAACAGGTCCATGTCCTTCCCAGATTGGGATCCCAGAGCTGTCTGCAGCACTGCAGCTGGGGTCTTGCCAGAGCAAAGCAGAGGGGCAGAATCCCCTCCCTCACCCTGCTGTCACACCTGATTTGGATAAGTTTGGCTCTCTGGGCTGTGAGTGCACATTGCTGGGTCATGTTCAGCCTCTCATCCACCAGCACCTGCAAGCACTTCTGGGCAGGGCTGCTCTCCATCAGTCCATCCCCCAGCCTCTGTTGATACTGGAGGTTGCCCTGACACAGGTGCAGCACCTTGCTCTGGTTCTTGTTGAACTTCATGAGGTTTGCACAGACCCACTCCTCAAGTCCATCCACGTCCCTCTGGACAGCACTTCCTCCCTCGCTCTAGAGCATCAGCTGCCCCCCTCAGCCTGGTGCGATCCACAAACACGCTGCCAGTGCACTCAATCAATCCCACTGTCTGTATCACTGGTGAAGATACTTAATAGCACTGCTTCCAGTATGAAGCCTTGAGGGATACTACTCATCACACTCAATTACTACACGTGGTTTTTAGTTTTCTAAAACAATCTCCTGACACCCAAACACAGTTAACACTCTCTTAAATCCACTCATTCAGGAGCACATATATAGTTAAGAGTGCTGCTTCCAAGTTCAATTTGCAAGAACAATTTAGATTTAACTGACATACAAAGGAATCCTTTGACAAGTGTCCCCAGAGGGCATTACATATGCATTAAATAGCATGTGTCACACACAGTTACGGCTATCTGACACCAGAGAAAAAATACACCAGCTCTGTGTTTTAGGTTTCATATACACGTAACAGAAAACCAAAAAAGTCAAAACAAGACCATTAGTTTAATGAACTAATGAACAGAAATAATCTTCTGTTAAACAGCAATATCTAAACATCAGCAATTTATTAAAAGATGTATGTATTTACCTGCTCTCATGGAGCCTTTCCTGGCTAACCGGAGGAGACCTTTCTTTTTCAGGATGAAACTTCCTCCAATGAAAATGCTGGAACTCATAGCCAACACCAGACCAATACAGAAGTCATACCTCCCACGAGTTTGGGTCATCTCGTAAGCTACTAAACACTGTCACATTGATCAATGAGGAGTAGAACTTCTGTTACTCAACTGAAACACGAGCAAAATAAATACATTAGAATTAAGCTGGTAGAAATATGTGCTGTATAGGAAAATCCTCAACAGCTCATGTGACTGGTTCTCCTGTAAATGGCCTCTTCTAAGAGAGGTTAACAAAAAAAATGGCAATCTCTGAAGCATGGGTAACCTTGCACTAAGGATGAGTAACTAACAAGTTTGAACACAGAGAAGGGAGGGTTTCTGACCTGAAATATAAAACCTGAAACCCAAATAAAAATTCTTTTAGAAACTGCAGGGAAATTTTACAAATATGTCATTTATTTTTCTTTTCATTGAGTACACAGATCTGTGTCTGGCGCACCATGTAACTAGTGATATTGATAAAAAATTTACTTACATTGAAATCAGTTTGTAAAAGAGTTTGAGAACAGTTGCAGCATTTCTTCCATAGAAACTCCCTAGAAAAATTAAAGAGAGTATTAGATGTTTAATCATATAGCCATCTTCATAATACAAACAAATCTCACATGCATGCACATCCAATTACACTTTAACAGGAAAATCTGGCAAGAAATAAGGCCTTTGTTTGTTAATTTATTTTATAGAGTTTCCCATACTTGTATGAAGCACCTTTCAATATTACTTTTCCCTGTACTTTCATGCTTTCAGCTTTGATTGATGTGCTATACCTCTAGGAAAACCTAGCAGAGCTACTGGTAGGTTAGCATTAAAACTGAACACAGATCCTCTTACTTGCATCCAGTTAGGCTGTGAAAATGTAGAGGAAAACAATAAGCAATCAACATAGCACTGCTCAAAATGCTGCAAGAGCCACAGTTCAAAATTCTCAAATCCTCTTCCCTTAATCCTTGCACAGTAATTTTTAATATCTTATTTTGTAGGACAAACTAAGTAAATAATCTACAAGAGAGTGCTTTCACTTTCTAGCCACTTTAAAAAATAAACTAGACTCTTGCATGATACAAAACCACCTATCAAACAAAACCAAGAAAGACAAATCATCAGTGCGTGAGACAGACCAAACCCAGCCACCTCACCAACTGCATAAAATATCATCCTGGTTTTGAGTTCAAACAAGACTTTCAGTTCCTTGAAGAAGTTTTTAACACAAGGAAAATACATAAGACTTTTGTGACTGTTCTCTCTACCATCTGTTCTAGCTGGTGTAAGGCTCTCTGTTCAGGTAACCGAGCTAAGAATGTTCTTCCAACTCCAGCTGGTGCAAAATGTGACAGTGGTATAGCATCACCTGGGGGAGCAGGGGCTGGTTTTGCTAAGCATTATCATTTACAGGTTTTTTCAACAGTTGCGACTTTAATTACATTACTAATGGGATTATTCTTACTAGTGCAGCTTTTTACTAAAGGAGAACTCTCCATATTGGCAAAACCACATTTTTCTTTTCCTTTTCTTCTCTCCCTGGTTTGCATACCTTCACCTACACTGACAGAGGAAAAGAGCATCAGTTAGTCCCATCCTGACACCTTCCACCCACTGCATTCCAGAAACAAGGGAGAAGCACAGGCTGCTTTTCTTTGCAGCAGAGGAAGAATTTGATTGCAGAAGAACGAGGAAACTTGTGTGCTCACAGGTAGTTTTATGAATTTAGACTTGAAAAGGATGCTACACTTCGAAATCTAGTATTTCTACTTTCCCCCATGTCCCAAATACACTGACTTGCCCTGTCAACCACTTTGTTAACCTTGTAAAGAACTCATATCTCAACCACATAAATTACATAAATTCAGATAAATTACTGCTAGCTCCTCCCATCAAGTTTATTTGTCCTCACACACATGACCAGTGTGTAATTCTGCTTGGGCTGGACTACCTTATTTCCACCTAAGGTTTATTCAGATGTCTACAGTTGCAGACAAACATCACACAGTCATGCTGGACACAGCTGCTCTGAAGAGATCTGGTTCCCACTGCATACAGCACAGATATAATTTGCACGTGTAGAACTGACATGTGCAAGGTCAAAGCAGTACCAAGCACTGGAAGTTTTGCACTTCAGGAAATCAGGACTTTAATTCTAACCCTAAAACTTAATAAAAGAAGAACTAATGCATCCTCATTAATATAATCAAGAAAAATTATCTAAGGGCATGAGAAAAGAAAATGCCATGAAATGAGCAGTTTCTGGAATAAATACGCCTCTCATTTTCCTGCCTTGGGACGTGCCAAAGCTGTTTCATTCCAGCAGCCAGGGCCACTACTAGGTTATAAACAGAGAGAAGCTGGAAAATGTAGGAGTTAAATAAAGCTGGCAGTCGTGTAGCTCTGCAAAGGTTCTTCAATCAAGTTCACAGCTGATTTTAACACATAGAACACTTCATCCACTCAAGACCAGCAGTGTCATGGAGGAGTACTAGTTTCCTGCTCTGATTTCAGAGAAGTAATGAAGGGCTGAGACTCTCCTACTCACAGAAGCTACAACATCTACCACACCTCCAAGAGCCACTCATTAATGAACTGCCTGTGGATCTGCTGGCGTCATGAGTCATAACTCTCAGTGCGCAGCAGTGCAATGACAGACCACACAGGGAACTGGGTTTGAAGGTTATCAGACAGGGAGAGATGCAGAAACTTGGAATGAGAAAAAAAAACTGTGGGAGACAAGCAAATCCAGATTAGCCACAAAGTTTTGTTGCTTATTTTCAAGATGTAACCAAAATGTATCACAAATGCTAGCAAGATACAGACTCTAAAACACGAGGTAACGCTTCTTTGCTCAAAAGTCATTTTCTCTCAAAAGTAGCACAAACACAATGCTCAACAGTTGTTACATTTATTGTAGCAAGTGCGCTCCCTAAATATTCAGAAACACTAAAAGTGGTATAATAAGATGAAGCAATATTTTACATTTAAAAACAGATCAGCATAAGTAAGAATGTGGGAATTACCAGCCAAAGAAAATTAGTATCACTTCTACAAGCTGTATACTGTATGGAAGCAATAACTAGAGCTGGAAAAGGCAGACAAGGTGCATTGCTCCAACTTTGCTTACTTGGCCACAAGCCCTCTGGAGTTCAGTAGACAGTCTTAAAAGACTTACAAGAAGTAATCTAAATCTATGCTAAATTATTTAAATTCAAGAATCTTTTCTAAAACCTGCTCTTTTCAACTATGAACAGGATGATGCCATAAGCAAAAAAATGACCTTAACAGGCCATTTACTTCAACCCTTTGCCATGTACTACATAATTCACTGCTGCTCCTCATTACAGATAATTCAGCCAAGCTTCTCCCACAAAATACTTGCAAAGGAAACTTCACAAACATGGCAGCCATGCTTTGATGCTATTAGGAACTCTCATTATCTAATCATCTTCACTTTCACTACCAAATCCCATTGTGTTTTTCCACTCCAGACTGGAAAAAGATACAAGTTGCTTTATCTCTGTATCCACATATCAACATTACTCTGCAGGTTAGGTGCTTGGCACCTCCTGCTGTGCCACCCTCTGGGTCCTTTCCCAATAGCTTTATAAAGTGCAATTTCCAAAGCTGCATACAGTACTTTAGTTTGAGTTATTATCACTTCTGCAATACAGTGGTAGACTGTATTTCTTTTCAAACATCCAAATCAGGTGGTTTTCTTAGCCCTTTGTCTGCAGTCACCTACTGTTGACTCATTTTCAACTTCTCTATTAGTATAACCTCCTGCATTTGTATAGCAAATTATTCCTGGCTGGGTGTAATATCTTCCATTTGCTCCTATAAAAAACATCTTTTCTTTAGAAATGTTTCCTGAAAACATTCAACCAAGGTTACACACTGGCAATCCTTCCCTGCCCAGTGTCATTGATTATTTCTTTGTCTTTTGAGCCAGATCAATAACATTAAACAGCCAAAGATTCAGACATGAGGGAATATTTTTAAACAAAGGCCTGCTTTGGCAAGACAGTAATACTCTAGGTATAGCCATTCTGCATCTTTCAAACTGTCAATTCTGCTAGTTTGCAAGAGCTCCATGAGAAGTTTTGTGTTTCTAACATTGGAATTAAGCAGCTATTTAATGCTGTTCTAGCCATAAAGCTTGTCATGGAAGAAAAGGGGGTTGAATCAACAAGTTGCTTTAACAAACACGCATTGACTATTATGTGTCTTGTTGGCTATTATGTGTTCCCTTCTTCCTTTCCACAAGCATAAAACTACATGAAACAAACATTCCCTAACAAAACATAAATCCAAATGTTCGGTGATGAGCCTTTAGAAGGCTCATTATACATACCAATTTTGTTCCAAAATCCAGAGGCATTCACTTAAGTATTTCGAAGTTAGGTTTCTAAAACAGAAATTTAAAATAACATTAATTGGCATGTAAAGAATTTGGCAAAAATATTATGTCCATTATTTCAAGCCAAATTAATTTTCATGCATGACATAGAGGACTTTACAATGTCCATCTATGCTTTAAAAAGGAAGAGGATTTTTGTTTTAAAAACACTTGAATAACAAATCAGTATGATTTTTGATTTCATCTTCCTTAGATACATCTTGCCTTATTACATATTTTATTTCACTCGTTTGCTTTTCACTTCACAGATCAAAGAAACTAACCTGTGATCTAAGCTATTCTTTAGAAGGTACTGTATTAAAGTTGAACTGAAATAGCATCCTAATCCTTTCAGTTTTGTTCTGTAATTAAAGTGCTAAGGCACTTTTATTGCAACATAACTACTATTGAGTTTTAATTACTGGCTTTAGTATGGTGAGTTTTCAGAGGATGTTTATACAGAATCACAGAATTGGAAGGAACCCACAAGGATCATCAAGTCCAGCTCCTGGCCCTGTACAGGACAGCCCCAAGAACCACACCATGTACCCGAACACACACAGGTTTGAACTCTGTCAGGCTGGTGCTGTGATCACTTCCCTGGGGAGCCTGTTCCAGTGCCCAACCACCCTTTGGGTGAAGAACATTTTCCTAATGCCCAACCTAAACCTTCCCTGACACAACTTCAGGCCATTCCCTTGGGTCCTGTCACTGGTCACCTCAGAGAAGAGATCAGTGCCTGCCCCTCTGCTTTGCCTCATGAGGAAGCTGTGGACCATGATGAGGTCTCCCCTCAGTCTCCTCTTCTCCAGGCTGAACAGACCAAGCACCCCCAGCTGCTCCTCATACAGCTTCCCCTCATGCCTTAGGTTTTAACTTCTGTATTTTTCAAATCCTGTAGCACCCAGTGTGTAACTGAAGTTTCTTGTAGCCTGTTAACTACTGTTCTCTCATGCTAGTTAGACATAACAAGCTTCTCCAAGCTTGCTCTCCAAGGACACCCAGATTGTCCTGGGCCCAAAATGTGTAAACTAACGTCTTAAGAAGGGGGGTAAACTTGGGGAAATTACATCATTAACTGAAGTTTTAATTGGAGAATTAACCCTGATATGCAAATGAACCAAACTTATAAAAGTGTGAAGAACTCGTGACTTGGGGTCCATCTTGGGTGTAGCCTCTTGACTCCCAGGGGTGTACCTTGAAGGCCCTTCAGATAAATACCTACCTTTATTCCCTTATTCTTGTCTAGTCTCTGTTTTTAGGTGGCCATCTCAGGCATCACCCCTCTACCCCCTTCACCACCTTCACAGCCCCCCTTTAGATATACAGAACTCTGGGGCAGTGGGAATATGAACACAGAAATAGTCTCAGTAAGACTACTAAAATCCCCCCAAATATATAATTATTAAATCCAAGCCTTCCTCAGTCATATTCCATCCACTCACAAACACAGCTTTTAAACACAGGTATAAAGAGAACACTGAAGGACAGCTACAACAGAGTATTAGAATAAAAGAGCTCAAACTTCAGTCATGTGCACCTTTCAAAGGCCAAGACGGATGCACGCAGTACCTACAGATTCTGTATACACTGTTTACAAAACAACACGTTCAATTTTGCACTGCACATCTGCAGTTTTCCACCTCTGTCAAAGTTAAAGACTGCCCAAGCTTATACACATAATTATTTGCGTATTACACATAGGCAAGCTAAAAAAATATTTATGTTCTATATACGCATATATATAATGTTAGAGGCACTACCATATGCTCAGAAAGCAAAACATACCATAACAATCCTAAAGTTGCCTATTTTAAAAGGTTTAGATAAGCTATGGGGAAAATCAATTCTTTACAGCAGATTTCTATTTATAAAGCAAAAGCAACAAGCACGCCATTTTATGAAATTAGGAAGAAACAAAAAAATGCCACATTAAAAACCTACTCTTTGCATGTGCTGCTTGTAGTTATTCTATGAAAAAAGACCTTTAATTCAAGCATTTTCACATAAAGCTAAAAAGTATCTTCACTAAAACTGTATTAGTCATTAACTGAATACAAATACAGACAGTCCATTACAGCTGATACTGCATTGATTGTTTTCACGGAAAGCTATCAAAACAGATTCAAGATAAGACTTGCCTCATCTTTGCTGTACCTGGCACATGAGTTCCACTCCCGTGGGAGGGGCAACCAGCACAGGGTCACTGAAGGTCCACCTTTAGTATTTAATATGGGCAGTTTCAAATTTAAGATAATTCGGGAAGTTAAAGTCCAATCTAGACATTAGTCACGGCTACTCCTTTGACACAACTGATAACGTGTTATAACTTGCTTTCTCTTTGCCAGGATTTTATCATGAGAATTAACTACTTTAACAAAAGCAGAACTAGACACTGAATTCTAAATACAATGATACTGACGAAACCTTACGGAATAATTTTCTATTGATTAAGACGGTATCTTCCAGAGGAAAAAACCACAACTGTATACAATGAGGCACATCAAAAGCATTAAGATAGAACCACAATGACTTACATTTATCACATTTTCATTACAAACAATGTTAAAGACATTGTAGTGAAATAGAGAAAGTTGACTGCTTTAAAAAGATTGGGAGGAAAAACAGGGACAAAAGAGTTAGATCCAGGCAACTTCACAATGTATGAATGAACACAAATCTTCACTCTGAATCACAGAATCAACTAGGCTGGAAGAGACACTTGAGATCGAGTCCCACCTGTGACCCAACCATCACCACGTCAACAGACCACGTCCAGTCTTTTCTTGAACACCTCCGGGGACAGTGACTCCACCAGGTACCTCCCTGGTCAGCTCATTCCAATACCTCATCACCCTGCCTGTGAAGAAATTCCTCCTAATGTCCAACCTAAACCTGTCCCCTGGTGCGTCTTAAGACTACAGTGAACTACAGTGCAAAGCTAAGATTACTTTTTCCACGTCAAAACGATGCACCAGGGCTCTGAAGGACTACTGAAGGTGCTCCGGAACCAGGCTGCACAACCCTCTACCTCGGATAATTCAACCCTGGACCAAACTGAAGATGAACCGGGTTAGCTCCCTGGTTAACCACACGCACACGCCAATACGAGGCACAGCAGCTCCGGAGCACGGGCAGACCCAGCACACCGCACCTGGACACCTCTGCCCGGTGGGAGAACCCCACAAACAGCCCTATTTAGAGCTTTTAATCTCGGCCTTCTCAGACCAAACCACAAGTTTCCCACTACGGAGAAACCACCCTTGCACTCGTACAGCCAGACTCAAGGCCCGGAGCCCCGCGCCCCCGGCCCCGGCCCCGGCCCACTCGCTCCTCACCCGCAGCGCCCAGCGCCGAGGGCCTTGCGCCGAGCGCTTCGCGGGGAAGCAGCCCCGCCTCCCCCCGCCCCCCGAGGGGCCGGCCAGGCCCCCTCCCCGCCTCTCCCCGCCGGTACCTGCGGTCACGGCCCCTCTCACATCCCCGCCGGAAGCGGCGAACCAAGAGGAGACGGGGGCGGGGGAGGCCGGAGCGAGCGGCGGGAGGGGCCGGTGCCCGTGCGCTCCAGCGCCATGAGCGGGCGGGACGGGAGGGACCGGCAGCGGCAGCGCAAGGCGAGGCGGTGTCCCGGGCCCGTCCGCCCCCTCCGCTCCGCGGTTCCGGCAGCGGCCGCCGGAAGGGGCGCGGCCCGGCCCCGAGCCCCGCCCGCAGCGGGTCACATTCCCCTTCCCGCAGCCCCGCCTCTCCCGGGCTGGCGGCATCCCCCGGACGGGTGCCGGCTCCCGGCAGAGTCGCGAACCCCTTTGCGGCCCTGCAGCTGGGGTAAGTCATTCCCGCGACCCACCCCGCGCGGCGCCCCTGCCAGCGTCCGCGCTGCGCAGATTTTACACTCACAGAAAATCGCACAATCACAGGATGGTTTGGGTCGGAAGGGGACCTTGAAGATCATCCAGTTTCAACCCACCCTGCCGTGGACAGGGACACCTTCGACTAGATCAGCTAGCTCAAAGCTCCATCCAGCCTGGCCTTGAACCCTTCCAGGGATGAGACATCCAGAACTTCCCTGGACAACCTGTTCCAGCTCCTCATCACCTTCACAATACGGAATTTTTCCTAATATCTAATCTAAAGCATACCCCCTGCCACTTTTTACCATTCCCTCTTGCCCTGTCACTACATAAATAGTCTTGCCCCATGTTTCCTGTAAGTTCCCTTCAGGTACTGGGAGGCTGCAATTAGGTCACCCAGAAGCCTTCTCTTTTGCAGGCTGAAATAAACACAAGCTGTTTGCAGTAAGGGAGAGAGACATTTTACTGGGCCAGGTAAAGGGAACGGTTAATGAATCGGTTTAATCCAGGTCACCCACTCTCAGCACGTGCTTTACAACCCAAACTGCTTTAATCTCATACTAAGTAAATGGATAAATACAGTTAGACAAATATTTGTCCTCAGCACACAGCAAGGAGTCTTTGAAACAGTCATAACAAGCATCAGGCTCAGAGGGTTCTTTGGTTTCGTCAGGACTATCTCTGAGTATGCTTCAAGCAGCTGCCTTATAACACTAAGTCTGAACAACCAACACTGCCAAAATACCTGTGGTAGCTCTGCATGGAAGATGCAGCTCTGCCTCTTTAAACAAAAGACGGTTTTGTCACATTCCTTAGTTAAAGCAGTTCCTATTTTTTTAGCCTTCTCAGCATTTATGTTGACATTATCCTAGTCTGCACAAGCAGCTGCTTCATTTTTGCTAAACCTGGAAAGACCTGGAAACAAAACCAATCTTGGCTTTCCCTTGTGGGATACCCGTAACAAAGCCACTCCTCATCACTTTACCTGCCTGTTATATCTCACTCTGTCACAAAAATCAAATTTCTACACCACTCAAAGCACATGGATAAATGTTAAGCCTATTTTATTCTCTAAGGCAACATTCCATTCCCCATTATAAAACTAATCTAGTATTCTTGACATGAACTTTGCACTTATAAAATAGTTTTGTGTGTGTGTATATAAAAACATACTTTAATATAGAAAGGCTGCTAAACAATTTAGAGTCATTACCTAAGTAATGACACAGTAGGACACTGGCTTTTCTGTGGTTTACCAAAAGATACCAAAACTGTGAAGTCTTTGAAAAAGTTAACAGCTGGTGAAAATGGTTTCTCAAATGGATTAAAAAATTAAAACCTGTACCACCTAAACCAGTACAGTATAAACAGAAGTATCTAAGTACTGATAGCTAGGTTCAAAGTTTAAAGGAACTATAAGAACTACATGTGCCTGTGATCATGCCAAGTGCTGATAATGTGTATGTGTACATATTCCTGAGTTAAACAAGAAGCAAGTCAATTCAGTCTTCCCTTTCCACTCTTGTCTCCCTCTGCTCTCCTCCCTTCAGAAACACCTCTCAGCCAAGCTAAAACAATAATGAATAAATACCTGAAAATATTAATTGGACTCCTCCAAGCATTTTAGACCCTTGTGGAACTTCAGTCATTCTGTTAATCTCCTTCCTTGTGTTTCTTCAACTGCTAGTTCTGCTTAACATACATACATCTGTTCACACAAAGTATGAGTTCAAGTGCTTCAATTTGGCACAAAATTTGGCACACTAAATACTTACTTTAAAGCCAAGGGTTGTGCTCAGTAATGGAAAATACTCAAACCATCTCAGAGTAATTTACAACAGCACAGTATTTCAGGCATGTTTGCTGAGTATCTGGCAAGAACTCCAAGCATGAGAATGTTGGTAATCTGCCTAACTTAAGCCATTCTCATAGTGCAGTTCATCTGTGCAAACCATCCTTACGCCCAAGGAATTTCACGAGAGAGGTCAGTGTAGGTACTTCTGCATGGCTATGGACAGGATTTTTCAGGGCTTAGTATCTCCTATGTGTATAAACCTCTTGTAAAGTTTAAAAGGGCAAAGAGCAAAAATACAACCTCAGTAAGCTCTGACAGGGTCTCTGGTGACCACTTCCCTGCTGTGTTTCATGAAGACAGCTCAGTAGAACAAAGAAACCATGTCTGTGAGTCTACTTGTGCAACATCTGCAGTGTCACTTACAAGGAACTTCAGGGATTCTGCTTAAGACTTGTAGAACAAAACTCACAAAAATCAACAGGAATTTTTTTTTTCTTTTGACACAATGAGATTTTTGTCTTTAACACTCTCCCCATATGAACTGTGTTGTTGAGATAAATATGCTTAGGATTGATTATGTCCCAGACTTTCAACAATACCAGTGGTGTTAATGGCACATTTGCCTTTACCACAATGCTGCTGCCTCAGAGGCCTAGCTCCTAAGATGCACAAGACAAGAATAGATAGCTGAATTTTCTTGCTAACAACATACAGACTCCTTATCCTACCTACTTAAAAATCAGAGATGCCACATGCAGAAGTGAAAGCCTTCCTAGTTTTCTGGTCTTATCTTAGTACATTGCATTAATATCATCAATACCTTTACAAATAAAATTGCAGTAAAAAATCCATACCCATCTTTTCCACTGCATACATTTAATATTGAGGAGCTAGTTTCCTTGTTTAAAGATAATTTTGAATTTTGAGTGGTAGTTATATCAATGCATCCCTGTTGTGGTTTGATGCTGGCTAAGTGCCAGGCACCCACAAAAAACCCATCTACTTAGTTCCTTTGCTATAGCAGAGGAGAGGGAATTGAAAACGTCATTATCATGAGTTGAAATAAGGATTATTGAAAAAAAAAACCACTTTAAGGCAAAACAGGTTTAAAACTTAAACAGTATACAGAAGATTTATTATTAACAGAATTAAAAGTAAAAAGGGTAATGAGAACCAAAGCAAACTTTCAGAACACCTTTCTTTCCCAGTCCCTCCCTCTTTCCGCCGACGGTGCAGGGAAACAAAACATGGGGTTTTGGTCAGTATTCCACTTCTTAAAAATCTTTCTTCAGTACGCTTAAGGAAAAGACTTTCTTCTGCCGTGCTCTGGAATCCTTCCCACGGAAGACAGTTCTCTGCGAAATTTTAAAGCGCGGTTTTAACTTCCACAAGCAGCAGTCCCACCCGAACCTGCTGCAACGTGAGTCCCTCCCACGGGCCAAGTTGTTACAGTGCGGATACTGTAACACACGTATCAAACAAGGAGGCCTGTGGAAAAGAAATATATATGGACCGATTATTGATAGATGTTTCAGAGATGTTTATTTCTCCAGCTGCACCAAGTAGTTTTCCCACAGCTGCCCAGCGTGGGTCATTTTAGTTCATGGACTTTAGTCTTTTAAGGATCAGCTGTTCTAGATTGGAAGCGAAGGCTCTCTTCCACTATCTCTAAAAGCAAGGATCATCTCGAGTTCCTCATTAGATTACAGTTTTCAGCATCCACACGCTCCAGCGTGACTACTCTTCTTCATGGGCTGCGTGTGGATCTCTGCACCCCCCATGCACCTCATGAATCACAGGGAAACTGTTTTATTACAGTCCTCACCATGGCTCGCAGGAGAATCCCAGCTCCAGAGCTTGGAGCACCTCCTCCCTTTCTTTTCGCTGACTTCAGTGCTGTAGTGTTGGTTCTCCTCACGTGTCCTTACTTTTCCTTTTCCTCTGACTTGGAAGAAAGTTGGTGTCTGTAAGTTGCAGTTGACAGGTTGATCTCGTCTGGGCTCCGCATCGAGGAATTGCTCGCCATGTCTCTTGCTGATGGCTGTGTGGTCCTCACCGGCACCACACGGGCGGCTCCGGCCTCAGGAGAGCCCTGGCCGTGCGGTCCCAGCCTCGGAAAGGCCCCGGCGGCCACTGCTGGGATGGGCCCTGGTGGCCACCTCACCACCCCTCAGGAGAAGAAGAGAGAGAACTTCCCGTGGTTTTTCCTTTCTTAAATATGCCATCACAGAAGCGTTACCAAATTGTCTAATTGGGCTAGCAACCTGCCCATTGTCAGAGCCTTCAGTGATTGGCTCTGTGCTGGACATCGAAGTTTCGAGCAGCTTTTCTCCTGTCCCCACCAAAAACCAGGCTGTGTTAAACCAACACAGTCCCCTAAACCACAAATACATAGAATGAAACAGTTCTTAATCATAAATCCCACCATTAAAAAAAACCCCAGCCAACCAAAATCTAGCATGCACGCACACACGCACACAGACTCTAAGTTATGTATTTGCCAGTACCTGATACAAGGGGCTAGGAACTTCAGATGAAGAATGAGATGGGCAGTCACTGTAATTTTCCAAGCAACTCTTTCTACAGAAAGCTATTATGACAGACAGTAAATTAGACTGGTGACACAGACTTCTTTCTAGCTGTTGCCAC
The DNA here is from genome assembly GCF_017639235.1 of Corvus kubaryi. Taxonomy (NCBI): domain Eukaryota; kingdom Metazoa; phylum Chordata; class Aves; order Passeriformes; family Corvidae; genus Corvus; species Corvus kubaryi. The sequence goes on along the minus strand of NW_024580667.1, from coordinate 29,651,828 downwards.
TCGATGCACACCCAACTGTGGAGCAGTAAATCTTGAAATAAAAGCTCTAGCAAGTAACCAGAGTGCAGCAATGCAGGAACAGAGCACATGTTAACCCCGAAGACAGTTTGAAGTGATTCAAGCCCCAGCAAACATTTCTGCCAGAGAAATCTTCATCCTACCTGTGAGCAAACTTCAGTCCAATGAAGCCATTAAGACTACAGCCTGCTGATAGATACTGGTACAGGACAGCCGAGCCCTTTGTGGGCCAACTGATCTGTACCCATGCTTTTTCTGATAAAAAGCAAAGCTGCTATTTTATGAAAGGGTAATGGAAATAGTTTAGGTTTATGAATTGGAATTAGCCTGTGAAGCAGCTAAGTGTGTGGGAAACTTGATTTCTTCCCCACCCCATTTGATAAAGATGAGTCACAAACCAAGCATTGAGCTAGAAATAAATCATTTATTTTAAAACAATACAGGTTAATAAATATATTAGTTATCAGAAAACTTAATAGCCTTTTATAATTTACACAAGGCAAATACAACATGCCTATAACTATTTTTTAAAAAGCAAAGAGAGTAAGCTTGACTTGTAAGCCATTAACAAATCTATATATACATTATTTGGAAGCTAATAAAATAAACCATTTTTATGTAATCTGTAGTAACTATGTTGCAAGAGCATTGAAGCAACCAAACCTGACATTGTATTTTTGTTGCCAACTACCTCTTCCCCATATCCCATTAGAACTACTTTTTACATACCAGGAAAAAAAAAAAATAAAATAAAAAGAAGAGAAAGTTCCACAGTTGAAAAAAAATTGACTTAAAAGTACCCCTTTTGTGTAACATTTTCCACTCTATAGAGCAACTGTCTAGGGAGGGGTATGGACATGGGAGGACCCAGCACAACCACAAACAATAAAGAAACTCCAAACTTCTTTGCAGCTTTAAAAAAAAGATTTCTTAATCCGTAACATTTCAACACTGCTGTCTGATACACTTGGGCACTCGTAATGACAACTGTTGACAACATTGGTGCCTAACACAATACACACTAAAATTCTGCATTCTGTAAGCCCACAGATAGCACCAAAGAATTATTACAAATATAACAGGTAATAGATACACATTTGATAACGCTTGATTTAACAGTAAAACTTCAGCAGTTACACCATCTCAAGACAACCAAGGAATATCTGTAGAATCCTTGATGTCTATTTATGAAACAACAATGGGAGGGGGATACAATGTGCAAACAACTTCCCATTTAAAGCACCCCCTACTTATTAACCCTAAATTTCTTCAAATACAAACCCTGCATTTTTTAAAAATAAAATGAAAGCTAAACCTCACTTTCTAGTGTTTCGACAACTTAATCCAGTGTTTCCATTTTTCAGTGCTAGTTACTTCAGAAAAATACATATGTTCCAATATAAATGAATATTATTAATAGGAAGCCTCACTTGTCAAAGTGTGATATGACAGGTTCTTATTAATGTTAGTTGCAGCTCACTAATAAATAGGCTCTATTTACACATACAGAGTCCTGGAAAGTCAATACAGCAGATAATTTGTTTAGATATTTTTCTTTTTTACAGAAGTATTTAAGGTGTAACAAATGTGGGTTTTTGGTTGTATCAAAAAGGTTTCTATTCTTCTACTGAACATTTGAGGGACTTCTGTGTTTGACACCTAATAGAGATTGTGACTGACAAATGCAAATCCTCCATACACTGAAGGGATAATGATCAAAGAGCTATCCTCAAGTGAGTACCTAGTAAATACATTTGACAGAAGTCAGACATATGGAGTGAAGCGCCTTTCATATGGATTTGAACGTAATTCAAATGCATTCCACCACTGTAATGAGTCCACTTTTGGTATGTGTAGCCTCTCCCACTTCTACTTTGGAATCAGAACTGAAGTCATCTGGCTCGCAGCTATCAATGGACATAACACAAGGAGAACGTGAAAAGGGCAGACCCATGAGGGACGCCAGAGCTCAGGAGACAACTGTGCACATTTGCTCCCTGAGATGATGGAACTCAGATATCTGTGTTATTCAAAGTGCTTACTTGTCAAAGGGGTGGGGAAAAAAGGGGGAACAGCTAAAATTCAACTTCAACAGTGCCTCCTTTTAAATCAGAAAAGCAACGGGACTAAAAAAGGTAGGACACCTAGAAAGAGGAGGGCGTGGGATGGAGGGGGAAAGAATCATATCAACAGTGACAACAGAAAATGCTAATACATTTCTAAAGTTAGAACTGAACCAGATCCAGGTACAGCAGAACTTGAAGGAACACTGCTACACACTGAACACAGTAGCAAAAATAAAGCTTTCAGTTACTTAGCATTCAAGAAGTAAAAGGCTGCAGATACAAATGATGTGCAAGGCCACGAGAATTTCTTTCACCTTATGTGCTGGCTTTTGACATCTCCGTTTTAAACATCAAGGTTAACTAGACATTTCTAGAAAGCTCATCACAGATGAGGAGCAGCTGGGGAGAAGAGAAGAAAACTATGCTGACATTTGTCAGTGGTAACGATGGTCAGAGGACCGCAGAACACTGTTGCTACTTCATTCTTCCTCTGCATAGTGAGCACTTACCAAGTAAACTTTGTGTGGTGCAGAAAATGTCAAGGTTTAGACAGGGCAATCAAGTTATTTTGAATTCTAGCATTCACTAATAATTTGCATATGCATCTAACATACTAGACAGGCACTTTATAAATAATTAAGAATTTTAAAACCAACCAAGACAAACAAATATGGCCAAAGGAGGAATGAGACCACAATCATTTCCATTCTGACCTAAAGATATTCACAGAAGTCTTCAGAGACTAAAGGCTAATACAGAATGAACATACAACTCATGAACTCTGAAGGTGAATTTTGAAAAGATGACTGCTTCAGAAAACAGATAACATTGTTTTAAAAGGTAGGTTAGTACAGTGCAGTACCCCTATGTGCAATTAATTCCAGATTCAATCAAAGAAAAGGAAATTAATATGACAAAATATAACTGTTTGCTGAGAACCAAGACACCATCTTCCAATCAATAATGGACAGAGGCCAGTTTAAACAGATTTCATAGCCCAATTACCCTCATCTACAATTCTCAAACTTTCTAAAAACCTTGCACAATATTTGAAAATCCATGGTCTTTTCTCTCCTAATGCTACTCTATTCCACTAAGATACCCAGTTACTGTGTGCTGGCCTATAACAATGCACATTTCTGCCAACTCAGAGCCATTCCCCTGCAATACAGAGTTTGGCAAATAACATAGTAGGGCTCTTACTCCCTCAGAACAGTCCCTTCAGAATACTAAATCTCTTAGATTCACTTTCGTGATGACTGCTGCCATTAGTAGGGCTTATAGCATTCATTTTAAATGAAAATGGAGGCCGAGTTTTAAGGAAACATCAATTCAGGTCAACAAAAAACATCACGAGAACAGACAGTATTACTCCCCACTAATCAATGCCCATGTTCCTGTCAGGCAGCTACAAAGCTACATTTATGATTTCTTGATAAAGTGTTGTGAATTCTCTCAAATACTGTCTTGTAATCACACTGGGATTTTCTGTTTTTCTCAGGAGATGTTCTGATCTAGAGATGTTGAGTTCCACTGTACTCTTCCATTTTTGTACTTAATGGAAACAAACATTCATTGCTTTTCAAGCTTTCAACTTTTTTGATTCATGATGCTTTAGCTACCAAATATAAGTAGAACATGAAATTAACTATTTCATTCTTTAACATATCAATATTGTCTAAATGGTTTAAACTGAACTGTTCAGAGCCATCCCCATCATAGCTTAAGCTGTCTGTACTACTTATCAAAATATTACAACTGAACCATTCACACAGGTCTATGAATTACTGATCTGAATGTATGTCAGTTACCTAAAACTCAGTTCTCTGAATGCTTTAGTTTTTTCAGTCTTTAACCTCCTTTTTCCACGTTACAAGAGCATCAGACCATCTTTTTTGAGCTATGAGAAATCTCATGCTCTTCTCTCTCTTAAATTTCTTTTTTTTTGTGGTCCCTATTTATTAGTGGTTTCACAAAATGGTCTCCTGCATTTAGTCACTAAACTAAAATAAAGGTATGCTGGACTGATTTCAACACTCCTCCTCTTCCCAGAAGGACTATGAGTTTTTCAGAAGCTGTCAAGGCATCCAGGGCTTTCAGTTCAGGTTTGTAAATTCTTCCAAAAACATACGGTCCTTCTAGATGATTTATATGTTTAGAATTTGAATATAGTCCAATATTGTAGACAGTGAAATTGAATTATTAAACTGATACAGGCCATCTGAATCAAATACATCCACAGTTATGCAGTATTTTTTGATTGCAAAGGCACTGAAACACTTCTGAGCTGCTTACAAACAAGCCACCATGTAGGCAATGAGTCTGTGCAACATTTCTACATCCTTTGCAGTCTTTCTACCTGCTCCCAATTAAAAACTCTCAGATGAATGCAGTAAGTCTTAACGTGTGTAAGTTACAAAGAAAAACGCATACCTGGACACTACCATGAGCTGATAAGTAATTAGTGAAAGATATTTAAGGGTCCCCTGCTCTGTATAAAGAATTTAATTTAAAACTCCCGTGTCTTCACCGCACAGCAGACAAAGTTGCCAAGACAGTCACCAAAAAGAACAAATCTGCAGTCCATGATCCAACCAACATTTGTCTTAGAATTCACAACCTTGATGGTGAAGACATTGCTATACTGAGATTCACAAATTGTTCCACTTACTTTCCCCCCCTTATTTTAAGGTATACATCACTTATGATGAAAGGCATCAGATTGAGTGCATTAGAAACTGATGTCCTCTGCCCACAGAAATGGTACCTCAGAAGACATAATACAAGCTTTCACATAGGTCTGTCAGAATATTCACAGAGCTTTTCTGATGGACTACCTTTTACAGTGAGGAAATACATCGGTCTCTATGCTGACTCAATCAGTAGTTCCAATTAAGGTCATTTATTGTGTTGACTGGGTTACATGGACAGCTGTTCCTTTGAAACTGGATGGAGGCCCCCAATTCATTTCACATAGGCCACCAAATTGTCAAAAAGTAGTTACCAACCTGAACCCTATTTGAAACAGTACCCTAGAAATGAACAGCTCTGCATCCTTCCCTGAGCCATCCAGTTTCCCCTCAAAAATATTTTAATCTGTCTTCATGTTAGGTTTGTTTAAATCTCCAATATTGAAGTTGAATTCCTTGAAGACTTGTATAAGAACAATTCCAATAGATACTGTGGTGAATCCACAAGCCATTCCCAAAAAATCTACAACTCCTACATTACTCCATTCCCTGAAAAGGATGGCTGAAGCCAGCAGGACTAGGGTGGTAAATACAACATAGTAGATGGCACCAAACACAGAGGAGTCAAAACACTCCAGTGCCTTATTGATGTATCTGAACTGAATGATAATGCTACATCCTAATACTGCCAGAAGTACCAGACAGAGGTACAGAGCCCTCTGACTTGATGGGTTATTGTGAAAGATATCTTGAGCAGCCAGCCCAATCCCTTTTGTGCTGGGAACAGTGAAACTGCCCAACAGAGAGCAAATACTGATGTAAACCATAATATTAGTAGGTCCATGAGCTGGAGCTATCCAGAAGATAAGCAGAAGCAGCATTAGCAGCACTATGCAGAGATAACCCACGAAAACTGGAAAACAAAAAGAAAACAAGAAAATATCAATGTGAGAACTCCTGGTCTTCTGAAGATTTTAGCAAGAAAATCATGTCCTAGCAGTGAACTTCAGGTATACATCACAACTAAGATTTGCTATTGAATATAGATCCAAATCACTGAGCTTCCAAAAATATTGGCATCCATGACTGAAGATGTTGTCACATTCTTTGGGAAAAACAAATAGTCATGTAGAAAATGACACAAACTGTTGCATGTTTGTAATGGATTTCAGATGTTTTTTTTTAATCTTATTCTCTTTTCCACCAGGACTATACTCCTTTAAGTCTACTATGACAGACAGAGGGATAACACCTGATTCATAAAAGGCTCATTAAGGCAGTGTGTGGACCCAGGAAAGAGCTTAAACATAAAGCTAGGTCCCACTAAGGACAGTAAGATGAGTAGGGACAGAACAAACATGAGGCCATAGCATTTACATTATACAATCAGTACACAGATAAGAGCAGTGAAAAACATTTCATGCTTTAGAGTTTTAAAGAAATATATAGCCAATTCCCTTTGTTCAGATTTAAATGGTAAATTTAGACCAAGGCATTTGTTTTCTTTTCTTAGTGTGCAGATTTTTTGAACAGCTGATGTTATTATGTTTGAGTTTCTCTCGCTTAAAGCAAATACAAGAAAAACAACAGGTAGCAGTTTAGCTCTTAAGCTAGAAAAATAAAAATGGGCCTGGAACATATTAGCACCAATATGTATCCTCCAGCAGCTGGTGAGACAGAACAGGCATTTCAGCATATGTCTCAACAGCCTATTTCTACATACCTTTATTGTGCAAAGAAATCTGGGAACATAACTGGTACTTAGTATAAACTTTTAATTAAAAAACCGTGGAGAAATAAAAGACAGAAGAAAGTCAGTATTTTTTTGTTTTGTATAAAAAAACTTAAATTGAGATCCTAGATTTATACTTTTCTTCTCTAAATAGCAAGATACACTTTTTCATAATGTTATAGAATTACAAGTTCAACTGGCCATTGTTCTGAGCTTGCTGTGCAGGATACTGTTTTCAAAAGTATCCATGTTTTCCTTTCTGCACACATGTCCCAATAAATATGACAAGTTCTAAGTAGAGCAGGGCATAGTTTTCTTACACAAAACCTGTACTGGTTTGCCTCTGGCATGTCATGATTTCTTCACAAGTCAATTTGCCTACCTGTTAGAAGTGGCAAGCCTCTTCCTCAAGCATGCTCTTGCTCAACTCAGAAAATCATTATGAATGAATGAAAAAACAAACTACCTGGATTTGTAAGCTTCTCTTCAAGCTCAGCCTGAGTCGTTACACTCTCAGACTTCGGGGAATGGATAATGAGAACAACAGACCCAGCGCAGCTCAGCAAACACCCCAGCTTGCCAAGAATGTTCAGTTTCTCTTTCAGTAAGTAAGAAGCTAAGATAGACCTTTGACAAAGAGGAAGAAAAATAGAAGTTTGACTACATTCTGTTAATAATGTTCTAACAGTGCTGTGCCATATGAATTTCCCTTTTAAAGGAATACTATCAAATGTTGATGAATTCTCAAAATGTATTTCTGACTTATCTGAGGAAAGATTCATCCATTTGCAGTTTTTCTCAATCCTTGACATCTCACCTCAGGAAAAAACCCAAAACAATACAACAAAACAAGACACAAACCCCAACAAAACTCCTAGCCGTAACACCCCAAAAACCAAAACCACATCACCCCCTCAAAACTGCCCCCAAAACAACCGAAACCCTCCAATCCAGACATCTGACCCCAAGGCAGATATCTACCCATTACCAAATTGGTGATCTGTCACAAAGCCCCATTTTATAGGTGCTTAGCAGTCATGAGATAAAAGTGACCTTTGGTTACAAAGATCCCAGGACTTGGCTCAGACATGTAGCCAACCAAAGTAAGCAAAAATATGTGGCCTAGGATAAAATAACAGGTGGCACTTAGAGCACCATCAGTGTGTTTCATAGTGATAGAACTAAAGACAGACATGAAGCAATGCCATCTACACTCTGAAGCAGGTGACCAGTGCAGTCACAGTTCAGCAGGCAACAGAAAAATCTCGAGGCAACGCACAGCTTTGTTTTTAAAGAGTTGTGCTTTTTCACTGCAGTAGTTCCACAACTGTAGTTCATCTATTCACAAAACATTAGTTGCATATTAAACTCCCTAAACTCACTGCCTTGTCTGTGCTTCCCACAAACATAACTTCCAAGAAGCTGAGGGCATGCATATGCACAGAACTCCCTTGATCTGGAAAGGGGCCAAATCCAATGAAATGAAAATCAGCATCAATAAACACATGTGGGCTGTGGATAGCAGGGTAAAGACTGTGAGACAGAAGGAAAGATCTACATAGTAAGGGAACTGTGAATAAGAGAATAGGCAGAAGAGTCCAGAGCAAACACAGAGAAGGGAGAAAAAAAAAAGTTTATCTGTTCCAAATCATAGTGATAGCTAAAGCAGAAGATACTCAGGAAAACCCTTCTTCACCACTGCCTCCTCCCAGCCCAGCTTTCCTGGGGAAAACAGGAATAGGTGACATTATAACACATCATGAACAGCCAGAAGCCTGACATTTCTCAGTGGACCTCCAGTGAGCACTAAGTCCATCTGACATTTTATTTAGTAATGACATCCAGATAAGAACAAGAAAAGCACACTCTTACCCAAATGGAACGCCAAGAGCTCCCAAGGGCGTCACTAGCACGGTTGGGACTGCAGTGTAGGCCAAGAAATTCCCTATTTGACCCAGTGCCACTGTCAAGAGAACCAGAAATAAGCCTTTAAACCCCTTTGTGAAAATAAGTAATCAAAACTTGCCCAATACTGTCCAGGAAAGACTGACCTAACTGGAAAACAGATGTTACAATTCACTTAGTTCTGTTAATTTTGCACTTAAACAAAATGGCTGGTATTTTTCTATAGTTTTTTGTTTCTTAATACAGGATTTATATTTGGCACACAAGACTATCCAAGTGGGCACAGTAAATAATCTCATTTGTAACTTCTCTTAGTTAAATATAAATACAAATATGAATTAGAAACACTTGTGGATTATACTCAAATATCTCAGTATTACACTCAAATATTTGTATGAGGAGGGGTAAAAATATATATAATCCATGGTTTCATCTTTAGAACGTGCATTCATGTAAAACAAATGTACTTGATTATAGTTCCCAACAGCAGTGTTACTTTTTGGGGGGAAAATAAAGACAGTGCTGAGGAACCTTCTAATGAAATACTATGCACATGCATAAGGGCTCTTCAACACACTACATCAAATTTTCACAATGCTATGTAACATCCGACCACTGTAAAAAGAAGCCACAGTACCAGCCTCAACCTTATTTTTCTTTCCTCCAGTAAAAGCAAATTCCAAGATATACCACAGTATTGCACATCACAGCTGTGATAACAGTTCAAGTGTTCAAGTTTTTGGCTAAAAAAGAAAAGCTGCATGGTTTTGCAAGTGCTGGCAAGTTTATAATAGGTCAACATACTTTCATAGTTACCGGGTCTGTGGTAACTGGCAAGAAGCTTGAGAACAAATTACATACAGCTCAAATTTCCAGTTGCTGTTAAAAGCCATTACAAGCATTTAAAAACATTTCAAGAATCCAAGATGTCTTTATGCTCAGGCTGGCACTGCCCTCAACTATCAAATATCGTTAGTATCATCCAATTTTTTACATCTGCAAAGCACTGTGCAAACATTAATTAATTTACCAATTTAGCTCACATTATTAGTAGAGCTGAAGACCTGTGTAACCTACAGGAAATATGAAGGAGACAAACAAACCTGCAAAACTGCAGAGTGTGGCAAAATTATACTAATTAAATTCACTGAGGCTTTCCCTGTGTGCAGGAGTGAGCTGGAGAAGTTGATGAGCAGCATTTCCAAGGCACAAGAGACAGTGGTGGTCGCCTTGTCCCTGGGAACAGAGTAACTTGGTTATCAGCCTCAGGTTGTTTTGAGATATATGTAGCAACTCTGGCATTATCTTCAAGGCATCTAAAGGCATTGGGGCAGATCTTGGATGGAGAATGGTGCACAGCTGGCACTCTGCATTTCTGCAGATTACATACATTTCCAAATGACTCTGACAAAAGGTTGCTTTTTTTGGAGGTCAGGTGTCTTAACTTTCTGTTGGAAGAACTCTTAACAGATGGCACCAACATCAATCCACAAAGTAGGTCTCTGAAGCTTCAGTCAAATGGAACATATTGTAAGGCACCTAAACTTACTGGAGGTTTTCCATACCACCATGGAGTAATAGTAACAGTCCCTTACCACCACAAATGACAGACCAGGACTAGTTAACACCAATTAAAAAAAGGATCTCAGTAATTGTTACCATCTACCTGATGATAAGGATCTTTGCTGCCAACCTATCCAGTCCCCTCTGAACAGAAATTCCTCATCAGATACATCAATGCTGTTAGTCAAGACCTGACTTCCATTCTTGAAGGCACACCAAGCTTTAAATTTGATAAACAAGTACCAGTACCCTCGGAGTTACTGCAACACAAAACCTGATGTGCACTGGCATGTCTCCATTAGCAAGGAGACCAGGAGTAGACCTGTACAGCAAAAGGTATCTATTCTAGGCATGTCAGGAGGTTTATTTCAGACTAACTTCAGCCTACTCCCGCTAACTTAATGTCTATTTGCAGCTCACATACATTAAGTATGTTCCTAGAATTCATTTTCCAACCTAGTTTCATTTAAAAGACCAGGTCAGGAGCTCCAGCTCTGCTATGAAAAGTGAAATACAGCCCAATCTGTGGTGACAACAGGAGGTTAGCTTCACATGTGTTCCCCATCTGCAATAAAACACCAATGCAGATGTTTTCACAATAAGAACCAGCTGCATCTATGCTGCTATCAAAACCCGCACTGAAAATAATTAATTAGCCAATTAATTACTTTAATGCTCATTGAAATACCTGTACACATGCTGCAATCACTCTTTTGACTACAGAGTAAGGTAAAATCCCTTAGCAGAATCTACAGCCCTTCCTTTGAAGTCTTCAGTAATCCAGTGGATCCCAGGGCCCCCAAACAGTTGGGCAGCATTATGCTGAGTCAGCATGCCAACACAGAAACACTTATTCACCATCTGAACAAATACCATGAGAACAAGTTGATAAGAGTTTATGTGGATTTTGTTAGTCGTCCAAACTCCAAATTCTCTGCTTTAGAAAATTACGTAGCTGTTATCATTTCACCCAGATAAGCGGGGATATTGCTAATTCCACAAGTAACACCTTTCCCCAAGTAGCACCTTTCTCTGCATCCCATAGGTGCCTACCTGGCCCTTGCTATTGCTGTTTGTGACTGTGCTGCCATTCTGAGTCTATAATATCCACAAAAAAATTTTTCTTGATCACTTCTTCAGTAAAGCTACTGAGGTTTTGTTTTTAAATACCTGCATCTAGCTACTGGAAAAAAGCCAAGTGATACCATTCCCTTCAGCTGTTTTGCCTTCATTCAATTCAGTCAGCTCTTTTAAGCATGAAATTGTTTTCTCTGATTCACCAAGATAAGTCCTGTAATAAAACCTCCCTTATTTTAACTCCTCCTGCTCAGAGATTACAAATGGGAGCCTCAGGAATGATAAACAACAGTGGCTGATGCATAGATTTACTTCTACTTAGGCAGTAGTGATCCTGTCAGGAGTGGAAGCTGACAAAGAAATACTTAAACTCGGGTTAAATTAGCTGAGAACTTTCTTCTGAAGCTCTGTCTGCTTCTACACTTCCTGTGAACTTTGTCCTTCAATGGGATCTATCAGTTTTCATTCCTTTTGCATAGTTTTAAGATAACAAAACCAAGAATCAGAGACTTACCTTGCTACCACAAAACCAGGGGCACAACTGGACTCATATACTTCTCAGAAACAGCATCAGAACTTTCCAAATAATTTACAAAAGGCTGGATTAGAGTCTAAAAGTGGGGTATGATTCTAAGCTTGTGGGTAGAACTCGGGCTGATGTGTAAGAGGAGAAAGCTAGTTGCTCCTCATGCTCCAGATTCACATCAGAGAATGAACTTGGTGTTAGCAGAATTTACAAAGATATTAAGGGTAAAATTACACTGATCTCATATCAGCACCACAGAAGGCTTTGCATTAATCTTGTAGATTAAAAGCAAAACTGAAACTGTATCCGTTGAACTAGAAACCAAAAGAGGTTTTGTTTTGTTTTTTTAACTGAGGCTGGTTAAATGCTTTCTGATGTAAAACATAACGTGCTCAATGAGCCCTTTTGTGTGCAGAGAGACAATTTTTAATTCAGCTTTGACTTTTATTAAAAACTGAGCAGGCCAGTGCAATGCACAGACACAAACCATGCAGGAACCCAGAGTCAGAGCAGTGTGTGGCTGCCAAGGGCTGCAAGTACCAAATGGTTTGGAAACGTGGAAAGATGTCTGACTCATGTTTGTACCAGCTCTTTGCCTTTGCAAACACCACCAGGCATGGTAGCCATGGCAGAAGTTTACTAAAAGTGCAGTATTTCTAGGGATGGGAATTTCATGACAAGTGAATATGATATTCAAGATGAAAACACGGATTTCCTGATGTCTCATATCACCATCTAAGCAAAGTTCTCTTAAAAAAAAAAAAAATTCCAACCTTTTAAGATACTTACTTGCAATAGTGCCCGACCACCATACTATATCAGTTAAGTATGAAGTACCTGGAAGTATAGGAAAATGTATTAGAATATTGGAACTATGAACCAACAGTCTCAGTTATTAAGGACCTTCATCTTAACCCTATTCTTCAAGGCAACTGAATGTGAGGTAAAAAAAAGAAAAAAAAGAGAGAGAACAATTTTGGATTTGGCTTATGTTTCCAAGTAAGACCTTCTTATGATGATGTGTTAGTCAGAAGTTCTGGTTTGCAGTTTGAAGTACCTATGTGACACTAATACAGTATTGTGTAGAAAAGCATCTAAAATGTCACCAAATGCTTCTGAGGGTGGCATTTAAACATACAAGCTAGAACCACTTCTAGGAGAACTGGAAACCTATGGAAACAGAACATGATTTGGCTCAGTAGGTCTGCTAATACAACCTTGGTGAAATTGTACTGGAAAAATTGTAGCCGAGAAATTGTTTTGGCACACAGGTTTGGCACGACCATAGTGTTGCTTGATCCTCCTGCATTTAAGCATTGGAAAGTGCTACAGCTGAATCCTCTGAATTCCTGACAAAGTGCCCCGTTTCAGAGAGGAGTAAAAACTCTGTACTGTCCTTAGTGCCTCCCAAGCTGGAGGATGATTATTTTCACTGCCAGAAGGCTCTTGCCTTGGGATGTGCATAGGTGGAGCCTGTGCACCACATAAGTTCTGCTTCTATAGAACATCAAAGCTCATGACCACTTCCTAAACTAAAGAATGGCATTCTCTAAGCACAACCTTGGCATCAAATTATGCTCCTATGTTTTGCTCCTCTTTCTAGCAATACATCTCTGCATTCTTTGGGAAGATGCCCTCTCAAAAGCTGCTGGAGCAGTAGGCAATATTGTACCTACTCTGAAATCCCAAATGGAAGAAAAACACAGTCATCACTAACTCTGGAGACATATAAAGTATTAAGTGTTTGGAAATCACACTATACAATTGAAAAGAGATGAAAAATGACTAATGAAAATGGCCAGCTTTAGAGTGGGTGGAGTAATTTTTTAGACTTTTGTTATTGCATATAAAATAAAAACACTGTTGGGGGCAGAAATTATAGAAAATATTGACTCAAGTAAGGTAAGTTTGCAAAATATTTGTCACCCACTGCTGTTTCTAACTAGACAAGGATTGCTAATTACATCAATACTATATTATTGATTCAAGAGAGAAGACAGAAGAGACATGAGTGCTTCCTTGTTAATTATACAACACCTGCTGAAGACAATGGAAAAAAGACATCATCTGACACTGGCCATCTCGGACTCACAGCTCCAACTGCTAGATTGAACCCCACTACTTCGTAACACAAAATAGAGAGGACCTGGGTATTTTCCTGGATACCTCCTCAATGAGCATGCCAATAGAAAGTACTATGAAATGCTCAGCAAGATGCACAAGCACCAGTAATATCTTCAAAACAGGAAGTTTTACAGCTGCTGGCACTGAGAAAGCAGGCACACGCCCACCACTCACTTAACCCAGTGCTCCACTGAAAGCTCTTCAGGAATTAGTAGACTTAAAATCGAAACTTCCTCCAGCTGCCTTGGGATGCAAAGTTATTTCTTTCTCTTGTGTTTTCTCATTGTTTCCCTTACAAAAAAAGACTTCTATTAATGATGCAAATGTGATCTCTCTGTGGACAATCAAAATGGGTTACAGTCATCTTGGAGGGAAAGGGGAGACTATGCTTGCAAAACAAATGTTTGTCTGATGCCCTTAACTGTAAGGTCACTGCAGAAAAAGCAAAACGAACTTTTCAGATCAGGCTGCCAGGTTGTAGCAACATAGTTCCAAGCTTGCTTTGCTCCACTGCATTCACCATGAACATGCTAGACGCAGCAGGCATTGGAAATGCAAGTACAAATATATATACATACATATGTAAAATATTTATTTGTATGTTATTTGTATGTGTACATATATGTACATATTTACATACGTCAAATATATACAGAGAAAATACCTTGTCCTGGTCACTGAAAACAATTTTTCATAAAAAAGAGTTCCTAGAACCTATGGACACATGCTCATACACAGACACCATCACCTACAGAAACAAATGGCTATTACCCACAGCAATTAAATTCAAAGGCCTCATGCAACCTGTGTTTACAGTCTTCCCATTACACAAAAGCATGAGACTAAAACCAAATAAATTTTTAAAAATAGCATTTTCCTATATTCAAAGCATGAAGATGCAACTAGCAAATGCTGTTCAGCTGCATGCTTTGGGGAGTTCCAATTTCAAAATAAAATACAGAAGATCCTCACACTTGTGAACTTACAGCTTTGTTTTGGCTAAACTCTCTAGACAGTACAGTCAGTTCCTGAATATGTTCACCTCAGGAAATAATAACGAGGCATGGGATTTCAGTATGAAAAATATAAGAAATAAATTATTTCATGTTACTGATCTGTCGCTTCTCAAAAAGTGGAAACCACTATGTGACTGATACAACTTGTGTGTGTCTGTGGAAGAGCTGGAATAAACAAGTGACAGGATATGCTGGTGCTGTTCATGGCAAGAAACTAGCTAAGCCACAGAAACTAGTAGTAAAGTCCCACAAGTACACGAAAAAGAGGAACCTGTGGATGGACAAGAGTGCATACAGCACACAAGTCCCCTGTATCACAGCGTGACAGACCAGCGCGCTGTCCATACATCGGGAAGCTGTTGCTGATGCGCATGTTAACAACCCCTCGCTGCTCTCCGCCGCTAGTACATCCTGACTGCCGCCTCTCCGCTCATTTATCACCTCCCTTGCGCCTCGACCCAGTCATGGACCTCTGATGTCAACCACGCTTAAGGTGACAAACTGAAGCCGGCTCCCCCAGTCCAGACACCGGGAAGGCGTCCCCCGCTCCAGGCGACACGGCCACCCCCCTAACACAGGCTCTGACAGGAGCCGGGGGTGCTCGTCCTCCTTGCCCCGCGGGGCGGGCCGGGTGCCTCGGCAGCCCCCCCACTTCCCGTCCTTCGCTCCGGGCCGGCCGCCGCCGCAGCGCGGGGAAGGGCTGCGGGGCGAGGGAAGGAAGCGGCCCCGCGGGCGGCCGGGCTGCCCCGGGGTGGGGGGAGCCGTCCCGCACGGTGTCGGGGCCGAGGCCACGCACACCTGGCAGGTTACCGGGGGGTCGCGGGGTGCGGAGGGAGGCCGGGAAGCCCCGGGAGGGGCGCTCCCACCCGCCACCACCGCAGCGCCGGGCCCCTACCTCTCCCGCGGGCCCGCACGATCCCCTTCTTCTGCAGGACGAAGGTGGAGCCGTTCACCAGGCTGGAGACCACGGCCACGCTCAAGCCCAGCGACACGGCGGCGGGGCCGGGGCTCTGCGCTGCCCCCTCGCCCGCTGCCGCACCGACCGCCATCCGCATGGCCCCGCCGAGAGCTGCAGGCGCGGCGGCTGCCCGGGCCCAGCGCTCCCGGC
>NW_024580667.1:29532878-29635603 GCF_017639235.1 Corvus kubaryi | reverse complement strand
CCGGGCGGGGACCGGCGGCAGCCGCGGCTCCTGGCGCCCGTCCCGCGCGGGGACGGCAGCAGGGTGACGTCATAGCAGCGGCATCTCCGCCCCGACGGCCGGTCTGGCATCGCGGCTCCGTGCCGCCCCTCTCCCCGCCGGCACCGCGGCGGGCGAGGCGGCCCCGCTGCTGTCGGGGGTCCCCGGCGTGCGGAGATACCGAGCAGAAGCTCGGAGCTGCGAGCGTCCACGGGCAGGGGATGCGGGACGACCTGCAGGGAGATGTGGAGACCGGGGGGAGAAACGTGCACAGGGATGTGGAAGGAGAGGGGGATGACAGCAGGGCAAAGGATGCGGAAAGACAGAGGGATGGATGCGAGAATAAGTGCAGAGGGGTATGGTCTGCAGGACAGACGAGTCCCACCGGGCCAGTGTTTCCGGTGTGGGAGCAGCACTGCTTTGCAGCGCTTTCGCTTTCCCGTGGGGTTTCCAAAATTCATGTCGGCTCCCCAGTCCGCCCGAAAGCGTGGGGTGTTGCGACGGCAGGGCCAGGCGAGAGTCAAGGCTGCCATTACAGCCCCCACCGTGACCTGGAACTGCGGCTCCGTCCACCCTGCCACCGTCCAGGTCAATATGAGGGGCAGAGCTGGACAATCAGCAAGGCACTGTGTGGCTACACTGGGAAAGCTTGGCCTCTGCCAGGAGTCATGCACACTGCCTGAAAACTGGGATACATAATCACTCCCGCAGTAAATCCCAGAATCTACATTTATGTCCAGGAAAAAGTTCACTCTCTTCTAATGGCACAGGGCAAGGTCAGATACTCAAATTTATGAACCTCCTCTCTCAGCTATCATTCAGGATCTTCCAGGTTCTGGGAGGGCAGAACATAAGCCATCCTCCCATTGCAGAGAAGAGCTGGAGATCCCTCTGGTAGCAATACAGCTGGGCCATCACAGGGCCACAGATTTCTTTGAGAGAACTCAGTCTGTCAAAGATGAAGTGCTGAGCTGAAAGTAATCTTCCTTGCTCAGCAGAAATATTTTGTAGCAGGTATCTCACTGCAGTTCTTACCATTTCCAGATATATGTTGAAATAAATCAATCCATAATGGATTCCTGTGGCAACATCCGTCTAAGGAAATGACTGATGGTATCTTGGCTTAATATAAATGAAAGTGGACGTTTTTGTAATTTTTAACAATTGGTCATGGTTCTTAGCATATATTTTATCATTCCCAGGAAATATGAGAAGAGAATAGAGGAAATAGAGAAGAGGCAAACTCTGGGAAATATTTCACTTGTCTGCATATTTCTTCATTTGCCTACACTGCTTGAGGCAGCTGTCCTAGGAAAGCACAGGAACGCTGTGATATGATTTTCTAAGGTTTAATGGCAAGATATGTAATACTTACTGCAGTAGTGCCCATATTTTCACCTAGGTTGTTTCATCAGGTCATTGTATCAATACTGAATGCGACGGAAGAGAGGATTTATCCTTGTGAGACTCACAAGACCTGCAAAATGAGTACACAGGAGGTGGAAGAACAGTTATCCATAGCAACCCTTGGAAACAAAGATAGAGGTGAAGACAAATACAGGCTAATTATAAATATCCATTTCTGATCTATATACAGCCTAGTAACATGTACAGAAAAAATTATTACAGGAAATAATTTATGCTTGCACAGAGAAATATTATATATATTTAACAGCCTTTGCATCTAATTATCAGGCAAGTTTCTAAACACAGCTCAAACCTGGCCAATTTTTATACTCAAAATCTCTCTCTGGTGTCGTTGAACCAAGAGAAAAGCAGGTACCAGAGATCTCAAGAAAACAGTTTATTTCATTCCAGCCATGTCATTTTAATATCCTACTTATAAATCTCATATATGCCTTTCCAAAATATGTATTTGGATAGGTAATTCTAAATATACTTAATCTGCCTTATTCAGTTAGTTACTCTTGCACTTGCCATATAATAGGTGTAGTGTTCCTAAGGATTAGTCATAGTCTAAAATAATAAGCAAGAGCTGATAAATATTAAATTTGCAAGTATCTTGAAAAACAGAGCCTGAATTTACCTGATATCTGCATTTTTAAGTTTTCAAACAATTTCGACCAAGACATAAAAGTACCTCAACGAAAACAGCTGTTATCATTAGTTGAATGGAAATTAGATGACCTTTTTTACACTATTACATATACACCACATATAAACTCCTTAGGTCCATCTAGTCTTCTGGGACTGAGTTTCATTGTGATAGCATCATTCCTCCTGCCCAAGCTGTGTCATCATGCATTGCAAAATAACAGGCTTTGGGTTAGTTTGACTTTGCAATGCTCAGTATCACTGATGTCATATCAGCCTGATGTCTCATGAACACACAAAATGCATAGGAGGAACCTCAGATTTATGTGGCATTTCCTCCAAAAAACTCTGCTCCCCTCCATTAGCGTGGGTGTTTAGGGGCAGCCAAGAGGTAGGAGGAGTATTTATTAGACTTTTGTTGGTCTCCTGTCGAAAGGAAGGGATGAGTGATTGAGGTAGGTTGGAGTTAGAAGTGAGTGAGCAAAGTTGGTAGAGGTTACACCATTTTTTTGCAGGGGCAATGGATGTTTTCTGATTAGGATGTTTTTTTCCCTGATTTTAGGCAGAAGAAAAATGCTTGTGCCTAATCTAAAGGAATGTATTGCTTCCTTTGTAATGTCTTGGATTCTCCTCTTATGTTTGGTTTATGTACAAAAAAAAATTTTGTTTTTTTGTAATTAAAACAGTTGTTGGGCTGTTCTATCAAGGCTGGAGGAAAATCAGATAATTCTGTATCTGGCATAGAATGGAAATGCAGTAACTGAACCCAGAAGATAATCTGAAACTCCTTATAAAATAGCTGGGAGAGCAGGGTGGAAGTTTACCAACAGCTCTATCAGACCCTGAAGCAACAGCAGTAAATCTCCTTGGCAGAAGCACTATAAAGATCCACTGTGCCAGCAAATGAAGCAGTAGGAACTGAGACTGCAAACTAACAGCAAGAAGACAGTGGCAAACCTACTTTTCCAGCTCTGGAGAACCAAAGACCAAAGTAAGGGCAGTTATATGAAGACAGTGTAATGGTCCACTGAATCTAGGCCTGAAAAAGACCTATAAATCCTCTATAGGGAGTCTTGATCAGTTGCTTGGAGTATAAAATGTGGCTTTGGTATAAGTGGGACATCACTGGTATGGGTGGTCCTGCTTTGGAAAGGAAGGGACTTGAACCTTTGTTGTAGTCCAGCCCTTGATCTGCTATGGGCATCCATATCTATGGATGGGAGAATGAATGAAAGCCTGCTGAAAGGTACTGCTCTGCAAAGATGGGTCCTGCCAGCTTTTTGGCTCTCTATTCTATTAACAAGGACTTCATTGAGTCTTTGGGCCCAGATCTGGGCTTTTAAAGTACAGAGTGATCTTTGTGAAATGAAATTGTACTGCTGAGTTCTACTGCACTGTTGACACTGGCCACAAGACTGGCTCCTCTGGAGCTGGAACTAAAAATTAAGCTCAGCCTTGACGTCTGAGTTTGGTTGTCCAGGACTGCAATGAAATGCTGCCTTATACCCTATCTGCAATGTTGAGGTCACACAAGCTTCTGTGGCATCTCTGTCCTGTGGGTTACAAGAAGAAAGGTAGCCCTTGGCGTACACCAGCTCTCTTCAAGGACAGGCCAACAGGCTGCAAATCAACACAACTCGGTGCCGTCTTAAGCAGAAAAGTGAGGGGCGGTTTCATTTTTCAAAGGGTCCAAGGCTGATGCAAGGAAGCTTGTTAGTGATGTGCAAATCCAGAAGTCTGGTCTGAATGAGTAATGGAGGCTTGCTGCCACTTTTGCCCATGGAAAACAACATCTCTGCTAGATGACAGTGGCCACACATAATTCTGGGGGTTTGGAGAACTTCAGCATCCTGAAAAGGTGGTGCAAACTGACTTGAGGCTATTGACACAGGAAGTATGACAAGATGACTGCAAACAAACCATACCCTTTCAGTTTTTCTGCAAGGAAAACAGATCTCTTCAGAGAGAACTTGTCCTTTGTGCAGCAGGCAGAAGCTAGACAGCTAGTTCTGATACGTGTGCATGATCATGCTGCAGAGAATCCACATTAATTAACATCATGCCTGCTCATATTTGCTCTGCAGAAACTTCTAGAATCCTCTATGACTAGGGAACACAGAAGAAAAGCAGAGATTTCCCGGTTAATCTTGTAGCAGATGCTATAGTTCACCTACATGAACTGCAAACTCTGATCAGGACATTCTTTTCTGTGCTGATTTCCAAAAGTCGAATACACAGTCTTAATGTGATGAGTACAGTGTATGTATATCCAGCTCCATTTCCTCCTGTATTAGGAGTGTGGTAAAAGTCCAGCACAGTATTTTAGCGTGAACCTTTAGAACTGGTCTTCCAAGGCATGGTCATCACAATCCTCCTACAGTCCCCCTGGCTTTATCACAATCTCTCATGTGAACAATTTGCCTATCTTTCCCATACCTTGTCTGTTAAATAGGTAAACAGATATTAATCTTCTGTTAGAGCTAAAGGGAGTTCTGGCCTGCGTTTCAGGCTTACAGATGTTGTCTGTATGTTGTTATAAGCTTTGACATGGTGATCTTCATTGCTTCATAAGATGCATACCTAAATAATGTGTAGTAATCATTGAATCACCTGTGGTGGAAGTCTCTTCCTGTTAAGACGGCCAGCTGCTGAATACCATGAGTGAAGACTACATTTTAGGGTATACCTTGGAGTCTTGAAGAATTAAAATTCTCTCAAGTGAGGAACATTGGAGGCACTCCTATTAATCAAGTAAACTCACTCGTCAGACTTGCTGGGTAGTTCCAACAATGTATGTATGGATTTTCTACTATATTGTTCTTCAGCAAAACATCTCTTGTAGCAAACACCTCAGGGAATATTGCAGTCAGCTGCCTGTTCAGAGATCAATCTTTGTACCCTTGAGTGCATCCTGTATTCCAAAGCTGGAATGTCATGATAAATTTTATTTTTGTGTGGGTGCTTTTGAATGGGATTTCAATGTTCAATATTGTTGGAAAACTGAAAATGCATTGCAATGTATCTGAACTGGATTTTTTTTTCTTCCAACCAAACAATACGATACCATGAAAATGGCCCCTATTTAATTGCTTTCCTCTTGAAGCTTCACTTTCAACTGACCATGCATTTACAAACTGTAAAGCCATTGTGCTCCTGGGACCCAGTTATTCAGTGCCAAGTGTTTACAGTATGCCACCATAGTAATATGTTCTATTTACTAAATATGTACCTTCCCAGCAGCAAGCTACATCTGCAACATCACTCACCATTGCATCTGAGAGCACAAAGAAGCAGTCTGCTCTGGGAGAACAATGCTGGGATTCCCAGCTAATGGCCTTAAACAGAGTTCTAGCTGAAGAAATGATGATAGGCGGATGCAAACTGCTTCTAGGGAGAGTCTACCAGTCAGTGCATGATGTAGCTACAGATCAGGGCAGCTGCAGACACAGCTACTTCAGTATTGAGTATTTGTTGTGGTTTAACCCCATCCAGCAATGAAGAACCACATAGCTGGGGTGGGAAAGAGAATCAGAAGAGTAAAAGTGAGAAAACTCATGGGTTGAGACAAAAACAGTTTAATGGGACAGAAAAGGAAGAAAATGATGATGACGATGATGACGATGATAATGATATAATAATATATAGAAGAGGTGTTGCACAATGCAATTGCTCACCCCTCGCTGACCGATGTCCAGTCACTTCCCGAGCAGTGACCCTGGGCAACTCTCCCTAGCAGTTTATATGCTGGGTATGTTGCCCTATGGTATGGGATATCCCTCTGGCCAGTTCAGGCAGCTGTCCTAGTCCAGCTGTATCCCCACACAACTTAATGTGCTACTCCAACCTTCTTACTATCAGTGCATGATATGCTGAAAATTCCTTGACTTAGTATCAACACCACTTAGCAAGGACTAAAAAACCTGTGTGTTACCAACATTATGCTCATAATAAATTCAAAATACAGCACTATACCAGCTACTTGAAAGACAATTAATTCTATCCCAGCAGAAACCAGGACAGTATTTAATATTTAAAACAGAGTTTAATATTTAAAACATCTGGTTTAAGAGTTGTAATGAAAGGCAGCTGTTGTAGATATTGACCTGTGCTGGAAGGAAAACATTTGGCATGAGGTTAATCTCATTGTGCTCAGCAGATGTTCAGTGTTGTGCCACAATCATTGCACATGCTGATCTGCACCTTTTAATAAGACAAGGCTATATTTATTTATTAAATGTGACATTAGGCAATGTCAGAATGGTATTGCCACCTTCTAGGGAAATGTATCTATCTTCTCTAAATCCTGTCAAGGTCTATATGGAAAAGTAATTTTGCACAGTAGTTAAAGGACCTGTTATGGGATAGGTCAATATTAATGCCTTGTTGTACATCATGGATCCTAACAGAATTGGGGTTTTAGTGATGACTAAAATGTTTGGGTTGAGTTTGGTCTGACTTCAGGCAAAGCAGCTGACAGGAATGCTGACTACCTAGGTGAAACTGGAAGTTATGATTCTTGTCTTTAGCACATGAGGTACAGTGGATGTGGAACAGCTGAATTACTGAGTTTCTTCTTATTTCAGCTATTCTACTTATGTATTTGAGGGTCTCTTTGACAGACATCTGTCTTAAGGGTTCATTTGATAATGTTTTTTCCTCAAATACTTGCTCCAAAAGGTTGGGTCCCTCTCACAGTTCTACTGATGGTTGTCACAGTGTTACATTTATCGAGGATATATGGAGATTGTGGTTACTGGCACCCTGACAGCAACTGACTTTTGCACAAAAGGTATTAGGTGCTAAACTGTCAGAATGAGCTTGGAGAACAGGAATCCCTGTGCTTAGCTGTCACTAACTTTGAAGTGCCTAGAAATGTTTACTGGCTATGTGAGATGTCCAGCAAATATTGCAGGCAGCATCAACCTTCAGGGCAAGTCTTCCTATGTATAGACTGCAGAGAGATAAAGTGGTCTTTGATGTACATCATACCATCTCTAGTTTCACTGATAAAGAATATTTTAATTATGATGTTAATGATAAGAACTGCTGAAATGAGATCTTGTGGTAGAGAGTCATGGATTACTGTAATAAATATTAGTGTCTCAGGTTTAATGATCTAACCTTGAATTCAATGAAATTATGAGATTCCTTTGTCAAATAAATGTCACTTAACAAAGGAAACAGAAAAAATCCCACTTTTTGAAAGGAACCTGTGAACAAAAGAGTATTTTTAAATCTTTTATTTCAAGACATCTTTCCTTCAAATGAAGGTGCCTGCATAATAGCACTGTGAAAGGGAGATAATTGCTACTTCAGCAACAGAAGAAGAGGAGCGCCTGAAACTCCTTCCTGTCTGTGATTTAGACAGTAGCTGAAACAGAATAATTCTCTACCTTAATGTTTCTTTTGGACTCTGTTTGGCTGACTTCAGTTTTGCTAACCCCCAAAATAAATATTTGGGAGACTTCCCTCTTTGGGACCTTAAATAAATCATGTTTTTTTCTGTTTGTTTTGTTCTTCCCCTCCCCCCCTTTTAATATCTTCTGTTAAACTCAGGGATGATGACAGGTGCAGAAACATCTGCCAAGTTAGAGCAGGGAAGGCTTTTGGCCATGGCTGTTAGAATTTCCTCAAAAAGCAAAAAGCCATCAACTGATCTAAATGAGAAAAACAGTAGTAGCAGAATCAAAGCCATAGCTTGCCTTGCTGCTGGAAAGTGGGCTACCACTACACAGTGGCTTGAGGAAATGACGCCCATCCTGAAGTGCTGAGATAAAATGGATGGAAATTATTTTTTCTAGCAAGTAAGAAAACAGCCTGCTATTTGCAGTAGTGCTTAAAGCAAATGCATGTGAACACTTGCTGATGTGAACTGTGAAATGAATGCATTACAGTCAGGCTCTGAGATTCAGAACTGAGCTCTTCTCATATTTAAGTCTGGGCAAGTGGACCTACTAACAGCAGTGTGGTGAGAAGAAAGTGGCACACTTAAGTGCCACCTGAGCATCTGGATTGTGAGCCTTCTTTTCCACTGGTTCACTAATGTTTGAGCATCATTTTCCATGCACAGAGAATTGCAAGCAGGAGTATACAGGTTTTTGAGCACCCAGAAATTGTTCCTTGGTGAATGCACACAGAAGGGAGCTAGGTCTAACCTAACCTAAGCCTAACATGTCTGGCATGCAAGCCTCAGCACCCCAGGGCAACATGTTCTTCTTGGCCACACCATTGTCAGTCATGTGGGAAAACGTCAGTCTCTGTTGCTCCTCGGAGCAGGATAATCCTCTGTCTTGATGAGCTGTTGTCTTCTATCTGCCTTCTGAGTTTTTTTCCTCAGTTTTCTAACTTTCACATCAGCACTGTGAGGCCTTGAATTAATAACAAATAGGAGTCAACACTTCTACTTTTTTTTTTTTTTTTGGTGTGTGTTTTGTTTTGTTTTATGTGTGCTTTTCTTATCCTGCCTGGTTTTCTCACTGCCTGACAGCAATTTTTTTCAGTAAAGCTGCTCATCTTAATTAATTAATTGGATGCTGGGCTGTGGGCTACTGTTTATGATCTTTGAGAGGACGTGGCATTTCAGCACAGCTATTCTCAAACTGATAATGGATGCTCCATCAGGGATCTGGGGAATGCATCTCCTGGTGAGAGAAGATGGCCTGTCCCTGGGGAACTGCTGAAAGATGAGCAGGGGAGGGAGGAAAGCAAGAAAATGGCCTGGGAGCAGAATGCTTAAAAGGTTCCTTCTAGATGAGAGACAGACTGCACCAAAAAGTGTGACTGAGGCAATCGTGGATTTTGAGAGCTACAGGGAAAAGCCTTCTTCTTGTATTGTCTCCTTGTCCTGCTCAGGGGTACTGGTTTTGTTCTGTGGCTTGCAGAAGTTACAGCCTTCTCTTGAGTCCTTTCTCAGCCTGGCTGTCAGGAGCTACTTTGTCCCCTTCAGCCTCTGCCCTCTGCTTGCCATCTTCCCTGCTACACTCCAGCCAGCACTCGCCCTGCATCCATCCAAACCAAAAGCAACTCTTTTGTAGGAAGAGCATCCAAAATCCAGAACACACTTATGGTGAGGGGGATGAAGAAAAGCAATCTGAGGACTGCTGGCTCGGTGCGTCTTCTCCCACACTGCAGAGGAGGAAGTGGCACTTCTCTGCATTCCAAAATAGCATGACAACATTTGAATTCCCAAATGCCACTGTGTGCGTATGTGACAGGGGTTCTCCTTTGTCACAGGATACGTCTCTATAGGGGCCTGTCTGGCTCCCAAGGAAAAGGCTAGGGGACCTGGGAGAACAGATGTTCACTCCGAGGAAATTACAGGTATCATCCCCCCACTTTCTCTGTCCCCTCCTGGCAGTTGTCCAGCCTGTCAGACTTTCCTAGCAGTGACTTGGGTGTAAATATTGCAGTGCACTGCTATTGTTAAGTTCCCACTGTCCTTTGGGGTGGTGCTCGGCGGTGCTTCTTCCAACAGAGGGAGCCTTAGGCCTATCTCCTGTCATCACATGACAAGAACTACAATCTGCATCGTTCGTACAAAACCTAACAGCTGGGAAAACTGTAATTTCGGCTGCTGGTCTTTGCTTGTTATTCAAATTTTGCCAGAGTCCCTCTCCTTGTCTGAGCTTTCAGAGCTCCCTCTCTGCTTTTTTTTAAGTGGAATTTTGTTCTAGGATTATTTTTCAAACTTCAAACTCTTTGTCTATTCTACTCCCTACACATTTTTTGTTGCTTACCTGTGTTCCAATGATTAATGTTTTTGAAAGGGTGAAACTTTATGCTTTCTATCTTCTTTCTAGTCAGACACTTAAATATTACTGCAATAGATTTCCTACAGTGAAATGTAGAGGAAATGGGAGATCAAGATAGATTATTGAACTTTTATGTAACAGTAATCATTATCTTTGACCCCAATACCTATATGCTAGAGTTAAATGAACAAAGTCCTTGCTCTGAAACTATTTTTATTCAGTATAAGAAATACTTACAAGGTGAATCAACAACTTAACACTAGCGTGTGTATTTTCATAGTCAGTTAGTTTGAAAGTCTGGACAGTTCAGATGGCCCATGTGGGTTAAACATAAGTTATGTTTACAATGGTGTTTCAGACAAGAAATGCCCAAATTTAGCCTTCCCATGCAATTTTAATTTGGCCCTCTAGTGAAAGTATATGCTGATATAGCAATATTGCATCATAAACCTATGAATCACTGAACCTGTACAAGAAGGGTAGGAGGCAGGAAGGAGACTACTATGAGGGAGAGATCTTCCCTTTCTTGGAGAAGTTGAAAGATGTCAGGTGACTTAGGGGTCCAGATGGACGAGGCTGTTATTTTCTTCACCAGCTGAATGCCGTGTGGGATGGCAGGACTGTACTGTACTGCTGTCAGGGCCCTGCAGCTTGCCCTGACCAGCCCTGACAGGGACCCTCACCCACACTCTCTGCCCTTTGATGCAGGAGCTCCCCTGTGTCTTGGGCCCGTGTATGAGCTATGTCATAGCAGTGTGTGCTTCCTGACATGCTTGAACTGTTTGTATCTCCAAGACTGAGACCTGATTTGCCACCTTGCCTTTGCCGGTCACCACTGTGCCCTGCTTGCCCAGCTCAGGGACTGCTTGCCCTGATGGAAAAGGCACTGTGGTCACCCTCAGCTCCTGGCTTGCCTTCCCTTATAGAGCATCTCTGCTGCTGCTGCTCCCTGGCAGTTACTGCAGGTCTTCCAGAGCCTGGAGTGGAGTGCCATGGAGCCTGCTCCCCCGGCTGGCTGTCCCCAACAGCTTATCCCCTGGCTCCCAGGCTCTGTGTAGGGGCTTGACCCCATGTTTCCCCCTGCTGCTCCTGGCTGGCCTCCAAAGACTGCAGGAAGCTGTGGTCAGTGTGCAGAGGCAGACAATGCAGCCTGCCAGCTATCCTTTACATTCCCTGCACCCAAAGACACTTTTGTCCCCCAGCTCCTTGAACCCTTCAACTGGAGTTGGCCCAGGTGTAGTGGTACTAACCAGCAGACCACTGTACAGTGAGGAGTTAGTGATCCATGTAAGAGTGAACCTGAACGGGACCAGGTCTGTGCTTTGCTGCATCTACAGGTTGGCATTCAGGCTTGTGCTGTGTGGCACATACCCCCTGGCTGCTGGACAACCTTGGCCAGCTCCCTGAAACAACTCCCACTCAGTGCTGGTGATTACACCACCTGTTTGTCCTTGCTCTTATCTAGCAGTGCAGCAAGAAGTTCTCCTGTGAGCATCCTTTCTGTCTGAAAGCAGAAATGATGAATATAGTTATTTTCTTATAAGGAAATCCCGCAATAGGTTGAATGATCAAAATGATGTAACCTTCTTCCTGCACAGGGGCTGCACAGTGAGCTGTGTGTGGGTCAGAGGCCTGATTGGTGCTGTATGATAGGATTTTCAGCATCGAAAGGGGCATAAAATTATCTATACTATTCTCTCTTTATTACACTGTTAGATTTTATATGACACTTTGCAGAGTCTGAGTGGCTTTCTTACTGGCATCATCATGGACTGGCATCTCCTGGTGCAAAACCTCAGGATACAGGAATTTACTAGTCAGATGCAGCTAGTCTTTACTGCCTGCCCGGGTCCCATCCAACAGATACCAATTGCTCAGTGGTGATTGCTGCATCAGAAAGGAACATTCCTGGACCCCTGGAGGATCTCTGCCCTGCTACTAACGCCCAAGAGGAGGAGTCCACAAAGCCAGCTGTCACCCAACTTCACTCTTCATCCCAGAGACAGGATGCAGATAGAAAGAAGGGGTGAGAAAGGCCACTGTGTTGGTGGAAACTCTACTCCATTGCCCAGGGTAGAAAATACGGGGTCTCCATCCTTTTGTAATCCACTGCTGGTCTATAGTACTCAGCTACTGAATAGCTGTGAAAGTCAACTGATCTGTGGGTAGCTTTAAAGCTCTCATCCTTTAAGAGTTTTAGGAGAAAATATTATATGAATTTCTGGTTTAAGCAGCCTAAGAGGCAAACCTTACTTGTATAAGCTTTTCCTGTAGATAAAACTTCACCTTATTTGTAAGATGCTGCCTCAACATCTGCTTTTCAGCATCCAAACATGCAATGAAGGGACAAGGAGATGGGCACAAACTGTAGTGTTAGAGTGGGAATGAGGGAAAGAGTTATTGCTTGCTAAATTTCAATGGAGAATAAACATGGAAGACTAAAGGGTAGTGATAAAGGTGATGTCTGGCTTGCCAATAGTAAAGAAAGGAAAATAGTGTGAGCAGGAAAAAGGTTATTAGATTGGCAGCTGCAAAGAAGCAAGACTCAAAACCAGCAAGAAAATGTGTAGGTCAGCAATGGCAGTGAAAAGGGGTAATTCTGACAATAAAAATTGCCTGCCACCCAGAGTGGGGGCAGAATTTGGCCTAATGAGAAAAAATTGTTACAGAGAATGGGCTGATCACTGTCACTAACAGGGTGGAAGAATTTTTTTTTAATTGAAGCTTTTGCCAGGTACAAAATTGGCACAAAAAAATGTCACCCAATCATGGCATACAAACAAAATTTTATGGTACTAAGCAACTTCATTTTTAAAGGTCATGGCATTCTGATTCTCATATCCTGTATTTTAGATAACTAATAGGCACTACCTCCTTTATTAACTTCTCTTAAAAATAATAGAGGTAAGCGTGTTGTTTAGATTTTAAAGTCTAAAATGGGTTGAGAAACTAAACAGGTATGAAATGACAGCATAGAAAATTCTAATACACACACTTTCTAAGTAAATCATTGCTTTAGCAAGATGAACACATTTATTGGCTTCAGATTTAGCTGTTTCTGGATGCTGATCTGTGCCTATGATTCCAAGACGTCTAAACTTACCATCAGCTTGGCTGGGTCTGTATTTAAATAGTTGGTTGGACTTGGATGGCTCTCTATTTCCCCATTTCTGTGCTGCATCTAACATGCCTGGGAAGACCAGGATAAAACAATATTGTTATCATAAGTCTACCCCCTCTGAAAAAAGAAAGATTAGAGTTTTTCCTGACATTCTTACCATGAAAAACTGATTAGTGAAATAGCTGAGTAAATTTTGGGTAATGCTTTCTCTTCTCAGCATCCCTTGTGCTCCTGTGCCCTTTCCTCCCACAACGTGGAGCTCTCTCACAAGGGAAATAGGTGGATGGGTTGGTAAATCCTAAACTCGCACTGAAGAGCAGTCCTATGATGAATTCTTGGGCAGTAGGCCACCATTTTGGAGGGAAAGATGGTTCTTAAATAGGAGAACATCAGTGCTATATTTAACACCATGTTCTAATGCCTTAAATCATTTTCTATACACTTAGGGAAGGAAATGTAGTGTTTAAGGTAAGCCATCTGTTGCAAACCACCAGCCAAATACTTTCAGCTCTCAGGGTTGCAGCCCTTGGTTCCCAGGGTCCTCTTCCCTTTCTTGCCCAGCACGAATCTGAATTTTTATAAATTATGGCTCACTCAAGGGCAAGATACTGGAAAGCTCAAATACACAGGCAGTTCTTGTGAAATAGGCAAAAAATAGGTTTTTGAATGCATATATGAAAGGAATACTTTATGTTTGTTTCAGAGAGGTAATTCAGTTAATTCTTCAGAACAAAGGCAAGAGCTGGCCCCAAACCAGCTCTTTTTAAAATCTCATTTTAAGCCATTTCAGAATAGCTTCCTTAGGCCAGCAGCTGTACCTGTATTACATGGTTTGCTGTACCAGTAGAGCCTGATTACACCAGTGTGTAGGTTTCCTCCCATCCTTTATGGAAAGGGAGGGCAAAGGTCTCTGAAACATTTTTGATCATTGTACAGGTCTTGATATATTTTAATCTTGTGCTATGTGACTATGAAAA
This sequence comes from Corvus kubaryi, assembly GCF_017639235.1. Lineage (NCBI taxonomy): Eukaryota > Metazoa > Chordata > Aves > Passeriformes > Corvidae > Corvus > Corvus kubaryi. The sequence goes on along the minus strand of NW_024580667.1, from coordinate 29,621,681 downwards.
TGGAGAATGCCACTATGAGTATGAGGTAGTATTCCCGTGACGGAATTATTTTTAACTTGCCTGTGCTTCAACATGGGAATATTGCATGTTATATACCTATGAGAAAGTCACATCAGTGGGCATCAGGGACAAAAGCTGCCTGCTTACCTCCTCCCCAGCTGCTGAGTTTTGATCATGCTGGTCCTTGTGGCAGCGCGGCAGAAGGGACCACGGCTCCTGTTCTGTACCAGCAGAATGAACTGGCGGGCAAAGTGGGCAGAATGGGAGTCAAGGCTGAAGGAAGTATGGGGAGGGACAAGAAACTCTGGTTGAAATGGGGAGTCTGTCTCCACAGAAGGCAATCCCATAACCATGCTTCAGAGGTCATGGAAGTGAGTTCTCTTATGCTCTTCTCTGGGTGCTCTTGCGCTTGCTTAGGAAAAAATCTGACTGTGAGGTGCTTTTAGACTTCAGGGATGTGGGAGAGACCCCACAGCTCAAAGGACACATTTCCAAGTCTTTTTAATGTGGTTCACCTGGCAGAGAGGCTGGGCGATCACACAAGATTAATCACACAGAAGCCATTTGGCATGTTTACTCCAAAAATGCTCAGCCACTGGAATTGTAACCAGTGAAATTATAGTGTTGAAAACATTGTTGAAGTTCAGGTGGGATAAAGCCTTAGATGTATCCGTGAGAAGAGAAAGATCTGGAGAAGAACAAAGGATTTACTTGTTCCTCTACTGAAAGAGCTTCAGGGCTTTACAGTACTTGATGCCTCTGGGCCTTTTGCTCTGTTTCAAAGGATGGGCTGGGTAGGTTTTTGCTCTTAACTGGTAATTTTTGGTACAGTGTGTAAGTGCTCACTAATGTGCAAAATGTTTATGGTCTAGTCTGTGCTAAAAAAAAATCAGCTATGCAATCTTTAATACAATTATTTTCACTTTCTTGTAACTTTGAATGATGTACTTCAGCTCAAACTTCTCAGTCTCAACCCAAGGGAGACTGAGTTAGAGGATCATATTTTCTGATACAGTTTCCTGGACTGAGAATTTAACTGTGTGCAATATTACTGTTATGCTATTTCTGCCTTAAAGAAAACTTAACAGAAGACCTGTGTTGTTAACAAAGCTAAAGCTTAAAAAAGTGGTGCATCAAACACAGAGGCAGAATCAAATATAGATGATTCCTTACAGTATTAACCTATGTGCAAATATATGTGTAGCCTGTTAATCCTAAAGCCTAAGGGGAAAAGATATAAAGAAAGGAAGTGTCAACTGGGAATTTCCATCTGTCCAGGTTTCCTTCAGGCCCTTTCCTGAAGCCCAAAGCACAGGCAGCAGGAAGGAGATTGGAGGCTGAAGACAGGCAGGATTAGGTGGCAGTCAATCATCCCCTTGCTGCTCAATCATGCCTCTTTGCTGTCTGTAAATGTTGAAGCCAAATTCTCTTCTGGACCACTCAGCTGCCTTAGAGGAGCTGGATTTGCAGGAGGTTTGCTTTTAGTAAATGAGTGGATGGTGCTGAGGAGAATGGATGTGCCTTTGAGAGGCTGGGTCTATCTATAGCAGAAGCTAAGAACAGCACAGGCAGGTGAGTCCCTGGCAGCACAATGTGGGAGAACAATGGTGTCTAGAAGGGCAGCCAGGTACAGCCCTTGCTGCTCCTTACTTGTAGGTAAAGTAAACACAGGTCTCTAATAACCTCTTCCTCCCTTGGAAAATTAAATCTTGAGAATAATTGCTATTACCACAGACAATCATCCTTTCCCTGTTCCTCACAAATAGTCTTTCCACCCCAAAATCCAGTTCCTGTGAAATTATTATATGAGTAAATGACATGGAAATGTATTTGGCTCTGAGACATTAAGTAAAAAGGGGAAAATGCTTTTCCTTCTGTATAATTCCTTTTTTTTTCTGTTTTCCCCCTCAAATTTCAAGTACAGACTGAAGCTGATTTTTTTCCAACTAGAATAATTATATCCTTTTTTGGACTAGAAAAGGACCTGGTTATCTCTGAGAGGATGGAGGTAAAAAAATTAACTCGTGCAACAATTTTAGTAAAACCAACGCTGGCAGAGGCACTGAATCGTTTGTTTTCCTGCTCATAGTGGTACCTTACACATGAATAAATAATTACATTTCTTGGCTCAATCTTTACTGTGATGAATCAGGAGCAATACCTGGGGCTGCTGAAAATGTGCTGCAGTACAGCAACAACTGTAGAATGAAGCAGCAAGAACTGTGCACGAGACGTGCCCAGAGCAGCAGCCAGGCTGGGACTACTGCAGGCCATGTGCTGCTCTCTGCTCTGCCCCTTCCTGAAAGGTGAGGATAAAATGCAGTAGCTTCCTCAAGTCAGAGAACAAGGTACCTTCCATCTGAGCCTTCTTCTGGGAGAAAAGTCGGCCAGTCAGCTCCAGAGTGGTCTTGGGACAAACGTTTGCCACTATTAGAGCCATCTTACACAGCCAGCCAGCCAGAGCAACAGCAGGCAATATCTTGATTTTTCTTTGCCTTTCATGCCAAAAGTGAATCAGCCATTTCCCAATTCAGGGACTCAAGATAATTTTGACAGTAATTAAGAATACTTCAACTACATGAAACACGATTTTAGGCTGAGTCTAGCCTAATATTTTAGGCTGAGGCTGCTAGGATAATGTTCAATGTGAATTTTGCAATTTTAAATGGCTGTTCTTTTTTGATTAACTCTTAAAGACTGTTGCAGGAACAACTGCAGTTACGAGACCAGTGAAAGATGAACAATAGCTAGATTTAAATTAAAAGAGCACTGAGGTCTCAAAACAGTCACAAACAAATATATTTCTGAAAATCATGATAGAGAAATAAAAACAGGAGGACAAGATGTGATATGACTTAAATTTATTTCCTTAGAAAGACAGCTAGTACTGGCATTGATCCAGAAATACAGCTTAAAGAGGCTGAAAGAAATATTAAGAAATAAGCCAGTCTGAAGCATAATTGTGTGGGTGTTTTGATAAAGTAGAAGGGATTGTGGAAACATGATAGTTGAGGGAAACAGGCTGAGCTTCTTTATTTTAAAGAAAAATTTAAACCTATTTTTCATCATGATTGAGATCAAAAATCTAAGTCATATTGGGCAATGGGTGTAGATAACTCTATTATCCCTGTCTCTATCTAGTAGGTAAGGTACTTTCCTGCTATGCCATGGATGAGGGGCTAGTGCAGCAGCACTATTTCCATCTTCTCTGGTACAAAGAAGAAGAAACTCTTAAGAGCTGCCCCGAGATCTCTTGTATAGCACACTACACAAGCCAGTTATCCTGGTGTAAAAAGTTCATAATGTAGGTAGGAAAGGGAGCACATACTCTGGCAGTCTCCTGCCTACAGCTTTTGAAGACTTTGTGCCCAAGCCTTGTAGTGTCAACCTGTTAGTGACCTAGGTGTATCATGGTTATCTGAATTGTCTTACAGGCTTCGTAAGGTCAGCACTTTGGAGCTGCAGACTTAAATTCCAGTCTGTCAACTCCCTAGAGCCTATGTGAGCAGTTCCATCTAACAGCTGTGTGTGTCCCAGTGTGTTGGTTGCCTTCTCTAGTGCTCCTCTGACCTCATGGTATCATTAAAATCCCTGTTCTTCTCTTTCAGGAGTCAAAAGATGTGGAATTAGGCTGTCTTCAGAATCACCTTTCCATGGATACCCTGGAATTAGCAGGTCTAGGTTAAGTCTCACAAAGTTATTTGGGACAATCTCTGCATTGGTTATACAACTACACTTTGGAAACTATAGAAAGAATGGGGTATTAATGTTTGCCTGGCCTTAGGATGTCTCATCTACCCTTTTTGGGTAACTAGGTGTGTTGGATTTACATTGATGCTGGGCAAAATAACACGGAAAAAAACTGCTATAGCGTTATTTTAGGTCTGATCAATTCAGTAAAGACTAGGAACATTCCAGATTAATGAATAGTGTGTTTTATTGAAGCACCAGGCAAGCAGGTTCGGGATTGTGGGTGATAAATGCACCAACTACAGAGTGCTAATATGTGTTGTCATAGAAAGATTAGTAAGATCTAATAGTGCTATATATGTATAAATGAATATTCCCAGCTGCGCTCCAATGCAGTTGGAGATGCAAAGCTCGCATAAAGGCTTCCCTTTGGGAGGAGAGACACAGTCTGTTGACTCACCTTGAGCAGGCAGAGATGTTTTTCCCCTTCAACCCTTTCTGCCCTAAAGCCCCCCTTTTATACTATAATTTTTGACCTGTCCCAGTAGGATAGAACAATCACGTGTCATTTGGTCATACACGCATTACACATCCCGTGTTCTCCTTCATCTCCATCCCAAGGGGTGCGTAAGTTAATATGTTAATGGATCTCAATGAGCATCTCAGTTACTTTTGGTCAAAATTTATAGTTGACAAAAGAGGTGGAATAAACACTTTGATCCACCTCCATGTACTGAGGCAGCAGTAGGGACTGACTTTCATTAGAGAGTCCTTGTGTGCATCTTTATCTCCTCAACAAACCAGATTTATAACAAGGCTTGTTTTCCCGACCAGCCTCATCAATTCTTCACCACCTAAAAGCAACACTGCTATTCTGACAATTTACCACACAGAAGGACAGCACAAATGCCCTGCTCTCATCGAGCAGAGAAACCCACACTGTCGCATAACTGGGGTTTCATCACATTTGACATAAGAACAAAAAGGCAAGGAAGGGGGTGGGAGCTGAGAAAGAGGAGGAAGGGTAAGTGTATTGTCAAAAGCAGTTTGCTGTGGGTAGGATGGGGCACTTTAGTGGACAAGCATCTGAATATGCAATCTTGATAAGGCATAGCAAAGAGGACTTACAGAAACAGGCAAAGTGACAAGATCAGGATCTTTGTATGATGTGCTCTGTATTACATACTGAAATAGGAAGTGCTGCTCTGCTCATAATGTTTTATAAGCATGTTGGAAAGCTAGTGATGTAGGAAAGGGCTTGTAATTTGAGAGATAAAAGGAAATGTCTGAGTATGCACAACTTCAAGAACTTGCTTTACATCCCAACAGGCAATCAAACAGCAATTAGATCAAAACATCTAATCCCTTCCTCGCAGTGAGGGGGCATTGATGTTCTTCAGCTCAGGGGGAAAACCAGCAAGAATAAGTAGTTACTAGTTAAAAAAGATGTATTTTTTTTTGATTTTGTTTAGCAGAGGTGATGACCTGCTGGAGCAAACTCCCAAGGGAAGTAATGGAAGATCTGGTCCAACCATGAGCTGCCCAGCAAAGGAAGGAGAGAGAGAGACGTGTGGCAGCAGGGCAGGTAGGGGCAGTGACCTCACTGACAAGGGGTGAGGGTGCATCCAACAGTCCAGATCACTGTACAAGACTGAAATGGTGAATCAAGTCTGAGATCAAGCCTGGAAATCAAGACAGCAAGTCAAGGTCTGGGTCACTGGTACACACTAGGCATGGTAGAGCTGCCATATAGCTTAGGCAGAGACCAAGGACAAGAGTCTCATCTTGAAAGCATCTCCAGAGACAAGAAGGTCACACCAATTAGACTTCTTACTGTTCAGGTTCAGAGCAGGTTCTGGTTCTGGACAGCTGCAAAGCCTGGGGCCCAAGCAGTCAAACCCCTGGGAAATGGGGGAGGATATACTCAGCTCCTGATACACCTTTGCCTCTAGATGGCTTCATCTCTAGACTGGATACATATTTTATGCCAACTGTATTTGATCCCCAAAGCATAAATTTTTACAGTTCATGCTCTACTGAAAAAATTTGAATAGATGATGTAATAATTCTGAAATTAAGTTCTACAGTTGTATGCATGATACACTTATAGTAGTTAGATTCATTTAAGATGTGGAAGGTAATAATGTAACACTGTGGGAATTGATCAGAAAACATTTAGTGAAGAGGAACACTCGTATCTGGCCAGGTTTTTCTTACTCACCTCTGCAAATGGGTAGTACAGTAATTACAGTCACAGTCTCCTTTTGGTCCTTAGTTGCACTGAAATATTTCATTCATATCCTTTTAGAATCTGCAACATTAGACTTTTCTGCTTAGAACCTTTCTGATTCTAAGGTCTGCAGCTCATTGCCATTTCTTGGTTCATGTTATTCCTCCCAACTCCACTGTTTTCAGTAGCTTTGCTCTCATGACTGGAGCACCTGAGTCACTTGATCCCAGCTCCCAGTATTCTGGCCTGAAATGTTGGCAAGTGTCTCCCTTCTGCCCCTGCTGCAGGGAAGCCCAGTGCCCCTCAAGTCTCTCCCAGTGTGTGAATGAACACTCAGCCCCCAGAGTGTGTCTTCCAGGCTGCTTTTAGGTGACATTTATTCAGCCTGCTGGCTGTGCTCCAGGCCATTGGGTCTTTGCTCTGGACACAATCAGATGCACCATGCAACAGAGTCTCTGAGGCAGGGCTTGGGCTAGTCCAGCCTCCCCTAGATTGTATAAACAGGCTTTGGACACAGAGGCAAAAATGGCCATACTTGAATTCCAGGAAATTTGTGCTGTCACCCTTTCTAATAAAAATACACAAGGTGAGCACTTCAGCTGCTCTTTTTTTCATGGAGAGGCAGAAGGCCTCTTGTAAAGACAGACATTGAATTAACCACTTGCATGGGGTCTAGTTATCATACCTCTTACCTTCTTGAAGCTAAGGAAAGTAATTTCTTGGTAATTATAGATGGAATTTCCTTGTTTAATTCAAAGTGTTCTAGAAATTAACAGGTGTTTTTCAATGCATATTTGTTTAGTGCGATTTTTAAAAACTGATGCAGTGTAATTCCACCTCTAAATATAAGGGTAGAGTATTGGCAATAAAAGTCTTTTTATCTGCAAGGCATTCAGCCAGTGCTGCAGCTCCTAAAATGTTTCTTTTGTCCAAGAATGGTAGGGCAGGTAAAAATCACCCTCTCCTGTCCTTGATCTCCACAATGTCACTATTGTGAAGTTGATGAGTTCCAAAATACACAAAACTAATTGTTGTAGAGTTTCAAATGCAAGGGCTGCATAAATATCTGGCTCTTCTCCCAGAGACTGATTCTGCACTCCAATAAACCTATTCTAGAACCAAAGAGGAGGGGATTTTCAAGTTCATTGAGATAATCTGGGATTTTTCTTGCAATATTTTTACCCACCGAGATTATAGGGTTTGCTTAAAACTTTTAGCAGTCCAGAGGTGGTCTTGGCATCAGTCACTTGGTTGCTGCAACTCAGAAATTTTTGGTTGGTTTTTTTGCAAGGTAGTCTGGAGGTCATTCACCTGCTTAGGCAGTATATTGTAAATCCTGGTGAATATTTTTAGCAAAGTAAGCAGTTTATGAGAAGTTCTAATCAAAGGATGCAACAATAAAAATTTTCCAGACTTATCCATGACATAGCAGTACAGTAGGACAGAAAATGTTTGCAGTTTGAATGATGTGGCTTTTGAAGCAGAGACTATAGCATCTCATCCAAGTACTTTTTCTTCTGTACAATCTCTTCTGTACTTAGCCTTTTTGGTGCTCTCTGGTAATACACAGCTTTTGAATAGATTTCAAAATAGATTTTTACATTAATGTTCATAACAAATTGGAGAACTCTGGGAATATAATATTAGTTCAGAATTGCACCAAAATAAAAAAAAATCAAACAAAAATTGGTTGATATATTATTACTGAAGTCCATAACAAATTACTATACATTTTAGTGATGAAAACAGAACTTGAGTGGACTGTATGGCTTTCTAATAGTCTTGTGGAAAATCAGGACTGCTTGAGAGCTCTAATCTTAAGTTAGATGATGAATTTTGTTAAGTACTAAAGATGGCTCTGCAAGATGCTTTCATTACAAAAGGCATTGATCAGTGAAAAAATTGATTGTTTGTTACTTTGGTTACCAGCAGGGTTGTTAATGGAGACTAACACCATTTTTCATTTCTTCTCATGTCCAGGATGGATGTGTCAAGAAAATACATGGGATACTTCTGAGAGCTAAATTTGAATGTAATTGCATAACAGGCAAAAATATCTTACAATGCAAAATCGTATTTACTCTGTATCACCAGCACAGTATCGAAACAAGACTCTGAAAAGCCAAACAGCAAAGCTGGATTAATACATGCAAAGTAATTTTCATTTGCAGGACTATTTATTTTGTACTTTTCCCATTATTATAATTCTTTACTTTGTTGTAGTAATATTTTAGACATATTAGAATTAGTGACATGTTAATTTTTATTGTACAATTCGATGGACATTAATGCTTTAAGGTTCAAATTCTAACTTAATTTAGCCCAGTAGCAGCTCTTTCCAGCTAAACTAATCTAACAAGACTGCCATGTAGATTTAATAGCAGGTACTATATACCAGTAAAGTAAGGCAGAGCATCACTTAGTCTATCCAAATTGTCTATGTGATCACTAATCTACAACATGGCCAATTTACCAAGCAGCAGTAAAAGCACTGGGACTAAAATGATTTAGTTTTTGAATTAGAGTAGTGAAATATTAAAGCTATATTGGATGCCCTCATTGCTACTGAAATGCCACTTGGCTGGAGTCAGCAATCGGCAAGGCTTTGTTACGTGCAGAGGAATTAGTGCTGTGGTAGCTACTGAAATGAGAGCTGTTTGCATAAATGCAAAACTTCTATCCATACGTAGTTTTCACCACTCAAAGTATCATCCACAAAGCCACTTATGGCAGTTATGTAAAGTAGTCAGAGGTCTGTTTGTTGCTCATCTTACAAAGAACCAAGGCATTGGCTACTTTACCCCTGTTGGACTCTGTCAGGGAAGCTAATTTACAGCTAAGACAGCATGAGATTCTTCCACAGAGCAGCAAAAGATGCTAAAATCAGATATAACATATGTTTTGCAAAATGTTGAAGATAATTAAAACTTACACTAATTTTTTAGTATATGAAAAATCTTCCAGAATACATACAGTCATGTATGTGCAGCATCTCCTGTATTACTATACTTGTAGGCAGAGGATTGACATAGTGGTGAGGATGTTACCTCAGCATTGTCTCTAATAGTCTGGACAATTGGTAAAAAGTGAAAAATTAGGGCATGAGTTGGTTGATGTGCAGTAATATTGGATGGGCACGTCCTTTTAGCTTCTCCCTTTTGTTTCTGATTCAGTTTGCCTTCACTCTATGATAGCAGAGTTTTATCTCATCTGTTCTATGAAGTGTTCTTGTGAAATCACTGGATTAAATAGTGAAGGAACTCCCTGAACTTCTTTTGGACTGTGGTTTGAATAACTCCTGCATCTGGTACCCAAAAGTTAGGATAGAAGCAAATTAGTATTAATTAACCAGTTAGTGAATAATGACAATAGACAATACAGCCTAAATTACTAGTCTGAAGTAATTTGTAAAACAGAGGTTTCTGGAGCTCCTCCTCAGGGCTGGAGCATTAGAGAAAAATCTCTCTATAGAACAGGGTTCAATAAAACGTAGCTCCTAGTGAAACTCATGTTGGTTTGCAGGTCTGAGAAAAGAGATGATATTGGGGGCAGCAGAGGGGTGGGTGATGACCCCTCTCTGGTGACCACACAAGGAAATGGAATGAAGCACTGTCAGGGGAGGTTTAGATTGGACATCAGGAAAATGTTCTTCACTAGAGGATCACCACAGAGAAGGTGGTTGTCTACTGGAACACCCAGCTCCCAAGGGGAGTGGTGGTGGCACCAAGCCTGTCAGAGTTCAATAAGTGTCTGGAAAATGCTCTTAGTCATATGGCTTAGTTTTAGATAATCCTGAGAGAAGCAGGATTATCTTTATGGGTCTTTACGGGTTCCTTCCAACTTTAGAATAACAGAAAATATCTTGATATTCTATGATTCTATAGGCTTAAAGGATATGTTTTCACCTTACCAGGTTCCCAAGTAGATTCAGTAACTGTTTTGTTAAATATATTGTCATCTTATAATTTGGAATGAAACATTTTCCTAATTTTTATGTACATGTGAAATACCTTATCATAGCTTGTCATTTTACTATTAAACAACTTAATATGACAAGAAGCATTGTGTTTGTAGTGATATTTTTTTGAGGTGACTAAGGCTAATAAGTTTGGTTTAAATCTGGGCACCAAAATTCTCTGCTGAAAAAGTATTCTGATAGGGCAGGGAAGCTGTAATAACAATTTTGAACTAGCATTTTCTAAACAGAGAACTTTACTGTCAACACATGACATAACCAAATCTAGTTTGTAATTTCCTGGGAGTAAGCCAGCTGTAATGTAATGTAACAGGAGTAACATAACTGGAGTGACTGCATTTAACTTATTTTTGATTGAATTGATTTTAGAAATGAGGTGGGAGTCCTGTGACCTCTCTTCTTAATTAAAAAAAAAAAGCATATTTTTTCTTAAAGGCCACAGAAAGAACCAATACAAGAGTTTACTCTCAGCAACATCTGTGTACATCCATTCTTTCAGCCCTATAATCTTGCTTTAGAATTCACTTTACTGTCTTTCTTTCTTGTGTAGTGAGTAGAAAGATGCATGTACTTCTCAGTACAATTCCTCCATCTAGCTTTGGGGTAGAATGAGTTGCATTTGAGGTGCCTATCCCTTGTGACTGGCTCTAGAAGTAGTTCAAAGGACTACCTTAGAATGGATAATATTAGCTAAAATCAATCCTACCTGTATTTTACAACAGTGTAAGTGGGAGGAGAATTGATGGTCACTGATTATAATAAAACGATATGTTTCTAGAGTATTATATCTGATATTTTTGTATTTTATATGCATAATCTTGGTGACATACCTCCAATTATATCTAATTTATACCCCTGCAAATCAGTTATATCTGATTTACTCCATATCAAACTTTGTGTCTGTAGCTGTATTTCTCAGACAAGAAGTAAATACAACTGTGTATTTCAAATGGGATTTCAGCTGTTTGTCCTCAAAACAGGAAGGAAGAAGTTCACGATTTACGTAACTCGTAAAAGTAAAGGGATCTTTTTACCTATGAAATATTGTTCATTAGTAACATATTAACAAACATCATTAATATCAGAACCAGAACTATTTCATTATAAATGTGACAGGTTGTAAAACAAGATTTACCTTTCGGCTCTGCTTTCAAATGCAGTATGTTACCTCCAAAGCCAGTTTTGATTTTCTCAGGTTCTCTTGAGGCTATGTTAATAAATAATAGCATCAAAGAGAAAAGCGAATTATCAAGCAACTGAAAAGAATTTAAAATGCCATCAGTAATTGAGAGGGTTGATGGTATGAGTGACAAAGGTTAAAACTAAAAATCACTCTTGTCTTTAATGGATTATGGCGAGAGATAGAGTCCATCTGGAAAGAAGCAGGAGCAGGGATCAGACTCTTCAGGTGGTGGAAGAAAGATGAGTAGTTGGTGTTTTGAAATGAATGTGTATACAGAGCCAGAAGTGCACACAATTACTAGGGGTTATTTGTTCGAGTGGCAGGGAACCTGCAGAGGAAGGGCTCTGAGCTTTGTGATAAAGCAGGAGTCCTCCCACCACAGCATGGATATCACAGCTTTCTATCACAGAGGAGCAGTCAGTCAACCTCATAGCAAAGGTTTCATAAATGTTTGTTAAAATCTTCTATACTGTCTGCAAACACAGCAGTAATTTGAAATTGATATGGATGAGAAGATTCATAGCAGCAGTTTCCCAGGCTCTAATTTTCTTCAAAGGAATATGAATAAGGCGGAAAAGATACTGGAGGTCTGATTTTTCAAAAATACTGATAACTGGCATGTTGAGTCTGATTTTTCAAAATCTGGCATGTTGAAATGATGTGTCATAGAGACAAATCTGTGATCTGGTTGAGAGGGGATGCAAAACTATGGCTCTGAAGAAAGCATTAAATGATGGGCCCGGGTCCTGTGCAGTGTTTAGTGGTGCTAATACTCTTGTACTGAAAGCAGGAAGGACAACAGGTGCAAATGCTGTTGGTTGCAACAGTTTATTGTGCTTGCAGCCAACATAACACAAATCAACAGAAGACCTAGTGCTGGAACAAGCTGAAGAACACATTGTCCCAGTAGATTGTTTTCCTTCCTGTTTGAGCTCATTAATTTTAGATCACTAACATTGCTGGCATCCCAACCCCAAACTTTAAGGGGGCAATGTAGATTACTAGCATTTCTGAAATACCATGAGATTCTCCCTTGAGGATAAAACAAGTTCTTGAAATTGTAGTAAGTGGGGTGGGAGTTGGCAAAACAGAAGAGCTGCAAAATACTCCCTTTATAAAAGGGCATGTTGGAGAAACCCAGCACAGATTATCCACAACAGTTTTTATACCTCTCTGTAAATGGAGCTGTGGACAGTTGCCTGATTCATTAGGACAAGTAGCCTGATGTTATTTTGGGCTGGGATTTATTTAAAATATTAAAGGACAGACCTAACAATTTGTCTTGGTTCCCTTCCCTCCTCCCCCACCCTGGCCATTATACCTGGGATTGTGCTTTGATCCACCTGCCCTTGACCTTTCTATTCCGTTGCTAATGCCTCTCCCAACACCCTGTAGCCAGGACAAACCATGGCAAAAGATCAACTTGTCCTAAAGTCTTTTTTGTTTTAAAGTAAGTTTGGTTTTTTTTTTCCTTATGAAGCATTTTTGTATGAAAGGATACCATATGGCTCTAGGTTAACAAATCCTTTATAGAAATACTGCTTCCTTTCCTGCTTAAATTAGTAAAGGTTCCCTATCACATTCACAAAGGATTTCCCTATATATTGAGCAATGTATAAAAGCTAAAGTGGTTTTGGCCACCTTCCAAGCATTAGGAGAAATTCAATACTTGGTAGCTTCTAAATGGAAAGAATTAAAATTAGCATCCCACTTCCTTCTTATATATTGGGAGAGTTTTCTTATGCACTAATTATTGGCTAAAGGTTACTGTTCTCATCTCTATCTAGTAAAGTTTCCTTCTACTGCATCCACCTACCCTAACTAAAGGGCATGAGACTTTTTTATTTTTGAGATCAAATGGATTTAATGCTTTTTCTCATTTTGCCGAATCACTTTCATTTTGGTTCTAAGTTTTCTTTAATGACCTATGCTTTGCATAATATCTTAGGAAAAAGTTGCAACACTCTTGTGTAAACTGAAAATTTGAAATGGTCCTGCTGCTGAAGGTGCCTACTGAACATCTCCTTATCATTTTAAGTGATTGTGAAGCACTTACGTTGCATTGTGCATTGAAGGGTTAATTTGCAAATTTGAATACTGATATTTGAATACTGATAATTTATTTCCATGGTATTAGGACAACACAGAATCATTCCGCCCTCAGTATATAGGTTTGTATAACAATGATGATATATTTCAATTTCCAGTGTAATACCATGTTGATTTTTACCACCCTTAGCATTTCCTTGATGTGTGGGTGTATTTTTATATCACATCTTGAACATTTTGCAAATCTAAAATTTGTAGGTGAACAGTTTTATGAATGTATTTCAGCACTGTAATAAATCTTTAAACGGTCTTATTAGCCAACCTTATACAGAATGCTCCTGTAATTTAAAAGGCCTTTTAAATGCAAGCATTTTCTTCTTGGCTCTCAGTTGAGAATTGTATTCAATTTGAAAATGATAGACAGCCTATGGAAGTTGCTATTTTCTAGTATATGGAGGATAGTATTTTTTAGTATATGGAATATATATATATATGTTTTCCATCTGAATTGCTGACATATCCATTACTGTATGCCAAATGTTTTAAATTTCAACAGGTCTGTAATGGATATCCGAATATCTGTGTTATGTATACTTCCAAAATCTCATGAAGATCTGTCTAGTGGGCATACTCAAGCTGGCATTTCCAAAGGTACTTTGCAAGTCAGAGAACAACATGCATCTTGAATATTTTATGAAGTGATTATTTTTAATTGATAATTTAAAGAAATAACATGAACAGCCACAGAGAACTCGTTATTGTTGATGAGTTTAGAGACGTAGGATGAAATCTGATCAGACTGGTTTGGGCTGTAAAGCAAGAGACTCCCTTGGATAGAAACACTGGATCTGGCCTGGGGGAAGCAAAACAACCTTTCTTCTCTGTAATGGAAGACATAACCTGGAAAGCAAGCTTCTGGGCCTGTGTTTTTCTGAAAGACTAAAAACTAGCGTGGTTAGCACTGCGTGAGTAAGGATATATGCATGAGTAAGGTTATATGAGGCTGAATTTCTGAGCGTAATGAAGTTGATGAAAATGTTACCGCTTGCTTTAACAAGGACAAGATTCACTCTAATATTAAAAATAATTAACTATGCAAAATGTAATTAACAATGAGTTCTAATTAGCTACCTGTGGAAATTGTGTCTTTATTGTCACAGGTTTTTCTTGTCTTTTTTTTTCACTCCTCTGTATTCTGAATTGCTTTTCCAACACCACCTCTGTAATTGAGCTGTGTCAGCTGTGCAATATACTGTGATTCACACAACACTGTTTCCACAAAGAAAAATTGTCACAGGAGAAGAACTTGCTAAAATTTTGACTGTAAGCAATATTTGTCATTTTAAATTGGAATAATAAAAAACAGTGAGGGGTTAACTTAATTCTCTTTAATGGAGAAACAACAGTTTCCACACTAGAACTTGCATGACTGCCCAGTAAAGGCAGGAGTGAAATCACCTTGGAAGTGTGGGTGAACGTGAAGGATATAGGTTGGAAGGGAGATCCATTAGAGAAATGGATGAGAAGTAGCAGGGCTGTTACCACTGAAAATGAGAAAGAAGCAGAAAGCCAGGCACACAGATGGAAGATCTTGTTTCATTATTCTGAGGAGGTGTGAGGAAAGACACCTTTTTGGGATACTGACTGCAGGGGGCTTGGGTTTCTGAGCATGGAAGCAGCTTCCTTTGTTTGGTTATTCTTCTCCTTATGTAAATAATATTTATTCAGCAATGAAAATGGTTGGTAGAAAGGGCTATTGTGACTATTTAGAAATACTAGTGAATATGGGAAAGGAGGAGAATCCTCTTGTGTCCTTACTGTCCTGTTTTCCCCCTGCAGAAAGCACTGGTGTGGCAAAATAAGATGCATTGACCAATTTGAACTGATGGCATTCCTTGCAAATAACACAGTAAAGAAATAATGGGCCTTACCATGAGCTTTTAATGGTATAAAACCAAAATTTAGGCCAACAGTTCAGTTCAGAGAGTATGAAAATAATAAAGGCTAATTGTAGAAATTTCTTACTTTCTTTGGGAAAGCCTCCATCCTTCAGAAGTAAGCCAGGGAATTTTTTGAGACTTGTTGTAAGCCCGAAGTGGACTGGATTTTGCATTTTGTGTATAATAATACACAAAGGCTTCCAAACTCCGTGGGACAGCTCGACACAAATAGCTCTTGAAAAAAAATTACAAACAAAACAGGCATTGTCTTGCAGTGAGCAGCTAGGCACTGCTCTTACAGAGATGGTTTTGTGTCCCATTCACATGCATAACACTTCTTGATATTCACTAATGAGAGAAAAAAACGCCCCACATTCCACTGCTGTTGTAACTGGAATGGATTCCTTAGAGCTCACACATTTAAAATAATTATTAATTACTAAAGATTTCATGCTGACACCGAGAAGACCTGCAGGTTGGACTAGATACTATTTTTATGTAAACATATACTTGCTTACTTTTGTCCCTTTTTCATGAAAAACAATAAAAATTGCTCTCACCGTTTGTCCATTGGCTCTTAAGGTTCTGCATTTAGTTACTTGAGAATGGAATTGCCTCAGTTTTTGAGATTGATCTTATCAGTACTTATGAACCCATTTTCACAACTGAAATAGAAAGAAATATGGTGCTGCCCAGATTGTCCAAATATACTTCTCTTTCCTGTGCCTGCCCTGCTTCAGATTCTTGTGATAGATTTACTTTATTCAGTTAACGTCTATCCCTCCCCACCTCCTCAGGCTGGCCTGACAGTTTTACAAATTGGAGGTGAGGGTACCATTCATGCTCCCAACCCTACCTTCTTCAGCCTTCTGTGGTTACACAGTTCCCACGTGCACCACCATTCATTTTTCCTCTATATCCTGCACCTCTACAGCACCTTGCCTCTTTTAGAAGCCGGTGTGGCTCCTTTACCACATTTACAACAAAAGAGACGTCTCCTGCACACAGCCAGACATTTTTAAAGTACTCTGTATTGTTTGTAGGTGTTCTAAGAGGTGGACCAGTAAATGTGACCCCTTGGTTTTAGTGTGCCTTTAACTTTGATGTATTTACTTTTTTCTTTAATCTATAAGAAGAGTGAAGTGATTTAGAATATGCCTAGAAGTGGATACACATAAATGAGTGACCATGTCTTGTGGATACAAAAATGCTGCTAGCAAGGATTTTCTTGCTATTTTCTAAGCCCGTGAGAGACTTTTCTCTCTCACAGAAGAGGTAGAAGAGTTATGTAAACAACCAAACACCTGCAGCCTTGAAAAGTCTTGTTTAGAGTACAGTAGGAAAATATTTTGACAATGGATGTTTTAGGATTTTAGCCAATCACCCTAAGGGGTGGCTGATCCTTTGTCCAATTAGACTATGAAGAAAAAAGTCTATAAAAGAGTTTGTAAAATAATTAGATAAATCAATCTTGCTGCACAATTCCTGCCTGCTGGATCTTCTTTCCTCCTCCCTACGGCTGCAGGACATGGTAATATACCCTAGGGCATTTTTTTTTTTTTTAATAGTGTCTGACCATGGAAACTAGATTTTTCCATGTCCAACAATTTCTCTGGAGGAAGTAAGAAAGATGTGCACAGATTTTGACAGACTTGTAGTGAATGCAGAGAGCTGAGATTTCTTCCACCTCACTAGCTCTCTGCCCTGCAGCTCCTGAGGATGTTGGTATCTCTAAGGCAGGGACATCAGGGAATCACAGAATGGTTTGGGCTGGAACAGATCTTAAAAGTCATCTCATTCTAAACCCCTTGCCATGGTCAGGGACACCTTCCACTAGACCTGGTTCCTCAGAGCCCCATCCAAACTGGCCTTGAACACTTCCAGGGATGGGGCATCCACAGCTTCTCTGGGCAACCTGTGCTAATGCCTCAATATCCTCACAGGGAAGAATTTCTTCCTAATATCTAACTGGGGCGTGCATTTGAAAATCCATCAGTTCCACTTAATGATTATCTTGGGTGTAAAGTAGGTTATTGAGCAAGCTGCAGCACAAAGGATGATGCCTGGAGAACTGATTCACAGGATCATAGAACCCTGCTTTAAGATGGAAATATGCATCAGAAGAGTGGAGCACAAGGCTTGTATGGTAACACTTCAACAGTTTCTCTTGAACTTGCCTTCTGAAGTCTGTCAGACCTTCATTACCTTGGTTAGTCTGAAGTCATACAACTCACCATCATTATGTAAATAAAGCTATTGGTGGACTTAATATTGCAAATGCTGCATATAAAGACAAACTTCAGCTTCCTGAAGCTTCAAATTTTATGATTATTTGAAAAATAAAATTATTTTAAATAATGGTATCAAATAAATTGTTCATGTAGTTGTACCAGACCTACTTTCTCTCTGTAAAATGTGGTGGGTACATAGTTTTATAATCAAGAATGCCATTTGATAATGCCCCACGTTATTACAGTGCATTTTAAATGGAAAAAAATACTCACCAGAAGTGAAATCTAAATCTGGAAATACAAAATAATCCATAAATTCTTCACAAGTATCTCTAGCTTTGAATTTCCATGGTTACTGCACCCAAATATGATTTTTGTTGAAGTGAGTGCGTACCTGCTAATTGGACCAGTGATTCAAATCTAACAAGCTGCATAGTTGGGTACTTTTCAAATTCTTCACATCAGTAGTTCTAGCAAAGGCTATTGCCATTTTTTATTTAATAAAAATAAGAAAACTTCTGGTTGTCAAGGTAGACCATCTAAAGATGATCATCTTGAAAAGCCAAACCAGAACTAGCAGTTAAATTTGCAGATGCAAATTATCTTATTTAGATATGACTTGCAAATCATTTAAACAAGCAGTAGGCACAACCAGTGGGCACTGTGGTTTCAAGCAAGTTTTCATAATTCCTTTTAGATTGGGCTCCATACACAAAATATAGAATCATAAAATACCCTGAGCTGGAAGGGACCCGCATGCATCGAGTCGAACTCCCGACCCTGCACAGGACACCCCCAAGAGTCCCACCATGTGCCTGACAGCGTTGTCCAAACGCTTCTTGAACTCCGTCAGGCTTCGTGCTGTGACCACTTTGCTGTTGAGCTTGTTCCAGTGCCCAACCACCCTCCGGGTGAAAATAATTTTCTTAACATCCAACATAAACTTCCCCATACAATTTCAGGCCATTCCCTTGGGTCCTGTCACTAGCCAAGAGAAAGAACAGTGTCTGCCCCTCCTCTTCCCCTCATGAGGAAGTTGTAACTGCAGTGAGGTCTCCCCTCAGTCTCATCTTCTCCAGGGTGAAAGGACCAAGTGACCTCAGGCCCTACTCATACGGCTTCCCCTCAAGGCCCTTCACCATCACCATGTCCCTCCTTTGGACACTCTCTAAAAGCTTTATATCTTTTCTATATTGCAGTGGCCAAAGCTGCACACAATATTCAAGGTGAGGCCACCCCAGTGCAGAGCAGAGCAGGACAATCCCCTCCCTTGCCCGGCTGGTGATGCTGTGCCTGATGCACCCACCCCAGGACATGGCTGGCCTCCTGGCTGCCAGGGCACTGCTGACTCATGTTCAACTCGCCATCGACCAGGATCCCCAGATCCCCTCCTGCTCTCCAGCATCTCATTCCCCAGCTGGTATGCACATCCAGGGATGCCCCATCTCAGGTTAGGATCTGGCACTTGTCCTTGATGAAATTCATTGCCCAGCCCTCTGCTTTGTCAAGATCTCTCTGCAAGGTCTCTCTGTCTTTGGGAGAGTCAACAACTCCTTCCAAATTAGCACTGGCGAACTTACTTAGTATCCAAAGTCATTTATGATGCTATTGAAGAGCACTGGCCCTAAAATGGAGCCCTGCCAAACTCCATTATTGACAGGTCACCAGCCTGATGTAACCCCACTTACGATAACTCTTTGTGTCTGACCCATGAGCCAGTTGCTCACCCACTGCATCTGTTATCCAGCTGAATGATGCACAGGCACGGCAACAAAACTGATGGGCCTGTAGTTACCAGGGCCATTCCTCTTGCCCTTCTTGAAAATCAGGACAACACTGATGGATGCCAGCACTTTCAAAAGCATTTTCACAGGGGACCCTGCTAACTAGTTCCTTGAGCAGCCTGAAGTCTGCTCTCCTCATATCCAGAGGTAAAGTTTTGCTGGCACTTTTCCTCCTGCCGGCAGAGAACTTAAACTGGATTGCTTTGGGATTGCTGTGGCCAAGATAGCCAACAATCAACACTTCACTTATGACACCCTCTCAATTACCAAACTAAAAAATCAAGGAGGGCACCTTTCCTAGTCAGCTCCCTTAATACTTGTATGAAGAAGTTATCATCCGTGTGTTTTAGGAATCTTCTGGACCTGTTCATACCAGCTGTGTGGTATTCCCAGTTAACATCTGGCAAATTGAAGTCCCCCATAAGGACAAGGGTGGTTGATTTAGAGGTGTCCCTTAGTTTCTTAAAGAATAATTCATCAGTGTAGCCATCGTGGCTAGGTGGCCTATATTAGACTCCCATCAGGACACCTGATTATTTATCTGATTAGTTGTTTGTCCCTTAATCCTTAAATTTCAAAGTAGTTTTTATCCCTCTCTGAATTATGTCAATATGACTACTTTCTTACATTTTCAGTGTGCCAGGTAAGACAAGAGTAAAGTATTTCCCATCCTGGTGCAATAGCTCTTGTCAGCTAGTCAGAATAGACACAACATGATATGCATGACAAAACTTCCAGTCCCCTCAACTTAAAGTTTATAACATGTAGGCACTTGGGAAGGTTTTTCAAAGGAAACTACTTTTGGTTTTGAAAGGTCATATTTTAAAGTTTCTGTAAGTAAATTGAGGAAATTGGGTATTTCTATATTTTTATATAAATTTTGAGGCATTTCAGAAATTTTGTACAGTATTTTACTTCAAGTGCCTACTATATCTTGATCCAAGAGAGGTCTGCAGTAAATGACAGGCTAAGCAGTTAGGTCATGGTTGCAGTTTCAACTTTGAAAATGAGCCCTGGAGAATCAAATTCCCTATTTTATTACAATGCTTCTTACATAATAACAACTAAATGTTGTGTATTTTGCCTAAATGCCAGCAAATGGCCTCAGTTCTGTTAGCATTTCATTGACATTCAGTCTGTGGCTTCATGTTGGCCAAAGCCAATAGTAGTCCCATCTGCCAAGTCTTGCTCCTGCATTCCTAACTCCTTAGCTGCCAGGGAGCAGGAGTCTAAGTATTGTGAGAAACTTGACTTCTGGTTAATTTGAATTTCAAACTACTAATATACATCCCCAACAAACTTATGCTGAAAGATGATTATTTGCCCCAGAGCAGTTTCTCCCTTGAGCGATCAGTCAACATTTGCCTCCGGACTCCTGTCATTGCCTGCCATTAGCAAGTTCACACTTTATTCCCCAGCATCCTTATTCCTTCATGTGTAGGGGCATCACTTTACTGTTCCCAGCCTCTCTTCCTTCCCTGGTAACAGAAGATGCAGAGAAGGCAGAGTTACTGATGTCTTCTTTGCATTGGTCTTTACTTACAAGACCAGCAATGGACAGAAACTGATGCACAGGAAGGTCCACCTGAGTATGAGTTTCTTTACTGGGCAGATGACCTTGCACTGGAAGACATTGTGCAGAGGGGTTGTGGAGTCCCCCTCACTGGAGATATCCAGGAAGCATCTGGACAGAGTCACAGTATTATTAGGGTTGGAAGAGACTTTGGAGATCATCCAGTCCAACATCTCTGCCAAAGCAGGGTCACCTAGACCAGGTTACACAGGAACACAGCAAGGTGGGTTCTCAATGTCTCCAGAGAGAGACACGCGACCCTGTGCCACGTGCTCTGGGATGACCCTGCTTGATTTGGGAGGCTGGACCAGACGCCCCACTGTGGTCCCTTCCAACCTTACTCACTCCGTGATTCTGTTTGCCTCCAAGCTACTGGTTACTAACCTTTCTCGTCTGAAACATTTAGAAGCTACTTTTTTTTTGAAATCAACAGTATAGTTTGCAGATAGCCTCTCAACTACTTAAACATGTCAATTTTGTGTTTTTTTAATCTCTGCATCCCGGCTGTAAGGATGCTCTGATCCCCGTTATCACCGGCCCGGCTCCGCCCGCGGCCCCGCGCCGCTCCCCGCCCCGCTGCGGGACAGGATGTCCCGCCTCCCGCCGCTCTCCCGATTGGCAGAGAGCTCCGCTGGCGTACGGGGGGCCGAGCTTTCCCCGTCTCCAGTAGCGGAGGAGCGAGGGAGGGATCGGAGAGCGGCTTCGCCGGAGGAGGGGTGGGCGGGCGAGGGAAGGAGGGGCGAGGATTACCCGGGGCCGAGCGGGCGGCGGTGGAGCGAGAGCAGGAGCTGCCGTCGTCGCTGCCGCGGCTGCCCGGTGAGTGCGAGAGCCTCGACAGCCCCGTCGGGCTCGGGGGGAGCGCGGAGCAGGGGCGGGAGCGTCCCCGCCCCGTGGAGCGCTGGTGGGCGGGCAGGCGGCGGGGGGAGCGCGGCCTCCGCTCCGCATCTCGGGAGCCCCGCGGGAAGGGGAAGCAGCGCAGGGGCGGCCCCCGCGCCGTGTGCGGCGACCCCTGCCCGGGAGGGGCTCTTCCTCCGCCTCCCGCCCCCGGCCCGCGCCCCCCGTCTGTCCCCGGGCTGGCCCCTGGGTGAGAGCCGCGGCTGGCGGCCGTCAGGGGCGGTGACAGCGGGACGTGAGCGCGGGGGTGGGATGCTGCCGGGAGAGGGGGAGCCCCCGGCCTCGGCCGCCGCCGGGAGGAGGGGGTGCGGGTGACCCTGATAATCGCTTTATGTTGGCCTGCGGCTTGCGTAATCTGCGATCAATTATTTATTTCATGCACCACTTACGGGGCTGAGGGGCAGCGTTAAGGCCTTTGGTGTGGCTCAGTGCAGCAGAAGGGAGGCTTCCTTCCCACGGGTGTGATAGGGAAGGGATGTGGAGGCTTTTTTCTAGGTTCGGATAGTATTCCTAATGCGTCTTTCTCTCCCCGTGCATATTCAGGGAATGTGAACGAGGGAGGTCCTTCTTCATGATACATTTTTAAAGATCAAGTGGAAGCCGTCCTAATCTGAACAAAAATAACCTTGTGTGGTTTACTTCATATGCTAGATTGTCTTTTTTTTTTTTCTTCCGCTCTTTCTGTAGCAGGTTGGGCTGCTCAGCCAGCCTGGAGAGAAGGCTGAAGAAGGAAACATGTCTTCTGATTCTTTTTGTCTGTCTGCTCAAGCAAGGTTTGACTCCAAATGGTTGAAGACAGACTTGCAGGTAAGGAGTTTGATGGTCATATTGCATTGTGACCTTTCAGGCGCTGATGAAGGATGCTTTTAGTCCAAAAAGCTGACAAGTAGAAGACTGCAGCTCTTGAGATAGTGTATATAGGTTTTCCCAAGTATGCTGATTTATAACTGGTTTTGAAGAAACACTAGCTTATTTTGAGCTGCAAATAGATCTGCATTTTCAGTCCAGTTCCTTCTGCTTTGAAACAAGCTGGGCTACATATGTGTGTTATCTTTGCAGACTGTCAAAGCCCCTAGCAGAGTATGTGGCATTTCTGCTAGAACTATACATTCCTATTTAGGCTGTTGCTAAATGTCTTGCCTTCGTATGAGCTAGCAGCTTTAATGCACAGGAGAACTGATGCAAAAGGCAATGGAAATGTAATTTATATTTTTGAAGAATTCAGATTAGATTTACTGTAGTTGTTGGTATCATGAATAGAGGCTTTCCTTAAATTTTGTCCTTTTTGAAGGGAGTCAATTTTTTGTCGAAGGTGCAAGGTTGAAATGGAAGTGGTCTTTGTTGAAATATGCCAGTGTTTGGTGAAAGTTTTCTTTTGTCTTAGAAGATGATTTCTTCATTTAGCAAAGTTGCATGATACGAGGAGGAGGAGGATACTAATGTGTTTTCCCCGTTCAGGTTTTATGATTAAGTGGAAAATATAGAGAAATAGAGTAGTTTGGGTCAGTTATATTTGTTTCAGATGAAATGAGTAACTAAGTCCTTGTCTCTTCGTCTTCCTTTCCCCAGATGTTGCATATAGATTCCTTACTTTGAATAACCTTTCCAAGTTTCAACTCAAAACTAAAATACTTGTTGGGATGGGCCAGCCAGTGTTATTCTTTTCTTACTGTTAACAGTAGTGCTACTGAGAAAGTCTTAAAAATTCTGTCTTTGTGACTTTATCCCAGATTACATGCTGATAGTCTGCATGGCTGAGTTGAGCTGCTCTTATGGTTAGACAAGGATTTTTCCCCGTGCAGTTGTGATTTGGAAGCAGCCTTTCTCCAGTATTTTACATCAAACAAGATAAATTGGAATCAGAAGTGACAGACATAGCCTAAGAGGTTACATTATTTAGTGGGTTTTGAATGTAAATGCTGTGAAATGACAGGGCTTGCTCTTAATTTGGCTAGGTTAATTCTATTTTCATCTTTTGTTCCTACCAAAGTAAAAGTTTCAATCTAAAGTCAGATGTTTTCTCTAATGTAGTAAATAAAGATACTACACAACATTTTGGAGATAAGCGTATTAAGAAATATGGAAATATATTTTTGTTTTCAGAAGGGTGGCTTTTAGATTACAAGTATATTGCTTCAATGATTGTTGAATACAGGAAAATGTATCTGAAAAAGTGGCTACCTTTGTTTGTAACAGCTGCTGACTATGCATTGCCTTTTTTTTCTTCTGTATTATATGGGGTGAAAAATGTGACTGTTCATGTGATTTCTCAGATTTTTCCTTTTTTTGTAGTGCCTTTTTTCTACATCCCTTTTTTTTCTATTTATTTAGACTTTTGGTGGAGGATTTCAGTTGTCATCCCAAGTTTTAAGGGTTATTTTCAGTTTTGTGTATAAATGCAATGAAATATTTGTGATTTATGAGTCTGTAGTTTAGTTAATGTGTTACAGTAATTCCTTTTAATAATAAAAAAATCTTCATTTGCAGCATATTTCTATGAATAAGTGCTCGTACTTATACGAGTTCTTTATAAGTAATAACAAGTTAGACTCTAATTGCCAGGGTACTCCTTTTTTTTTTTCTTCCAGTCAAGCTGTAGTCAAAATAATGAGATTAATGAAATAAGAGAACAGTAATCATTTGTGATCTGCTGGATGCAAACATCACTTCTCTGGAATCTGAAGACAAGCCAGGCCTCCTGGGTATAATATAATTTTCTTATTCGGTTATCTGTTTTTGGTATTACACAGGTCCTCATCACAGAGCTCTTAATTGGATGCGTGTGTTCAGTATTTTGAAAAATGAGCATGTGAATCTTGAGTAGCATCTTTTAATGTATTAAATGGCAGATGTCTTCTGTAAAGGAGAGGGGTTTTGGGCTCTGGAGAAGTTTTCTACTACATGAATGATTATTTTAGCTACTGGTTGACAGACTAGCATGACCTAGCTGCGTGTGGGTATTTTTTTAATAGGTATAAATCCTGTGTCTTAATCCTTTAAGTTCTGTGTGTACTGAATATATAGATTTCCTACCATGCATGTTTTTACTGGCTCAGCTGTAGCCCTATTGGTGTTCAAGAGACTGTCAGCAGGAATTTGAAAAGGTGAGCGTGAGAGGTTTGAAGAAGACACACTAAATTTATGTAAATAGATCAAGATGACTACAAATTGTTTTGAATTGGACCCTGGAACTCTTCACTTCGCAGCTACATTTTAAACTTCTCAGTGTACAGCAGTCCCAAGAATGAGTCAGTGACAGTCCTAGGAGGAACAGAATTATTCTGGGGAATTCTTACCTTGGAGACATACAGAGACTGATTAGTTTTTAAAATAAATTCTTCTGCTGCAAAATTTGGGGTGTATAGCTAGAATTGGAAGTAAAATGGTTTCATTTGATGGCCTAGTAGTCTCCAAAGTACTTTTTTTTACTTTTTTCCTTTGTCACTGTTGTCAGAGAGTTTACCCTTTAGACTTGATAACTGGCAGTTATTGTAGATTAAGCCAATGAAATCTCTCTGAAAATTATTGTATTCTTTTTTGTGATGTTGCGTGAATAATGTAATACACAATATTCTAGTACTATTTGCATTAATAAGTCTGTTACATTGTAGTATTAATGTAATAAGAAAAGAAGGACATGTGGATTGTAGCACAGATTGTGTTTAATCACCTGTGTGCGTCACTGTTGCAGCTGGTGTCCGGGCCAAATTTAAATGTTCTTACTCAGTTTTGGGTTGTTACTGCTGTGAGACAAAGGCAGTGTGATGTAGCATGTTATTACTGTTCTTAAGTGAATATCAAAGGCACAAGTCCTTTTGTAGTAGCCGCGAGCCTCTGGCCTGTAGGATTAACTGATGTGGTGTGAAATGTTAATGGAACTGTATCTTCATGGTGTTTTTTGCTTATATTAATTTTTCTGAAACTGAACAATGCTATTTTAGGAAGCCGAAGTGCTCTACAAAGATCCAAGTGCATCCTATAACTGCTCCATGTCTTTTTACTAACTTTGTAATTACTTGTATGATTTGTGGCTACTAGTGTAATTTTGAGGTGCTCAGAAACATTATTTTACTGAAAAAATCTAAATTTCCTGGTGGAGCAAAATAAAATACACTGCATGTTGCCTGAAAAAACAAACTGTTACAGCAGCTGAAAAATTCAGGGTAGTTCAGGTGAATATGAAAACATCAGTATACAATATTGACATCTGTCAATAGGACGTGTATAACATCACCATTAATAAAATAGTCCTATGAAGTTATAAAATAGGCAGAGTTTAGTGCAGGACACTTTTTCATGTGTCATGTTTAACATAGTCACTCAAAAAGTAAGTCTATCATTTCACTTTCTAATTTATTTATTTAGATTTGAATTAATACTTTGAAAACACCTACCTGTTGATGACTATTACTAGTAGAAACCATCACATTTATAACAAAAGCTGTGTGTAATGGGAGATTGTGTTTTAATGACTGTTCCTAAGGAAGACATTCTTTATTATAAAAAGGGAAGATTAAAATTGTTTACTTAAACCTAGCTACCCAGTTTGCAGAATCAAACTGTGCTTAAAATAATTCTGATTAAATAGATGTACTGTACAACTAAATTAGAATCTTATACAGCGACCTTTAATTAGTGATGGATGAACAACTAAAAACTAGAAGTGCTGTGAGCTAATGGGATGCATGTGTGTGTTCAAATGGAGTTTAATTAGGCTGCTTATTCTGGATCCTGTGGAGAACTGTTGTGCTTAATAGCAGGAGTTAGCGGGAAAAACTTTCATTTTCCTGTAGTGGGGAGAAAAACTTTAGGCAACAGTCAAGGTGGAAGAGCTGTCTGCAAGAAGAATATGAGGCATTTCCATCAGTTTTCATTGAGTTCATGGTTGGCAGACTATTTCTGTTACTATCTTTTTCCAGACATAAAAATGAGTTTTTAGAAATGAAATAGCCACCTTTAAGAGTTGCATTGGTGTGAAATCTTTTTACCCTTCCTTCAAAGTTACATTCGTCATTTTGATTTTCTTGAAAATCCCACTCTTTCTAACAGTGTCTTTACTTGTGATAAGATTATGTAAAGAAATGATGTCTTGGCTATTAAAAGCAAGAAGTTGGTGAAAGTTGCCTTCTCTATTTTGTTACTTTCCTATTAACCTTCTTCTTTGTTTTGGTTTTCTGATCAAAAAAATGAAGGGCTTATTTGGAAGTTCTTACAACAAACTGCAAATGAAGACTCCTTTATATTTAAAGGAAGTGAACTTCGCAGTAGCAATTTTTAAAAATTATTTAAATAATGAAGTAGTGCTGTCTCTCCAAAATAAGTGATTTCCAGATGGAGGAACAAACACTATATGTGGTGTGATAGACTAGAGAAATGAGGTTTAACACATGGGTACAAATATTTGGGCTCGGACAGACCTATTCTTCAGATGTATGAAGATAGTTTCTAGATTTGAGTGAATTGCATTATTTTTCTTTGTGTGTGACTATTAACTGTTAACTTTTCCAGCAAGTGGAAGACCAGCAGCACACTGCTACTATGGGGACGTTTCTAGTTTAACCCCAAATCGAAGTAACTTGGGACTGCTGAACTTTTCTGACTTAGCTCTCTGAGGTTTTGAGCACTGTGTCTAGGTCTAGTGGTGTTCCACTGTGCTTTGCATAGGTGTGATAAGCAGCTGGGGTTTCAGGGCATGCTTCATTCAGCAGGGAAGGAAGGAAGCTAGGACAAAATACTAAGACAACAATGAGAAAGGAAACACGAATTGAATGGATTCAAAAAAGCAAGAACAGAAGAGAGACTTAGGAAGGGACTTATTGTTCTGTGATTTTCCTTGCTATTACTGGGCTGAAAAAGTTTTTCGATTTAATATTTTTTTGAAGAGAAATGTTTTTTTCATATAGTCTAAAATACAGCCAAAGGCTAATGCAAAAATAACTGAATAGAAGAACAGATTCTTCACTACCCTTGCTGGCAATTCTGTGGTGAAGATTATTTAAGTAGCTTGTATTTTAAATCCATATTGATGTTCTGTGATTATGAAGTCAGTTTCTTAAACTTACAGTGCAGTTATATAACCAGGAATCCCACCTGAGTCAATCCTCGTCCTTATGTGTCATTTTATTTTCCTGGCTTCATTTTTCTTGAGTTCAAGCTAACTTTTATGAAGGCTTCTATGCTTTTTGCAGGGAAGTTTATGAAACCACATTGAGAACATAATCTAATGTACTACATAGAATGCATCTGATTTAAATAGTTGTCTTCAAAACAAAATCAGAGCTGCTGATTATTCTTTAAATAATCTATTAAAAGCAAAATTGTAGCAGTGCTTTGAGAATTCTCACGACCTTATCCAGTTATGGTTGCAAGATTTCATTTTCTTGAAATGCAAGGAAATGTTAACACCAGTGTCCTACTGTCTAGAGTTGATGGGGATGGACGGGAATTTCACTGCCAGCCCTGTTGGAGGCTGGCAGCAGCATATGTCAGCAACCAAACTAGATACCCCTTGGACTTAATCAGATGTTGTACCAGACAGAATAAATCACAGTTTAACTGCAGAGATAAGATTAAAAAAAGATTAGAGTGGAGGCAGCCCAGTTTACAGAAGTTCACTTTCAAGTCTCCTTAGGCCCTTGCTTTTTTAGTTTGGGATAAGTGAGCAGGGCTGAGCCTTAGGTCTGCGTGGGAACCGTGTATTTGTTGAGATAAATGGCTTTGAAGTGCAGAGATCGAGACATGGTCTGGGCATGAAAAAGTGTGACAAATGATGGAAGAGGCTTGGTGTTTCTGAAGGTGAGATGTGTAGGAGATGGGGATTGAGAGGAGGTCAGTAGATGTCATGGGAAAGGACAAGGGAGATTTTTAGCATCTGGAGTGAGTAGGAGGATTAAGATCATGGGCCAAAGTTGCAAGGCAGTGGATGGTAGTATTGGAGTATAGAGCTGCTGTTGTCCTGGTCTTGGGAAGGAAGCATATAAGTGGTGGGGCAAGCAGGGCCTTGAGGGGGAGATTTACGGAGGGTACATCTCTGGTACTGTTGTCTGTTGTAAAAGTTCGGTTAAAACTTATTCTTAATTTGCTAATTTACTGAGTTTGTTTTAAGTTCATCCCTTTAAACGTTTTCAAATGAAGTTACTAAATTATTAGAGGGAAAGATGTTCATATGAATCAAGCAATCTAGTAAAAGAGTGTTAGACTTCACAAAACACAAGTGGCTGCTCTTGTGTTTGGAACTCCAGTAGGTCAGGAGCAATGAGGACACCAACCAAGTGTGTTTTTCTTCTCTTGCACTGTACCACCAATTGCCTTGTGAACATTCTTCAAATAATTTAGTATAAGTACCTTTTTCTTTTTTTTTTTTTTTTTTTTGAGAAAAGAAACCAGAGAAATCTTTTCAAATTTGTTCTGAACAAAGTTCTAGTTCTCTAGTTTGAACACTGAGATGTGTTGATAGACTCTTTACGAATGACTGAATATGAGAGGTATTGGTAGGAGCAAAAGAAGAAAGTAATATGTACTTGTTCTCGCTAGTCATAAAATACTGTAGGAAGAAAAAAATGCGGGATTGGGCAATCAAAGCAGACATTTGACTTTTCTACTACACAGATGAGTGTTATCTTCAGCTGCAAGTTTCACAGGGTCACAAATGTTTGAGATTGGAAGGGTCATCTAGTTGGACTAGAGGTCATCTAGTCCAACTCTCCTGTTCAAGCAGGGCCACCTAGAGTCCAGTGCCCAGGTCTGCGTTTGAATGTCTTTCGAATAGCTCCAAGAATTGAGGCTCTACAACCTCCCTGGGCACCTTGTGCCACTGCTTGGTCACTCTCTCACAGTGAAAGTGTGTTTCCTGGTGGTCAGGGGGAAGCCCCTGTGTTTCAGTTCACACCCACTCCTGCTGGTCCTGTCACTGGGTACCACTGAGCAAAGCCTGGATCCATCTTTTTTACACCTTCCTTTCAGATTTTATATATATATACATATATATATATATATATATATATGTAGATGAGTGTTCTTCCCAAGCCCTTTCTCTCTGCCTTTCTTCATTAAAAGGGTGTTCCAGTCCCTTAATCATTTTCATGGCTCTTTGCTGAGCTCTTTCCTTTTTGTGCGTGTCTCTCACGCTGAGCCCAGCACTGGACCCAGCATTCCCAAGTGCAGAATAGAGAGGAAGGATCACCTCCCCAAACCTGGCAACACTCCTAATGCAGCCCAGGTCATACATTAACGTTCTTCATGGCAAGGGCACACTGGTGGTTCATGTTCAATTTGGTGCCCACCAGGACTCCCAGGTTCTTTTCTGCAGAGCTGTTTCCCAGCAGGTCAGCCCCCAGCCTGTACTGGTGCCTGAGGCTGTTCCTCCCCAGCTGTAGGACTCTGCACTTCTTGTTTAGCTTCATGAGGTTCCTGTCAACCTGTTTCTCCAGCTTGTCAAGGTCACTCTGCATGTCAGCACGACCCTCTTTTGTATCAACCACTCCCCATTTCTGTTGGCTAAAAGAAATATTTCTCTTCGGGGAGCTGTAAATTTTCTATTGTGATAATGTAATTTTGAGATTATGAAAATAAAATTGTGTAAATAACTTATCACTTAAAACCTCAGACTTTTCTTTCACTTTTGGCTATTATATATAGCAAATACTGGGTATCTGCTGAATGTTGAGTAGATTAATAGTCATTTTGTTACAGCTGAAATTAGGTTGCCCTCAGTTATGACAGATGAATTGGTAGTAAATACTGTTTCTTAATTATCCTTTCAGCTGGTTCCTTTGATTATTGCTGTAAAGTAAGTCCAGTGTTTCTTTACATTCAAACTTGTCTCCTTTTTCCCCTCCCCCCAACACAGATACTGCTGACAAAATGTTAACTACAACCTAAGTAGTAGGCAAAATTGTTTATCTGAAGGCTGCTTATGGTGAGGTATTTGGAGAGGGAGGTGGAACTCTGTGACCTGTAGTCTTCGTGGTTCCTCTATCTTTTTGCAACATACCAAGAAAGTTACTTTGATACGACTTTGAACCTAACCCGAGGCTGAAGATATTTTGTTTACTTTTTCAGTTTTTAGTTGCGCGAAAGAGTTGAGTGAACTTTATGCCATGTAAAAGGATTAGAGGTTGAAGTGGAGAAAACAGTTCCTGATTCTGCTTTATATGAATGCTCTCAAAAGTAATAAGTAAGTTTTCTGAAATAGAACAGTGCTGCACTATGAAGAACCTGGCATTCAAAGCCTGGAGACATTTAGATTCTATGGGCTGTGACAATAATTTTCCATACCAAGGTGATCTGAGAATGTAAAGTAAAATGTGTAAAAAAGACAATTTATTAGAGAAAGATCTTTAATTTGTGCAAACTGTAATTTATTATGCAACCCATCTGGAGGGTTGCCTCACTTGCTATTTTTCAAGCTTGTATTTTAGGGTAGGTTAGCATTTAACAGGTGAAAGTTTAAAAAAAAAATCTATCACCATTATGTGAGCCAAAATCAGTGAAACAGTTATTTTGCTATTTTACACAAGAAAAAAACTCTGAAAAGTAAATTCTCTAGGTATTCCACTAAAATATATGACCACATCTAAAGAAGGAAAAAGTGAACGCCATTTATTGTTGAAATATTCATAGACTGGGAACAATCAAGAAAATCAGTTCATGGCGAATTATTTTTTTTTCTTGTTGAAATGCAGCTTCAGCTTATTCCAGTTTTTAAAAAATGAAGCGAAATGTAAAGCTTTTAGCAAAAGACAAATCTTTGCAAAAGCTCTTTGTGCTGTTTGGCGCTGAAGAACAGGGACTGTACCTTTCAGTAAAGCATGGTCAGAGTTTGATTCTGGTGCTGTACAATTGATAAATCACAGATAAAATTAATAATGTCTAGCTCACACTTCATGATTCTTTTCCTTCTTATGCCCGTGATCAGGCAATAGTAAGTGACAGACACATACAATGTGTCAGCTCATATTTTATGCTAAAAGAAGAATTAGTGAAGTCATTAATACATGTTGGAGTGCATTTCTGAAGTATGCAATATGAAGTCAAGAAACTACTGTGCTCGTTTAGTGTGTTATAGTGGTGTGAAAGCGTGCAACTTGTCTTTTAATTCGTGTTAACTGAGATGAGCTAGATCAGCAAATGTCTTCCCTGCTGGTGGGTGTCTCTCATAAAACCTGTAATCTTTAATCATTAAAATATATTTTATTTTGACCTATTTCCTTGAGACAAGTGGTCTTCTGTGTGTAATGGTAAATATTTTATGGCAGTTCTAAGCCACATCTTTGTATTACTTCTCAGCTGAAACACTTTGGATTTGAGTGCTAGTTACATGACACAAAGATGCTTCTGAGTAAGCCTTCAGCAGGTGGTGGGTTGTTGATTTTTTTTTTGGTTGTTTTTTATTTGTTTGGTTGGTTGGTTTTGTTTTGTTGCTTTTTGGGTTTTTTTGTTTGTTTGGGTTTTTTTTTAATGTGGTCCACTGCACCACTTGGGTATGCAGAAAGTATTCTGTTTCTCAGTTTCATGTCCTGCCCTCCTCCCTTATGCTACACAGTTGTGAATTACAGCCTGGTTATTATGGAATTCGCTTGGGATGTAGATACCTGTTTTACAGCGTTTTATAAAGCAGAAAACATCAACAGAAGTGAAGTTATCCTGGTCATTAGGATCCTTCAAGGGAGATCCAAATTCCTAAATCATTAGGAGATTTGTGTTACAGCCAGTGCTTTTGTGAGTGGCTCCAGCTAGCAGAGTCTATATTCTGTTGCCAGTATTTGTCCTCTTGAACACAAAGTCTATTGGGAGCTGACCTGGGCTGGGGCAGCCCTTCGCTCTTCCTCTGGGTGCAGCTGGTTTTAGGCTTGATCATTCCATAATCTGCTCCTTCATGGGAGGGGAGGCATTGTAGCAGTTGGAAAGAAGAGGGAGGGTTGTGAGAGATGCTTTGCACAGCAGGACCAGATTGAACTGGCTGAATTCATTTACAAATCTGTGCCTTGATGTCATCATTCTGGTTAAGATGCCCAGCTCTTCAGTTGCTGGTTGGCAAGGGGACTGTATGTTTCTCTGTCTTGAGATTTTATGCAGCTTGACTTTGTTTGAATAGCTTTTTCCGAAGGGAAAAAGGGCACCCCACACCCTCTCAGCCCTCCAGCCCCCAACTGATGTCATCTTGAATGGGTGGATAGTTCTGAGGTAACCAGATCCATGTGTTTGATGAGATTTGTCACCAAAAAAAAGTTCATTTTGCCAGACTTGAATCTAAAATTTACTGTTTTGCACTTTTAACCTGAAAATAGCATAGCTAGACAATCAGAGGTTCTGAAGAGCATTTTAATCCCTGTCCTACATGCATACAATGTCATTTCCGATGAGATGGTGCATGTGTTTTCTTTCTTCTGGGATGATGTATAAAATCAGATGTATTTTAAATGTTAGCTTGAGAGAAAATTGTTGTGTGTAACTATATATAATGTATTATTTTTAACAGCTTGCTTTTACACGAGATGGACTATGCGGCTTGTGGAATGAAATGGTAAAAGATGGAGAGATTGTATATCCTGGAACAGAATTAATACAGAGTGGTGAGCTACCTCCAAAAAAAGGTATGGATTTCAAATTTCTTCTTATTTGTTCATTTTTTCTTTCACTGTAATGATGAAAATTGACTTCAGCTTCCATACTGTCACAAAACTTTGATTTATCATTACCTCTCTATACAATTTGCAGGTGTTAATGTTTTGAATTAAATACATTTGAAAGTGATTTCTTAGAATTGTACAGAAAGGTAGCATCTAAGCCTCCAAATGAAGGCTTAAATCTGTTCCAGCCTTGTGAAATTTAACTTTGTAACTAGGCATGTTATTATGAGAGAGGCTTGGCAGTGTCTTTTTGTTTGGTATGCTTGGTGTGTTTACAGCTGAAGCCTTTGTTTAAAGGAAGTGGACTGAGGAATGGGATAAAGCTGATACTGCTATTTCTAATTTTGTTTACAGTCTTCAGAACGTAGCTAAAAGGTCAGCTAAAAAACTGTGCACAATCTGCCTGAGAATGTAGTGCATTTTTTTGTTTGTTTGTTTTTTAAGTTTTCCAGTGTACTTGAGAGCAGTTCAAATGCTGCAAATGGCAGAGTAATACATCTATTTAGAGAGATTACTTCGGTGGAGGTGGATTTTGTTTTGTGATGGACAGTGGGGTGATTCTGCTCTTGCCTTTTTTTTCATCTTCACCACAAAAGTGGTACTCCTTGACTCCTTATTGAACAGAAAATTAAATTGGTCAAAAAGGAAAGTATTTGTTTCCTGATCTGGCTGAAATGGACTCACCAAATGGTCAGATAAGTTTTGTCAGTAATTTTTAAGATTCCCAGATAAATGAGAGATGGGTAGGAATACTGCCTTTGGTAACAGTGAAGTATTATCTTAGCACCTGTTACTTCCTGAACTATACTGTGGGATAAGACATGATATTTCAAACCAATAATGCTCAATTACTCATGTAGACAGTTTTTTCATACCTATAGTATGCCTCCTTTAAAAATAGGAGGAATGGATGTGTTTTTGACTAGAGGAGGTAATTTCTACAGGAAATAAGATACAATAAATAATTTATGAGAGAAGAATGAATTATACATTTACTTATCAAGTGTGTAAGCTTTGTAGGTTATGAGTGGCTGCATGCTGTAATAAAAACCAGGTTATGCTCCTAACTGTTTCAGAGTTAGAAAACTTTTGTCTTCCGTATGCAGCTGGCCATTTGGAATATTATTGTTGACACTGGGTGAAAATACAGCTGGTCTTATCAGAAAGGATACTGCAAAACTGCTCATGAAATGAGTGGAGGTAGAGTAATAATTTGGATTGGCTAGTTCCATGTATATTAATAACAGGTGTTGCAAACTTGATGCAATAGAGGGAAGGATTACCTCCTAAATGAATTGTAGGAAATGCTTTCCTGTTCACTGACAGCTCATGATAGGGGTGTTGTGGTGGTCATAGTACAACAATTCAACACACTATGCTTTCATGTAGAAGACAGATAGAAACCATCTGTAATACCAAAGACTATATATTATACTAATGAGTAAGTACCTGCTTTGCAAATGAAATTGATGAATTGATCTTTTTGTGCCAAATACTTACACATTGTTTTTGGAGTTGTACTAGTCTTTGACAGAAGACTGTTCTTTCAATATCTTTATAGCTAAGTACCTGCAGAGAATTGAGATTTTTGTTAGTTACAGTGCTGAAGTGCTTTTAGTAATTCTGAGAAAGCTTATAGAGAGATGTCATAGGATAATTGTTTCTAATTTTCAGGGTAATCCTTGAAATATCAGCTAGGAAAATGCAATCTGTCACTTCTGATGCTAGATATAGACAGCAGTATAAAGTAAAAATCCAGAAGTGCTAAATCAATCATCTGTGACTTCACTTGTTTGTCCACACTTAGGATGCTTATTCTGAACAGCGATGAGAATTCTTTGTTTTAGATGCTGGATATATGTGTGTACACATGTCTTAGAAGGTTCAAAAATTTATAATGTGTTAAATACTGTAGGATACTGTTACTTAAAAATACAGAGTTTCTGTCACTTTACTGTATAAATAAGGCTTTTTTGTTACCCTAAAATGTCAAAGCTGTGATGATGGTTTTGAAAGCTTTCTTATATCCATAGTGGTCGTGGTGAAGGCAGACTTCCACTTGTTGCTTCCAGTACTGTATTGTGGTGAGTTGACCTTAGCCAGGTGCCAGCCCTTCCAGCTCCTTGCTTGCTGCCCCTCCTCAGTAGGACAGAGGGAGAAAATAAAAGGGAAAAGCTTGGGGGTTGAGGTAAAGCCGGGGAGATCACTTACTGGGTACTGTCGTGGGCAGTTTATTTTAGTGCCAGTTAAGATAGAATTGGATGGTAAGAAGGATAAAAACTAAAACACCACCTTCCACTTCTCTTTGCATCTGCAGGAGTTAAGGGTAGGATTACATAGCACAGATCACACATGTTCCTTTTCACAGCTGGAGGGTGTATGTTCTTCTGCATAGGTATTTCCAAAACATCTATTTCTTGAAGCACCGCAGTAGTTCAGGAATTTAAATAACAGTTTGTTCAGGCTCTTAACTCCTAGGATTAATGTATGAACTGGGTTTCGGTGAAGATAACCTTCAAAAATGCTACTGTGTTGGCCTACAGGATTCTAAAATACATCTATCTTGCTTACCAGACTTGAGTTTTTAGAAGAAAAAGGTAATCAAGGCTATTTTTGGTCAGTGTCAATCTAATTGTATGTTTGATTCTGTTAGGCAGTAGTGAATCATGGAACCAGAAAAATTGTTGATCAGTTTGCACCTCTGAACTTGCAGCTCAAGTTGTTTCATGAAATTAAAATCTAAAGTATTTACATCTGTTTAGTTGGTACTTACTTTTTTGCATAAATGATCTACAAATATAATTCAAGGGGAGAGGGAAACATACATACAAGTAATGAGATTTATATAAAACCCAGTGGTTTTATATGAAAAGCAGTATAGATTAATGTCAGTATTCAGAGTTTGCTGCTAAATTGACTAATCTGGAGTTAAACAAGAGGGGTTGCTGTACGTGGTCCCTTTTATTCAGTCTGTTTTAAGAAGCTTTGATTTAAGCCCATCCATTATAAGTCTATTTCTTCACTACTGCTGTAGCTCTCTGTTGATGCTGACAGGACTGTTCAGAAGCAGCGCTTCATTCTGTCAGTGGATATTAGTAGTGGCAGTAGACTGGAAGAACATGCTATTGATAACAAAAATCATTCCTTTTTTCTCTAGGAAGAATATAGAAGTAGTGCTTTTTTTTTTTTTTTTTCTTCCCCTCCTGTTAGCAAGAATGTTTGATTAGGAATAAGCTCTTTGTTTTGAATTCGTGGCACTTTCAGAAAAACATATTTGATAAGTGTGTTCAACTGAATGTGTTTGCATGTTTCCAGGTACCATCTGAGGACACAGCTGTTGACAGCAGTGATGTCCAAATACAGGTGCACTTGTAGCATTGCATGTACTTAAAAGATAATCAGGCTGCCCTCAGGAAATTTGGATTAGATTAATACCTTGTATATGGGAACCTATGTACTGAAAATAATAAAAAGTAGTAAATAATATTATTACTAAATTTTCAAGTTAGAGAACCATTACTGTAAAATTTTAAGACATACCAGTCAACTACACAGGTCTATTTTGTGGGTTGCTATTTTTTATTTATTTTTGATTCCTCAAACTTCATAGGTGGAAAATTCTGTTTCAATTAGCTGTTTTAAGTTCCAGGACAAAAATATAAAATCGTCAGTTTCATACCTCTGTCCTGCCTTTGGTAAACACTGTGGGCTTCCTCTTCTGTTCCCCCTTACCTGAAAGTTGGATCTTTCTCAGCCTGGTGCCACTGAATCCATAAACCTCATTCAGTGTTGCACCTGCAGGCAGGTTAAATAAAGTCTAAATGCCACAAGCAATTCCAGAGAGGCTGGCAGAAACAAAATATTTATGACAAGAATAGCAGTATGTGGGAATTGGTTATGGTGGCTGCTGTTCAGACCACGTTATAAATCAAACTTTAGTAGTGTGCAGGCATGAAGGCTGGCTCCTGCTTTGAGCCTCCTTTTTTGTGTAAGGGAGAAATTGTTAAAAGT
Source organism: Corvus kubaryi (assembly GCF_017639235.1). Taxonomy (NCBI): domain Eukaryota; kingdom Metazoa; phylum Chordata; class Aves; order Passeriformes; family Corvidae; genus Corvus; species Corvus kubaryi. Next base: position 29,584,490 of record NW_024580667.1, on the reverse strand, counting down.
GAGAAGTGCCACTTCTCTGCTTCCCCTGACCCGGCTATGTACTCAGTGGTTCAAGAATTCAGTGCTCAGCTGTGGATTATCATACTCTCTCTGCAGGATAGGGAAGTCTTTAGTCACCCTGTAGGACAATTTGATTTCATAAATGTAAAATGCTCTATTGTAAATTCAAAATATAACTTAAAGAATGTATTGTAAAAAAATTAGTGTACCAGGGAAGAAAAGAAACTTTATTTATGATTAGGGTTAGGAGATCACAGTCTATCATCTTGACTCAACCTAGAAGGCTGCATAAATATGGTTTGCAAATGGTAAGGCATGTGTCCTTCCATCCCAAATAACTATCAATTTTGTGTATGTATGTATATGTGTGTGTGTGTAAAAAGTAAAGGATTTTTGACAGAAAATATACTGCAGCTGAAATATTTCCTGGTTCTGGGACTGCCAAGTACTGGTTTAGGGTGGTTATAAAATACAGCTCTTGTCTAAAGCACTCTGTGTGACTTTTTGCCCTGTGAGGGGCAACATCTGTAAGGAAACTGTTGCCAGCTTTCTCTCTGGACTGAGGGATTCCCAACTACCTGAGTTCATTGGCATTTCAGAGCAGACCAAGACCGTACTGTAACAGGTGGTGGAGGCGACTAAACAGTGTCAGGTTTTTTTCTTCATGGATTATGAAATGTAAGTTCCATTTTTAGTGCTTCCTTTTTATCCTCCATTTGTACCAGATTAGGCTATGGCTGTGCGAGATGGTGCACACATGGTGAGCTACTGTGCTTTGATTTGGGAGCTAATTTCTAGTTGAGAACGGTTTCTGCAGTTGCTCAGTTTTGACTGGCTATGCCTACCTGCCTCAGCATGGAAGCATAAGGCTGTAAAGTAAAACATAATGAAGAGAAAGTTCATTCAGGGAGATGTTACGCAGTTGTTTCCCCCACCACAATATTCACAAAATTAAGTTAAATCATGCTGATGCAGTGCACTGTATTTTTGCATGCACTATTTTGAAAACTGTCTTACTACTTGTTACTTTGGCCTGTTCTGGCTTTGCTCAAGATTTTTCTCCTCCATGCCCCTCTTTCTGAAAACTCCTTGGGTCTCCCTGTTTAAAAATCTTTCATGAAGCATAACAAAACTTCCACAATTATGATGTCTGTGTTGCTGGTTTCAGTCTAGACTGATACCAGCTTTGTCTGTTATGCGACAAGTGTTTTTTTGCAAATATAGTGAACCATCTTTGTGGAACAATTTGACATGGTCTTTTAATGTGATTTTTAGCTCATCTGCTTCCCACTTTTTCTCTCACTGTTCCTCTTTTCAGTTCATACAGACAATGTGGATTTACATGTCAGGGTTGTTTTTATTACATAAAAAGCTTGAGTTCCCACCTGGATTGGGATCTTCTCCATTTGCAGTGAGGAGTTTGACAAAATGACTAAGTTCGTAGCCCTTGGTTGTCATCCCTTGCCAAGGTTCTGTTAATAAGTGTAACAAGTTCTCCTACAGCTGCCTGCAAAACAGTATCTTGGCACAGCACCCTTCTACCCACTAACTAAAATTCCAGACCCTGAAAAGTGTGTCTCTAGACGTGTGGGTGAGTGCAGAAACAGTGAGATTATGGTGTTACTGTGGAAATACTCTGAACCACTGGGGCTGAACAGGGTCCTTTAATGGTCTATAATGGATTCTGTATTTTCAGTGTTATTTGCATGTGCGTTTGAATAGAAACAGCTGGATTACATCACATTCTGGACATTGTTATCAAACCTAGTGACTTATAGGTTGTTCCTCAGTGTTTGGGGGACGCAGTTACGTTCTCCGATTGCCACTTACAAGAGGTATATACAAATTGCATTCTCCTGTTCTCAAGTGACTTTCCTATCTCTTCCTTGGCCCACAGTCTCAGCCCCATCATGGATACTGCAATTAACGTCTCCTCTTCTTTCCTTTTCTTCCTGCTCTTCAGTCTTCATCTTGCACCTCCTGAGCACTAGTGTCAGTTATAGGTTAGGAAACAGTGGCTTTAATTTAAAATTTGTGTAATTAAGGCTCCCCCAAAAAGCTTTATTTTAGGAGGTGCTATTGTCTCCAGTTAAAAAAATGTTAACGAAGAGCCAATCACAGATCCAGTTCCAACCAGATTAAGCATTAATTTTCTGTCAGGCCAGATGGAAAGAACAGTTCCATGCTTTTGTACATTGTGATAGGTGTATTTTGTACGTTCTGAGGTAATGAGAGCCTTTGATCTCACTCTATGAGTGTGAGGCAGGCTGCAGTCAGATGTTCTGTGTCTGGCTACTGATGTGAACCTCTTGATTATTCTTTTCTTCTGATTTATGCTGGTACAAATGCAGGTTTTTTGGAGCGTGTGTGGGGTGAGAGAGGAAAGAAGACAAAATACTAGTGATTATCTTTCATGTTGTGGCCAGGACATTTAGGGAGGGAGTCTGTGGACTAGATTGGCAGATAGGAATGAGGGATTGGTCAGTTTTTAGGAGCCAGGTAAAAATGACTGGAACTAAACTCTTCATGGATAAGTTTCAAATGCTGGACTTCAGAAATTCTGAGTGGTATGGTTTGAAAAGAAGGTCAGGGTGAGGAAAGTAGTTGGCCATGTGTCCCTCAATTGCAATGCAGTCTTATGCATTGAACTGACTGGAGGTATGGATATGGAAATCCATATTCCCAGTATAAATAAGGAGAAACTTCCAGCTGTCTAGTTCTACTGTGTTTAGAAATTGGGACTTTCATGCAGCCTTTGATTACGGAGGTAAGTGACTAATGTCTGTGTTCTGTCTTTGTGAAAGTGGTCTCAAAAGGATTGCACGTGGTGTTTGTTGCCTGGGCAGAAAATGGTGGAATTATTTTCATTACTTGCTAGTAATTACTAAGATGCTAGATATTTTACAGATGTTGACATACTGCTGCATAAAATTAGTGTAAATGCCAATATATAGCTCTTCTTGATTTTGAAATTAAGGCTACTGCTGTCTTTTTTTATTTTGTTGGAAATGGAATATAAAAGCAAGTAAATACTACAGAAATAGGAATAGTTGGGAGCAAAGTCTGACTCAAAGTGCCTCCTTTGCAGTACTGTGTATTACAAATCCTTTGCAAGTCTTACAGGATAGTATCTATATTAGATGTTCATCATCCTGAGGAGGTTATAGAAGTGATTTCTGGATTGTAAGGTCACTGTCTTACGAAATGTAACATGAGACCCAGCACCTGTGACAGTTAACTGTCCTCCCCCCACCCTGTTCTCTTAATGATAGACTATATTTCTGTCAGCTGGTGGGCTGGGGATTTCACCTTTACATTTCTAATCTAGACCTGAATCCCAGCTTGAACTGAAGGTAGTTTAACTGGTCTTTTTTTTTTCCCCCCTCCCTTTTGTTTTCTTTAGATGATAGCACTGAATGCCAAACTGCGTCAAAGAAAGAAGAGCAAAACGACAAAGAAAAGAAGGATGAAGAAGAGACTCCACTGCCCACTTACAGGGCCAAATCGATTGTTGAGAGTTGGGTGTGGGGTAAACAACCAGGTATTACAGCTGTTTTGGTCATTGTCACTGACATTACATATTCTATATTGATCACTACTTTTGTAGCATCAGGAAGTATTTGTATCACATGTGCTTGCTGACTGATGCATCTGCTAGGTTAGTGAAATAAGTTGAGTAAGTGGCTAACTGTGATTGAAATTAAACATTTGCTGTAATTAATTTCAGATTTAATTAGACTCTTGACTCGAAGAGTCAATTTGCCCCTTTCAGGCTGCTTGAAGGAATGACGGACTGACTTGGAATAAATGAAGTTACACAGTGAAAAGTTCCAATGTTTCAGAATATTTCTTTTCAGTTGCAGACATTATAAAAAAATTGCTTAGTTTCTGAAGCCTGGATTTTCTGCAGGCAGTAATGATATAATAGGTGATTTTTCTCTTTGGTTTCATGGTCTGGTAGATAGGTTTGTGTGAATCATGGGAGGAAGGTTGAAATGGTTGGTTCAGTTAACTGTTTGTCGTGACCTTTGCTGACAGTAATTGCACCAGTGGTAGCAGTGGAAAAGCAGTTTGTGTTTTCACATCTTCATGTAGGGGTCTATGAAATACTGCTTTTGATACTGAAGCCAGCTGAAGTTTGTGGCTGTTTGTTACTGTAGAGCAGCAGTTCATTGTCTAAAATTGTCCATGTTTAAAAATAGCAGATCAGAAGAAGCCTCAGTTCAGTAGTTTATTTTACAGTTCCTGGTACATGATGTTGCCTGATTCCGATGTTGGCATGTACAAACTTCAGAGACATCTGTTGTGCCACTTGTCCTTTCCCCTCACCCAGAAGCACTTGAATATCCCTGGGAAAAGTATTATCTCTTCAGTGCCAGAATCTGCATCTGTGTAGCTGTGTTTGCTAGGGGAGATACTTGTTTCTGTTGAGCCACAGGTCAGCTGCCAGTCTGCTGTCCTCTGCTCTGTGCCAGCCTGCTTGCTCCCTTTCCTTAAGGACAGGAGGACAGATGGATTTGCTGTCACTCAGGTAGTGGGGCAGAATCTTGCAGTATATTAGGAATGATAAGAATTGCCACTACCGTGGAAGAGGGAGCGAGAATTGAATGTATTGAAGAGATGTGAGCTGAAGGTCACATTATTTATGTTTTATATTCTTATTTAATGTGTCTTGCTGAAAAGTAAAATAAAACTATTTTACAAAATGATAATCTAAATGTCAAGTATCTTACCAAATTTCTTCCAGGTGACCAAAGTGTTTGGGACAAGACTTGGCCTTTAAGCTCACCCTCCAATTATTTTTTAAAAAATTGAGAAAGTGTTTTTTCAGAAAAAAAAAGGATGTATGTGTGTTTGGAATTTTCAGAAAGAAATAGCTTACTGTCTTGTAGTTACTTTCAGTGCTTATATATAGTATGGTTTATTGCTGCATGTATGGGTTCTTATTCTAGAAATAACTTTGAAGACTTTATAATTTGAAGAATTAAATTCGTATTCCTTGGTCTCTGTTACCATTTGTGCTTGTTTGTGTCACCTAGCTGTGACAGAAATCCTTAAATGGTGCTATGAATACGCTTGCCGTTTATATTGTATAAATAAACTGCAAATGTGGCTTTTGTTCATGATTGTAGGTTACCTTGTTAATTTTTGTTTTGCATTTTTCAGAAATATAGCTAACAGCTGTCTTTTGAGCCATCCTAGTTTTTGTGGCTTGGTAATTAATTTTGAAAAAACTATACAGAATCAGTTCCATTTTGACGCTTTCTGTTAATGTTTCATAAAATGAGAACTGTTTTAAGCATTTCTTCTGTTATCCTTCAGGAAAATAAACTTTTAAACATTTCCTTATCAAAACCATGAAGGAAATTTTAAAAAGGAGAATTGTTTCTTAAATATGTCATTGCTGATCAAGTAAGAATTAAAGACTTACTATGTCTTCATTTATGGTTTATATTCCTTTACAAGTAGGGTATAATTTGGAGATGGAGATTTGAAGTTATGTTACAAATAGAACTGAAGAGGCATTTAAAGTCAGTGTCTCAGGTCAATACACTGAAGTATTTCTCCTGAGTTTAATGATTTACAGCCTTACATTATGAAAATAGTAACTAGATATTAGACACTGTATATCCATGTTTTAGAAGTGCTGTAATACAATCTTAGTTTGCCACGTGTGGAGGATCTTGGTGTTGAACTTCAACAGGCTAATCTAGGTCAGTGGGCCTTGTGACACCCCTCCCCCATGAGGGCTAAGGGATTGTGAGAGCACAGAGAAAAACCTGTTCATTAAAAGTGTTGAGAAATAGTACTTTATGTATCCCTCAGCTTCATGCTTGTTTTGTCATCGTGGCACGAGTTCAGTGAAGCAAAATGCTTTCTCTAGGTCTCATTTACGCTGAGATGACTGTGCTGTCAGAATAGGGCAAAAACATCAGTTTATTTCTTTTTTTCTTTTTTTTTTTTTGGTAAGGGTCTTACTATTCCAAGTACTGTAAGAATACATAAGATAATAATAAATAGATGTGTAAGTCATTATTTGACTTTAAGGTGTTTTTTTTTCTTTCTCTTTTGCATTTTAGTGTTCTTCCATTTCGTATTCAGCTCTTTCATGATACCACTTTTGAGCTATCCATTTTTTGACATGAATACTCCCTTAAAACATCTTCCGCCTATTGTATTCATACCAGTACATTCATAAAGCAGTTCCTCTGATTCTTCCTAAAAATCCTGGTTTACTACCTTCATCAGTTTTCTTTTCTGAAGATATTTAGGTTTTAACCACTTATGTGATCTGAAGTCCAGATGTTCAGCTCTAGGTATGGGGAAAAAAAAGAGGAAACCCTTTGAAGTTTGTTCAAAGCCTACAGAAAATAGAGCAGTATTTCATCTTCTTGGGCTTCTTTTTCTTAGTTATAATATGCTTAAGGTTGGCTGTATTGAATCAAACTGTTCACAGACAGTGTTGCATCTTATTTTTCTGATATTGTTAGTACAGCTGATTGCATCAAATGCTTTATAGGCACTACTGAAGAGGCAAGGCTAAAATTAATCATGTGATTTCAGTGAGCTTGTTGAGATGCCTGTCATTACCAAGTGCACTTGTATTCCTGCATTTGTGTTGTGAGAGGAGATAGGCAGAACTTATATCCTGTAAGGGGCTTTTAATTGCATGATTAAGTCTAAATTTACATTGTGTACAGAAGTAATTAAAATGTAGTCATGACACTGAAAAAACCTTTTAGCCTTCGTTGTTGTGATATTTTCAGCTTTTATCAAATTTCTTGACCCATACTTTCAAGTTTAGATTTAGAAATGCTGAGTCAAAGGATGAAATTTGACCTCCCCTGTTTTTCTCAGAGCTCCTTCATCCCTGTATTTTCTTTTACTTTTTTTGCCTTTGCATCATCATTCTACCCTGTTCCTTCCACCACAGCTTGAAACCACTTGTCCAGCTCCACATATGTTTGGTTGCTGTTTATGCCCTTAAGGAGTGTATGTGTTTGTATGTATCTTTACCCACACACAGGAATTCAAATGCCTGCTATTTTGTTCTGTTCATGAGTACTAGAGCATCAATTCAAGCAAGTTGTACTGATGATCTAAAACTTTGAAAATCAGAGAATCATAGAATACGCTGAGTTGGAAAGGACCCATGAGGATCATCAAGTCCAACGCTGGGTCCTTCCCAGGACACCTCAATAGTCACACCATGTGCCTGAGAGCATTGTCCAAATGCTTCTTGAACTCAGGCTGGCGCTGTGACCACTTCCCTGGGGAGCAGTTCCAGTGCCCAACCACTTTCTGAGTGAGAAACTTTTTCCTGATATCCAGCATAAACCTCCCCTGACCCAGCTGCGCGCCATATCTGTGAATCTTGTCGCTGGTCACAAGAGTGAAGGACTGGTACTTGCCCCTCCACTTCCCTTCACAAAGATGTTGAAAACCACAATGAGGCCTCCTCTCAGTCTCCTCCAGGCTGAACAAACCAAGTGTCCTCAGCTGCTTTTCTTAAGGCTTCCCCTCCAGACCCTTCACTGTCCTCCTGCGCCCAGCCACAAAATGAGTTGCATTCTGAATGCACATGCAGCTGATCAATATTTCTCCTGCTGAATACTAATAAGTTGAAGTCTGATGTTGTTCATCTTTTGAACAGGGGAGCAGACAGCAGAAAGCTAAAAGCTAAATGCCCTTTAGGCATTATATTCTTTGTTGGTATAAAATAACATTGAAAGCCTATTATGGTTTTGTTTCTGAAGGAAATTATGTGTATGTGATTGCATTTTTGTCCTTCCCTCTAATTTTTGAATTTGCTCATTCTAGAGGTTTGAAGGGTCATTAGAAGCCTGTTAAGCCAAGCCAACTGCATCCTTTATCTCCTCTTCGTCCAATGGAAGTAGTGTGTAGTGGAAAGGGAAAGAGAAGACAAAATATAAAATTCTCTAGGAAATTAGAGCACATTAGTTCTGCTGGTGACAGGAATGTGTACTCATTATAACAGTAGTTTCATGCCAAATTCTGCTTGAAATGTGTTTCCAAGTCTGAAATCTCTCCACACTCCAACATCTATATTTGCTGTTACTAAAGTTTATTAGTCAACCTTGAAATACTTCAGTCTGGTATTGGCATTTTTAAGGTGTCTAATTTACCTGTCAGAAGCCTGTGGCATTCCCTAAAAGAGCTAATGAAATGGATGTTAAGAAACCACAAAGCATGTTATTTCTTTGTGCTGCTAAAACAGGAGCAAACATGCCTTTGGACATGCTACCTATCTTAGGCTCATGGCAGGTTAGTGTTCTGGCTGTGGCTGAGATGGTTTAAGAAGCTGCTGTCTTCAGCTGCTTGTTTTGTCCCCTGTTTTGCTCAAATATCTAAATAACATGTCACTTCTTAGCGCTGTTCTGTCAAATAGGCTGGGTTAAACAATTCCAGTGTTTTTCCTTCTAATGTGGAGAACTCTGGGCTGGAGGAATTAAGAAGTGAAGATGCATAGTTGCATTGTTCGCTGAAGGGAGGGAGAGATGTGATAAATTTTAACAGAAGAGGGTAAAACCCTTACCTATCTCTACTGCATCCAGAAACATACCTGACTGTAGCTGCCAGTTAACAAGTATTCTGCTTATGGTGGTCTGAGAATTTAAACTGGTGTGGTATGACTCCAACTCCTACAGTGCAGGTGCAGATTAGGTAAATAATGTCTCCACCCTTCACAGAATAACTGGCAAAGCATAGCATTGCAATGGATGGTGAGCATCAAGGCCTGGTGAAGTGACATGTGAACAGTTTTGTTTAGAGTTCCCTGTAACCTTCTCAGATGAAATTTGAATCGTTACTATTAATAAGCTATTCTCTCATTAGACAGTTCAGTTCATCAGTAACAAGTGTTGTGCAGGTTTGAGGGTTTATTGAAATGAGTTTCACCATGTTGATTCCCAGATGGATTTAAATATTTTGAAAGATTAACTAAATTTTTTGTAAAGATAAATTTACTTATGGAATAAGAGAAGATTTAAAGTGAGGAAGTGTATAGATATATCTCACTTAAATAGTGTTACTTTTAATAAAACAAGATAGTCCTTGGTTCAGTTTTTAGATGTCTGAGTTACAAGGATACTATAACCTGTTCCAGCCTTTACTACACTTTGTATATGAACTTTGTTTTGCATTCTTGAAATACTAAGGAAGTTTATATAAAGTATTTATGAGCAGAATTATTTAATTTTGGTAGAAAGCCTTCCTAAAATTGTAGCCTTTTGTAATTGTGAAGGCACATCCTTCTCCCCCAGCTTTCTTAACCTCCCCCTAGGTCTGAGATGATTGAAACATGTCAAACCCTAAACCTTAACAAGGCAATTCTGCTGACAAGAAATTTAATCTTGCTTAATTTATGTAACACCTGGATGTCATTGTGGCTGATCAAAAGTGGTTTGAAAGGAATGCAGTTGCAGACTTTCAGGGAAAGTTCTCTGTAAAGTAATTGCTAGAGGATTGGTGGTTAGGTGGTCTCTGCTTGTCCTAAGTATTTCTTTCTTGTAGTCCCCATGATGGATGTTTCATAAGTGTCGTGTTTTGAAATGAAGGGCTTTTTCAGCTAAGTCTTTAACTCTCAGAAACAATTTTAGAGGGTTTCCACAATTGAGTAACTTGCCAGGCAGGAATGAAGGATGAATGCTGTAGTTCTGTATTACTCGACAGACTGCTGAGTCTATTGTCCAGTGCTTGTTTTCTGTAGCACCAAACATGGACTCTCTTCCCCAAATGTAAGTGTTAAAGTGCCTTCTCTTTTCTTCATTGACTATTTCTTTGCTTTTCCTATGGATGTATGAGACCATAATTTGGGAAATGAATCTGCAGCATAAAATTATTAGTCAAAACCAACAGTGTTAAGCAAAGTCTCTTTGTGAAGAAGAGAGCATGGTGATTTTGTATTTCGGTGTTGTAGCCTGGTGGTATGTAGAGGTTGATAGGACTTTAGTGTTCAGGAAGGGAGGAGAAAAGTCCTGATTTTTATGTCTTTGGATGGTTTGCTTAGAGGGATCATGAAACTGGGATGTCAATATTGACTATGTTCTGTTATGGTACTCTGAAGTATGCGCTGCTAGATGGTTTTTGGGGTTTTTTTGTGTGTTTTTGCTCTGTGCTACAGAGTTCTTTGGGAAATTTTGTGGAGCTAAAATAAAGGATGGTGTGGCTTTTTGTCAAATTTCTTGTTGGTTTTGCCAGATTTCTTGTAGTTTGAGTCAGCATGTATAATTGCTGCTATTGCTTTCATCTAGACTGCAAAGAACAGTTTTTAATCTAATCTTTCTTGTTGAAAAATTAAGTCCCTCGTAGTCAGGTGGAAAGATGTGAATTGCCTCAGGAAAAGGAATCTAACACATTATGAAATGGTGAAATGTGAGTAGCAATGTTGAAAACAGCCTGGGGTGATGGCTGACAGCAAACCTTAAGTGACTATGCAACGTGATCCAGTGGCAGAGAGGGTTGCTTGAATTCTTTCCTGGGAACACAAAGATGCGTTGCAAAGTGGGGACAAAACTTTGAAATACTTTTTACAGTTACAGCTGCAAAAAAGGTTTTATACCTCCTTAGGTAAAATTTTTGACCATAGAGACTACCATAAATGTGTGTCCAAAATTTCTAGTTTGGAGGCACTTGTTCCAAAAAATATGTTGGTTTTGTGTTGGTTTTGTATAGTTTTGGGGTTGTTTTGTTTTGGTTTTTTTTGAAGTGTCTTCTCACAAGCTGTTTCTTACATATATGCAGACATGTTTTTTTCATACTCCTTAGTCAGGTGTCATTTAAAACAAAGGTACTTCTGTGTAGCTGCCAGGCAAGCTGTGGTTGGCTTAGGGACAAGTGTAGTAATGCAGTGCAAAGCAGAGTGGGGTGGCTCAGTGATCAGACTGTTAATGAAGGGACAGAAAAGAACCCCTTTAGGAATGTACTTTGTTGATATTTGTCCTAGGAATTAAAGCTACAGAGTATATAAAAATACAGTTTCCAAATTTTTGTTTTAGAGTGGTTTTGTGTTGTTGTTTTTAACACTGTACTTTACCATCTGTTATTAGATTACTAGGACTTTGGGCTGGTGCATCCTTACTCTGGTGAAAGAAAGGGAAAATTAATATTCTAGCACTGGTACATAAGTCAGATGTTTTATTTGCTAATAGTACTTGAAAGCATCTTAAATTTCTGACATTATTTGTTTCAGAAGCGTAGCAGCTCTTTGCAGTGATCCTAGAGCTTCTGAGAGTTGTTTTATGACTTCTGAGAAACTTAAGATAATGTGTATTGGGTGCAAAATGAAAGCATATTCTTGTGGGGACTTGCAAGGGAGTTGCCTGCACTTAAGAGAAGTCAGATTCTGAGGTTGGATGATGATAAGGATTTGCTGTCTAACTTGTTTTTTTGGAGTGCATAAATATTTTCTGTGATGTTTTAATTTCAGACATGAAATATGAAGGTTTAGATATGTTTAGACAAAAGCAGTTTTGATGATAACCTTTGTCTAAACACGTGTTTGATTGTATTTATGTTGTACCGTGTGCATTCAGTATAGAAACAGGGAGTTTCACAGGGGGTTCAGACTTCTGGTCAGTTTACGGTTTTCAAGTGGTCTTTATTTTTCTTGGTACTGGATATAACAAAGATGAATGCCCATAAAATGATATCTGTCTTTGATTCTCAGATGTGAATGAATTGAAGGAGTGCCTTCATGTACTAGTGAAGGAACAGCAAGCTCTGGCCACACAAACTGCAACAACAGCTCTTTCAGCTATGAGGCTAAAGCAGAGGCTGGTTATCCTGGAACGATACTTCATTGCTTTGAACAGAGCAGTTCTTCAGGAGAACGTCAAAGTAAAGTGGAAAAGCAGTAGCGTTCCTCTGCCTGCTGTGGATAAGAAAAGGTAGTAAGTAACACTTCCATGAACAAGTTAATCCATTAGAAAAGTCATAGAAAGGTTATCAACCTTTCTATGTCTGTGAGAGCTTAATGTGATTTATTCCTCCTTGTGAAACATTAACGGTAAAGAAACTTCTTATTTCTTAAGATGGCTTTACCATATTAAGTGGTGTTATCTGCCATCAGTCCTCCTCCTTGCCTGGTGCTTTCTTACAGTGTCTCTGTACTAGTAGGTTTTTATTGTAATACATTGCTGTAGATATTAAACTTTGAGGTATAAGTATACATTTATTGAAGTATTTCTTTTGTTCTACTCAGCTAGAAAGTATGGGGAAGTCTATTTCAGAAATGATGCTAATGGAAATTACATAATTTCAATAACATTAATGTATTTTTGTCAATAGTTGCTCAGTTAAAGCACATAAATTAAAAAATACAAATACATAAAAGCAGAACACAGAACCTTGGCTTGGGTGAGAAATGATGTAATTGTGCATTTTATAGGGAGCTATTTCAAGAGAAGGAACTGAACAAGGAATTATCTGATTACTTTTCATGTCTGGATAGCTATCTAGACCTAAAAATAGAAAAATCTATTAGATAAGGCATTAAAGAAAGTGTTCGGTAGCTGTCTGACAGAGCAAGCAATCTGGCTTGGGAAATTTTTGTTAGGTTGTCTCTAGCTTCAGATATGAAAAGAGAATGTAAGTAAGATATCATAACTAGCTATTATGGAATTGGAGTTCTGACAAGGATGTCTTTCTTTGAATAGACTGTTCTCTTGAAATTTTTTTTCAGTTCTGATTAAAAAGAGCACTGATATCTTTAAGTTATCAGATTGCTAAAAATGCAAGTATAATTTCTTGAAAAAGTCCTAAGCAGTTCACTTTCTTTGTAATCTCACAACATACCAAAATAGACTTGGTGGTTCAGTGTTGGAAGCAGTAGGGCATCTCCTGTTGCTGACTACAAAGGGGAGCTTACTTAAAATAGTGTGATTGTCTGCATGAAAAGAGAAGTTAACAGAAATGAATGTTAAGTCCAGTGGATATTGCCAAAAGTTGAAGCTATCTGTCTTCCTTAACCACACAAGTACAGAAATTGCAAAGAGAGATTTGTAGCATTGACACTTGAATAGAAAGATAAGAAGTGAAAAAATGGGTGGAATTAATTATCAATAATTAAAGATTAATTTTAAAAAGTCTGTAAGCTTAGTTTATGCAGTCCAAACTAGCTAAAAATACAGACTTCCCGAGTAAATAATTAGTACATGAATTACCTTATGTTTGCATATCTTTAGTAAAGCATCATAATTTTGCTTTGAGTAACTATGGGCATTTTTTTGGTGGCAGCCTATTATGCCAGTCTGGTTTATATTTTTCTCTGTGAAGCTTTTTGATATTGGACGTTGAATTGGTTCTTTGAAGTGGTTGAAGTTGAACTTTGGTTGCTGATGTTTTGATGTTGTCCACCTTGTTTCTCAAGATACAGTTATGCTTCTTTACAAATAAAAATTGTGTAATTGTATATGCCTGCATATGGCTAAATTATAAAATTGTTGAATATGTAAGTTATACAAAATAAGTGTAACATAAATATGTATTATTATTCTATAGAGTTATTGAAACTATTCATACATAATTTTTTTTTTTAGCTCAAGACCTGTTGGCAAAGGTGTAGAAGGACTTGCACGCGTTGGATCCCGAGCAGCACTTTCATTTGCATTTGCTTTCCTTCGTAGAGCCTGGAGGTCAGGTAGGTCTGCTCTTGAGCATATTGAATATATTTTTCATTTGAAGCCAGTTGACTTAGTAAAGCCTGTGTGTGTGTTAAATATTTGCATAGAACTATAAGTTTATAAATGATAGATTTGCATAATTGCGTTTATGTGATACTGTGCCCAACAATGTTGTTGCTGATCAAAGCCACCCAAGCCAGTATCAATGTTATGTTTTTCTGGGATGTTTTATGCTTAGGAAGGTAAGTTGGGATTTCATGAAAAGCATGTATTTTTAATGCTCAATTTTAGAAAAGTTGGATTTATTCTTCAGACAAGGTCAAGTCACTGTATTATTACATGATAGTAGCAGCTTAGAAAAAGTTTTGAGTGTGAAGCTTGTGTTTAGTTTGTGTACTTGTCAGCAATTGTCAAATTGCAGAGGTTGGCAGAATTGTTCCCTGTGCCACTAAACCTGCCTGTCTCAGTCTGCACTGTTTGGTCAGATGGCAAGTGTGGGCTTACTCTGTCCAGCCAGCCCTAGTTCACCTCTTTTCTCAGTGGCTGCATAGTGGAATGAGCGAGCTGGTTTGGGTTTTCACCTTTCTGAATTTTATTTTTTTTTTTGGTGAAGATTTCTTCAGAATGCTGTGGTCAAATATTCATGTGAAAATTGAGAACTTTGTCTGTAGGAAGGAACTTGTATCTTGTGTTGAAAAAAAGCTCTGCAAAATGTTGTGTACAACAATTTCTCTAACTTTTGTAAAGATGGGAATTTAACTTCTCTTGCTGTGTTCCTTAGGTGAAGATGCAGACTTGTGCAGTGAATTGTTACAGGAATCACTTGATGCACTGCGAGCTCTACCAGAGGCATCCCTTTTTGATGAAGGGACTGTATCTTCTGTGTGGCTGGAAGTGGTAGAAAGAGCTACTAAATTCCTAAGGTCTGTTGTGACTGGGTAAGTTTCTTTTTTTCAGCTCTTAAATGGCAAGCTTGCATCTCTCAGAAGCCCATGGTATAAACATAATGATTTATAGAATATTGGAAAGATTTCCTTCCTTTTCTAATGTTGTTATACAAGCGAGCAAAAAATTAATGAACTATTGAAATGATGCTCTTTAAATATGATTTAATGATTTTAGCTGCTTAAGAAAAATCTGAATTGGAATATCCTCAATCACTGCATGAAGACTTACCCAAAAAATTGTGTTTTACTAATGTAAAAGTAATTAATAATAATATTATTACCAAAGCAGAAGAATGCTTTGGTAATATTGTATACGTGCACTCTTAATTAAGTACAGTAAAATAATACAGATTTCTGTGCATGAGGGAAAATACACTAACACTGGACTTGGAACAGTCCCCTGCTCTTCACTGTTATTTAAGTAGGCTTCAGGTTACCTTTTTACAGTAGTTACTAGAAATTCTTTTCAATACTGGAACTACATCCTTAAGGTGAATATCATAAAACATAAAAAACATATTTGAATTTCACATATAAAATATGTGTTTCATATTCTTAGCAAGTTTAATAGAACTGTTGATAGATAGCAGAACTTGGGGCATATTTAAAGCCTAGCTGTTACTCTAAAACTTGATCCAGTGGAATGTGTGGGCTTTTCTTCTCAGCTGTTTTCATCACCACTTCAGTATTTTTCTGTAAGTTTAGTGGTTCTTGGGGTGCTGTAGATGCTTTTGATAAGCAATTATGTATTATTTTCTATTAGTTAATGTATATTGTTTGACTTTTAAATAGAGATGTGCATGGAGCTCCCAGTACCAAGGGGCCAGGAAACATTCCTTTGCAAGACCAACACTTGGCACTTGCCATATTGCTTGAACTGGCAGTGCAGAGGGGTACACTAAGGTGAGAAGCATGAACACTGATTTTTAACCATCGCTGTCCGTTGGAATGGGCTGACAGTCTTCAGTTTTCATGGATTTGGGTTTAATGTAATAATTGTGGTTCAAAGCATATGGACCTTTTCACTAAAGCAGTGGTGATTGATACCTAATACTATCTAGATTGCAAAATCCATTTTTTATATTTTGCTAATATGTTTAAAACACAAAGCCCTGACATCTGATTTTGCTAAACTTCCAAATGTAGAAAGGGAATTGTATGGATAACGTAACCCAGTGTTTCTAGGGATGCTTATTAATAGAAAATGTTGATTCCCTCTTGCAGCCAAATGTTGTCTGCAGTTATGTTGCTGCTTCAACTTTGGGATAATGGGACGAGGGAAACGGACAATGAGCGATCTGCACAGGGAACAAGTGCACCCCTTCTACCTTTGCTACAAAGATTTCAGAGTATAATATGTAATAAAGACATGCCCAATACTGAGGAAGAGATTCAGGTACTTATTCTTGGATTATTTGATAGGGGCATTATGTTGGAATCAAATTTCATTTGCCTGGCTAAAATAATCGTAAAATTATCCAAACAAAACCGGGAGTGGTGTTTTCCATGTAAAATCTATGTACACCACGGTTGTTTGGTTTTCATGTGAACATTTGAGTTTCTTGAGGTAGGGGAAAGAATGTCACAGCATGGTTAGAGGTAAGCATTGTTTCACAGTTAATGCTGTTGGGATAATGAAGTTAGATGTGGCTAAGTAAGTTTTCTGCATATTTGGATTGTTTTTATTCTGTGTTTAAAATTAATTGAAATGTAACTCTTAGTGAATATTAAAGGAGTTGATAAAACATAATAAATCAATTTTATCATGCTTGTAACTTTCTATTATATACACTGACTATTTTCTCAACATGCATGTTTCAGATTTTTCTCTGATGTAAAAAGAGGATGTGCAGAGTTAATTCATTTTCTCTTACACTTGTGCAGATAGTCATCTTGTCTAAACTTTATTATGTGTCTCTATGTGTAGTCTCATAGATACACCTTGAATGCTTTTCTGACTCCTCTTTTCTCTTTTCCAGCTTCTGACTTACCCTCTAAGTCCAAATGAAAGTTTTCTGAGGTATCTGACTTTGCCACAGGACAATGAGCTGGCGATTGATCTGAGACAAACAGCTGTGGTGATCATGGCCCATTTAGACCGCCTTGCCACCCCATGTATGCCTCCGCAGTGTAGCTCTCCTACATCTCATAAGGTAATTGTTTGCAATATCAAATACAGTAGGATGTTTTCCCTGAAAGCATAACTGAATTTCAGAATGCAAGGAAAACAGTTCTTAAGATTCTTCAAATTCCTTTCTGATTTTCACAACATAACCTTGAGTTCTGAAATTTGTCTTACATGGGTAACTTTTATTACATCAGCCCTTTTTCAGTTGGCCTTGGAGTGCAATTTTATGGTTTATGAACCATTCTGTCTTACCACTCTATGGCTAATTCTGCCATACTTTGAGCTGTTCCTTGTGTTTCTCAGAGTAAATTCGCAAGACCAGACTTTACAAATGTCGGGGGTCTGACGTACTAAAAAAATAAAGAAAAAAGTAAATGCCAACTTTCCAAGTTGAAGAATCTCTGAATCTCTTACAGTAGATATTTATAGCTCATTTAATACCAGACTGACCTGAATATGATGCATGCAAGTCCTTCTTTTTGGTATCTTCCAATTAGGTAGGTTTTATTGACTATTGGCACGAATAACAGTCTCAGATGTGAATATATTTGGCATAAAAGGGTTTAAAACATAATTTGCTCTGTGGATTTTATTAAGTTGTGTATTTCAAAATTTGGTACTTACAGAATTTCTTTTTTCCTAGGGGTCACTGCAAGAGGTCATTGCTTGGGGATTAATAGGTTGGAAATATTATGCTAATGTGAGCGGTCCAATTCAATGTGAAGGACTGGCCAACCTTGGTGTTGTACAGGTTGCTTGTGCAGAGAAACGTTTTCTGATATTATCTAGAAATGGAAGAGTTTATACACAAGCATATAACAGCGATACTCTGGTGAGAGTTTTTTACATGTTTTTAAAAATCTGTTCTGTATTACTTCATAAATCTGCTCTTCTAAATATTTATAATTCCTTAGGAGAGTAGTTGGAGATGTGCTGATTTCTGTGAGCTTTCTGTACTGTTGTATTTGAACCTTCAGAAATAGTGGGTTTTGTCTCTTGTGTTGATCTGATGAAATGCATGTGGATTCTATAATTTCTATCAGGCTAGAGGTTATGGATACAATTATAATTGCTTTTATTGGTATGCTGGCCTTGGTAGCTTCCAAAATTGGCAGATATGAAATGGATTTTACTTTTGCAATACAACTGTGTTCAAGCTGCGTAGTTTCTCAAAAAGATACACTGTAACAGAAGCCTTTGTCACTCAGCCTGTAAAGATAAACACCATTTTCATATGCACTGAAGACCTATGAGTATGGGAGCAAATAACTTCAAAGCATTGCTTTTGTCATATTTGACCGTTTTTTTTCTTCATGCCTCATTAATTTGAGAGCAAAGTTTTGATAAAACTGGAAATAGGAAAACTGTACCTAGTTATGTGATGGAAAATATCAGCAGTTTTTGTAAGCATGTTGCTTTTGTTTCGTTTGCAGGGACCACAGCTGGTGCAGAGCCTAGCTTCCAGAAATATTGTGAAGATAGCAGCACATTCAGATGGGCACCACTATCTGGCTTTGTCAGCAAATGGTGAAGTTTTCTCTTGGGGTTGTGGAGATGGTGGAAGACTAGGTCACGGGGATACAGTGTATGTATTAAAAATAATCATAACATTTATTTGCAAGTGTTCTGAATTCATTGTAAAAATTATTTTGTTGTGTATATAAGCAATGTTCAGCATTTGACATTTGGCTCTGTTACTGAACAGAGGTTGCATTCTCCCTGTGTGTTTTCTCTGTCTGGAATATTCCCAGCTCTCTGTTAATGCTGCTTTCTGAAATACTTGTAGGTAGAGGGTGTAGCAGTGAGCACTGTTAGTAGGCCTTTTATTAATGGTTTTATGAATCCAGAACACATTTTCTCTGTAGTGTTGACTCACATGTTGGAGCGGGGTCATAATTTTTTATGCAGTCATTTTTCCCATACATTATTGTCCTGCTTTTGTGTAGAAGCAGTCTTCTACAACAGTACTGCATAGGGGGTGTACATCAATACATTTTAGAGATTTTAAGTGTCTTCCCCCAGTACAGAATTCCCTCTGAAGCAAAAGAGAGACTACACAGGGGTTATCAGTGTCATGAAATTAATTGTTCAGATACAGTAATTAAAGGTAGTATTTTTAACAACAAATTTTTTTTAAAACATTGCATGAACTAAGTTGGAAACAGAAGTTGCAGTTGTTAGATACTCCTTCAGTGGTTTCTATGTTGTTGAACAATTTGACCTTAATTTTGGCTTGTAGCTCTATTTATATTTTGTTACTTCAGACTGATAATAAGGCTTGCAGGTAGAATTGCAGCAATTATGATGAGCATGTCACACCTTTTATCAACTACTTATCAAATCACCTTTTGTGAAATATGTCACCTTCTCTTTAAATAGCCCTCTGGAGGAACCGAAGATGATATCTGCTTTATCTGGGAAGCAAGCTGGGAAACATGTTGTTCATATTGCATGTGGAAGCACCTATAGTGCAGCCATTACTGCTGAGGGGGAGCTGTATACATGGGGACGAGGAAACTATGGCAGGCTTGGTCATGGTGAGTTAGTTGATATCTTCAAATAAGTTATTAAAGAATTGTTTAGTGCCTGTCACAAATGATCTTCCATTCCACCTAAAGCTGATTTGAGAACCTTCTGTGGCTTCATGTGAATTGAAATAATTACGGGAGGGATTGTCTCAAACCCACTAAATTCCTATGAGTTATCTGGAAGTAAGCAATTGGGTGGAGAAATAAAATCTGCGGTGTTCTCTGTTCCTTTCCTCGTGAAGCTAAGACTATTTCATGGGTTAAATCCATGTTGGATGTCTCAGAAACCCTATGGGAGCTTAGTCATGACACTCAAATCTAAAAACAGAACTAACCAACACTGACCTACACCCACATAGCAAAACATCCAAAAGCAAAAAAGCAAAAAAAACCAAACAAAAGAACCTGTCAGGCCTTCTGGGCTTTTCTTCTCACAGAACTACTTTGTTTTGAAGGTTCCAGTGAAGATCAGACCATCCCAATGCTGGTCACGGGGCTGAAAGGACTCAAAGTTATTGATGTGTCGTGTGGGAGTGGAGATGCTCAGACTCTTGCAGTTACTGAAAATGGTTAGTGGTAAACAAAACTTAAAAGTTTTAAGTAAGCTTACCTTTCCTTCCTTTTACTCTGAAGATGTTTATACTGCAGATATGCTTATTTCTAGTGGCTTGAATTCTGTAAGAATTTGAAGCTGAAATTCCTTCTGGGGAATTAAATATGTACATTTATACATTTTGCATATAATATTGCAGAGGTGTTTCCATGCATAGATACGCAGTATGTTCCTTATGAATATACAAATATATTGATTTATGGTGTATATATTTCATGTAAGTTTGTAATGGACACACAAAATAATACATATATGTGCATGTGTCTAAATTTTATTCATTACTGTATAAGCGCAAATATCTCATGTTGTCACAAGAGCCAGAATTCAGAATAGGAGAGCTGTCTCTGTTAACCCTTTGGAACTGTCAAAGAGAAACTGCATGGAAGTTCATCTTTCCAACGTCCCTGACCAAGGTGCCTAGGATGAGATAGATTCAAAACCTGCATTTCATTGTGTGAGGTTAAGCCCTAAAGTCATCTCTTAGAAAGCAGATAGTTCTTGGAAGCTAATTGTTCCTTTGAAATACAGCTGGTTAATATGATGTGCATTATTTAAAAACAAATGTTTGCTCATGCAGGAAATGGAAACCCAGATTTTATCCATTTTTTTTTCTCTTGGTCTCTGCATTGCATGCTTCCATTGCTTATGAGAGTACTTGGGGACTAGCTTATGCAAGCAGGGAACACAAATGCATCGGAATGTAAAGCAAAACTTTGTTTGTACATGCATGGGTTTACCATTCTTGAACTATAATTTTATTTACTGCAGATGCAGAATGACTTGACTGTTTCTAAGTTCCTACATCAGGACTTAGATTTAGTAGTGTATTTCAAAAGAACATGATAGATGTGGTGATTTAATTTCATTTTGAGAAATGCTTGAATGATATAAACTGAAAATTGAAATAGGCTTCACAGGCAGTTTGGCCATTTAATGTGGAAAACATTTTGTAAGTTCTTATAAATAATAAAAGAAACCAGTTTTTAATTTGCTTGATTTACAGTAAATCCTATGCTTCATATATTTTTAAGAAGGACTTTCCATACACTAACAGATTTTCAGTGCATGTTCTATGTTGCACTTTTTATGTTCAGTTTTGTCAGCATGAAAGCTTTTCAAATATTATTCTTTCTTATTGTCACAAACAATTAGTAATTAATTTGGAACTACTTTTCTTAAAATAAAATTTAAAATCTGTGCTTGTTATAGAATCTCGGGTTTTTAAGAACTTACTTGTTAAAACAGATGAGTTAATTACATGAAAAAGCAGTGCGATTATTTTTTTTTTTTCCTCCTGATGTAAAGGCCAGGTGTGGTCTTGGGGTGATGGAGACTATGGAAAACTGGGAAGAGGAGGCAGTGATGGTTGCAAAACTCCCAAGCTGATAGAAAAACTTCAAGATCTGGACATTGTGAAAGTACGCTGTGGGAGTCAGTTTTCTATTGCTTTAACCAAAGATGGCCAGGTCTACACCTGGGGAAAAGGCGACAATCAGAGACTTGGGCATGGGACGGAAGAGCATGTTCGATATCCCAAACTGCTGGAAGGCTTGAAAGGTAATTATCAGAGCTGGAAATATTCCAAAGTTCCTTTTACTGCTGTTGGAGTTTTTTATGGGACACAAATGAACTCAACTTTAAGAGTGATGATACCATGTACTGTGTCATATTTTATGCTGGTAGCACTGAAAAAGGTAATAATGTGCATTTCCTGTTACTTCTGCATTTATACCTACAAGATTTTAGCAGACTTAGACACTATGTCTATGCTTTAAATGCTGCATGTCTTGTGTTCTCATTATTCTTATTGCTTTTCTTTTATTAGGTTCACAGAAATGCTTATTTAAAGCACGTATGTTTGCATTGTCATGCAAATAAGTATATATAAAATATATTATTAGATTAAGGCAGGTGAATGGAATAAATGAAAATAACAGACAACAAATAGTGTCATTAAAGTTGCATTTGCCTTTTGACTAGTTCATAACAGAATGAAAATTACGTCTTTCCTTTGTGAGAAACCTGAGGTTCTGTAGGAGATGATGAGGAAGAAACATTTTTTATTGGTCTGTCTTTCCTTTAAATTATTATTCATATATGTTGAATGATCTAAATGAGAACAACTACTGAGCTAATGACTACAAATAACTTCACAGTCTCTCATCATAGATGGGGAGATCTTTTAAAAAATCTTTCCCGAAAAGGTTTCTATGTAGAAGGCACACAAAGTAGAAGATTTTTTTTAACTTATAAACTTTCATACTTACCTGTCTCTTGGTTTTTGCTTTGCTGTACTCTTCCAAGCCACTACTGAGGCAAAAATGAGACTCTTTGACGTCCATAATATGTTCCTAGTTAAGCGTGGTTGTAATTAGCATGGTTTTCCTTCTTTCTGCTATTTTTCTGTCAATGATTGTAATATCCAAGTTATATTTTCAATATCTAACTTTCCTATCAGGGAAGAAAGTGATAGATGTGGCAGCTGGATCTACCCATTGTTTAGCACTGACTGAAGATAGTGAAGTGCACAGCTGGGGAAGCAATGATCAGTGTCAGCATTTTGATACTTTGCGTATCACTAAACCAGAGCCCGCAGCTCTCCCGGGATTAGACACAAAGCATATTGTTGGAATTGCTTGTGGACCTGCTCAGGTAGGTTTTATTTTTGAATGATTTGGTTTTTACCTTTCACTGAGGTTAGTTCTGTATTCTAATTCTGGTCCTTCTTTCTGTGCTTGCATGACGTTTTCTATTCTTATTCTGAGTAAATGAAGGCTTTGGGAAAAAAAAAATCTTGTGCGGTTGTTCTGCTGAAAAGGGGTGATTAGCTTTCCCTCTCTTGGATGTTCTGAGAAGTAGCTATTTACTTGTTTTGTTTTGTGTGGTACAGCAATGGAGGAGTTGTCAGCATGTTGTTTCCTGGGGCACAAATAGTAAGGTATCTGGACTGGGTATGACAACACACTGGAAAATGTGATGGGAGAGTTCTGGATCCGTAGGGTTTTATGTATGTTTACAAGGATGCAAGTAGAGTATTCTCTTCCACGGTTGTGCTGGTATTATTTCCACATGAACTATTGCTGTTTGAGGGCAGATTTAGCTTTACACTCCTATCTGTAATCAGTGTCATATTTAGAAAATAACCGACTGTGGAACTTTGTGTATTGTTTCCATTTATAGAGTTTTGCTTGGTCATCGTGTTCAGAATGGTCAGTAGGCTTGCGGGTACCTTTTGTGGTGGATGTTTGCCCCATGACATTTGAGCAGCTGGATCTGTTACTGAGACAAGTAACTGAGGGAATGGATGGATCCTCTGACTGGCCCCCTCCTCAGGAAAAAGAGTGTATGGCTGTGGCAACATTAAACCTTTTAAGACTTCAGGTACCTCCAATTTCCTACACTTTGAGCAGTCATTGAGCTGAATGTTTTCACTAAACTGCTTGGATGGAAACAGTAACCTTTAATGTGCCTTAAAACACTTTTATTGGCTGTAGAAAGTGAAAGAACTACACTATCATTTTATAATTTGTCATCTAGTGTTGTTTTTTTTTTTTTCCCTCTTGACAGCTTCTGGGTTTCATTAAGAATGAACTATAAAAACAATACCTAAATGGACTAAGCCTTGTATACTCACTCAGAGATTTTGAGCATTTTTATGGACTTTAAATAGCATTTTTAAAAGTGAATGATCTCTTTAATTGGTGTCTGGCAGTCACTGAAAATGTGCTGGTTTTTCTAGCATGATGTAGTGAGGCAGAAACAATTTAGGTTATTTTTTAGGTTTACTGCAGAACTTCGGGGCTTATAGCTACCATTTGTAATCTTTGAGTATTGGTTTAAATTCAGTATGTAGGCAAGCCAGAATTTCCCTTTAATTTTACAGATTTGCAGGTAAAAGTTTGTATCTTGGTCACTGAACTTACTTGCTCCAGGATCGACTTCCCCCCCATTCCCACCAAGTTCATACCATTTGTTAATTAAAATTTGCCTTTTTTTTTTTTTCAGCTTCATGCTGCCATTAGTCATCAGGTGGATCCAGAATGCCTTGGCTTGGGTTTGGGCAGTATCCTGCTCAACAGCCTGAAGCAGACAGTGGTAACATTGGCAAGCAACGCTGGGGTTCTTAACACAGTGCAGTCGGCGGCTCAAGCGGTGCTGCAGAGCGGCTGGTCTGTGCTGCTGCCGACGGCGGAGGAGCGCGCCAGGGCGCTCTCAGCGCTCCTACCCAGTGCAGGTTGGTCCTCAAAGTGAAGCCTGCTTGTTTAAGCCTCACTTTTTGACTTCATTACTAGCTTCTTCCATTCGTAGTTTCAGGAAATGAAATGAATGTCAGCCCAGGACGTAGATTCATGATTGACCTCTTGGTGGGCAGCTTGATGGCTGATGGAGGCTTAGAGTCTGCACTGAACGCTGCTATTACTGCAGAAATTCAGGTATGGTTCATCAGCTCTGCAGTTCAGGTTCTCCTTGGGGCACTGGATTTGTTGCTTTTATAAACACAGAGTAAATGTGCCTTCAGTTGTGAACTGTGCAGCAGCAGCTACTGGCATGTGTCCACCATGGTTTTGTGGAATTTCTCTACTCTTTTTTACCTTCGCCACCTTCATCCCTCTCTTCGCCTTTCTTTTTGTATTATAATTGTTTTTTAAAAAGTGTGCCCATGTGGTTGTTACAGAATATACAATAGACATTTTGTCTGGTAGCAACTGTTTCATTTTGCCATAGGTAAAAGTAACTTGATCTTGTTACTGTGAATACTTGTTAACAAAATGTTTCATAATCATAGTGGAGGTTTGTGTGTTTTCTTTAACTTCATTTACTTTTTTAGGATATTGAAGCAAAAAAAGAAGCACAGAAAGAAAAAGAAATTGATGAACAAGAGGCAAATGCATCAACACTTCATAGGAGCAGAACTCCATTGGACAAAGACCTTATTAACACTGGAATCTATGAATCTGCAGGAAAACAAAGTTTACCATTAGTTCAGTTAATTCAGCAGTTACTGAGGTAATTGCTTTGAATTTGTCTTTTACTTTTGTAGAGATGTATTTAGATGTTCTGTGAACTAGTCAGCTAAAGGATGGTAATTTTGGTTAGCAAATAAAGTCTTCTAGCATTTTTAGCTCCTCAGAATTCAAAATATTGAACGTTCTCCTAGCTTATCTGTGGTTCTGCTATGTTATGTTTGCTGAGGAGCAATGTTCTATACTTAATTACCCAATTTTAGAAAGACTGCCTTGCTTTTATGGATTTTGATACTTCTTCTCTGGTAGAAGTATCTGAAAGTTTTTGTACCAAATATAGGACAAATGTTTAAAAGACTGTCCTTAAAAAGTGTGAGAATCACCACAAATTTGTTTAGAACTGAATATTTTGTCCTATTTATTTAGAACTGTCTCATGGAGACTGTAAGCGGGAAAGAAACCTGAATTTTAAATTCTTAACTGAGAATTGTGAATGCATGACCAATTAGGGTGCTGAGAACAAAGCTGCTTTATATCAGCCAGAGGAGCTACAGGATTACTTAACATATAGCATGTAAAGCAGGAAGTAATTATGAGTTTACCAAGAAATTTATTGCACTTTTTCACTTAATTGTGATGGCAACCATGT
This sequence comes from Corvus kubaryi, assembly GCF_017639235.1. Taxonomy (NCBI): domain Eukaryota; kingdom Metazoa; phylum Chordata; class Aves; order Passeriformes; family Corvidae; genus Corvus; species Corvus kubaryi. The sequence continues at coordinate 29,559,018 of NW_024580667.1, read as the reverse complement.
AATTTAATCAATAGTGAAACTGTTTTGAGCTATGCAGTGTCATGACTTTCACTGCAGCCTCTCAGTGAAGATTGTCAGATTGTGGTTTTTGTCATCACTCACTACAAAACACAAACTTGAGGTATTTTACAAATCCTGTGAACCAAAATGTATCCACAAAACCATTGCCTTTTTGAGTTCCACGGTCCAAAGGGGTGGAAGTTCTACATAGAAACTTTGCATATATTTCTGCAAAATTTTGCAAAATCTTAACCCATGAACTGTGGACTGTCTTCACTCTGAGCTCCCCTTAAGTACTCTGTGGTACTTTTATACCACTTAGGAACATCGCTTCACAGACAATAGCCAAACTAAAAGATGTTGCTCGTCGCATTTCTTCCTGCATGGACCAAGAACTTTATAGCAAGGAGAGATCTGCTTCTCTGGACCTGTTGCTCCGTTTTCAGCGTCTACTTGTTAGCAAACTTTACCCAGCAGATTGTGTTGGCCAGGTCCCTAACACATACAGTAAGTAGTGGTTTTAAAAATAAAAGCAAACAACTTCTGACCCCTCCCCAAGTATTCCTGTAGTAACTTTTACAGGATAGCATTTTCTTATTTCAATTTATCTTCTTGTCTCATTTGTCAGCCTATTTGCTGAATTTGTCTGAACAGTGTTTGAAAGTAGTTTATTTACATTGTGTTCTGTAAGTTAATTTTTTTTTTTGTTAGGTAATAGGATCTGGAGAATAAACTTTTATAAATTTTTAAAACTACGTGAGTTCTTAAATTAGTGCTAATATTGAGTGGCATAATTCCAGAATAGTTTGTCAGCTTTTGAAGTCTGTGTCTTAAATATGACTATGTGGTGGTCCTCTGCGCTCTTCCTCTATTTTTATACAGGTCCTGACCTCTTAGGTGTTGGTTCTTTACTGAAGAAATACACTGCTCTTCTGTGCACGCACATTGGTGATATCCTTCCTGTGGCAACCAGCATTGCTTGTACTAGTCATAGGCATTTTGCAGAAGTATCTCGTGTTGTGGATGGAGATTTAACGGGTAGGTTTTTACTTGTTGTCCTCCTTTCTTCCCCTTCCACAGAATTTTAAGACATTCTTGAAAGTTCTAAATGGCTACAAAGGAGTCAGTTTAATTTTTTGGTTAATGGGAGAGAAGGAGGGAAAATTCAATGAGGAAGGCAAGAGCTTTGTACTCAACACTAGTCAAAGGCAGAATATATTAATGGTGATTTACTTCTGCAATGCAATGAATGTAGAACTTGAACTAAATGTGAGTATCTTCTGTGTTTTTTGTTTCAGGCATTCTTCTTCCAGAACTGGTGGTTTCTATAGTGCTACTCCTCAGTAAAAATGCTGGATTAATGCAGGAAGCTGGTGCTATCCCTCTGTTAGCTGGCTTGCTGGAACATCTAGACAGATTTAACCACTTAGCCCCTGGAAAGGAACGGGATGACAATGAGGATTTAGCATGGCCAGGAATAATGGGTACGTACTTAGTAGCATTTGGACTGCTTTTATAAAGTAGCTGTACAAGAGTGGTGACTGTTCATGAACTACTCTCAGGAGGAGAATTCTACTTCACAGTACAAAGTTTTATTAACCAATTTATATGGCACTATTTATTCTGTCAGTACATTCTTAAGGAAGTTACATATAGAGGTAGGATTAAGCAGAGTACAGATGCAGCTTTTTCAAGAAGTAGTTCACATCATTTCACATTTTGACTGTGAAAAGTTGCAGTGAAAACCTGTGTAGTACATCTAGGCATTTTGTTACTAAACTCTGTCTGTAACACAAAGGATGAGTAATGTGAAAGCTTTGAAATAAGGAATTTTTATTTTCTCAGGGTACTTTGTAATATGAGCTGTGTCTGTGGTCAAAAGAGAAGAGTCTTTTATATTAAAAAAAAAAACTGAATTAGGCTGAAATTAAATATACAGCAAATTCCTTGCAGGCAACTGAGTAATAAAACCAAAGTAATTTGGAGGAAGAAGCGATTAGAGCAGTGATTTGCCAGAAACCTGATTGTTCTGCTCCACCTCCACACAAAACAGCCATATAGCTGGGCAATGCTAGGTGACATTAGAGATCAGTGCATAAAAGCACACAGTATACAGATAGTTGAATTGCATAATATGAGTAACATATTAATAGCCATTATTACTTTTGAGCATGTAAAAAAAAAAAGCAGCCTTTGAATAGAAGTGAAAAATTTGACTAGGCAACTATTAAAAGAATGTTCAGAAAAAACCCCTTACTTTCCAATATTTTGTTGATAAATTCTCTTTTCTGTTTTATATGAATAGGTTCATTTTTTACTGGCCAGAGTTGCAGAAATAATGAGGAGGTGACACTTATACGTAAGGCTGATCTAGAGAACCACAACAAAGACGGAGGATTTTGGACAGTGATTGATGGGAAAGTGTATGATATAAAGGACTTCCAAACCCAGTCTTTAACTGGCAGTAGCATACTTGGTGAGAATTTTCATCTGACTTACAGACACAAACTACTTTTGTTTCAAAACTAGGTGGAATTACCACATTTTTAGATACTGTATTGACTACATCATTCTTTCATTAGCTCAGTTTGCTGGTGAGGACCCAGTTGTTGCTTTGGAAGCTGCTTTGCAATTTGAGGACACACGGGAATCAATGCACGCCTTCTGTGTTGGCCAGTATATAGAGGTAAAAATGTTACTAATGGGTAAATGTTTTCTAAAGTAAAGCATTACTTTGCTGTTGGAATTCTTGTTGGAGCTCAATTCTAGCTTACAATTACTGTTTCTTTTGTGCAGCCTGACCAGGAAGTGATTACAACGCCAGATCTCAGTACTTTGTCATCACCTCTCATAGACACAGAGAGGAATTTGGGTCTTCTCCTTGGACTGCATGCTTCCTACCTGGCAATGAGCACACCACTTTCTCCTCTGGAAATTGAATGTGCCAGTAAGCAGGACGTCATTTTGAGCTTTAAAAAGTGATAAATACTTGTCAAAGCATGCAAGAAAAAGACAAAGGATGAATAAATTGCTGAAAATTTAGCACTTCGTTAGTCTTGATCTTCTGCAGGAGTTCTTCATTCTTAACCTTAACTACCACACTCATCAAGATCCCAATAATTTAGCAAGATTTAAATAGGGGTTAGATAATTTTGAGCAGTCGAATTCAGAATTTTGTAATATGCAACATAAAATAGAAAACGATGCTACACAGTCTCCTATCTCACCAATTTGTGGTCAGTTAAGAGTGCCTGGATCATGTGGTATTGGAAATTTTCTTATTGGGTGTCTTGGTTTGGTCAATAGAAGGTATAATTCAATATTAATAGCAGAAAAATTGCTAAGGTCCCCTGTATCTCTAAACAGATGATGGCTGCCCTGTTACTTAATTGTTTCTCAGTTGCAGAACCCTTTTGTTTTTCCTGTGAAAAAGTTTCCGCAAATGAAAGATTTACTAAGTCTTGTTGAAGCTGTGAATGCATTTTATTACAGGAAATTGAATCTTGATAGCTTAGTCTTTGATCAGAATATTCACTCATGTTTTCTTTACTTCAGAATGGTTGAAGTCATCGATCTTTTCTGGAGGCTTGCAAACTAGTCAGATTCATTACAGTTACAATGAAGAAAAAGATGAAGACCATTGCAGTTCACCTGGTAACACTACCCCAAATAAATCAAAACTATATGCACATCGATTAACTTTGAGTGACCATTCACAACCCTTTCTCCAAGCTATTGCGGATAATAATATTCAGGATCACACCGTGAAGGTAGGCCCTCAGTAGTTCTGTGCACAAAAAATGTTTCTGAGGGGTGATAGTGGTGGTGAAAATTCTCCACAAGTTTTAGCAAAACAATTGAAAAAGTTATTTCAGAATTACTTTTTGTGAAAAGAATGGTTGAATACTACTGATGGATAAAATGTGTATATTTCACTTGATAGCACAACAGTACATTTTTTCTTCACTATTTTTAGAATTTTTGAGTGGGAGAACTAAAAATTTGAATATTCTTACCAAAAAATTAGTAATGCTTTACTTCTCATGTCAACTTTCAGTAGCATTGAGAGATCCTGCTCACCTCCAGTTGAACTAAGAGAGAGTTTTTCCTGTCAAGCTGCAAATGTATTTTGTTTCAGTATGCTTTTGGCTTAAAATTCCTTTGGGGCTTGAGGTTCAAGTTTCACGTGATTAGAATTGTGGATGTTCTGAAAAACCCTATGGTTTACATTGATCAGTATCTTCTGTAATATCTTCAGATTTTCTAGCCCTCTGAGTTCAGCTCCTTTATGAAGAGAATCCCAAATAATCTTTGGGAATAGCGATAATGATGAATAATGATTAATGAGAAGACAACTGAAAATTGTGTTAGGTGACCTGACTATCTCATGAAGAGATAAAAGCAGAAGTAGCTTTTTTCCTTGAGCCATGTTGCTTTTTGTACAGGAAGAAGGCTGTAGCGTATTTGCAGTATTGGGTTGTAGTTGCTGTGTGTTAAATTGCACATACTCAGTGTTGTACCTCAAGAATGTTAGTTCAGGTTGTGGAGATTGCTCAGCGTTATTTAAATGCTGCCTTGTAGTATTTTGAGTCCTTTCATTGTATTTTAAAACTGAAGTTAAACAGTGGCTATTGTGTGTTTTCTTAGGATTTCTTGTGTCAAATAGAGCGATACTGTAAACAGTGTCACTTAACAACACCAATCACATTCCCTCCTGAGCATCCTGTGGAAGAAGTAGGACGCCTGTTACTATGCTGTCTTCTGAAGCATGAAGATTTGGGTAGGTAGGCTTGTGGTGTGTTTGTTTAGGTCAGTTTAAATTCTGCTATGGATGATTTTGGAAATGCATATTCAAAGATTGTCTTTTTCCATTAAGGTCATGTAGCACTGTCTCTTGTTCATCCTGGTACCCTTGGAGTTGACCAGGTAAAGCACAAAACCTTACCAAAATCTGTAGTGGATGTGTGCCGTGTTGTCTACCAAGCAAAATGCTCACTTATTAAGGTAAGCCCCTTAGCTGCTGATGTAAAGATAATTTTCATTTGAAGTGTTTTGTTAAAAAGCTATATATTGTTCATTTTCTTGTGTATTATACAATAATTTCATCTTTCTATGTCTTTCCTAGACCCATCAGGAACAAGGGCGTTCTTACAAGGAAGTTTGTGCTCCTGTCATTGAGCGCTTGAGATTCTTATTCAATGAACTACGTCCTGCAGTTTGCAATGATCTCTCTATAATGTCCAAGTTTAAACTTCTTAGTTCCTTGCCCCGATGGCGAAGGGTAGCTCAGAAAATTATTAGAGAAAAAAGGAAAAAAAGAGGTAAAGCAGCATTAATGTTGTATTCTCTTTGAAACAATGAAAATCCATCTTATTTCAAGGTTTGCTGCTATTTGAGGCTCTCCTTAGATAAAACATCAAAGCCATTTGCTTTCTGCTGCATTTTCATGAAGTTTTCTAAACCAGTGGTTGCATGTCAGATCCTACAGCAAGAACTGGAAAACGAGTGTCAAGGGTAGTTGAGGCGTGTTTCTTCATGTTTCAGTGGATTAAAAATGATCCTTCAGTATTAGACCCTCTGAATTTGTTTTAGTAACACTTCACTGGAAGTGACATCTTTTTAGAAATCATGTTTTATTAAAGTGTAGTCAAAAAATGGTTTAACTGGAAATAAATTAATGTGGTGAACAGACACTGAAGTGCTTTTCAAGTTTGTCCTTAAAGAGAAAAGGATATTGCTGGTAATACCAGAGTTAATTTGGTAATAGTTGGACATAGAGTCCAACTATTCACCAAGAATACATTTCCATTTTATTACAGACAGTTCTTAAGTATTCTGTGTGCTTAGGTTATCATGCAAACCTAAAAATGTGATGCTGTAAAACCTAATCAGACTGCATGAAAGAATAATACTTTTTTGTTTATAGTGCCAAAAAAATCTGAATCTGCTGATGTAGAGGAATCCAAAATTGGAAATGAAGAGAGTGATTTAGAAGAATCCTGTGTGGTACCTCACAGTCCTGTCCCTATAGATAAAAAGCCCATACCAATCAAATCACCCAAGGTAAGTTATCAGATTTTGAATCAACCTTGTGAATAAAAATAACAAGAGAAAAAAGTATGAGTTAAAGCATGATTGCAGTAGCTTGACATTAAATGTTCTGATAATGGTGTTTGGGATGTGTAATTAAGTGTGACATGTTGTTTCAGTGAAGCCTGGAATAATTTTAAAAAATAAGGTTGTACTATGCATTTAGCATATGTAAAGATACCTTTTCTAATTTTTAAATTATTGATAATCTTAGATAAAGCTTCAAAATAAAATGTTATGATGGGTTACTTCCTCTTTCTTTGAACATTAACGCATTTGAAATTTTATGTAGCAATAGTAAAAAAGATGAGTTAAATAATACTAAACTCTTCTCTGACTTTGAAAAAGTTTTTATTTCCACCACCCTAGTGTTTTAAATTTGGAAATTATTTTTCATGAAATAACTTATATTTTCAATAATTTAAAATTGTTTAAAAAGTTTTAACATGCTACCTTCTTCTTTTGCAGGATAAGTGGCAGCCAATTTTGAGTACAGTTACAGGTGTCCACAAATACAAATGGCTGAAGCAAAATGTTCAGGGCTTGTATCCACAGTCTGCCCTCCTTAACACCATTGTTGAATTTGCACTTAAAGAAGAGCCGGTGGATGTAGAAAAAATGAGAAAATGTTTATTAAAACAGGTAAAATGAATGGAAATGGGACCTTGACATAATTATGACAATTATTAGCCGTTTACGTAAGTGTGACAATTCGGTTTTTTGTCTTTGACAGTTGGAAAGAGCAGAAGTTCGTCTGGAGGGAATAGATACTATTCTGAAATTGTCAGCTAAAAGTTTTTTGCTCCCATCTGTGCAGTATGCTATGTTCTGTGGATGGCAGAGGCTTATTCCAGAAGGAGCCAATATAGGGTAAAACTTCTTGTTGCTTTTGCTTCCACAATTCTTCAATAAGAAAACAGTACTTACTTTGTTGTTGTTGTTTTTCCCTGAAGGGAGCCTCTTACTGACTGCTTGAAGGATGTCGATCTGATTCCGCCATTTAACAGAATGCTGCTGGAAGTAACTTTTGGAAAGTTGTATGCATGGGCTATTCAGAATGTCCGGAACATCTTGCTAGATGCTAATGCAAAATTTAAAGAACTAGGTGAGTCTCATCTTGTTGCTGTTGTCTGTAGAGAAAACTGTTTTACGTTAATGTTGTTGCTATTTTTTTTAAAGTTCCCAATAATTGGGATGTTGAAATCTGTTCCCTTGTTTTGTATTGAGAATTACTTTGTGTGTCATTCCAGCCTTCCCACCTCGACCCCCTATTAACTCGCTTCTCAGTGTTTGAGTATGTTGCCCATTTCCCAGCAACAGGTGGTTGATTACTCATTAGTAACATTTTAGCATTAAAATACAAATTAGAATCGGTTTCTTGGAACTTCAGCTTGTAAGTTCTCAGAGCTGAGTAGGGAATAAAAAATATTTTAAACCGTCAATCAAACAAATCTGTAACCTCTTCTATTGTAGCTCCCAAATGTCAGCTGACTTTGTTATTTGTATTACAATCGGACTAGGTCTACAGCCTGTTCCTCTTCAAACAATTACTAATGAGAATCCAGCAGGACCAAGTCTTGGAACTATTCCACAAGCGCGTTTTCTGCTGGTCATGCTGAACATGTTGACGCTGCAGCATGGTGCGAATACCTTGAGCCTGCTCCTCAATTCTGGCATGCTGGCCTTGACACAAACCACACTGCGGCTGATAGGTACAGTTCTTCTTTCTTACTCAGAAGAAAGCATTTGCTTTACAAGTCTCCTGTATTTTTTTACCTGTTGGTGTACCCAAATTACAGAATTACTTTGCTGCTTAATGATAATGCTTAATGCTATTTTAGCCCGATACAAAAAACACATCTGTAAGCATGGTTGAGAAGGAGGTTAATTTGATTGCAGCTTTTTTCCAGTCATGATTTTTTTCTATTAAGTGTTTGCTTCAGCCATCCTTTGCTAAAATTTCAATTGATGTGTAGTTTTGGTGGAACTGTTACAAATAAATAAAAAATGGAAAATTTAAAATGAAAACAATAAAAACTGTCTACTCTCTAATCTCCATTTCATTTTTTCTATGTATTAAAAATGTTTTCAGTCTGCATATTTAAGCTTGAAGCTTTCTTTGTTCTGTTATAGGAAGTTCTCTGGTGTGTTTTGCTATGATTCAAATTGCCATGGTTTTTCTCTCTTGGTTTTCTTAGATAATAGCAAACATTTGTTCCTGTAACTTGTGTTTAACTGGAGTGCACACAGAAAGTTTTTCAAAAAAATTCTGTTTGTAGAACCATTTAGCCAATTGAGTCATCATTATTAATGTCTCTTAATTGTCATTTGTTTTTTTATTCAAAATTAAGTATTTCAATTCCTGTGCATTCAAAACCATTACATCCTAGTTTTCTTAAAGGTCATTTGACTTATCACCTGTTCAGTCAGCTTTCCTGTTTCTTACTGCTTTTATATTACAAAGTTTGTGCCTGAAAGTTTACATGTGACAAAGGTACATATCAAAAACATGTAGTTGGGTTTAATTTTTTTCATATTTTTTTCCTTTTTAGGACCGAGTTCTGATAATGTTGAAGAAGATATGATTGCCTCTTGTCATGGGGCTTCTGCCACGGTCCTAGAAGAGTCAAGAAAGGAAACTACACCTGTTCAGCTCCCTGTTTCTGGACCAGAGCTGGCAGCCATGATGAAAATTGGTACCAGAGTGGTGAGAGGGGTAGACTGGAAATGGGGTGATCAGGTACGACTTCTTTCATACAGATTTTGGGTGTGTTATTATCTAAAGTCCCTATTCGGTGGACTGTCTGTGAAGTTTCTGGTCAATCAAGGGAATTTTACATTCCAAAAATGTTGAATTAAGGGTATGGGAATTTAACAGAAAATAAATGTTGCGTTCCAGTCAATCTTCAGAGATCATAGGGGGGGCTGGTTGCAGCTGGGCTTAATTTCTTATTGTAGCCCAGTTTAACATTGTAAGTCTTGTTGAGTTTGGAGGAGAACTTGCACAAGCACAGAGGCACAAATAGTGTGGTTATTTGAAGCACCAGAAAAGCAGGCTCAGGATTGCTGGTGATGATTGCACTAATTACTGGGTGTTAGTATGTGTTGTGACAGAAAGTATAGTAAGAGATCTAACAGCACTATACATACACATATATACATATATAGGTGTATATATATACATGCACACACACATATATATATATAGGTGTGTATGTAAATTAATACTGCCAGGTGTGCTGTTGGAGATGCAAAGCTTACATAAAGGCTTCTCTTTGGGAAAAGAAGAGAGATATAGTCTGTGAATAGATCTTGAGCAGACAGAGTTTTCCCCTTCTAGCCATTTCTGCCCCTGAAGCCACTATTTTATACTATAAATTTTGGCCTGTTCCAGTGGGATGGAACAATCATGTTATAGGTGGGGTTTGGTGACTTTGGCCATACGTGCATTATTACACATCCTATGTTTTCCTTCATCTGCTTCCTGAGGGGTGCCTAAGTTAATATGTTAGTGGAGCTTAATGAGGGTCTTGGTTACCTTTTGTCAGAATTTACAGTTGATGAAAGAGGTGGAATCAATACTTTGGTCCTCCTCCATGTGCTGAGGCAGCAGTAGGGGCTGTCTGATCTTCATCAGAGGGTCTTTGTATGCATTCTTATCTCCTGAATAAACTGGATTTATAACAAGGCTTGTTTTTCACGGTGAAGGGAGTGTGGCTGTTGGCTCACACAGAGGCCCAGGTGCCCTTCTGTGCCTCACTGAAACGACATCGGTGCATGAGAGCTCTGCTTCACTCCAGACATCACTCAGTTGTGCTGGAGCCAGATGCGAGATAAGCAAGAGGCCCAGCTCCTGTTTTTCACAACCAGCTTTATCAATCCTTCACTGTCTTACAGTAATGCTGTGCAATTCTGACTATTTACAACGAAAGACTTGGCGAATTAACATAAAATACGTTAATTATTTCTTTAGCTTTATTTTTGGAGATGTTTAAAATTCTCTTTTAGTGAGACTGTGGTAATTTACCATTTAACAGGAAATTGGATAATTCATTTTCTACAATATTATACATTTCCAGTTATGTAGGACATAACTGCTACTTATGTAAGACACAGTAAAAGAGATCTAGCCATGAATGTCTAAATATGCAGCTTACTGGGGTGATTCTTTTGAAAATTGTGAAATGCTCTCTAACTTTATGCTTGATTTTTGAAACATTGTTGAATGTTTACTACCTATCATTAGGTTAGCAGCAAAAAAGAGCAGTTGCATTTTTATTTTATGAACTTTGGGTATGAATTAGTGTTGTTGATTGTGTCACTTGAACCTCTCTCTTCTGTCAGGATGGACCCACACCAGGTTTGGGTCGTGTGATTGGAGAACTGGGAGAAGATGGCTGGATTAGAGTGCAGTGGGACACTGGAAGTACAAATTCTTACAGAATGGGAAAGGAGGGGAAATATGATCTCAAACTAGCTGAGCCACCACCTGCAACGCAGCCCACAACAGAGGATTCAGACACTGAGGATGATTCTGGTAAAAAAAAAAAAAAATTCATAAAAGTGGAGGCACAGTTTTAGTTGAATTTTAAAATTGGTATCTTGTAATATAAAACAGTTTCTTTTACAGGAACAAGTGCCTCATCAAAGAAGAGTCATTTAATAGGTGTACAATTCTGACCAGAATCTTTCTTAATGCAACTTTAGAATGAGAAAGGAAGATAGACAAGATGGTGTCACATTTGTTGTGTATTCATGGGTCAGAGAAAACAGTATTATTCAGTTGAAATAGTTTCATTTACGGATACCAAGAGGTATACATTTTAACAGGTGTTAGTACCACCCTGAAGTGGGATTTTTATATGGCCTAATTATACATTGAGTCCGAGTGCTTCCCTATTCTTGGCAACAGCTGTGTACTGCTAGAGAAAAACTTGAAAGTATATGTGCAAAATACCTGGTTTATATTTTGCTCTTGGAGTAGGAAATAAGGAATCTTCTTAGTGTCAGGTCATCTCCGAGAAAATATTTCTAACGAATTGTTCACATCATGTTTGTCTCAGAACCTCTGTGAAATAAAATAACTCGGTATTAATGTATTCCTTTGCCTTTTGTGTCTTCCTTCAGAAGGAGAACAAGTTGAAAGGAATCTCCACCCTACTTCCATGATGCTGACAAGTACTGTGAACCTGTTGCAGACACTGTGTCTCTCTGCTGGTGTCCATGCTGAAGTCATGCAAAGTGATGCTACTCGGACTTTGTGTGGTCTACTCCGTATGCTTGTGGAGAGTGGAACAATAGATAAATCAGGTATATTACATAGAAGCAGTCTGACTGAGCTGTGTGCTTCTGTTTTGTGCTTTGTTGTCTTGTGAGTTTGTAAATACTTTGTTAGTAGTTTTTAATCCTTTTAAGGGCAAAGGCTAGAATATGCATTTTCAGAGCTTTTAAAACCTTGTTTTTTAAAGGCAATAGAAGTGATCCTGTGCATTCTTAGAACGTAAACAGTAAAAGGAGAAGAAATGCATGAGATGTGAATTGTTGACTTAGACAATTAATTTATTAGCAGCCTTTTTGTGTTTGGCAACAACAGTATGACTGGGTGTGTCATACTCCTTTTTGTAGCTTTTTTGTAATTTTCAGAAGTAATGCTGTTAAATACTTTGAAATGAGGAAACAGTGTAATGATAAGAATTGTTTTAAAGGCATATTTAATAAAATTCATTACAAGCTCTAAAATTGAAATTAATAGTTCATGTAAAGACAGTGAAATAGATCAGTGTTCTGATTTGTCCAAAAAAGTCCCATGTAGTATATAGAGAGCTACGTAGCTGGTGGAAAAGTCAACTGTTACATGTATATGTCTTTTTGTTTTTAGCTTCCTTGCCAAATAAATTAGTTTATAAAGAACAGCATAGGAGTTGGTGCACGTTGGGATTCATTCGAAGCATAGCACTCATGCCTCAGATGTGCAGCACTCTTAGTACATCTCAGTGGATAACTTTGCTAATGAAAATTGTTGAGGGGCATGAATCTTTCACTGCTGCTTCACTACAGAGACAGGTAATGTGTGTATTTCCAAATTACTTCAATAGGCAATAAAATTAATAGACTTCAATTGTCTTAAAGAAAAAAGTGTATTTTACAAAACAGCTGGGAAATGTCCATAAATCACCTTTTAGTTAGCTGGAAAAAAGATAACATTTTCTTTATATTTAGGATTTACTGTTTTAAATATGCATCTCTTGAATTTTCAGCCTTCAGGGTACTATAGACTCCCTTGTTCTGTTGAAAGAAAGGTCAGAACAGTGTTCCAAAAATGTGCTCCAGAAACTCCCATAAAATGTTTCCTATAAGTTGAATAAATGAAAGAATAACAAGTAAATGGTTAGGAAAAAGTCAAATTTCATTTATAGTTACTGAATTATGTATTGTCTACTGTCTCTCCTTCCATAGGAAACTGTTAATATTATTTTAATTACGGTCTCTAAAGAAGCTACATCTTTGCATCTTGTTTTGGTATCGTGTTTCCCTTGTCATCTTTCCCCTTTTCTTATTTCTTCCTTTCTTTTAATTTTTTTCTTTTTTTTTTTTTTCTTCTTTTTCCATTCCTTAGCATCTTGGTAGTGCTGTTTTCATGAGACTGAAAAGCAACTTTATTATAGAATAACTGCCAAATTTTAAGGCTTGGGTGTCAAAAGATCATCTTACTCTTTTCTTTGATAAGCCATTAGCATTTTTTAACTAAAGCCTTGTATCATAAAGGCCTGTTCATTTTTGTGTGATCTTCCAGTAAATTCTTGTCAGTGTTTTTAGTATGTTGAGACTTCTGTCATCATCCAGGACTTAGTGCAGCAGAGTCATCTGTGCTGTTCAGGGAATACTCGAGAGAAATGACCATTCCTCATGTACCAGCACCTAACTTAAGAACAACAAAAAGATGAGACCTTGAAGTTCTATAAAGACATGCTATTGACAGAAGTTTGCAAGAGGAGAGTTGTCTTTGCTGTTAGTCACTTCTATTGGTCTTCCGGGTAGAAGATGAGGAAGCTCAAAACCTGGAATGCTCCTACTCAAAATATGCAACCCCCTCTGCTCTTTGATACTACAGTGCTGCACCTTCCCCTGTTCCTTGTCAGTCCTGCACTGAGTGTCTGGGTTCAGAGATGCCAGCCTGTTCCTTCTGTGTTGGAGGCCCTGGTTTCACAGTGGCTGCTTTTGAGTGTTGCTGTGGCTGCTGTTGCCTACCTTCCACCATTCAGCTTTATATCTCATGAATTTTAACTGTTACAGCTTCTTTGCAGAACACTTGGAAACTTTCATTCCAAAATACATCTTAGTACTAATTTCTGAGTCTGCAAGCTGAACAAACTTTCCCATTCTGTATTCTTATTTTTCCTATTTGTTTTAGTCATTTGCATTGTTTCTCTGTGTGTCTGTGTCTCATGTCCTAAGTATTGAAGAGATTGGGTTCATTAATATAATGTGCCAGTAAAATTGTTACTGACTCTGAACCGTCACAACTTCTTTTAAAATATCCCTTAGCAAAGTGAAGATCAGTAGCTCTGTAATTTCCACAGCCAGAAAGAAATCAGCATTGTAGAAAGAACTACAAAAGAAAGCTAACTTTAAAAATGTCATTCTTCTGTACTAAATATGTTAGAGAGTTTCTTTAGTATTTGTTGACATAGACTAGAATAACACTGATTTTGTTCTCTTTTTAGATCCTTGCTGTGCATTTACTGAAAGCAGTACTTCCATCCTGGGATAAAAATGAAAGGTCAAGAGACATGAAATTTCTTGTGGAAAAACTGTTTGGATTTTTAGGGAGCCTGCTTAGTACTTGTTCTTCAGATATCCCACTGCTCAGAGGTAGAGGAATTTTCCCTCAGTGGCTTATTTTTATGTATGGGAGATGTGTGCATTAAACTCACAGCTGTTGTGGCACTGCTTTGTCTTTCCAGAATCTACTCTGAGGAGGAGAAAGGCCAGGCCCCAAGCATCTCTCACTGCCACTCATAGTAGTACTTTAGCAGAAGAGATAGTGGCACTGCTGAGGACGCTGCATTCGCTCAGCCAGTGGAATGGACTCATAAACAAGTACATCAACTCTCAGCTAACCTCCATCACCCACATCTTTGCAGGAAAACAGTCAGAAGGGGTAGTTTCCACGTTTTAAAATAAGCTCATTTTTATAGCAATATTTATTTTGAAATTATAAATGCTAAATCTTTGTAAACAATATTAAGCTTAATATTGAAACCATTTTTCTATTTTTATATGTATTTGTATTGTAATTTTTAAGTTGAAATATGTGTGATTAACTTTGTATTTTAAAGCAGATAGAAGTGTGTGTTTTCTCCCTACAGTTAAATTTTATTGTTCATTGTTAGGCTGTGTTGGATGACTACTTCCCTGACACTGAGAATCCAGAGGTGGGAGCTCTGATGGCAGTCTTGGCGGTGATTGGTGGCATAGACAGTCGCTTGAGACTGGGTGGACAAGTAGTTCATGATGAATTTGGAGAAGGCACAGTGACACGCATCACCCCAAAAGGGAAAATCACTGTGCAGTTCTACGACATGCGAACATGTAGAGTGTGCCCTCTGAATCAACTGAAACCAGTAAGTTTGGTTTATTAAGGCTTTAATACTGGCAAGGTTTGAAACTCTAGTATGGGCCAAAGAAAATACTTGCTCTTCACTGGCTAAATACATTGCCATTCAACACATACAATGCTCTGAATGCACATCTAAGATGGTCCTCATGCAAACCTTTGTAGGACCTTTAAATCCCATCCTTATTTGCAGAGGAGGTGAAAGGAAGAGGGACTTAAGCTGAAGCAAAATCCCAAGTCATTGTAATGTGATGTATAGCTCTTAGATAAGAGGAGCTTTCTGTTTAACTTGATTTGCTAACTAATGTAGAAAGTCTTGGGTATTTTCAGCTGAATCTTGATTTGGTTGATACGACTTTAGTGAAAGCACAGGCCAAGTGCTTAGTCTGCTTCAGAGACTGGAGTTCTTTCTTGTTCTGACTCTCCTGCTTTTTCACCAAGTAGACCTGCAATTGTGTGGTACAAATACAGGCTTAGGAGCTGTGTAGGGAATAGAAATCCTCTCTAGTTGTTCCTGGTCAAGAGCAGTAAGATGAATGCTACTTTTCCTCTTCTGCAGTTAAGAACCATTGAAACTTTTTAATGATTTTTTGAGATTTTAGGAAAATGCTTACCTGTTTTTTTTGTTTGTTTGTTTGTCTGGTTCTTCCCCCACTGTCTAGCTTCCAGTTGTGGCTTTTAATGTGAACAACTTGCCTTTCACTGAACCTATGTTATCCACTTGGGCTCAACTAGTAAATCTGGCTGGAAGTAAAATAGAAAAACAAAGAATGAAGTCTCCCAATCAAGGTCTTTCAGGTACAGTTGGGGGCTTTTTGCTGTTTGTTTTCTTTGGAAGTAGATGGATATGCTCTGGGAAAAATGCTGGTAACAGCAAACATACATAAGGAAAAGGGTCACCAGAACCTTACATGCTTTCTTATTCAACATTGAGTAATAGACACTCAAGAGACAAGTTTAGCTAGGAGGGGAATTGCTCTGCACTGTAAGTGAAATATGTTTAACTTTGATGGGAAAATGTAAATAAGGTTTGGGGCTGATCTCACTGTATTGAGTTGTTTAAAATACTGGATCTGAGTAACATCTTAACTGCACTTACTGTGTTATAAATCAGCTGTATGATTGTCCAGGGTGTGAAAAGTAGGAAGGCAGTATTTTTGATATCATGGGTCATACAATGTGTGTGGACTTTTGGTCCGTGTGCTGTTTAAACTGACTTACACTGTCAGTAAGTACCCAGTGAGTTAAGATGTAAACTGATGTTTGGGCTGAGGTTGTGTGAATGATAATCTTCTCTAATACAAGAGATTTCTAGCACTAATGGCTGTTTAATATTTCTGATAGGTCAAGTTGATCTGGATCTACTGCGGTGCCAGCAGTTAAAGCTGTACATACTAAAAGCAGGACGAGCTCTGCTTTCTCACCAGGATACACTAAGGCAGATCTTATCTCAGCCAGCTGTTCAGGAGTGTGCATTAAATCCTGCAGGTATTCTGAAATGCAACCTGACTGTGCTGCTATCTGTTTAGATGGTCGATAGAGTATGTGACTATAACCCTTGCTAGTGGCAGTTGCACAGTAGAAATTCAGTTTGCCCTCTAAAGACTAAAAATTAAAATTCATTAGTATTTTAAGCTTCTGTTTTAAAAAGATTTTGACTTTTTAGCTTAAGTTTTGAAAACGAAGTACGTCAAGTGTTTGAAGCTGAAAATAGTGGAGTTCACTAAATTTGTAGGTCTTCTATAGTTAGTAAGCTTTGTAAGTAATTTTAAAATACTTCATAGTTTTTGCAGTGGTTTTATTTTTCTGTTTCAAAAGTTAAAATTGGCTATTGATTTTAATTCAAATGTCTTGCTGTTTCCAGTGAAACAAGTATAGAAATATAATTTCTTAAGCACAATATTAAAGGAGTTTAAGGAGTTGTAGTTCTAACAGTTTGAATTATTTATTCCACATGCATTCTACTATAAAAATAAATACAGTAGCTGTGTCAGCTTTCAGGATAACTATCAATGCCTTTGGAGTATGTATTAATTCCTTGGGTATTTGTGAAGCATGAAATATCTTTAAGTATAGTAATATATTTGTCTTATATGGATATTTCTGTGGGATATTTTGTCAATTGCCAGATTTTAAGTCAACAGAATCTATAGGGTTTTACTCCTTACCATAATTTTTAAGGGGGAAAAAAACCCTCTAACACTTTTTTTTTTAAACCAGAACAGCATATGTATGCGAGGACTATTAGCCATTTTATTATTGTTTAAATCTTACTGTGACTATCACACATTTTTGTGTGATAGTCACAGTAAAGATTTAGGAAACATGAATGTTTATGCCAAGAGGAATACAAAATTAAATATGAAAGGTTCAGAATTGTGAGCAAGTTGATTCAATAAAAGCATCCTGTTTTGAAGGGACAATGAATAAGGAGCCCTTCCCAAGGGGTGTATTATAGGGGAAATGACTCAATCCAGAATGCATGCACCATGGTTCTGGTATCACTGAAACTGTTGGTTGTCTATATCCAGTGGTTTATCCTGGAAGTACCTCTTACTAATAGTCTTACTGGGAATAAGGTGGACTCAAAAGACACTTGTGCAGATTCACTGTCCACTGTGTAGTTTCTGTTTGATGTGTCTTAGGTGTATTTTAGTAAATTTATTTTTTATCTATAAATTTCTTACTTGCATTTTTTGTATGGAGATTGTGGTACATATGGCTTAATCTTAAATGCATTGTATATCTGGTGAAGAAGTACGTGAAAAATCATGTTTGACCAACCAGTAAGCCCTAGAATAAGTCTCCTGATTGACTTGTGTTATGTGGTTTTGGTTAAAATAATGTTTTTGCTTTAAGAGGATGGAGCAGTTGCCTCTCCCGACATAGGAGATATGTCTCCTGAAGGACCTCAGCCTCCCATGATCCTTTTGCAGCAACTTTTGTCAGCTGCTACACAACCATCACCTGTGAAAGCCATATTTGACAAACAGGAGCTTGAGGTAGAGTCTTGTGTTTTCTGCTAAGTAACCTAAGAAATAACTCCTTATGATTCACATTCCCGTTGAAATTTACTAAACGATAGGTTTAAAAAAGAAGTGACACTGAACCCTTTTTGGCAAATAACATTTAATTTCGTTCATGCATGTATGCACACACAAACATACTAAATATGCTTGTTTTGCTTGCACTGATTTATTTGTTCTCCTTTAGGCTGCTGCTTTGGCAGTGTGCCAGTATCTGGCTGTAGAGTCTACACATCCTTCAACTCCGCTGTTTGAAGACTGCAGCTCTAGTGAAGCTACAACACCCATCACAGTGCAACATATCCGACCCACAAAAGTGAAGAAACGCAAGCAGTCTCCAATTCCGCCCCTCCCCATTGTAGTTCAACTTATGGAAATGGGATTTCCTAGGAAAAACATAGAGTTTGCACTAAAATCTCTGTCGGGAGCCTCTGGAAGTGCTTCTGGATTACCAGGTATTTTATTTAGTAAAATTAATGATATTAGAAGGAGAAGAAAAGTTGCAAGCGGATTAAAACAGTACTTACGAGGGAGCAGTTGTTACCCTCTTTTTGGATACAATCTTAAGAATGCCAGGGAATCCCTTGGAGACAAACTTGAGTTTGTTTTCTGTGTTAGGAGTGGAAGCCTTAGTTGGCTGGTTGTTGGATCACCCCGATGTTCAAATTACGGATCTCTCTGATGCTGATACTGTCTCCGATGAATACTCAGATGAGGAAATAGCAGAAGAAGTGGAAGAAGCTGAAGCTGCTTGTCCTGTTGTAAGTATTAATGTAATAAACCTAAATTATCCTAGCTGGCTGCAAATTTTGTAATTCTTCCCATTTTGGGAAACTGGCAAGAGTACAAGGACAATCTGCTGTCCCAAGCTTTTAAATCAGTAACAAGGATCATGTTTGCCCTGTGTTTTTAAGACACGACATAAAACAGCTGAGAATGATCCCTAAATACTTTATGTATGAGTTAGTACAGGGGAGAATAGAGTGCAGGTAGATGTTTCACTGGTGGTAGCTCAAAGTATCCCTGGTAGATGCTTTTAGTTTCTTCAAAAGTAGTTGATGTTACAGTGTAATATGGCAAAGGAGTTCCCCCTTTTCCTTTCCCTTGGTCTGAAAAACAAATGTGTGTTACTTACAAGGAAGGACTTAAGAACTAGTGGATAAATGGCAAAAAAGTCTGTTAAATAGCCTAGCCTTTTCCTTATAAAAACTTTTTCCACTTACTAGTGATAAAATTACTGTTACAGTGCCTATTGAGTGTGATAGCTTTAATGTGAATTTATATTAGGCTTCTGTTGACTTTCAGGAACTATTTCATAAAGGACTTCTCAATAAAATTAAATGGATTTCATATTTCTGTTTATTCTTGTAG
Source organism: Corvus kubaryi (assembly GCF_017639235.1). Taxonomy (NCBI): domain Eukaryota; kingdom Metazoa; phylum Chordata; class Aves; order Passeriformes; family Corvidae; genus Corvus; species Corvus kubaryi. Next base: position 29,539,914 of record NW_024580667.1, on the reverse strand, counting down.
GACTTTACGTTGTGCTTTCTTGCACATGTGGGATTTTGTAATTGAAATTAATGCATTGTATTTTGAAGGAAATTAACAGCTTTTGGTATCTTTATCAGTATTGCAGTGAGAAACTGCTATAGATTGCCTTCAGTGAAAAAAATGTTTAATACTCAGAACAGAACAAAGTTTTCTGAAAATTTTCCTTACAGCTGGAATGCAGTAGTTCTCTTAAAAAAATTAAGCTAATCAAATCTTGAAAGGAATATTTTTTAGTAACTATAATTTAATTTTTTAGCTTGTTTTTTCCAAAGGAGTGCTTTAAATCTCATTGTACTATATAAAAAAAAGTTAGTATGATTCAGGTTAGAGATTACCATTCACCACTGTTTTTTTTGATTTTTTTTTTTTTTCCTCTCCCAACGAATGTTCTAAGAACTGGAACGTGAGTGTGTATCTGCAAGGCTAAGTAGAGTACTGATAAATCTTCTCTGTTCTGATTCTCCTTGGCAATCAGTTTTCATAAAAGCAACTTGCAGCTTCTTTCAGACATGTTGAAAATTTGCATCCACATTCTTCGATAAGTAATTTTGGAAAGTAAATTTTAATTTAAAATCAAGTAGATCATAAATGTTATCCTTGTGATGAGTTGAGCCTGTTGAAGTTTTTTCCCATTTTGGCATGCAGCTGGGATATTTTATGGGTTTATTTTTGCTGGGTTATCTTCAGTCTTTGCCAACAATTTTATTTATCTGAATTGAAAATGAATTTTGTAATTGTTTCATATTTATTTTGGACTTTTTTCCAGTCAAGTGGTGCTGTTGTAACAGAGAGCCAGACCTATAAGAAACGAGCTGATTTCTTAAGCAATGATGACTATGCTGTGTATGTTAGGGAGAATATTCAGGTAAGTATGATGATCAAAAGCTGCATAAAAACTGCTTTCCTTTTGGTATGAAAGCCTTTACAGAGCTATTGCATTCGCTTGTCCTTTTTTCCCTAGGTGGGGATGATGGTTAGGTGCTGCAGAACCTATGAGGAGGTTTGTGAAGGAGATGTAGGCAAAGTTATTAAACTGGATCGAGATGGATTGCATGACCTGAACGTGCAGTGTGATTGGCAACAAAAGGGTGGTACTTACTGGGTCAGATATATCCATGTTGAGCTTTTAGGTGAGTTCACTTCTGACTGCTTTTTAACTAAAAAAGTGAATGGTCGACTCTAAGGGAGATTTATTTTTGGAGGGGGAAACCCCGCTCACTATACATTTATTTTTGCATCTGCTAGGATTCCCACCACAGAGTTCTGCCTCTCATATCAAGATAGGTGACAAAGTGCGTGTGAAAAGCTCTGTCACCACACCCAAATACAAATGGGGATCAGTTACTCACCGAAGTGTGGGCATCGTCAAAGGTAATGTATATTCAAAATGGTGCATGGGGAGGTAATAAAACTCAAAACCACTCAGACTTTCTTGTAGACACACTTAAAAATCACACTGTTTTGTGGAATGCTTTATGATGATCGACAATCTAGAGCGCATTTGAAGTCTGTGGCGAATTTATAGACATGTACTCTGTGGCAGCCCATTTTGTTAGCATGTCCATCTGCTTCTGAGCCACTTCGTTCACATGATGCCTTATCAGGCCTCCTAGACACAGAGACTGGACAGGAGTAAAAGAATAAAATAGGTATTTATTTGAAAGGCCTTCAAAGGTACACCCTGGGAGCTGCAGGCTATTGCCAAAAATGGACCCCAAGATGGATGACAGGTCACGAGTTCTTCACACCTTTATAGGTTTGGTTCATTTGCATAGCAGGGTTAATTCTCCTGTTAAAGCTTCAGTTCAATGATGTAATTTCCCCTCTGCTTGCCCCCCTTAGAAACTCTTTGGATTATACTTTTTGGGCCTAGGATGGTCTGGGTGACCTTGGAGAGCAGGCCCGGAGAGGCTTTGTTATGTCTGCCTAGCACGAGTGAGCAGAAAGTAGCAAGCTACAAGAAACCTCAGAGTTACATTCTAAGCAGTACAGAATTTGAAAAAATACAAAAGTTAAAACCTAGGCATCACACATACAGTAAAAGTCTTTAAGCATCTGTGCAGCTTCCTGTTGTAGTTTTCTTTTACACTTTGGATGAACCACGAATGGTTTTCCTTTAAGAAGTAATTCTAATTTGAAGGCTTCATAAGGAAGGGAGGAGAAAGTGGGATGCACTAGTGTCAGGCTGTAAGGGATGGTATTGAAGAAATCTGTGGGACAAAGGTTCTTTGAAGAGGTACAGATTTTGGTCATACTATATTTGTGCTTAGAAGCATGTCCTTGCTTGGAACCATTTCTAAAAAAAATAAAGAAAAAATCAGAGTAGAGGAATTCAAATGGAATACTACTCTAAGCAGTTTCAGCTTCATTTTATAGAGATTTGCAACACCTTGTATTTTCTCCATGTTTTTGTCACAGCATTTAGTGCCAATGGAAAAGATGTTATTGTAGACTTTCCTCAACAATCACATTGGACTGGCTTGTTGTCAGAAATGGAATTGGTCCCCAGCATTCATCCTGGAGTCACGTAAGCGATGATTTACTTTGTTCTTAGTGTATATGGGTTATCCTTTATCTTGTTGTCTTGATTCTGTTACCTTGTCTCGTGTCACAGTTAACTTGTACCACGTATATATTGATTTGTTCTTCTCTTGTCAAATCAGGTGTGATGGCTGTCAGATGTTTCCTATTAATGGGCCTAGATTCAAATGCAGAAACTGTGATGATTTTGACTTCTGTGAAACGTGTTTTAAAACCAGGAAGCATAACACCCGACATAGTTTTGGCAGAATAAATGAACCAGGTGAGTTTTGCAGTCTCAAGTGTTTCTTAGATTAATTTAAAGTGCATTTAAGTTTTTTTTTAAAAGAAAACAGTTTTAAATTTCAGCTCCCTAGTATGATGAAATTAGTGTTGGGACTGACCCCCTAAACAACAAAACATTTATGGCACTGATACAATTGCATGTGATGGACTACGACAAAACATTAACCCCTAGGCCTTTTCTATAGTGTTAAAAAGTTTAAAAAATATCTGTGACAGTAACTCTACATATCAGAATGGCATTTTTACCTACACCAAGAGCAAAATGTGCAATTTTCTAATCCTCCTGCCTTTTGCTGTCAGCCTAGATGTAGATGAATGGAATCCTCATGGTGCCAGGGGCAGTCGGAAATACCTAAGATGCCTTCTTATGCCTCAGTTGCTCTTTTTGCCTGTCAGTATGTGGTGGCTGTCACCTCATTTCCTCTGTGATGTGGTGGCTCCAGAGGAGTATGGTGGGAAAGGGAAGCCTTTTAAAAGACTCATAATCAGACTTTTTTTTTCAAGGACAAGAACAGGTACAGCCGTTTTAGCTCCAAAAGCTTTGGGCTTTGCATTGTTATGCAAAACTTACCTGACATTTCCTTTGATTTATTTTCCATCCACCTGCCTAAAAATTAATCTTATCCCTAGTATTTGCAAGGTGATGCGGACTTCTGGACTAAATTTCTTTGTATTTATGCATTACTGGTCTAATTGTTTTGGAAAATCAATAAAACTGATTCCCCCTAGAGATCATGAACATGGATTGCGTGTGTATGATGGTTTGTCTAAAGGGCAAGAAAGACATTCCTTTAATAAGTCAGTTGATATGGTTGTGCAACTATTATGATGTAAATCTGTAATCCTTTCCCTTGCCCTGTATAGGGCAGAGGAGTTACAATAGTCTTTTAGTCAAGATTTCTAGATGCTACAAAATCAGTGAAGGGAAGTGGAAGTGAGGTTTTTGCAGGGAGGAAATCTACATCTCACTAAATCACCTCCTTCTGGAGCAAGATTTGAATTTTCCAGTGTTCTAGCTTACCTATTTCTATTCTTTGGCAGGGGATTTTTGTTGAGGTTTAGTTGCATATTTTTCATATGTTATAATGCTCTAAAAAATTCATGTGCTGTGGGCTTGTATTTTGAATTACATGTCATCATAGATTTTGATCTGTATTTTAGAGGGAAGGACGTTTTCAAGTAGCTATCTAGTCAAGAACTTGTAAAATTGAAACTCCTTTCAAAAAAGGAGCTATGTCCTTTAAGCATGCGTGTTGTGTACGAGTACATAATATCACCGTACCGATGTGACATGCTTCTTGTGCTCTAAGTGTAGACTACATACCCAAAATGTTTGATTTGTCATACTTCCTTTCACCTTGCTTATGGGTTTCGTATTTTCTTTGAGAGCTGCATGCTTAATGTGTCACTTAACCACGCAGGTCAGTCTCCCGTGTTCAGTGGGCGTTCTGGAAAGCAGCTGAAGAGACGGCACAGTAGCCAGCGGGGAATGTTACTGGATGATTGGTCCAGGATAGTCAAGAATTTGAATGTCTCATCCTCTGTGAATCAGGCTTCACGTCTTATTGATGGTAGTGAGCAGTGCTGGCAGTCTTCTGGTTCACAGGGAAAGGTAACTTCAAGCCCTAAATGCTTTATTCTGGCATGCTTCATGCTTAAGAGGATCTCCCCAGAGCCTTCCCTTCTCCAGGCTGGCAACACCAACTCTCAGCCTGTCTTTGTAGGAAGGATGCCCCATCTCTCTGATTGTCTTTGTGTCCCTCTTCTGACCCACTCTACCAGGTCCGTGAGTTCTTTTTGTGCTGAGTACCCCAGAGGTGGGGTCCAGCAGCACTCCAGGTGGGGTCTCACAAGAGCAGAGTAGAGGGGACGATTCCCATTCCTTGACTTGCTGGTCACTGCTCTTTTGATGCAGCCCAGGATGCAGTTAGCTTTCTGGACTCTGAGTGCACGCTGGTGACCTATGTCCAGCTGTTCATCCGCTAGAACCTCCAGCTCTCTTTCTGTAGGGTTGGTCTCCAGCCTCTCATCCCCATGTCTGTAAGTATAAGCAGGATTACCCCATCCCAGATGGAGAGTGCCACACTTGCCCTAGTTAAATTTCATACTGTTGGTGATTACTGAACTCTCTAGTCTATCAAGGCCTTTCTGTCTTGGAGGAGTCAACAGCTTTGCCTGGTTTAGTGTCATTGGCAAAGTTGCTTAATGTACGTCTGACTCCTGCATCCAGATAATTTATGGAAGGCATTTTTCCTCAGTTTATGGTTTACCATTTTTATTGGCCTCCAGCAGTGTTTTGTGACCAGCCTAGGCACAAGGATTTTCAGCTGGACATCTGTCCAGTGTGTTTTGATGCTCTGTTGATGGCCATGCTGAGAATATCCCCAAGTACTCTTCCTCCAGTTTTTGTACAGACTGTAACCTAAGAATTATGTCCTATTTCATAACCTCCAGTGGCACTGTCCTTTGTGTGTTCTCAATGGTGTTGGTCTTGGCTGAAATAAATTGTTTGCTACAACTATTTCTCTTGTAATTGGAGGTAGGACAAGCAAGAAGTTCACAAGGTTATTTCCCTTTGGCTAGTTTCCATATATTGCAGCTGCTCTGTACAGTTCAGAAATACTTTTCATGCTTTCTTCACAAACTTCACGTATATATTCTTGTTAACCATATGGTGGTTGTAAGAATAACTCTCTAAAAATGAAAATCTTTGTTTCTACTAGCACTGGATTCGCTTGGAGATTTTTCCAGATGTTCTTGTTCACAGACTAAAGATGATAGTGGACCCTGCAGACAGCAGCTACATGCCCTCTTTAGTTGTAGTTTCAGGTATGTGTATGTTCTCTGAGAAGTCAAAAAAATCTTCCTTGCACTCAACAGTAGGTATTTATCTGGTTTCTGTTAACATAGTCTTCTGTTTAACATGCACAGTGCCTGTGAAGCAAATGCCATATCCTAAAATTTTTTTCATTCTGTGTTTTGTTTTCTAGGGGGTAATTCCTTAAATAACCTTATAGAGCTAAAGACAATCAATATAAATCCTACAGACACCACAGTGCCTCTGCTCAGTGACTGTACTGAAGTAAGTGAAGTCTGTGTGAGAATTACTCTTGTGTGCAACAGAAAAATGTTGTGCTGCAAGAGGTGGATGAAGAGCGTTGTTGTGATCATTAGAACCTGGTATTTTATTTTTCCTTTTAACTTGGCAGTATTTCTGGCAAGTAAGTAAAGTTAATTATTCTGAAAAGTTTTACCATAATCACAATGTAATGCTATAACAGACTGATATATTTTAGAGGTTTTATGTAAATCAATATACCTGTGAACCAGTAAGACATTCCAATAAATTTTGGGGGTAATTTTGGATAGCAGTTACAGCAAGGAGAAATATGTAATGAATTCCATGAGATTGGGAGTGAAATCTTATTCAAATGAGTGAGGCCTTATGCTAATGACAAGGTATGAATTATTTAGAGCTGAAATGACAAGTACTTAAGGTGACAGATTCATTTTGTTAAAGTGACAAAGTCAAGCTAAAGTTCTAATTCTTTCCTATGTTTTATGAAGTTATATAGAACCCAAAAGATGTCAATAGAGTGTTTTTCTTTTTAGTACCACAGATATATTGAGATTGCAATCAAGCAGTGCAGAAGCTCTGGGATTGATTGCAAAATACATGGTCTCAGCATACTAGGACGTATACGTGCTGAGGATGAAGATCTGGCTGCTGTCCCTTTCCTGGCTTCTGATAATGAGGAAGAGGATGATGATAAAGCTAACACTGGGAGGTAGGTAACTGCAGTGGTGGAGGAGGGGGAAAAGGTAAAGAATCTTAGTATCTATATATTCTTATGACTGTAGGAAGAACACCTTAATTAGGTTGAATGATAGTAAAGAGATAATCGGTATCTTAGTTTACTGGAATTGTAAGTAGATCCTTTGTCAATAAATAAGTTCTGAGATGATCACACTGGTGACGTGTAACATTTTGTATGACTCATCCACTTTTGCAGTATACTTGAACTAAAAACTTGATGTGCTTGTATTTGATATGTGGCACGTGTATTTACCACTGCTCAGCGAAACATTCTGGATTTTTGTTGCTGGTTTGTTTTTTTTTTAACTGTGGTAGTGTAGCTTGAGTCCTGAAGCTGTTCCAAACTGTAAAAATCAATAAATACAGTAAAAA
>NW_024580667.1:29449495-29532868 GCF_017639235.1 Corvus kubaryi | reverse complement strand
AAGGCAGCTGGGCTTGAATCAGCAGCTACAATAAGAACCAAAGTTTTTGTTTGGGGACTGAATGACAAAGACCAATTGGGAGGGCTAAAAGGTTCCAAGGTATGTTGTTTTCATACTTCAGTACAAAAGAGAAACAGCGAAAAATAAAATGTATGAGTCACACAACTTAAAATTAATCCAGACTTTATTAGAATTTTACAGTTTATTACTGAAAGCTACAAAGAGTAGTATTAAAATTTTTTTCATTGGTTTTTTGTCTTTTGCCTGGTGTGTATTAATTGGCATGTGTGAAGCATCTGAAAATACCTGTTAGATTAACTGGTGTATTGTTAAGAGCGCTTCTTTTTAGAGTGTAAAACATGAAAGTGTATTGTAATGATTTTTACTTCCTGTCTGCTCTAGATAAAAGTCCCTTCCTTTTCTGAAACCCTGTCTGCCTTGAATGTTGTACAAGTAGCTGGAGGATCAAAAAGCCTTTTTGCAGGTAACATAAGTTTAAAATAAATATAGTTATTTAAGGCCAGAAAGAGATTTTGAGTTGTGAAACACTAATGGTATTTCAAACCTTTTTCTTCATTCTAGTGACTGTAGAGGGTAAAGTGTATGCCTGTGGAGAAGCCACAAATGGAAGGCTGGGTTTAGGAATATCTAGTGGAACTGTGCCTATTCCCCGCCAGATTACAGCTCTCAGCAACTATGTGGTAAAGAAGGTGGCTGTTCACTCAGGTACTGACTATTGCTACCCTTATACACAGAAACGTAACATATTAAGCCTGAAAATAGTTGCTTTGCAATTTTCTTGGGTGATGTGATGCCCTAGGATATCAGATTCTTTTTAAAAAATAAATACAGGTTATTGAATTCTGTCTGTTGTATACAATGTTAGATTAAATTTAATGGTTCTGTTATTAAAATCTGTGAATTTAGACCATACAAGTTTTCTTGTCTGCTGGAAGTTAACTTTGGTAACTTTGGTGTTTCCATTTGATTGAAAGAAAGTGTTTTCATTTTTAGCATTTCTAAATGGTGGGTTTGTTTTTCTCATTATTTTTTCTTGCAACTCTGAAAATAAAAAAATTGAGTGATTATTGGTTTGTTTGTTTTTTTTAATGTGCCAGGAGACCTACTGTCACAAAAGTTTTTTATTTTAAAGTAAATCACATAAAAGCTCCAAAGAAAATAAGTAATATCTGTGGGGCTGAAGGGCTTGTACAGTTGCAGTGTACAAGTACAGCAATGTCAAATTGTTGCTAGACCTGCTGCCTGCTTGATAGCTCAAAAATGTAAATTTATGTTTACAATTTTAGGTGGCCGGCATGCTATGGCATTAACTGTCGATGGAAAGGTATTTTCGTGGGGTGAAGGAGATGATGGAAAGCTTGGTCACTTCAGTCGAATGTAAGGTTACCCAATTTGTCTGTATTTCAGTAAAAGATTTGTGTTGAATGTTACAGCTGACCACCACTATTGACAACAACAGTATTTTTAATACAGTAGGAATAATAAAATGTGTTGTAAGAAGATGGTTTTTTACACAGTATATGCTGGTGCAGCATTTGTAGCAAAAGGAGGTGTTCAATTAATATAATACTTGGAAAGATACCTAGTGGATAAAATGTTGGCTAGTATTTTAAAATGTCACTGATGAAATTCCATATTTTTGACATATATTTTTTGGTTACTTTTAATAAGGTATGGTTTTCAGAGGTGCCTTGAGGAGTAAAACTGTAGCAATTTTACATTCCTGAGCTGTAACAGTTCATAATTTAAGCTTGTCATTTTATAGCCCTTTTCTTTAGACTTCGGTTCACAGACTTGGTAGCCAGAAATAAACTTCCTACACTTTTCAGTAATACCTAGTTTAATCTTCTGCTGGACAGCTTTGGGAAAAATTTGAATTATCTCAGATTTTACTTTGTATTTACCCACAGAACAATATTTTGAAAGAAAAACCCCTGATAAACAAAGCCCATGGGTAAACATTTTTGTAATTCTGATATATTTTGAGGACCTGCCCCATAATACATAAAAAGTTAATTCAGATGGTTAATATATTACAACAAATAAATGTTCATAAGGCTGGGTCAGGCTAATGAAAAGGGAAGTCCACATAAGAGCAATATTACTGTTTATTGTTCAACTGCCTCATGTTTTATGTAATTTTATTGAAAGTGAGATTTGGAGATCTTGGGCATTTCATAGTAGCAATATTTCCAGAGGCTATGCATAATTTTATGGAATCTTAATAGTGGTCCTGGTACAGACAATATTAGAAAATCTTGAGTTGAATCTCTTTTTGGAATTAAGAGAACATTGTAATCACATGAAGAATAAATGTTTCTAGTACTCACATAGAAGCTTAACAGTAAATTCTAGTTCTGGTTTCTCTATTGTGAAGAGCAAAGTTGGGATGGAAGTGTCATCTCGATTACTGTGTCCACTGCTAATAAATCACTTAACTTTGGGCAGTGACAGAAAATTGGTTTTCATTTTCTATTATGCACTGTTTAATTGATACATCATGTTGATATTTTGAATTTCTCATGTAAGTTTTGCAGCATATATATAAAATATTCTTTAAATAAACTTTTAAGTACATTAAACTTAAACAAAGTACCGTGTAAACTTTGGATTTATGGTGCTGCTAAAGAGTATATCTTGGAATCAGAGTGTTGTATCTTACTTTATTTTGAGATTACTGTTAGTTATTGCACGATTTGTATTGCAACAGTTGGGAGTATTTGTGTGGCTGTTTTATGGTGAACACAATGGATTTGTTGCTCGTTTTCTCTAGGAACTGTGATAAACCCAGGCTGATAGAAGCGTTGAAAACCAAACGCATCCGTGATATTGCCTGTGGCAGTTCCCACAGCGCTGCTATTACCTCTAGTGGCGAGCTGTATACATGGGGTCTTGGAGAGTATGGAAGACTAGGACATGGAGATAATACCACACAGCTGAAGCCTAAGATGGTAAAATCAGCGTTTCTTGTTTTTGATGGAGTGCAAATGTGTTTTAACAAATGAGAGCAGCATAAAGCTAAAGTAACAAAAGCCATGAAGGCAGTATGTTTTGGAGTGATCTAAGTTAGGTTTTGGCACACGTACCTCTAGTGAAAGTAAAGCTATTTCAGAAAGGCCAAAAAGATCCAGTTTCTTTCTTGGGAAGTGATGTAAAATGGCTAGTGCTGCTTTCAGCATTCATGTCCTGCATCTACTTTGATACATGGCTGGAAGCTACCATGTAGCGGTGTTGCATTCTGAGCATGGCTGGATAGTTCTTCGCTCAGGCTGGGCGCAGTGACCAAGATGAGTCATAAGACCTTGGAAATGTTAGTAAGCTTTTAAAACAATTTCTTTGAAAACTTCTTACTTACTCCATCTGTTTTGTAGGTTAAAGTGCTCCTTGGCCACCGAGTCATTCAGGTTGCGTGTGGAAGCAGAGATGCTCAGACTCTTGCTTTGACAGATGAAGGTGGGAGTGTATTGTTTCAGAAACTTTTTAAGCACATGGGAATACTGTGATCATTGTTTGACCTGCAATTTGATGTTTGTTAGGTTTGGTGTTTTCTTGGGGTGATGGTGATTTTGGAAAACTGGGCCGAGGAGGAAGTGAAGGATGCAACATTCCTCAGAACATTGAAAGACTGAACGGCCAAGGCGTTTGTCAGATTGAGTGTGGTGCACAGTTCTCGTTGGCACTGACCAAGTCAGGAGTGGTATGGACATGGTATGTTACATTTGCCAGGAAGTATTAACAAAGCACTTGCTAACTATGTGCTGTATTTAGTGCTGTTGGACTCTGTGCCTTATCTGTGTGCTTTGTCTCTCAAATTGACAGCTCTTCCAGATGAGCTGCATCCATTCAATTACTCTAATGCTGTGTCTTGTAGCATGATTCCTAGTTTGTTGTACTCTGTTAGAATGCCTGGCTCCTATGGAATTAGTGGAGAAAAGGGGAGATCATTCCCTCTTTTGGGTGCCATGAAACATTAAAAGAATGTTAATTCAAGACTTTGGAGTAGAGTGAGGGAAAAAAAGGACCTGATAACCATAGCTTGGACTATGTAGCCTATGCATAAAGCAGAGACTTGAGAGAGTAAGGATGCAGGAGAGTGAGGAAGTAAGCTGAAGCTCAGAGCAGATGGAAGGAATTTCCTTGGGGAGGCAGGAACACAACAGCAGCTTGTTCCTGCTCAGAAGGCCACTGAGTTGTCAGTAATGATGCCTTGGAGCAGGAATTGGTATGAAATGATCCTTGAGAGTTACTGAGATATGGTTTTATTTTTCTTCTGTTTGCCTGCTTGCTTCTGCTTTGTTTTGAACACAAATCTAGCTTTTTGAATTTATAAATCTTTTTGTAAAATCTGAGAGCTTACTGCATGGCAGGTCAACTTCAGAGCACTAACCAGTTCAAGGTCTTACCCCATTCTTGTGTAATAAGACTGTGTCCCATTTGATGTATATCAAAGCTAAGTAGGCTTAAACCAGTCATTTTTGTTCTGTTGTCAGCAGTTGCTGAATAATATGGAGTGAAATACACAAAACTTTCATTTTTGTAGGTTACTGCTATTGTTAAAGGGAAGAAAAGTTTTTAACAGAGATGCTGTTTTTCAGAGTTGCCCTTGGAAACCGTATTTTTCTTGCTCTCCCTCCTCTTTTTTTTTTTTTTTTTTTTTTTGTAGAGACAAAAGGAGCAAGAGGAAAGGGAATTTTGAAAGGGAATTTGACAGTCTTTTTTTTTTTTTTTTTTTTAAGAACTCATTCCAAAATTCTTGATTATTCCTTCTTTGCCTTAGTTTTTCTTAACAATGTTACAGCTAGACAAAAATCTACAGCTATTTCATGACATTGCAGGTCTACAAGGAGATTTTTTTGGGTCTGTTTCAGCTGGGGATGGCTGAGTTGCTTCTAAACTTTCATTCTTGAATTTGTAATGGTTTGAGAAAAAAAATAATGACTTCTGGATTATAACTTTAGGTAGATAACAGTACTCTATATCATGTTTCTCTCCAGCATAATATAACCTTTCTTGAGAAAAATTGGTGGTGAGCAAAAGAACTGAGTGAGTGGTTATTAAAACATACTGGAAGAAATGTCAGGGTTTTTTTCATCTTTACTGACATTCTTCGTAGAGGCATTTTAAGGTGTTTACATTACTCTTGTGTATGCTATTTTTTAGTGCAGTTTGTGTGTAACAATTTTTGAAGAATTTAAATTGTGGAGACTTGAGAATCTGTACTGAGGCATCCAACAATGTGAAAAAAACTCAATTCTGAAAACATTTTTAGTTCCCTGTGAATTTTTTTCATGGGAGCAGACTTGTTAAAGGTTCTGTTTTTGTTAGGTTTATCCTCAGTAGTATAAATCTGCCCAAGTCTTATCAAAACATGTGAATTTTGTAAGCGTTTATAATTGCAATGTTTCTGCAGCAGAGGAAATTAATTGTAATACCAGTTGCTTTGCATTCAAAAATTAGTCATGATCGTGCTCTTCTCTCTTGAGGTGAGAAGCTATGGTGTAATGAAACTGCAGTTATTCTTATGCCTTTGTAATTCAGTTTTGAAGCATTTGCTAGTTGGTATGTGTGTTTCAGGCAGTGATTGTATATGAAGTGTACTCAGCTCAGCTGGGAAGCTGCATTGAAGAGGAATGTGAAAACAGTACAGTTGTTTTGAATGTTACATTTACTGTCTGTTGCAGGGGTAAGGGAGACTACTTCAGGCTAGGCCATGGCACAGACGTGCACGTACGAAAGCCGCAGGTTGTGGAAGGACTGAGAGGTAAAAAGATTGTGCACGTGGCTGTGGGAGCACTCCACTGTCTGGCAGTGACTGACACTGGACAGGTATGTTGGGCATTACCCTCCTTTCCCCTCTTTCCTTGATGCAGAAAGGAATCCTGCTTCTTGCTCTGGAAACACAGCAGCAGTCATAGTATTCTGGACAGTGTTATCATCATATTGTTTTTGCAGTGTTACCATAATATTGCAGTGTTATCATAATGTTGTTTCAGCTCTCCAGTGTAGTTACTAGGCAATTAATTCTTCTAACTTACTGTTCACTGTGAACACTGAGTGTTTTATGAATCAACTGATCAATTATGATTTGGCAATAATTTATGAATCATCTGATAAAGTGCTGCTTTGATTGTTTTTTTTTTCTTTTAATGTATGATAATGCCTGCATTATTTAATGAAGTGAGGGAATGTCACGACAATAGGTTGTTGAAAGTGTCCTAGATTACTGGCACAAATCACTAACATTTTTTTTTTAGGAATTTTTAAGAAAGCATTTAAATGAGATAAGCAGTGAAGCTAAGTAATATGTGGACATTCTTCCTGGCAGGTTTATGCTTGGGGTGACAATGACCATGGGCAACAAGGCAATGGAACTACTACAGTCAATAGAAAACCCACTCTTGTCCAGGGCTTAGAAGGCCAAAAAATCACTCGGGTTGCTTGTGGCTCTTCCCACAGTGTAGCATGGACAACGGTGGATGTAGCTACACCATCTGTTCATGAACCAGTCCTTTTCCAGACAGCGAGGGACCCTTTAGGTGCTTCTTATCTTGGTTGGTATTTGTTGCCTTATATTGTTTTTCCTTTACTGCCACTGGAGTGTTTGTTTTATGTGTGGTTTAATAGAAGAGTGCAAAAGAAAATGGTTTTAAAAAAAAATCACAAACCAACAAAATACACCTCTGGGGGGGAAAAAAAAAAACCAACCAAAACTCTTAATGAAAGTGGAACTTTTAAATTAAAATGCAACATGCTTTCTCAAACACCCCAAGGACTTTATGGAGGTCATGATAGATGAATGCTACACTAGTATTAATCTTTCTACACATTACCTCTTGTTTCTAAGGTAAGTGACTTAAGAGTTAGGGAATCAAAACAGCAGTGTTTTGTGTTGAATATAAAAGCATCAAACATCTTGCTAATTAAGCGTTTTCATGACCAAGGCAATGTGTACCTAATAATTATTCTTGTTATTTCAGAATGTTTGTGTAAGTAAAGCTTGTTTTAGGTGATGATCACTAAAATATTTCTATCTGTATTACCTTAATCTTCATAAGTAAGTAACAAGATCAAATACTATTTTATGAAAGCCCGTGTTGGAAAGCCTCAGTATGAACTTTAATATTGTAACTATAGGCACTGCAGTTTAAGAATCAACTGTAACATTAGTTTCACAGTCATTCTTCTGATTTAACGAGAAATTAGATAAATCATTTCCTTTTATGTATTATACCATTAAAAAATGCTTACCTTCTCTTTCCCCCCACCTCTTGTTAGGTGTTCCTTCCGATGCAGATTCTTCTGCTGCCAGTAACAAAATCAGTGGGACAAACAGTTCCAAGCCGAATCGCCCTTCCCTTGCTAAGATTCTCCTGTCGCTTGATGGGAATGTTGCCAAACAGCAGGCACTGTCTCATATACTGATCGCATTGCAAATCATGTATGCCAGGTAGGCATGGAAACATTGTCTGTTGCAGAGCAAAAGATGACATAGCTTACCGTCTATTAGGGGACTCTTGAGTCAGGTATAAATTGTTTAACAAGTTTGGACTCCTCAGGATGGGCCTAAGCTGCATCAAAATTTTCTTTTGATGTCGATGTTAGCTTTATGTTGTTATGTTTACAAAAGTTTCCATTGCCTGGGGAAAAAATTGTTCATTTAGAAATGCTCAAGTAAATAATGTAGAAGCAGTGTAAGAAAATCATGATGGATGATCTGGAAGAAGCAGTACAGGGCAGAGTGGAAAGAACAATAAAATTTTGCTGTGCCGCCGTTGTTAGTAGAGAACAGAGTATTTGTGCTAAAATTTATAAAGAGAAACTCATGTTAAATATTGAAGCATCAGGCCCAAAGGAGAATAACAATGAACTACCCACTAAATTCTAGAGCTTGGAAGCTTCATTAAGACAAGCTAATACAATTTTTCAAGTTCAACAGAGGAGTACAATTAGGTTTATGTTAATCCATCCAAAATGATTTCAGGGATGCAGTTGTTGGAGCATTGATGCCTGCAAGTATGATTGCACCAGTAGAATGTCCCTCTTCATCGCCAGCCCCCCCATCAGATGCTACTTCTGCAGGAAGCCCTGCAAATGGAGATGAGTGTGTGCTTGTAGGAGATATTGAGGAGAGGCTGAGCCCAAACCCATGGCAGGACAGGAGAGGGGAGGTAAAGTGTCACATAATTTTTTTCATCACTTTTTAACTGTCACGCTGACAAATACCTCAATTAGTCTGATAACAGCAGAGAATAAAAAATTCCTTCATGCTGTAATTTCAGGACTAGGTTCTCTGCACGTCAGATTTGAAAAAACTAAAATTTTATTGTGAGATCAGTTTTGAACTTTCAGAAAGTACTGTCATTTAAATGCAATCGTGATGATTTCTAGTAATATTTTAGAGATATGGAATTCATTTTACAGGAGTGATATTAAAAAAAGTCAAGAATAGCAGAATATTTGACCATTATTTAATGAAATTAATTGTAAACTTAGATCAACTGATGTAGACATGAGGCCCTGAATGCAGTTCTACTGTGTTGATTCCCAACTGCTAACAAAAGCAGAAAAAAGAAAAGGCTTGCTACTGCAGAGGTCTTTTGCCTTTATAAACTGTGACCTTGATATGTATTGTCAGGGTTTGCCTTCTACTTTGTAGACTTTTCTGCAGGCACTGATGTTTTATTGTATGTTTTTGTAGTAGCTGGCATTGAAGGGAATGTTGGCTGTTTCACCCGCACTAGGAACATAAAATAGAAGCTAAAAATACAGACAGTGGATCTGTTGGTTTTGAACTTATGGCTGTTTTTAAATTGCTGCTGTCTTCAAACACTAGCCCTTGTAATAAATAGTTAAACTCTTAAAGATTTTGCAGTGTCTTGTTGAAGATTTCATTTGGTATTATTTGTTCTGGCTAGGTTGTTCCTTCAGAAGATGCTGTGACACCGTCTGCTGTAACTCCCTCCGCTGCTGCTGCCTCTTCCCGTCCTTTCATTCCAGTCACAGATGACCCTGGGGCTGCCAGTATTATTGCAGAAACCATGACAAAAACCAAAGAAGTAATGTTGTCAATGCTTTTCTTAAAACTTAAGTCCTTTCCATGCTTTTATATAGCAGTTCTTTTGGTTTTTGTGCTTTAGAAGTTATTCTGTAAATGACTGCATTTTAAAAATCAGTTCAAAGACAGAGGGATGTTTATTGTTTGTTTTGTAGGATGTCGAAAGTCAGAGTAAGGTATCTGGCCCAGAACCACAGTACTTGGATGAGTTTACAAGTCTCCTGGTACCAGATGACACACGAGTCATGGTTGACCTGCTAAAGCTTGCGGTGTCCAACCGAGCAGGCGAAAAGGGAAGAGATGTTCTCTCAGCTGTGCTGTCTGGCATGGGCACAGCTTACCCACAGGTCAGGTTTTGTTTCTGTTGCATTTTATCTATGTCCTTTTTATTACTAGCTTGCTGGAATACTTTCTTGTATTGGAACTGCAGTTCAGCATCCTGAGAAACCTATTACGCATGAAAATTTGAGTTGAACTTAAATGCATGTGAGCTTTAACCATTTTAATGGAAATATTACGCAAATATATGCATGTGCTACGAGTGTCAGTAACAGACGAATTTCTCAATTTCTCATGCTGCAATTAGATGTTAAGATAGAATGTATTTGTGTATTGACCAAGTGTCAGTGGTTATTGTAATGAAGCTGAATTAACCAAGCTCTATCCTTGATCTATATAATGTTAGTTTTAAAACTTCTGTGATGGGGTTGTTTTGCATCTGAGTTTATTTTTCAAAATGATGCAGTCATTATTGCTAGCTCAAAATGCTGTTAGTATATTGTATTCTTAATGATATAATAATTCTTCTGATCTGTTAAAATTTACATTTAATGCATTGAAGTTTCTAACTTTTTACAAAGTAGCCATGGGTATGGGGTTCTTTTTCCATAGCTGACAGAATGTGACAAATCATAAATTATTTATAGAATATCTGTGTACAGTAACGAGCTGAAAACTGTTTAATATTTCTTGTAGCTTTACCTTTCAAATAGTAGTTTTTCCTAATGACTAACAATGCATTTCTTCTACGATTTCTGAAACTGTTACTCCCCCTGCCCAATTTGCAGTGATTAGCTGTGTATATTTATGTTGGGCTTGAGTTTTCTCAGTCAATTTAGGTACATGCTGTATATGCACTTCTACATTAATTCTGTTTTCTTTAGCATTAGTAGTGAGTAGCTGAACAGCTTTGGGTTTGTGTGGGGATTTTGTGTTTTGGAGACAGAATTTTTATTAGAAACTCTTTTAAAATTAATACTTTTGGCATTTCCTGCCTAAACAGCGTTTTGCAATATTACATACTGGTTAAATATTTATACCTTTCTATGCTTGTATATGCTCTGCAGCTTAGATTTAATAGTTTGCTTTTTCTGCAAGGGAAAACAATTATTTGTGTTGTTATTTACTTACTGAAAAGTGAAGTTTTTTGGCTTTTAGTTCTAGGAATTTTTCTAGCTCTAACACTACCAAAAAGAGTATTTTTAAATTAATATGATGGTTTATGAATCAGATTTCCTAAAAGAAGTTATTTATTTTAAATTTCGGAAGAATGGTAGTTTACTTAGATTTTTTTGGACTAATCAAACATACAGTTTGTAAATTGTGTGTTTTTCTTTTCTTAGGTTGCTGATATGTTGTTGGAGCTTTGTGTTACTGAACTAGAAGATGTAGCAACTGATTCACAAAGTGGTCGCCTCTCTTCACAACCAGTTGTGGTAGAGAGCAGCCATCCGTATACTGACGATACATCTTCTAGTGGCACAGTTAAAATACCAGGTACAGAATTCTTAGAATTATGTTGCTAAGATTCAATTATTTTTAAGCCTGCCTGCATGAAATTGTTCCTTAACTTACAAAAATATGGTTTGAACTTTTAAAGCCATACTATGTGTCCTGTTGCTATAGAAAAGTATTTCTTGAAGCTGATTTCTTACATGCTGGTGAAAATCTCTGTTCTGTACAATGTGCATTTCTGGGCTCACTGGGTGTGATTCCAGTTCCATTGCTGTTTTCCATTCAGTTATGAAGCTGAGAAGGACTGAGTCTTTTTCAGGTTTAGTAATTGAACACTCATATTCTAGTCTTGAGCAAGGGAAACACTTCCTTGTTTTAATGCTTCATTAGTGCTTCCTTCAGTAAGTTACCTAGTACTTACCAAAAGTTACAAAGAGCTATTTGCCTTAGCTGTAAATAGGCATTTTTTGTCTTTTGAAACTTTAGTTTTGAATGTTCTGCTATGGTCTTTTGTCTGCTAGCCCCTACTCACACAAGTTTGCTGTGATTTAAGCTGTACAATGAGAAGAAATTACGGCAAATAACATCATCAAATCAAAAGAAGTTACTTTTATTAATGAGCTCTATGGCTTCCAAACAACTGTGTTTGATTTCATGTGGATTTCTGAAATACTGCATTTGTCTGCAGTATTGATTGCTCTGTAGAAATGTGTGAACTCTTTGCTCCTGTTCAGGTGCTGAGGGACTGAGGGTAGAGTTTGACCGCCAGTGTTCTACGGAGCGGCGTCACGATCCACTCACCATAATGGATGGCGTCAACAGGATTGTGTCCGTCCGATCAGGTTCGGAGAAACGGTGCTTTTCAAAATGTCTTGTGTGATTTACTCTTAAGTGCTGAATGAAATGTGCCACTGCCTCTGACTGACTTCTTGTTAGGGATATGCCAGTAAAAGAGAGGAAAACCTGTGTTAATTGATACTGTCTTTTAAACTAAGAAGTTTGTAGGATCTAGACGCAAAGATTGATCTCGTGTCTTTGGATGTAGAGACTCTCTGGGAAGTGAATGTTAGGTTGTCCAGTTCTTCCAAAGAGCAGATAGAGTGTAAAATTCAGTGTTTAGCACCCCTGCCAACATGTATGAATTTCTATATAATCAAAGTGTATTCTAAAAAATTGGAAAAGAATACTTATTTTGCTAGCTTTTTCCTTTTTCAGGTAGTACTTAGAGAAATTTCAGCTTTCATACAGTCAAGACAAATGCTCTTCTGCTGTCAAATGTCCAAAATAATAGCTCGGTGCTCTTTCTTTCTGTTTCCTGCTCTGGTCTTTGTATGTGACACTACGTGAATTCTTCTCATCTTTAATCTTGACATCTCTGTTTTAATTTTTAAGCAGTATTAATTTGTAGGAGGTTTTGGAGGAATATTTTTAATCACATCAAATTTTGTGTTGAACTTACCCATACACTACATTGTGTGCGAGGGTCTCAGTAGTTACTGCCTGTGCAGTTGTGATGTGGGCTTTTAATGTTGACCCACTTTTCCCCAAACATGTTTCATTACTGAGATATTTCCTGGCTGGTTCCTGGTTGGAAGCTGTAAAGCTTAATTTAAATGTATAGGTTATTACATATTTTTGTAATATGAAAGCTAATTTGAAAATAGGACAATGGATTTTAGTAAGCTCTCTCAGTAGCCTCCTGAATGTGTACTGAAAGTACTAAGGCTATCTGCTAGCAGTGCTAATTGAACTTTTTAAGACTTAATATAACATTTTTACATTTATGTTCATGTGCTTTACATAGCTTTTTTTTCTTGAATGCCTTTGTGTGATGTTTATTGTTGGCGATCTCCGATAAACGGGACGGGGAGCCCAGACAAGCATTCCAGGAGCCTTTTATTATTTTATTTGGCATCAGTCTCACAAGAGATGGGACCGGGCTCACGCATCTGAGACACCCAAAACCTTCTGTTTGCAAAGCACTCTTAAAAGCTTTTTAGCCAATCAGCGTGCTTCTAAAAGTTACAAACAGCTGTCTTAACCAATTCATAAACAGCACATGTACAACTGTTGAATAAAATACTGGATTGTTATGCCTTGACATAACAATACACAATATCCCATTATAAGGCTTAAATTTATCTATCTTGCTAAGCTAATATTTTTTGCAACTCCAAAATCTATCTAGGCCAAACCTAGAAACCCTAACCATTGTTTTAATGTCCTTGGTGCTACATAACTGTATCTTCTTCTAGTTTTTCACAGGCAAAGCTGAATTCTAAATCCTTTGCTTTATTTTCTGAGGCCTGCTTTTATTTCTCACACCTAAAATCCTTTCCACCTTTTGTATTTCCCCACATTTATCATCTTTAACCAATTGCTGTTGATGAGTGGCTAGCATTTGGCTCAGGCAGAAGAGCTGAATATGCTTGTCTTGCCTACTGTAACAGGTCGTGAGTGGTCAGACTGGTCTAGTGAATTGCGAATTCCAGGGGATGAGTTAAAGTGGAAGTTCATCAGTGATGGGTCTGTGAATGGATGGGGATGGCGATTCACAGTTTACCCCATCATGCCAGCTGCAGGTAAGGTATCACATACATCATTTACAGGAGGGTAAGAGTAGGTTTTATTGTTAGCTTTTTACACTGCACTTATTGCATGGTATTTACGTGCCAAAGTTCAACAGTTCATTTACATTTATACTAAGAAAACATTTTCATTCATACTTAGGAAACCTTTTCAGCTAAGTCCTGAGAGGTGCACTTCTACATAGAGAAGAGAGAAAAATATTTTGTAATCACTCTAGTTTGCCTCTTCATCAATGAAGAGAAGATACTTCTGGGACACAAGTCATCTGAAATGCCCTTATTTTTTAAAATGTGTCTGTTTTAAAATTACGTGAATTAAGTCATGAAAGTGCATTTTTCTTCCAAGTCTCTTCAAAGGGAAGTAGAATAGATAACTCAGATGCAGACTAGCACTCTAGAGTGCTGTGTTTGGCCAGCAAAATCCTGCCTATGTTCTGTTCTTATTTCAGTTCGAGGACAAGCCTTCCCCAGCTTTTTTTTGTTGTTGCTTTTTGTTTCTTGCAGGCCCTAAAGACCTTCTCTCAGATCGTTGCATTCTTTCATGTCCCTCAATGGATTTGGTTACGTGTTTGTTGGATTTTCGCTTAAATTTTGCTTCTAACAGGAGCATAGTTCCTCGCTTGGCAGCTTCTCTTGCAGCTTGTGCTCAACTGAGTGCCTTAGGTGAGTATCGTCTTAAAATTAGGTCTGTGTTTTTTGAAGTTACGATGATTGTTTTAAGTAATGACGTTCTTTGTGTGCATATTTTTCCTTAGCTGCTGGCCACAGAATGTGGGCTTTGCAGAGACTACGGAAACTGCTCACCACAGAATTTGGCCAGTCCATTAACATCAACCGGATCCTAGGGGATAACGAGGGAGAAACACGGGCTTTGGTAAGAAGGCAGGGATGCTCCTCTTCACATTTTTCACATTAAGATTAAAGTGCTAGCCCTGATGTACAACTTCCTTTGTGTTAGTGCAAAATAGGACATAGGCCAATGAGTAGTCTTCTTGCACAGGTCTGCAAGTCTGTAAAGGTACTCCAGTTTAGAATAAAAAAAATGGCTAATTCCAAGAAGGAATAGATGTGCTTTCAGAATTGCCAAAAAGTGGTAGGAATAATTTTGTTTTAAGAAGTGGATGGAAATGGTACTTCACACAGCTATCTGTAGTTTGGGAAGTTATTCGTGTTTGTCACAGTCTTCTAAATAATGTACTTCCTGTAGTGCATGCACTATGACTAACTTTCTGGTTGTGTGGTGTTTCTAGAGTTTCACAGGGAGTGCTTTAGCTGCTTTGGTTAAAGGTCTTCCAGAAGCTTTGCAGCGACAGTTTGACTATGAAGACCCCATTGTGAGAGGTGGCAAGCAATTGCTCCACAGCCCTTTCTTTAAGGTAATGCAGTACAATCAGTAAAGAATACTTTAAAATAGCTCTGGGATTTTTTGAGATGTGCAAAGTTCACTTAGTCCTATATCAGTAACATTTACTGACAAAACCAGAGTACTGCTTCTAAAAGGAGAATCAAATATACGAATGGCTAGGCAGAGAAGCTCAGAAAAACATCTTGTAAGCATGCTTTTTGATAAGTGATTTTGAGCTGTCGTAATAGGAGTGTTATATATTTCTGTTTAGTTAGTTCAGTACTCCGAAGGTTTTATTTACATCCAGTTGGAAAAAATGACAATGTCTTAAATGGAGCCTGTACTTCAAAGTAAAAATAAACAAACTGAGGAAGTCTGGAGAAGAGCAAGAAGAATAAAAGGCTGAAAAAGCCTCCTTCATAGTATAAAAGTGAAACTAAGAGGCATACCTATCTTAACAGAAAATCTTAGAAGTTTATAGGAGGAGGAAGTAATCTGTTGTTCACAATATTCATCTGAAACATTGATTTGGAATTGAGTCAAATTGAAAAGCAATTGAAAATTCATTGAATTGTAGAAAGGAGACAGAAATGGAAGGTAAAAAGTTAAGCACATGTGATTTGATATGGAAAAGTTAATTAATCTAGGAATGTGTTTCACAGGGAGGTTATGAAAATTTCTGGACTGAAAGAGGAAATTAGATACCTGTGTGAGATAGTGTGGGTACACTTGATGTTATCCCATCCATGAGGGTAATGAAGATGGATGGCTCTTAGTGACTTTACTTGTCTTTGAGACTCTATTCAGGCCCTACTAGCTTATGTGCTGTTCATCTCTATCAAATGCATACTGATTTTTATTGCATGTCTTTGATACCTCTCTAAAATGTTGTTTTGATGGTCTGCAGGTGCTTGTGGCTCTGGCTTGTGACCTGGAGTTGGACACTCTCCCATGCTGTGCAGAGACGCACAAATGGGCCTGGTTCAGGAGATACTGCATGGCATCCAGGGTTGCTGTGGCTCTTGATAAAAGGACACCATTACCTCGCCTTTTCCTTGATGAGGTACTGCAGGAGTACTTTAAATGGTTAATGGAACATGTGAAAGTGTTTCATGTAAAAAGATACACTGAGTTTGAATTATTTTATTCCAACCGTGGTAGGCGTAATCAGTAATTTGAATTATGTTGTTTAATGCAAAATATTTCACAGGTGGCAAAGAAAATCCGAGAATTAATGGCAGATAATGAAAATATGGATGTTCTTCATGAGTGCCATGACATCTTTAAGAGAGAACAGGATGAGCAGCTTGTCCAGTGGATGAATAGGTAATTTCTTTCAATTTTTACTGGTTTGGTCTTGTGATGCTTTGTTGTTGTACAATGATAAACTGTATTTTCTGAGACTTTTAAAAAGCTCTTTTAAAATTTTGCTTGTCTTGCATTTTCTGCAGACGACCTGATGATTGGACACTTTCAGCTGGAGGCAGTGGAACTATTTATGGTTGGGGTCATAATCACAGAGGACAGCTTGGTGGAATTGAAGGAGCAAAAGTCAAAGTCCCAACTCCGTGTGAAGCTCTAGCCACCCTCAGACCAGTGCAGTTAATTGGTGGTGAACAGACTCTGTTTGCAGTGACTGCTGATGGAAAAGTAAGGATGCAACAAATGATTGCTTGTTTCATTCCCTTGAAATATTTCACCCTCAGTCAGAATGGGTTTGGCTAAATGAAAAGTAATGTGTATAGCACAGGTTTATTATTGTTATTGTTATTATTGTTGTTGTTGTTGGTAGTTAGTAACTTTCTTTCTTTAAGAATCTGAACTGTGCCAACTCCACCAGTACTTTCTACTGCTATAGCATTAAATGGCTGAAACAAGAAACATATTTTAGTTCTCAGTTCAAAAATATGATCTGATTTTGTCAAAGTTGGGTACAAGCAGCATGCTCACGGAGTTCCCTAAAACAGGGGTGATTATTTCTTGCTGACGAGGGAGAGGTATAATCTGAGATTGTTCACAGTTGGCTTAATGTAAGTTAGATATTGCAGCATCTCATTTCCAGGTGCTCAAATCCTGACCGAAAAGGAATCTTAATGCAGAAGTTTAGTGTAAGGTATAGGAGAAAAACATCAGTTCATGAATTCGAAATTTTTATTTTTATACAGATGGGAGCTGTTAAGGATGTGATGGAGAATTTTAGCTAGAGCTTTATGTAACAGTTACATTCATCTAGTGAGGTACTGTAATGATTCCTTGGGGTCAATATTATCCTTGTTAATAATTCACAGAAGGGTAAAGGGCAGATTAATGACATTTCTTGACATCATTCTGTTGAAAGAAATTATTCAGAGAGATGAAACAAATGAAAATCAGACATTAAAACTGTATTTAGGGGATGGAAGGAAAGAAACAACTGTGTTTAGGTGTGTATATTCTACAGAAGATGGAAAACAATAATAACGCTGCTTGGACAGAGAGCTACAGGTCATAGATGATTTTGTAATGCTATCAAGCAAAGCTGTGGTCTCTTGATAGTTTTACAAAATAAGCTTTAGTATTTCAAACTAAATCCATTACATCAGTGGGAGTTCTTATTGACTTGAATGTAGCTGCATTTTCCCAAAGTTTTTTAGGTGAAATATTTCAAAATATTTCTTTATTTTCCAAGAATAAAGAATTCTTCTCTAGAATTCATTTCTAGGGAATGTTCTGCATGAGGCAAACAAAACTAAATTTTATTCTTTACTTTAAAGCTGTATGCCACTGGATATGGAGCAGGTGGTAGGCTTGGAATTGGAGGAACGGAGTCAGTTTCTACTCCAACTTTACTGGAATCCATTCAACATGTGTTCATAAAGAAAGTTGCAGTGAACTCAGGAGGAAAGCACTGTTTGGCATTGTCTTTTGAGGGAGAAGTTTATTCTTGGGGTGAAGCAGAAGATGGCAAACTTGGTCATGGAAACCGAAGGCAAGTAACACTTTGAAATGTTATTTAAAAAAAACTATAAATGGTTACTTACCACAGTTGCTATATATTAAGAGTGCTCTATGAGTACTCCCTATATGCACAAGTCAGCAGAAAGCAGTGATGTGGAAACGTACACTTTAAAATTGGAGAACCTCATCATATTTTTCAGATAAGCAGTTTATCTGATTTTTCTATTTGATATTGTCTTCTAACATATCTGTGGATGCTAAAATTCCTGGCTTTACTTTAGGATCTGTCTCGTAGGTATGTGGAACTTTCAGATACTTTTGGGAGCAAAACTGCTATTGTCCTTCTGATTTTCATATGCACTGTTGCCCACATTAAGGGAGAGGTTCTATTGTGTTAGAGACGATAATATTCTGATCCAAATAAGAAGAATGCTTAAGTTCATGGGGGCAAAATTATATGTTTTATACTGGTACATTTTAGAAATTTTGGTGATGTGTCTTAAATTGGACTGATTTTCCAGGCTAAATGCTTAGTTTTTACCAGATTTTAGTTAAAGTGGCTTTGTAGTTTCAGTTTACCTGTAGTTCTGTAATATAACATGTGGTAAAATACTTACTCCTTTTATAGGCCTCTGTCTCTATTTCTGAATGAAATATTTTTCTAGTTAAATGAATCTGAATGAATTTTTCTAGTTAAAATTAAATCTTTAGGGTATTAAACTGGTATAAAGCAAATACTCAGCAATTTTAGGTGTCCTCATTCTCATTTTAAGAGCTTCTCTCTGTATACTGGTGAATGTGAATGGTCTATCCCAAAAGTTTGTCTAGACAGACATTTTCATTTCAGCCCTTGTGATCGCCCTCGTGTGATTGAGTCTCTGAGAGGCATAGAAGTGGTTGACATTGCTGCTGGGGGAGCCCACAGTGCTTGC
Organism: Corvus kubaryi; assembly: GCF_017639235.1. Lineage (NCBI taxonomy): Eukaryota > Metazoa > Chordata > Aves > Passeriformes > Corvidae > Corvus > Corvus kubaryi. The sequence continues at coordinate 29,514,256 of NW_024580667.1, read as the reverse complement.
ATTACAGCTGCAGGAGACCTTTTCACGTGGGGAAAGGGAAGATATGGACGCCTTGGGCATGGAGATAGTGAGGACCAACTAAAACCTAAACTGGTAAGAAACCTTTGGAGCACTCAACAGTCTTTGTCCAGTTCATATCTTCTGATTTATAACTTTATGCCTTTCTGCATACAAAGAATGAAAGGGCAAAACAGTGGCATGTATTTGTAAGAAATGAACAAGCTCCCATGACTGAAAGGATAAAATGAAAGAGGAGCTGCAAAACTTTGTTAGTGGTCACCAAACAGCTTATAAGGAACTTATTTTAGAGATTTAAAGAAAACCCCCAAATCAAAAACCCCACCCCATAGTAAGTAAATTCTACCTGTTCACAGGAGTAGTTTGCACTGAAAGTAACAAATGAGCTTGTTGTTTTCTGGGTTTCCTCATTATTTACTTCTTGGGAAATATAACAGTGTTTACAGTGATAGCTGCTGAGTCACTTGTAAACTGCTTTTTTTCTCCTGACACAGTAATAATGCTCTTAATTCTCACAACTGAATACTGAGACGTTACTGAAGTATGCACTAAGTTAATAAGAATTTATCCAAAGTAATTATGAAGTATTTGATTGCTATTTGCTAAGGAACGTTAAGCAAGTTTTGATTAAGAAGGTAGCTGTTTTCATTTGGTTCTTAAGTGGTAAGTCTGAGAACTTGGGCAGTGTGGAAAGTAGGAAGACTTGCCAATACTAATGGCTGACAGTTGTAATTCAGACTGTTGTACTCCTGTGAACTAGACTCTATAAGGGATTTTAGTTAAAGTAATGGTATTAAGAAAACTGCCCTGAACTGAAATGAAAGTTCATTTTGCTTCCTGCATTCACTTGCTGAAAATACAGCAAAGGCCAAGTTTTCATTGGTTGTATCAAACCAAATGTTAGTTTGTTAGTTTTATTCATAGCTCTGTGTATCTATTTCTGTTGTTACAAACATTAACTTTTTCCAGTGTTTCAATCTGTGAGATGAGGTATCATGCATCTTAGTCCCCTTTGGGACCTTAACACCTGTATCCAGTTGTTCTCGTTCCCCTGACCCCCCCAAAACCCAAGGTTGGCCCACCTTTCCTTTCCCCACCCTGTATTCTGTGTGTGTATGAAAATAGATAACTATAGATGAATTGAAATATGTGAAGTTTCATGCTGCTTTGGAGGATGGGTTCTGCCACCTGGAATCTGTTTCAAGTAGTGGCAAGGATAGGAAGGATGTGATATATGTGGGTCACCAACCTTTTACTTTGTCCTTCCAAATCCCATGCTTCATCACTAGATGGCATCATTTCAAAAGACTTCGACTAAATTCAGATTATGATGCGAGTGCTCAAAAATTGTAAACTAGTGAAAGACTATTTGAAAATAAGACATTTTTTTCCCCTTACTGTATTCAGTACAGGCCCAGAGAGCCCGAAATTATTTCAACAGAATATAGTCTTCAGTAACCTTAGGGTTTTGTACTGTTTTCCCTGACACTTAGGTAAAAAAATTTAACTAGTTCACCAATTAAAAAAAATAAGTCCTGTATTTAAAATACATAGTTGGTTTTCATTTGCTGGTTTGAAAAGAGCAAAGCTCTTAGAGGTGCCTTTATTTCCTTGTTCCTGTGTTGTTTCAGACTTGTAGTTCACCTCTCCAAGCTGAGTTTGTCATCTTTTGTGAAACGAAATGACTGAGTCTTTTATGGTGAACAAAAATGAGTGATTTCATTCCAGGTGGAAGCTCTCCAGGGTTACCGTGTGATTGATATTGCCTGTGGCAGCGGGGATGCACAGACACTGTGCCTCACTGATGATGATACAGTCTGGTCCTGGGGTGATGGAGATTATGGAAAACTTGGGAGAGGAGGCAGTGATGGCTGTAAAGTACCAATGAAGGTATTTCTGTGTAACTTCATTTCTTTAGAAACCATGATGTTGGTGGAGAATGCTGAAGACAGATTTGTCAATGTGTACAAACTTTCACCCATCCTGGGACATCAGGATTCTTCTGGTGGTTCCTAAGAATGAGCTTTGTAGGCTACAATAACAAGTCTTTAAGTTTTGTGCTGGCTGTTAAAGTTGACCTTGAAGGGGTTTTTTTTTTTTTTTTTGAAAAACGTTGCTGGTTTAAACAATATTTCTCGTTTTAATTTTGGTTCCTGTCAAAACATTAGGTTTTGCCAAGAAATCTTCATGTTTCTTTGTGTTAATAAGTTTACAATAGTCATAAGGTCAGTCCAGAAAGGGGTATCAATTAATTGGAAAGCAATCTTACTTTATATTCAACCCTTTCTATGAATGCATGGTTGACTTGGAATTTTTTCACGTTACATATGAAATCCATGTAGCCATTAAATTTGAATTCCAACATTTGTTATGAAGATGAATGTTTTTTGTGTTTGAGAAATGTCTATCACTGTGTATAGCTATGCACAGTGGATTGTAGATCGTAAATCCAGAAACACAATTACTTGGATACAGGTATCGCCCGTTCTGTTTCCGAATGTTTCCAGCATGATGTAACATAATGTGAAAATAGCTTGTTTATATTTCATCATTGAGTCCCATAGGACTGATTGTAAAGCAGCAAAAGGTCCTACATAGAATAAATAGGAAGAGTCTGCTGGAGATAAAAATATTTTTATTATGTCAGCAGAATCACATCCATGTCATACAAACTAAGGATGAGTGTTTGTAGACAAAACCTTATTGTTTCTATTCAGGGCAATTGCGGAGTAACTATGGGAAAAATGTACTAGAGGTGACCTTCAACAGTTTGTGAAATTTGAGCTCCTTCTTAGTGTTTAAGCAGTAAATGGTAGGAAGATTAAAGGAGTGGAATTCTTCTAAATTACCTACATAAACATTTCAATTTGTAAATACACATATAGAAATACACTAGTGTTATATTTTACTTCAGGCAGTTCAGTCTACAGTCTCCTTAATTAACTCATTTGATTTTCATGTGATTTTATTTTTCTAGATTGATTCCCTCACAGGCCTTGGAGTGGTTAAAGTAGAATGTGGATCACAATTTTCTGTGGCCCTTACCAAATCTGGAGCTGTATATACATGGTAAGTATTCTGTATTGGTTATTTTGACAGTGTTAGATGTCACCTTGTCTGTAACAAGTATCAGTGTTACACTTCTTTCACTGTTTTGATCTTCTCTTTCAAAAGTTTTTTGAGTTTCTGTGTCTTGATTAGTAATAAAATCTACCACTGGGGAACATTTTCTGGTGCCATGAATGAAAAATCCAAGTGTTTTGTCTTGGAACCTAAGCACAGGGTTGTCATTCCAGACATTGACCACTGCAAGATGCAGAACTTCTAAGGAGGTCAGTAGAATTATAGGCATGAAGTGTCATACAGGGCAGAAGGTGATAGCATAAATAACATTCTCATGTATTATCAAAGTTGTGTCTAGCTTGTGGTGGCTGTGGTCTGGGAATTTGATTTTAGAATTCATTGTTTTAATCTTCCTTACACCATTCCAAATTTTGTAGTTTAAACTACTAGACTGAAATGTTTAAAAAGGCTTAGCAAAATACCTTTCCAACTTCCCTCAGCTACCTTGTTTATATGACATTTTGGTGTCCATAAACTGTATGAAGTTCCAGTCCTTGAGATCAGTAAATACACTGTTTCTGCAGATGAATGCTTCTAATACTTGACTCCTTTAAGAGTGAAAGATAAGACCACACACTGGAAAAGTGGTAAAAGGAGCTACACAGATTAAGTAAGAACATTGTATTGGAGGTGTAAGAATCTGTACTGAGTCAGCAGAATCACATCCATGTAAAGTAGGGATGATTAATGTTGAATGTTTGGACAGTATTTTGGTATTGGACTTTGTAAGTACATCTACAGGTGAAATGTCAGACATAGCCTATCATTATATTTTTTCCACAGTTAAAAAACAGTTTTTAAGTGTTTATTTCTCTGTGCAGGGGCAAGGGAGATTATCACCGTTTAGGCCATGGATCTGATGACCATGTTAGAAGACCACGACAAGTGCAGGGACTTCAAGGAAAGAAAGTTATTGCAATTGCTACGGGCTCTTTGCACTGTGTTTGCTGCACTGAAGATGGTATACAAATCAAATAATTTACTTAGTTCTTAGCACTGAATTTGAAAAAAATTGAAACTTTATCTTTTAGTTAACTGTTGGTTGGTTGTCCTTGCTAAAAACACTGGTTCTCTGTGTGCATGGTTATATTTTGTGTTTGCAGATGTTGCAAGCAAGAAATTAAAGTGATCACATAGAACTAAATTAATAAAAATTAAAGAATTCAAGTTGCATAAGTACTGATGATCCAAGAAAAATATAGAGCTCTAAAGGTAATTACAGAATGGTCAAGCAGTGGCATTGAACGGATTTGGCTTTTGCGGGGTCTTGTGAGTTTGTTGAAGTGTTTAACTTGCTAACTGAAGCACTGAACAAACAACATTGCTTCTTACATAAGAGGTTGAGATAGTGAATATTCTTTGTAGCAGACTCAGTCCCACAAATAACAAGTTTGCACCATAACAGTGTTTTATAGGTGCTAGTGAAATACAGCTGCAGTAAATGAATGTGAGTAATGAATTATAGCTACAGAAAATGAATGTTCAAGAACACCATTGTTACTTTAAAAGTATTTCCCAATTATCTTGCAACAGCAAGCACCTATTTTAATATCTTCTCTAGTAATACAGCTTATTATACATACAAAAATATTAAGCCTTTTAAATTTTTATTTTTTCATATTGGCTTTGCTTTTGCTATGAAACTATCAAATACAGGCTGTTCCTGATGTTCTGTTACTTTTCTGCTCTACCATCTTCTATTCTGGAACAGAACCTTTCAGTTAGACAAACTATGAGGAAAGAAATGCATCTTATGCTAGCTGCTCTGTAGAGACTGTGGACCTAACTATGTCAATCAAGATTTATCTGCACTAGATAGTGGATTTCAGGATGGCCGACAGTCCTAGAAATCTTACAGCCCAAGGCTTTATCTGGTTAATTAATTGCTAATAAAAATTTTAAAAGGCAAAAAGCTTGTATATTAGCTTCAGGATAATAAATTATTTTTATTGGTTTAGGGGAAGTGTATACATGGGGAGATAATGATGAAGGGCAGCTTGGAGATGGAACAACTAATGCCATCCAAAGACCACGCCTGGTTGCAGCACTTCAGGGTAAAAAGATCAACCGAGTAGCCTGTGGCTCAGCACATACTTTAGCTTGGTCAACCAGTAAACCTGCTAATGCTGGCAAGCTCCCTACACAGGTAATATTTTTGGCTTATTGAGATTTTAAACATACTTAATGTGGTTATTGCTGACTTTTCAGCAGACGTATTTCCTTTCCAAATCCCTGCATAGGCTCAGTGCTTTAGTTTGACTTCAAGTTTGAGCCAGTTACTTTGTTTTACTTCTGTATTTCCAAAGGATTCCATTTTTCTGAGCTGAAAAAGCCTCTTCATTCAGTGTTTAATCCAAATGTGAAACAGTAACTCAGTATGAAAATTGGCAGGAATTTAATTCTGCCTTGGAGCTGTGGAAATGTTATGCCTTCCAAGGGAATTCTTAGTTGCTTGCTTTATATTGGGAAGCCTTGTTTTTGAATATTCTGCATTTCAGCTATGCCTGGAAGTAGTGATGACAAGATGTAAGATTTATTTGTTTATGGATAAATTGTAAAATACAGAACAGCACTTGTATTCTGGCCATCATACAATACTTGGTTCAGTTTAGATGGATACTATTAGTATCTTTTATAAACAACTGAACTCCACATGCGAAGTTTTGACAGTGTGAATAAGCAAATATCTGCATTTCTAATACAAGTTTACCTACAAATCTAAGGGTTGTTGTTCTATTGAATAAAATAAAGTATATAATAATTCTAAGTTACATTTGGATATCATTACCTTATCCTAGGTTCCTATGGAGTACAATCATCTGCAGGAAATTCCCATCATTTCATTAAGAAACAGGCTTCTGCTGCTGCATCACATTTCAGAACTCTTCTGCCCTTGCATTCCAATGTTTGATCTTGAAGGAAGACTTGATGAAACTGGCCAAGGACCCTCAGTTGGGTTTGACACATTACGGGGAATTCTGATATCACAGGGAAAGGTATTTTATTAGAATGTTTCTAATGTTTCTAAGGGAGAGATTTGTAACCATAATGGAGAAGTACTGTTTAAGTTGTTTCTGAGGATAAAAGAGCTGTATGTCTCAATTTGTTCTGTAAGCTGTGTATCAGATATTTGCATTCTGATGATGCAAACTTCTTTCTTTGTGTTTTTTTCTACAGTGTTTTTCTCAGTTCTTCATCACAGTGCTTTTTTGTGTTGATCTCAAAAATAACTTTACACTGTAAATCTTTAGTTTGTAGTATAGCTGAATTCTTCTAGAGTATTCAGTAAATGTTATCCTGGAAAAAATGTAAGATAGGAGACAATGACCAATTCATACCTGTTTGTATTTCAGCTACCAAGGTCAGGTGATATACTAGCAGATGGAAAGCTCTGTGGAGTTACAAGCTTGTTTTAGACTGAGCTAAAAGGGAAGACAGAATACCTAGGAGTTCAGTCTCAAGTGGTAAATAAAGGGTATTTTTATAGTTAAGTCAAGTCAGTCATGAGAAAATGTAGATAATTGTAATGCTTCAAAGCTGCAACACTTATTCAAAACTTCAGATATGATAAGCAATAAAAACATGATTTGCCTTCAGTATAATCATTGGTTTGGGGTCTGAATTTTCTCACTGTCATAGTAATTTGTCTAACTGAAAAAAAAAACCATTACACAAACTGACAAAATCTGCTGGGAGATATCTTAGAAAAGAGAATTGGTTAAGTGCTGTTCTGTGTCCTTAACTAAGACACATGGCCTGTAACTAGACTTCTTAGTATCTGTTGTCTCAGGGTCTCTTTCTCTAGACTCCAGTAAAATTGTGTAGTAGAACAAGCAAGCTGTGTCCATACTTCACAGACCAAGGGAAATCATCAAAACCTAAACTAGAAAGGAAATCCTTGCTGTTCTGTTTGTGAGCTTTTTCTTTGTTAATGCTATTAATTGTGAGTCCTTACGTACATAATGTTACATATAAGAATGTGTATGCAGGAGGCACATTCAACCTAATTTGCTTGAGTCTGCAGAATAGTTACAGAAAGGCTGCAGACATAAGGTAAAATGGGATATCAGGAATAAATACCTCAGAAGCACTCACAAGGCATCAGAGGTTGTAATGCCATATTCATATATAGGCATTTAAGACAAGCTTACCTTCAGAGATTCTAAAGACTTAAAAATCTTCTTAATCTTTCTTGAAATTGACTGTAAAATTATATCCTAATATTTAGTGGGAGAACCTCAGCTACTTGAATTTGCATGAAAAGGTGTTTTTTAAAAATTTTTATTTGTTGTTTATTGCTTTCCATAGCAAGATGATCTCATCTTTGGCTTTTTTGATTGTCATTCTCTGATGTTAATTATTCTCTATATCCTTATATTTTTCTGGTATAAACTAATTTATGCTTGTACTCAGATATATGTTGGTTGCTTAATAATTGTATCTGGGTGCAGTGCAACCTTTCAAGCCATGGTTTTGGGTGATACAGATGGGACTTTCTTCTTTACTTTTTCAGTATCCCCACTGTTTCAGACATGAAACATATTAGCACAAATAACATGATCCTTGGCTAACATCTTGCACCTTCATATTCTGTTGCTTTTTTATTTCCTGGGTGGAACTATGTGTTTATTTGCAAAATATGTGCAGGGTTCTGATTTGATTTCAGTTTTGCCATTATCTGGATTTTTTTTAGGAGGCAGCTTTCAGAAAAGTTGTGCAAGCAACTATGGTGAGAGACCGTCAGCATGGGCCAGTTGTAGAGCTCAACAGGATACAGGTATTTTCAGCTGAAGTTCTGATTTACTCTCTGTATGTTTAGCCCACAGTGCTGTGTTGGTCAAAGCCCTCTTTTTGTTTTACCTGTTTGGTATCTGAGTGCTAAAGAGTTGAATTTTTGTCAGAGAATCAAACAATAAAGAAGTGAGTGCAGTTAGGACTGCTTATATTCATTTCAGTATGTTTTTATCCATACTGTAGTTGTTTGGGGAGAGGGTGATGACACTTGTTGAAATGTTAAGTGAATCATTTAGAGTCTTAATGAGTATGTCCTGCTTGACAAAGGACTTTTCAGAACTCACTCCATTAGATAGTTTAGGAGAGTAGTGATTCTGATGCTTTTCTTACCTTTCCAAATGCTCAGCTGAATTATTCATCTGTTGCTTTCAAAACAGAAAACGAAAGGTAAGAAAAAGAAAAAGGCATGGAAAGAAAGCTCTTGAATATCATTAAAATTCAGGCTGATAAACTCTTGTCCTTTGCTGGTCATCACATGTAGTCGTATTGATTGCAGATGTCTTTGATACAAAAGGGCTTTTTTCTTTATCATTGATGTCAGAAAATGTAATGTTGTGCCTTAGGCCAGATATGTCTTTTTTCCATGGATACTTCCGTAACACAGAATAGTAAAACATTGTTTTCATTTAAATGGACTGCAGCCTCATCTTAGAGTCCTTATGCATTTCTTTCTGGTTGTGGTGGGTTCATTTTTTTTGTTCCTTTTTTTTTTTTCCACCTTAATATTGCAAAAAGTAAGAAAATCTACCATTTGTGAGGTTAGAGTGAAGAAATTGTGAAAATTCAAACTTGTTATTTTCTGTTAGTGAACAAAAAATACATCCTGTTTTGGCTGGACCCTGTTTCTACTTCTTTGCCATGTTCTGTGGACATTTAAAATTTCTTGCTAATGTTCTGTGATTAAAATGTGTTGTTCTAGTTTATTAGAATCATACAGTCACTAAGTTTTTACTTATTGAGTCCAACTGTATTATTTGGGAAGCTGAAGAGTGTACCAGAGATTTTTAAATAACCTTTTAAGTGTGTGAATTCAGAAAGTCCAAAAAATATTGCTGGTATTTTAAGCAGGAAGTAAGTGATGAGTAGGTTTTGGGATCGTTTCCTAGTGTCCTCCTTCATTAGTTGAGATAGCTTGCTCTTGTATTTCAGTTTGCTATTTAAATCTGTCTTGAACCCTAGAAAAGAATTGGCAGCTTCCCTTCTTTGTACCTTCTGGGGGAAATAAAATATTGCTGTAACTGCCAGTTTAGTCAAGTGAAGACTACAAAAGGTCATGTTCCTAATCTGGCCTGATTACACGGAACTAAGTATGGCTTATAGTTTCTAGAGTTAGCTTTTGCTCTGAATGAAAATGTGGATTCTGAAACTGTTCAATCCTTTATAATATTCAGTTGAAGATTCTAAGCTGCGTTACCTAGTCACAAAAAAGTTAAATATCAGTGTCAAAATTTTTCATCCTATTTGCAGTTGTAAGTTAAAGTGCAGCTGGGCTTTAAGACCCCTTGGCTTTCAGAAGACTCTTTTTGCAGTTTATAGATTACATGGTGCTGTCAATTCACTTCATCTTCCTTGGTATAAAAATAAACAGAGGAGTTTTTAATTTATACTTGTTTTCTAGGTATTGACTTTTTTTTTTAGAATACATCCTCAGCATCCCTTGCTGTTTAGTGGTTTCTTTGGAAATGCCAGAACTGAAGATAATGGCAGTGTAAAACCCAGCAAACCAACACTCCCTTCTCCTGGCAGGGTCCAGTGTTACAGGGACCAGATTCCTTTGGAGTAGATCACATTCACCTTACGTACTACTTGGGCCTGGGTCTTTTCTGTTGGGAGCCTTGTAATGGTGAGATAGGGTAGTTTTCTGTACTTTTTCTGCTCAGGGTGTGTGAAAAACAATGTGATGGCTGTGCTGTAACTCAACTAAGTGCCAGCCTGGTGTTTCTGTAGCATAAAATTGAGTGTAGGTAATTTATGCATTGAGGTGTAGCATGAGTGCAAACTTGGATGCACGCAGATGGTATGGGATGCTGTTGCAGGACTACATAGGGCAGAAGAAACCAAATTTCATGCAGGTTTATCCATACTACTTTTCGGGAGTAGTCATTAAGTAAAATGTTCCAAAGCAGCACCTGGGCCTTGTTCTGGAGAGGTGTAATATAAGCAGACAAAAACTAACCCAGAAGTGAATTAACAGTTGTGTGTCTAGACAGGGTTCCAGTGCTCAGTTTTACTTACTGACCCTCATACTAGCAGATCAGATTTTCTTAAGTGTTTAAGTTCTGGTGTAATTCATGCAGTGTCAAATGGACAGTGTGTTTTGACCTATGAGCAGATACTTCCATAATGCTGTTAAAACATATCTTTGCACAGCAGTTGAAAGGAATTTCTTCCTTTTCAAAAGGAAGCAAATTTCACTTATTATGGAGAATGTCTACTTTCATGAATGTAATATGGCAAAGAATCTCCTGGTTTAATGTTCTTTACTGTCAAGGGAGGAATGTGATATGTATGGATATATGAAGTACCACTTTCAAGACCAGTTTCTTCCTCCTCACAAGGACTCCTTATGCAGTGTGGGTTATAGCAATCTCACTAACATGATGAGTAAAAATGATCTGATCTTAAAGTAGGCACAGCATATGAATGAATTAATGATTTGTTCTTTTTGAGTGTCATTTCAAATTAAGTAACATCCCTCCTTCCTGGTTATTGTCTTCTCCCTTATCAAATGTACTTGCAAAGAACACTCATTTCATGATAGCCTTCATTTTCCTACACTGATCAGGCTAAGATTTTTTTGTCTGCTTGTGTAGAATAGTCTTTCCTCTACTCTTCATCTTTTTGTACTCTTATTTATTCTGTAGCATTTGAGCATAGAAAACTGAAACTCAGGGTACAGGTGAGAACTGTGTCTGTGCTTTTATAATTATTACACTGATACTTCTCTACCTCTTCTGGTGATTTTGTGGCATATCTTTGAATTGTGTTTGTTTTCTTCATAGGTCTGTCTTACCTGATAACTGTATATATTTCTCTTTCCTAGCTGATTCCAACTTAGAAGCTGTCATCTTTTTGTAAACCTTTTTTGTTGGTGTCTGAGTGCATGGCTTTATGTACTAGATTTCTCCCAACTTCTGGGAGAGAATTCTTCTGGGTTGAAGGGAGTCTCATGGGATGACCAGTATTTTTAAAGCTGCTCGAGACTAATACAAAGTTTCTCAATTTAAAACTTCTTGGCCAAATTTCTCTATTTAATTCAATGGATTTCTATTGAATTAAAACCAGCTTGTGTTGGTAGAGAACATCTTACATCTGAGGATTTAGGTTTCTCAGCCTTTCAATAAAACCTGAAAGAAATCTGGTGGGTTTTTTATCCAAAGCCATCAGAAATATGCAGCATGAGAACAACTGGATTTTGAGATGCACTGTAGCTTGTAGTGTGACTAAATATAGGTTAGTGGGATAAGTTTGGGTTATTTCTGAATGAACAGTCTCACAGATATTGGTGATCTGTGTGCATGTAGGAGTCCCTTTGCAGTCAGGTTGAGAATATAAATTGCAGAACTCCAAGGAGGAAAAAAAAACCCCTTGTGTTTCTCCAGCTCTCTGTTCACTTTCCATTTCTTTCCTCTCTATACTGGTGAAATACTTTTTGTATTCTTACCCTCTTTGTGTGTGTCTCTTGCAGCAAAATCCGTGGAAATTTACTTGCATGCCAATCTTAGAGATCTCCATCAAATATAAAATACACTTTTTCTGTAGGTGCCTAAGAACACATTACCTGTGTATCTATATACATACATATTTTGATAGTATTTACTCGTTTTTAGAGGCTCCCAGTGAGTATCATAGATGCATATTTAGTCATTACAATTAATAAATATAAGACTAACACGTACCCAGTTTTCTGGCTAACAGCACAGTCTCTAATCTCTCTCATGTGTGGAAAAACTTACTCAGATTTGTCAATTGAATCTATGTATAGAGATAGGATGAATTAACTAAAAGGACTTGCCAAGTCATTGGCTGCTTCTTCAGAAACAAAAGAAGTCTTTATCATTAGACTTCATCCTTGCTATCCCTCTGTCTTTCCATTTTCCTTTAAAGATGAACAGATGTAGTCCTGATTAGTGACAGATGAACAAAGAACTCTTGGAAATTAAAGATAAGGTGTTGGTGGTTGGGGGAACTGAAAATTCCTTATTTATCTGCCCAGTGATGCCAGCTGAAATATGTTCTTACAGTGACTTTTATAATGTACTTACTCGATAGGTAAAACGTTCCAGGAGTAAAGGAGGACTGGCTGGACCTGATGGTACAAAGTCAGTGTTTGGACAGATGTGTGCAAAAATGAGTTCCTTTAGCCCCGATAGCCTTCTGCTTCCTCATCGTGTTTGGAAAGTCAAGTTTGTTGGTAAGAAATTTCTCAACACCCCACCCCTTCCTGCTTTGCACTTCACTTTACTGTTTTCTTGGGATTTACTCTTTTGGAGAACCTGAAGGAAGGAAGGAAGGAAGGGATACAGAAAAACAATGTATGTGTGTAGGCAGAGGAAGGTGCTTAAAATGTTGGGAAGTAAAAAAGCTTTCAAAATGAGTTTGTAAAACCCCTCAAGATTTATGGAAGTGTGTGTGTAGTTCTCTTCAGGTTCCAGGGGCAGCTATTCTGCTAACAACAAACATTCTGCAAAACCTAAACCTAATTTTTCAGCTGTCTGAATTGGTAAATAATCCTGGTTTGCTAGTTTTACTGGTAGGGTAGTTTTTACAATTTGTCTATCACTGAGCTTTTTAATGAAAAATATTTTAGATCGAAGTGCCATTCTATCTACTGTATATGGGCTAAATAAAACATACCTACTTTAAAATGCCACTCGTGAAAAACAAAGCAACACTATGCCTTTTCTATTTCTGTTGTATTTTATTGTTATTAGCATATAGCCCAAAATATTAGTTGCACTCTGTCAAAATAGTATTTTTGGCACTGTGATGTGTCATATAATCTCCTAAAAAATACATTTTGCAATGAACTGGAAGCATCCAAATACAGAGCCAAACTTCTAGCATTTTCATATGAAGGGATATAACGCTGCAGCTTTTAGTAAACTTTTGTTTATTCAATTATCCCCACAGAGAAAATACAGTTTGTTTCAATACTTCAGTTATTTTTGAAGGGATATTTAATTTTGAGCCTTTTTTCTTCTCCAAGGTGAATCTGTGGATGATTGTGGTGGAGGTTATAGTGAATCAATAGCAGAAATGTGTGAAGAACTTCAGAATGGGCTGACCCCTCTATTAATTGTGACACCAAATGGAAGAGATGAATCTGGAGCAAACAGAGATTGTTTCCTATTAAATCCTGCTGCCAAGTCACTACTGCATATGAACATGTTTCGCTTTCTTGGTAATTTCTTAGCAACTTCCTGATATTCTGTGTGCTTTATGTGTAGTCAGAATATTGGGAATCTAACAAAACTAATAAATTATGTTAAAACTTACAGGTGTACTTTTGGGCATTGCTATCCGGACTGGCAGCCCTCTGAGCCTCAACCTGGCTGAGCCAGTGTGGAAACAGCTTGCAGGAATGAACCTAACAATTGCTGATCTCAGTGAGGTGAGAAGGAAGTTCGAGGGTAGGATGCAGCTTACAGAAGACAAGCAGACTCCAGCATAAATTTCTCAAGTGATTGGTTTCCCTGGTTTTTATGTGATTGTATTTTGACTGGCCTTTTATATTCTGAGCCAAGGATGATTTGTACTGACTGTTAAAACTGTAAATTTAAGTTGTTCAAGAGTGGTTAAATAATCTATTTGAATTCTAGAGCATTCTGAAATCTTCTCATGGGTTTGACTAGACAATCTTTGTGGTTGAATTCCTAGTTCCCAGTAGACCTTTCTGTAGCTGTTAACTGTTATACCAAGATGCAATAACTGATTTGGGGGCACGGGCCTGCACTGTTTTGAACTAAAAGAAAATAAGTTCAAACTACTACTGGTTTGTGCTCACTTACTGAATTTCACAAGCTTTCAGTTTCTGTTTACTGAGCTCAGTAAATGTGGAGTAAGACTTAGGTCTTCATTATGAAGAAAAGTTCCTTCTCAAATACTGTCATGTAGAAATGTACTCACTGTAAAAGCATTGAGTCCTTTACTTGTCAGTGAGGGGATTCCTTTTGTACCAAACCCAGTGCTGGTAGGGATGATTATGCTTTTAAGCTTTAAATCCACTTTCTTATATGATACAGTTTCTTTTGGAGGGCATTTGCCCTCCAAAAAAATTGAAATCTAGAATATGTGCGCTTTCCCCCATCCAACCTAATGAAATTTTATGGCTTTGAATTCAAGTTAGATGAATTGTGGTCAGGCATTTGTCAAAGCTTTTGGTAGGTGACACACGATGCACTGCTTTTGGCATGCAAGAGATGCTGTTGTATAGTGTTAATAAACTGACTTTAACTCGCGTTTCTTACTTTCAAAGGTTGATAAAGATTTTATTCCTGGGCTTATGTACATTCGAGACAATGAAGCTACTTCAGAAGAATTTGAAGCTATGAGCCTCCCATTCACTGTGCCTAATGCAAGTGGTCAAGATATTCAGCTGAGTTCCAAGTACACCCATATTACACTGGATAATAGGGCAGAATATGTGAGGCTGGCAATAAACTACAGGTTTGTTGAATAAATCATTAAAATTACTGATAGCAATATGCATTTTCTTTTAAAAAATATGTATCAGCTTTTAAACAATATGCTACCTTACCCTCTTACATACAAGTATTTTAATATTTTCATGTGATTACAGTGTTGATGTTCTGATTTCACTTACTGTATCCAAGGAGAAAAATCTTAAACTTAATTTTTAGGAAGCAACATAAACGAGCAGGTATGGGTCTAGATGTGTCCCAACAAAGCTGTTTTGGCAGCCAGTTTTACTGTGGAGAAATATCCCATGCATCTAATTCTTCCTATGAGCTAAAGTAATAGGCTTGATCAGTAAGCTCTTTGTGAAAAGAGCTTAGATCTAGTACTGCTGCACTCATACTTTTTCATGTCATCAACTGCAGTCAAGGGCAGTATTGGCTGAATTCTTACTCTGGGTCGGAATGCACAAACCAGAGTGTTCATTCCTTGGGTAGGACATTGATGCGCACCCATGGGTGCCAAAAGCTGAACACTGCACAGAAATCAGTGGGAAATAACTGCTCAGTGTTTGAGAAGACTGGCCTTTGGTTGCTTATGTGGCCAGGTAGCTAATCTAGATGAGTACATCTCAGAAACAATCATAAACATCTTGTATCTGAAGCAGTAGGCCTAGTGCCTACTGAAATATGTGAATTTAGATAATTTGGATAAGAAACTGGTTCAGGCTTGTTTTATTCACTCCACCACATTCCACTCTTCTTTAGAGAGTGCTTGAGCAAGACTCTATCAGAGCCTTATATACTTGCTTATTAGTTTGTAGTTATAGTGTCTGCCAACAACTGTGAATTACAGCCTTCATTTTTCTTTTTTTTCCCCCCACTGTAAATGGTTATGAACCAATACTTAGACCTGCTTCTGACATTAAAGAGAGAGATTTCATTTGGAGCTGATATTCCTTTGAAGAAATGGCTTTGCTGTCTTGCCAGTACCGGCTGTCCTCAGAGGACATGAGCAAATCTAAAGCATTTTACAGTTAAAAGGCCTTGTGGAGAATAATTTAAAGGTTATGTTAAGTATCAAGTTTTTTAACTCTCTGAAGCCCTTGAGAGGGAAAACTAGCACATGCATAGAATCCATGTGGAAAAGTGCATGCAAAAGACCAAACTTGTCCTGGCATTGTTGTTTATTTTGGTGATGGCTAGCCTGAGGACAGCACTTGTGAGAGATGTGTCTCTCTGGAGGGCTCTGTAAAACATCTCAGAAATTACTTGACAGGGAAAAAAAATAAGCAAAGCACAAATCATGTGTGGCATCAGAAGCAGCAAAATGCTACTTACCTGTGCCTGTCTTGAAATAAAAAACCCTACTGTCCCCTCAGACCTCCTATTTTAGTTCAGACCAGTTTTTTTACCATAATGTCTGTCTAGTGCTGACAATGTTTGAAGTTAGAGTTTCAAGATCCAGCTGCTCCTTTTCCAAGAGCATATTGTTTCCAAATGGGGTATTGGTTTGTTTTTGCCAGGCACAGAACTAAAATATGTATGAAATAAAATATGTAAAACATTGGGAGATACCTCCTCATACTGAGCTTGCTGTGCAATAGCAATTAGTGTAGAAAGTCAAGTATCTTGTGATAAATGTTTGTTAATGTTCCTTGGTACACAGCTGGACATTTGGGGAGAATGGTTAAAGTTGCTTTGATAACACAGTAATTGCTATAAATAATTGCTAGAAATGACATTCACAGAAACTCTGAAAATGTGTCTTTGCAGGCTTCATGAATTTGATGAACAGGTTGCAGCAGTTCGTGAGGGGATGGCCCGTGTTGTTCCAGTTCCTCTGCTTTCACTCTTTACAGGATATGAACTGGAAACTATGGTATCAATTTCTGCTCTGTTACTTCTGTCAGATTAACTTGGAGTGAGATTATTCACTCATTTGTTTTACTAATATAAACCCCACATTAAATGCTGTTTACAATGATTTCTGTGTGGTTGAAACATTCAGTTCAAGGAAAGACTAGAAAATGTTTAATTGCCCTCTTTGTGTTAGTAAAATTATTTAGATATAGCTGAGCAGTGATGTAATGAATTATTTCAGGAAGAAACAAACAAGCAACACCAAAACATCCCCACATGCCAGTGATTTCATGCCAGTGATCTAGGAAGTAAATTGGAGATACTTGTCCTAAGTTCAGGAATATGAAAAAAATTCATTACTGTTGCCTGATGGGAAGATGTATATTCAGTATTATTGTACATGGGGACTATGCATGGCATTTCAAATATTTCAATGCTCAGTTTGTCAGTGTAAAAGTTGATTAAATATTTTAAAGGAAGGGAGGGAACAAATCACCTGGAATTGATTCGATCAGACTTGTGTAGCCTATCACTGTATTTTATTTTTCAGGTATGTGGAAGCCCAGATATTCCACTTCATCTCCTGAAATCTGTAGCAACTTACAAAGGCATTGAACCAACTGCTTCCTTGATACAGTGGTTCTGGGAAGTGATGGAATCCTTCTCCAACACAGAGCGATCTCTCTTCCTGCGTTTTGTGTGGGGCAGAACAAGGCTGCCCAGGACTATTGCAGACTTTAGGGGGAGGGACTTTGTTATTCAGGTAAGGTGTGTGGGATGGGGAAAGTTGGAGGCATCTTAAAAAGCTGGTAGTGGAGAAGTGGAGAAGCATGACATAACAGCCTGATTTCATTAAACTGTTTTTCAGCTTTACATTGCAGATTAAACATAAATAATGTCTATATATAAACAAAAATAATGTCTATAACAGTTATATAACGTATAGAACTATTCTCTCTTGACTTGGACAAGTGGATATTCATTTAATTTCCCAGGCGTTTGTTTCTGTGAATTTTGATCGTTTTCCACTGCAGTCAGTCAACTGTTTTTGCTGGCCTTTATTTAGCATTTCATTCAGTTTAGTTAATAATTCCAGCTAAATTAAAACCACACAATCTTGAAATCATCTTTTGATATCTTCTGAAGTAAAACAGTCTTTTTTAGATTGTTCCCAACCACATATTCATAGTCAAAGCAGCTCATACATGTCTGTTTTTATTTATTGATTTAGCGTAGGAAAAATGGATTTGGCCTCTTCATTGTTCTTCTAAGAAACTTCAGCGTCAGAATCAAAAATATAACATGCTGCTAAAAAAAATCCCATAATTATTTCAATACTTACTTGTGTTTTGGACAGTGAATCAAAAATAAAATGCTTTTTTTTCTTTTTTTGTTAACAGGTATTGGATAAATACAATCCTCCAGACCACTTCCTTCCTGAGTCCTACACATGCTTCTTTCTCCTGAAGCTGCCCAGGTATTCCTGTAAGCAGGTACTAGAGGAAAAACTGAAGTATGCCATTCACTTCTGCAAGTCCATAGACACTGACGACTATGCCCGCATAGCGCTGACGGGAGAGCCAGCCGCTGATGACAGTAGTGATGACTCTGATAATGAAGATGCAGATTCTTTTGCTTCAGATTCTACACAGGACTACTTAACAGGCCATTGAAAAGTAATATAAGGAATAGTTGTTAAAAGCACTGAGGCAAAATGCCAAAATGACAATGAAGCCAAGGATGGTTCAGGTTTCAGAACAGAGACTATATAGTCAGAGGGGTGGTAATCTTCTGAACATGGGGAAAGTGTGTTTGCTACTCACAGTAGGACTTAAGGATTACAGCTTAATCCATCAGCTTAAAATAAATGGCACAGTATATGGGCATTTAACATTTATTTTAAGAGCTGAAAATGGCCCCCCATAATGCTGCACTACATTTAGAACCTTTGTGTTTACTGAAGTGTTGTAAATGTTTATATAAATATGGTAGTGCAGCATCCAAAAGGCAGTGAAACCTTTAAATTGTGGGTGCAATAGGTTTTTTCATATTAAGTGTTGTGTTCTGTGCATCTTCTTGTTTGTATATTGGAAATACTGTGCAACAATGGAATAGTATTATAAATATTTCAATTAACTTTACTAGAAGTTTGTTAAAAGTTTTTGAACATTGAATAAACATTATTCCTTGAAATTCTTATATAGATAATTAAAAATGGCCAATAGTTTCACCTCCACCCCTGGTTTGTATATTTTAGCTTATGCATTATTTATCTCAAATTTGATACCTTTCTGTGAAAGCATCATAATTCTTATCATGGAAAGTGTACTGTATATAATTGGTGCCATGTAAATGCAAAAGTTATAATTTCCCTCTAAATAAAAGTTCTGCCACATTAAGAATCAGTATGTGTTTTTTCACCATAATGCAGCTCCTACATGGGATGAACATTGAAACAGCTCTACTAAGAAATGTTTCTGCAATTTACAGCTTTTGACCAAACTGCTCCACCAATAGTAGGTGCATTGCCAGAGACGTTTTGTGAGCTACAGTAAACTTGAGCAAGTCCAGATAACGTGTTAATTGTAGTGATTAGGTACACCTTGCTTATGCAGTTGTTCCTAAGGCTACTGTTGACAGTAATGGTGACTTTATTCATGGACACTTGGGAAAAAGTTTTGAGGGAGTGTAAGGGAGAGGTGTCATGAAGTACCTGAACATGAGAGGAGTATGATGACACTCGTGTAATGTTGTATCAATGAGAAAATTAAGTCACCTTACAAGGCCTGGTCATGACACATTGGCACATGACATGTTGATCATGACACATTCCTGACCACACAGATAGGTATGCACTAGTTTTTCAAAACAGGAGAGTAAGATTAATTGTGCCAGAACACTAGTATTTTACTTTAAAATCTATTAGTAGGTGATGTCATACCATTGCTTCTGTAATTATTAGGACAGGTATATGTGAGTATTCAACATTTTACAATTTAACATTTTACAATTACGAGTGGATTCATTCTTGTTCAGTGTGTGCATTTGACTTCTGTTCCAACTAGATTTAAATATTAACTGTGGTCATGAACTAAGTTTTCATGAGACAAACTTGATATTCAGTATAGTGGTGAAACTGTTGGTAGTTAAGATGTCAGTATTTTGAAATACGTTAGCTTTAGAGTCCTCTGTTTAGTGCTAAAGATCTCTTGCAATAGATGCCCGTCCTGATGCTGTCTCATTGGAGGTTCCAGAACTCAGGCCTGTGCTCTGTCCTCCAAATTTTCTCTGTCTGCTGGTGAAAAATGCTCTGTCTTTTTGAGTCTTTAAGATGCAAAACTCAAAAAACCTTTCAGAACCTCTTTTTTTTATCTTTGCTGCTGAATTGAATTTCTCCTTAGGGTAAGGAATGGAGAAGTAGTACAGAAGTGCTCATGTGGTTGTCTGCTGCCCTTTGTCATGCTAGCACCAGAGCCCTGTAGGCATCCAGCTTGATCAAAGAGAGTCTGTAGTCAGCTTTTCAGGAGGTGGGATGAATGAGTCATGCCCAAATCTCAGTCCAAGGTCTTTCACCAAGTTCAGTTGCCATTCTTGAATTTCAAGCCCCATTCCAGAAGCATATGGACTACTGTAACATGGAGTTTATAACTTGCTTATAGAAAAGAAAAACAATGTCAGGGTTTTATATCCAAGAAAAGTAAAAAAGAAGTATGCTTTATGTAAGGAATCCATTTGCATTGTTGCATTGAACTGTAAAAGAAGCTTCCTAGGCCTGCATCTTTGCTTTCCCATCCTAACAGAAGAGTGTCAGGCACCTTTTTACAGTGTGATGCTTGTCAGCTGTGGCTTGACTTGCAGCATTTCTTAGATTATCAGGTTGGAAGGGGCCTCAATGGCTGTCTGTTCCAACTTTATTGGCAAAAGTGCAGTTTAGACAAGATGGTTCAGCATTCTGTCCAGCTGAATCTTAAGAGTGTCCATGTTGGGGAATCTGCCACCTCCCTGGTGAAAGGAATGAGAGGCTTGTCTTTATGAACAAGCTCTGGTTGATGAAATCAGCACTGAGAGATAAAAAGAAACAATGAGAAGGGTTCCACTGACTGATGAATAGAAAGAGATTTGTCTCTACAAACAAACTCTAGGTCTGCTGATAAATGAAATTGGATGTTGAGAGATGAAAGAAAAAATGGGAAAACTACAAAATTCAATAAGAACTAAAAATAAAGGGGGGGTAATACATTTGAAGGGAACCTTAGGTATTAGGCGTTCTGGGAAGTCTGTACCTCTCGAGTACCTCAGCCAATGGGGAAAGAGAGAGGGAAATGCGGCTGGGAAATTAAGATAAAAAGGAGCCTGCACCCTCCAAAAACTTGAGAGACCCCAGGGGCAATGCCCCATGGCCTCTCCCTTTATTCGAATAAATAACAGGACTCCTGTCTCCTTTTTGGACATAAACCTCTGATGTTTGTGGATTAATTTTCCTGACACTGGTGAGACTATTCTGTGAAAATTTTTTCTCTTCTGTCTAATAGTAATCTCCTCAAGAATAGTTTGTACCATTACCCCTTGTCTTTTCCATGTAACTCCTTGTAAAAAAGGAGTGTCTGTCTTCTTTGTAGGTACTGTTTAGGTACTGAAACACGTTGATAAGGTCTCTCGTAAGGCTTCTTTTCTTCAGGCCGAATGAACAAACCCAGTTCTTACAGCCTTTCCTCACATGACAGGCCTCCCACTCCTCTGGCCCTCTTTGTGGTCCTTCTCTGGATCCTCTGCAGCCTGTCCACATCTTTGTGCACAGTATTCCAGGTGTGGCCTCACAAGTGCCAAGTAGGATAAAGACTACTTTTATCTGTGCTGGTGATTTCATCTTGATGTAACCCAGCATCTTGCTGGGTTTCTTTGCTGCAGCAGCACACTGTTCATTCGTATTGAGTAGACAATGTCCACCGCTTGCCACACATCAGCCGAGCCAGTGAATGTGTTGTAAAAGGTGATCAGGTTTGTCAAGCGTGATTTACCCTTCACGAATCCCTGCTCACTTTTCCCAGTCACAGGCTTCATCGGACTTGTGATAGCCCCCCAGGGGGATTTGTTGCATAACTTTCCCAGGGCCTGAAGTAAGGCTGATGAGCCTGTAACTTCCTGGATCATCCTTTAAGACCTTCTTTAGATGCGGGTGATATTAGCCTTCTTGCTGTCTTCTGGGATATCCCCTGATCTCCACAGTTCTCCAGGGTTGTGGAAAGTGCACACACGATGTCAGCCAGCTCTCTTAAACGCTCTGAGGCGGATAATGTCAGGGCCCATCAATTTGTAGGGGTTGAGCTCCTGTAACAGTTCACACCCCAGCTCTTTCTTCACTGATGGTGAGTCTATTTTTGCATCAACCTGGGTTTTTGTTCCAACGGCCAGAGGCCCAATAGTGCTGGTAAAGACCGAGGTGAAGAAAGCGTTGAGAACTTCTACCTTTTAAGCATTGCTAGTGACTAATTCAGCTTTCCTGTTGCACAGCAAGACCATGTTTTCCTTCTGTTTCTACTGGCTGTTTACATACCTGAAGAAACCTTTCTTGTGTTTTTTTGTATCTGGCCAATTTCAGTTCAAGCTGAGCTTTTGTTTTCCTAACTGCACTTCTGCAAACCCTGGCAATGCCGTTGCAGTTCTCCATGGGTATTCACCCCCTTTTCCTGTAGCCCGTACCCATCCAGCGTGATCCTACAGCCGTGTGAATTGTTGTACCAATGTTTCCATTGTTCCTGGGACATCATAAATTTCTGGCTGGGTGCAGACCCCAATTCCTTGTGTGTTCCCCAGGCTGCATGCATTGGTACACCTACACTTGAGGTGGTTGGTCCTGATTCCAAAGATTCGTTGGAAAAGCAGTGGATTCCAAAGATCTCGTTGATAAAACATTTTCCCTTTTTAGATCAAAGAAAATGTATAGATAGAGAGTTTCCTGCAGATACTGCCTTTCAAGGCTAATCTCCCAAAAAACCTTATTATTAAAAATTATGGTGTTAACTAAAACATGCCAACACAGTTCTTTTACTCAGCTGGAGTTGAGAGGTGTGGAATTGGTGGAAAAAATATTCTGTTGTGGTGTCATGTCCTTGTCTTAAGTGAAAACTGCAGCAAAGCAATAGAACTGTGAATGTGACACAAACTATTTGTCAATTGATGCTCCTGATGCTTGGAAAAGATTCTGGTGATTTGAGTATCCATCTCAAATGTGAGTGCTGATGGTATATCTGCAAGGCACCATTCTTCAGCTTTGCATTTAGTCATCTGATGGTCAGCGACTACAATTATGCAAAGATTTCTCAGAAAGAGTAGAATTGTGTCAGTTGTTTCCTGACCATCTTTGATCAGCTCTCTCCGCTGAGTGTGCATGTAGTGCACTAGCATCATACCTGAAAAAGGTTTTAGCAGAAGCATTTTGAGAAGTCTGTTTGGAGGACATGGATATAATGTAAAATACTCTAGGATTCTCTTTTGTAAATGGTCAGCGTTAAGTGAAAAGAACCTTAATTGTTAAGGGCACTTGCATGTACTTATTACTGCCAATAACCCATAATAAGGATGGAGTACCTCACTTCTAGAAAATACAATCTAAGCTAGGAGTATAAACCTTGTTTCCCTGTGAAAACTTCACCAGTGTGTGGGGGCAAAAAGTGCCAATGTGGTTTGGTGGTCAGCTGAGCTTTGTTATGCTGTTTGGCAGCAGCACATAGAGGAAAAAAAGCAATAAAGTGTAACATCAAAATTTTACAGGTAAAGCTTCAGGCAAAATGTGAAGGTTTCTCCTAAACTGGAAAGGCTTTTTGAGCAAGACTGTTGCATATGTCCTTCCTGGTTCTGCTGCTTCTCACGTTTTTCATCAGTTTCATCACATTGACCTAGAAACACCCTGGAGAACGGGGCTCATGTCCAAAATTTAATTGATAGGAGAAGGGCTCTCTGACCTGAGCAATGCAGAACTCAGTGAGTTATGAAGTGTCATGCATAGCAGGAGGAAGAAATAAA
Source organism: Corvus kubaryi (assembly GCF_017639235.1). Taxonomy (NCBI): domain Eukaryota; kingdom Metazoa; phylum Chordata; class Aves; order Passeriformes; family Corvidae; genus Corvus; species Corvus kubaryi. The sequence continues at coordinate 29,490,797 of NW_024580667.1, read as the reverse complement.
ATGCATTAAATACCTGTGTGGGTATATGTAGTGAGATTTGGGCTAACTTGAGTGAGTTGCTCTTCCTTTACGCTTCTGCAGGGGACAGGGATTCCCGGGGGAAAACTGGCTGGACAAAACTGGGAAAGAAACGAACTTCAGAGTACCAGTCAGGCACCTTCCTTCCTGTGATCCTGGGGGTTGCTGCTTCCTGGCAGAGATGCTGACCAGGCTCTGGTCTGTGGTACTTGTGACCAGTTTACCCATGTAGCTTCCTGTGTGGTTAAGGCACAGGACCAGGAGTCAGGAGATCAAAGTTCCTGTGTTGTACAGAAAAGCTGTTTCAACACACAGGCTGCATTGATGAAAATGGTCTCTACACACACAACTCTTAGACACGGCCAAGGCTTCATTCTTGCCAGGCAGTATCACCACCTCATCCTTTATGGAGTGGTAACAGTTGCTGCTAAGGCCTCACAAGGAGATGGTAGAAAACCTGTTCTGTGGCACTTGTGGGAGATTCAGGTTACTTTATGGTCTCAAGACAAACTGGAGACAGTAGCATTTGCAGTAGTCAGGGCCCCCCTCTACCCATCAGAGCGTGGATTCACTTCTGCTGCTTTTGGGAAAGAGGTGAATTGAAACTACTGAGCACTCATGTACTGACATGGCTGGTCTTGTAGTCATTTCATGAGTTTTCAGTAACTTGTCTGTTGCCTGATGAAGACAGCATTTCCTAATAACATCATAACCATGGTACTGCTGGGTTGGGAGTGGTTGCAAAGTATCTGCTCTGGATTAAACATCCTCTAGCCTGGAAAGCCAAATCGGGAATGAAAGTCTGCTTCAAGAAGGGGCTATACTGTGTAGGGGTGGGATTTTGGCATGACAGAGGTCTTTCATCTGCTGAGCTACCCATGTCATGAAGTGAAATGATGCTTTCCTGCCACTGAGATGGATTTGATTGCCAGCGTTGAGCAGCCCTCAGCACCCTGTGTGACCAGACCCACCCTTCAGAGATGAATATTTGCGTGTAGCTCAGAAATGCAAAGTTGGCCAAGGTCCCTGGAGGTCATCCCTGGTGATGTTGCAGAGCTGTTTTCCTTTTAGTATGGCTTTTTGGTCTGATGGAGTTACATCAGTGGAAAGTAAATGGTCAGGAAAAAAAACCTGTCAAATGAGATGAAAATGAGTGTCTTGTGAAATACACCTCTCCACTGTCCAAGTCCAACATGGAGACAAAGATTTATGATGAGATGTTCTTATCAGTGAGCTTATGGGAGCCAGCTCTGCTTTAGAGACTCTGGAAAGAAAATTCTTCTCACCAGTTTGGCAAATGCTGAGGTAGAGATGTTTCTGCTCAACCAAACTGACACAATGGATTTTGTAAAATGGACTGGGACATGTTAAGTAATATGTAATAATGTAGAATCATATATAAGTGTGTATCATTAATTATCATAATGTATTGCTATTAATCATACACATATTTGGAAAAAAATGGTGGAGGAATATGTAACTTTGAAGGGAGGGAAAAGCCTTGTTAATCACTGTTAAACTTTACTGAAAAATCTGAGCAGTCAAATAACTCCTTTCATGAAAAATTTAGAAAACTTCCCTGTTTAACCAAATTCGTTTCACCTCTGCTGGAAACATTCTCTGCTCTGCCTCACACACAGAAAGAATGGCTCCATAACCCCATTTAAGACTGTTGTTTGCCTCTGCATGGGCACCAGTGTAACAGTCCTGTAGTAATTATTTATCTTGCCCCATTCCAGACCAGTGCAAAGTGGGAAAGTGGAGAGGGGGTGTATGTGGTTACTCTGATGCCTTAGGTTTTAACTTCCATATTTTTCAAATCCTGTACTGCCTAGTGTGTAACTCTGAAGTTTCTTGTAGCCTGTTAATTTCTGCTCTCTCATGCTAGGCAGACATAACAAAGCCTCCCTGGGCCTGCTCTCCAAGGACACCAAGACTGTCCTAGGCCAAAAAGTATAAACCAAAGAGCCTCTAAAGGGGGGCAAGCGGAGGGGAAATTACATCATTAAACTGATGCTTTAATTGGAGAATTAACCCTGCTATGCAAATGAACCAAACCTGTAAAAGTGTGACGAACTCATGACCTGTCATCCACCTTGGGGTCCATCTTGGCAACAGCCTCTGGCTCCCCAGGGGTACCTCTGAAGGCCTTTCAAATAAATACCTACTTTTATTCCCTTACTCCTGTCTAGTCTCTGTTTCTAGGAGGCCTCTTAAGGCATCAGCTCTGGAATAGATGTGGAGACTGGCAGAGGTACAGTGAGATGTAGAATTTGAAGCCATTCAGAATTTGTTTCTCTATGTAAATGAGAGAGACACACAGATAAAGGTTTTGTAATTGCCTCAGCTGAGTTATAATTAATCCTAAGAATAAGGGCTGACTTATGGACATGAAGCTCCCCTTGTGAAATAAGTACTGTCTCGTGCTTCTTTTGACGTATGTGCTTGTGCATAAAAGGGCGTTTGTATTTGCATCTTCTTATACAGAGAGTAATGTAGTGGCCCTGGTAGACCTCCCTGTATCATCTGGACACTGCTGTCCTGCCCCTGTGCCCCTAAAGCAAGGCATAAATGTCCAGCAGCTCCCTGGCCTGTGAAGATGGGCAGCATTTGGCCTGTGGAGCAGCTGCATAGCCAGGGGCTATGGCCAGGAGCAGGAGGAGTGTCAGGCAGGCACTGAATGTCACCTTTCAGGGCCCAGAGCTGAAAGGGTACTGTTATAATCTGCATTCCTTCCTGACCACATCCATGACCTGTTTTGTGGAGCCTTTGAGAGTGCATCCAGGCACACACAACAGGGCTGGGATGTGCGTCTGTGTCCTTGCCAGCTGCGCACTGTGAGCAAGGATCAAAAGTTCATGGATGCTCTGCTTTTCCTGTGGGCCATCTCACCGCTGGTGAGGCACACTCGGTGCTGGGCTGACTGGTGTGATGGAAATTGTAGCATGATATGAAATGGTCTGAGACCTCCAGTAGTAGTAGAATGCAGGGTAGGTTTGTTCATTATCTCTAGGGACTGAAATGAACCACTAGTTCTGTCTTAGCCTCAACCTGAAAACAAAAGTCATGGGATTGGCTGCCAGAGATAGTTTTCCTCTCTTTTCCCTTGCTGCAGCTCTTCCTGGAGGGGTTGCTTTTTCCCATGTTCTCTGGATTTAAGTTTGCTGGCTCATAGAATCACTGAATGGTTTGAGTTGGAAGGGACATTGAAGATCATCTAGCTCCAAATTCCCTGCTATGGGCAGGGACACCTTCCACTGGACCAGGTTGCTCAAACCCCCATCCAACCTGGCCTTGTTAATTGAGTTTGGTTTGTTCGGCTCTGGGCCACACTGCTACAGGCTTCTCAGATGGTCAGTTCAAGATGGCAAATTACATCTAACTGCTAACTTGCCTCTGAGTGGGGCAGTGCTGCTGGATACTGTCCCTGTTCAGTAACTGTAGAGGAAGTTAGCCACTTGTCACCCTCACTACAACTAGATGATAAGTGATAGACCAGATTTCCCCACCCCCTGCCAAAAGTTATGCTGTCTCAGGTTGGTGTTCAACAAATGGACTTTTTTGTCTCTGTATTTTCACCACTTCTGCTCGCTACCACTCCTCTCACCATCCCTGTGGACAGGCCCTCACAGAGGAAGGAAACAAGAGGCAGAACCAGGAACAAACAAGTGGAAAAAAAAGTAACTGGAGGAGACAGGAATAGAAGAGACAGATGAGGATGGAGCCTGGCCACAGCTTGGCTCAGGCTTGTCTGAGCTCGAAGTGCATATGCCCAGTGACCATTTGCCCAGTGCAGCTATGGAGGAACAGCTGTATGGCCTCAGGGCGGTGTGCGTGGACATCTGCCTATGGGAAAAAAACTGCTCCTGGTTAGAAAGACCCCTTGCAAAGGCATCTCCCTCTTCCCATTCATTGTGCAGGAGAGGCAGACCTCCCTGTGGAAGAATGCTCAACTGTGTCCCTCAAGGCTTCATCCCTGCTATATCTAGATGTCTAAATTGAAGGTCACCATCTGTGAACTCAGTGTCTATTCTCCACATTTAGGGAGTGGAGGCTTATTTAATAAAGCTGATACAGTCTGGAAAGTTTTTAATCTCATCCCGCAGTGGACAGCTGGCCGTGGTCAGGGTGTCCCTTCTTAGACTGCTGACTGTACTCGTCTTTCATGTCCAGGGACTACAACTGGGAGTTTAGACCTGTGACTTTAGTGTAGCCATGTAAAGTTTGCCAGAAGGCACCCCTCCCTACGGCAGGCTGGGATAATTTGTCTCTTAGAGGTGTCGGTCGTTACTTACAGCTCAGGAGAGCCCGGCTGCTCGCCCACCCAGTTTTTCACACCGCAGGGGCGGCACGGTGGGAGTGATGGGACGGTGGGTGTAGGAGTCGCTCCTTCCCGCGGGGCAGGCACTGCTGCTGGGCTTTCCTGCCGGCCCCTCCGCCCCCGCCCCGGGGCTGGGCAGGCAGCGCTCCCGCCTGGAAAGTCCATCAGGAATGCGAAAGCTCCTCTGTGTTGGTCTGAGCTCTGTAGTTTCACACAACAGCCATCCTGTTTTCAGGCACTTACTCCCTACTAAAAAATGAGTCCTTCCTTCACCTCTAGCAGGGGCTTGTTTAGAATTCACAGACTATGGTCTTATCTATTTATCTATCTATTTATCTGTCTATCTATCTATCTATCTATATCTATTTCTCTCTCTCTCTCTCTCTTAACTTAAACCCCAGAATTTTCTCCATAAAAACCTTGATAGGGGGTGCTGGAGCCCCCATTTTTGCTTTGAAAAGACAGACAAACAGAACCAAGCCTGGTTCGCCACACAGCTCTGGTTAGTTCTGTGGAAACCAAGATAATTAAGAACTTGGTATTACAAAAATGATCAGCTTGAATCCAGACCCCAGTTAGCTCCTGTTACACTCTACAGACTTACAGACTTAAAATCCTAAATCAAATGAGCAACATCACTGCTTTCTCTTCGCAGTCTTTTCTAGATGCGATTTTATAATTAACTAGTAATTTTTGCATCTTTTTTTTCCCATTGCATATTCTGCAAGCGCAAGGCATGATGTTCCTTCCATTTGGGACATCAGCAGCAAGCACCACTTTGTATAGTATGAATATATAATGCTTCTTTGCTTTTTTACTTAAATTTACAAATAGAATTAGAGAAGAAAAATATTTTTTTCTAGCAATATAAGGACATCTAACAACACTGTGTCCCTGGCTTTCACAATTCCAGTGTATTCCTGGAATGAATGAGAATTATCACAAATGTTTACTACGAGCGTAGTAAAGGCCACAGTATTGCACATGCCAATAACCTGCCACTAAATTAGAGTTTTTCTGCCAGCTCCACTGTGTGTGTGGCATCCTCTAACTAATTCTCTGGACTTCTGCCTGGCCTTCCACTGTTATCATGGCTAACTCAGTGATGTAGCACAAGTCTTAATGGAGTGTGGGTTACGTGGGGTGATGGCTGTTTGGTGAACTCTCACAGCAAATAGAACGATCTGTATCCCTTTGATGTGTGCCGTCTGGAAATCCTACAATTACTATACCAATCAGTGATGTCTTACTTGCTCCTTACTGTGCTATCTTCTTGCATTTCATGCATTTCACATGATCTGTGAAGAGGGACGCTTCATCTTTTTCTGTGTTTTTACAGCATCTCCAGCTCTGGGGTCCTCAACCATGGCTTTTTTTCTTTGTATCAGAAGAATCTTTGAAAGAAGAACTGGTTTTACTTGTATGCATAAAATTGGATGGGAGGACACCTGTAAATTAATGTTTTCATGGAATATATATTTTCTGTGATTAAAAAGATCTTTCTCATGCTGGCAGATTTATTGCCACACTACTGCAGTCAGGGGGTTGTTGAACTGTGATAATGGAGATAGGTATAAATTGATTTGCCTTCACAAAACATGAACAGGTACTTCTTGAGTTACAGGAGTGTAAATAAATTCCTATATCTTAAGTTATTGTCACCTTGTTGTTTGTAGACAATCAGATTAAACTGGAACCTGTTTTACGATAAAAGAGCATCTATTGCATGTACTCTACAGCCCATGGGAAAAAAATAAAACAGAAGGAAAAAAAGCTTTGAAAAACACACTTTTGGAGGATTAACTACCTCCAGCACAAATGGAACTCTTTAACAGAAAATGCACAATGGTCCACCTTATCGCACTCTTTCATCAGACTCCTGTAGTAAGCGGCTCTCCCCAGAAGCAAGGGAGACAAGCCATGGATGTACATGCATGATGCTCATGAAATGAGAACATTGGAGATAACTACTGATGACCTTATGGATAATCCTGAGGGAGCTGGAAGTGTTCATCTCATATTTCAGTATTAGAAGGTCAAAAATGGTTACTCATATTTCAGTAACAATTGCTTCTTTAGGAAGGCTCAGCTAGCAGAAACCATCCTTGCTGTTTAATAACATGCAGTTGTTCAGGGCAAAATGTCAATAGCATAATTCTCTTTGTGAAGAATAAATGTTGCATTATTTTCCTTTGAGCTATTTTGCTTGTAGCCATGAAATTAATGTAGCATCTGTTTCTCCAGTTGGCATATACTATATGTAGAGTGTAGATTATGTTATCTTTTATCCGTTTTTGTCTGATAGAGGCACAAAGAGTTTGCCTGATGTAGTGCTTAATTATCATACCACTGAGTACTGCAGTGGCATTTGTAAACCTTTGAAATTCCGGTATAAAGAACGAGGATGAGTGATTGTCAGGATAATCTTGTTAGTAATTTCTGATGGCTGAAAAGGTGAATTTCCCTCCCTTAAATCTCACCCCACCACCCCACCCCTCCCCAATATGCCCAGTTTTTCCTAGTGTGAATCGCTAAATCTGTTCTTTTATAACTTCTGTGGCAGTCTAATAATGGTACGTCTGCTCTGTTCTCCTCCTGCTTCCTGTCTAAAGTGTCTTAGTGTCTGCTCAGTGAAGCTAATATGATTTGTGTGCTCTTTCTCTCTTTGCCACTTGTTACGGCCATCTCAGGCTTTGGAAGAGCTGTGTTTGGGCAGAGAGTAACGGGTGCTGGGAGAAAGTCGAGTTCTAGTTCCTCACTGAAATCACATGATGGCAAATCTGGGAATTCCTGCTTCATTTATGAGTGTGCAGAGAATGCAATGTCACTCTCTCCCCATCCAGAGATGCTTACTACAAAGAACTGAGATGGATTCCACAGTGACAAAGTCATTTACTCAAATAAACTCTCTTTTCAGAAAGTGAGGGGCATCTCCCTCCTCCCTCAGCTGAACCAAGTCTTTTATTTTTGACATCTGTGCATCTTTTTTTTTTTTTTTTTTAGTTTTTTTAGGTTTTTCTTTCCAAACAAAAGAAACTCTTCAAGAATTCTTCAGAAGAGCAGGTAAAATGCAATTTTTCTACATGAAATGTTTCCTAGACTAGTTTAATGCAGTTCTGTTATTTTGTGAGGATAACTGTTAATATGTGCAATGAAATATTTCATGTTAAAAGTTGATCAAACTTTGCAATTAGTGCAGGGTCTCTGGACAGGATTTATGTGTACCTTAGTGTTCAGTATTTTAAAACATCAATGAGACACATGGAGTATATGTTATATTCAAATTTGTTTTAGTTGTGTTCCTATTCACCTTTACATTGTCTCAAAAATTAACCTTTCCTAGGATATTTAATATTTAAAAGATTGTTTTAATTTATTTTAGATAGCAGATTCTTTAGGGACTCAAACTTCTTGCTATTGTTCATATATATCATTGTTACCCTTCCTACTCAATTTATGTATAAGAGAAGAAGTTCAGGCTTAGTTTTTGGACTAGATGTTCTGTAAAACATGAAGCTTCATGTTTAAAAACTTTATTTAGATCTGTGTTTGGAGATAACACATTGATGTGGATGAATGCATCTCTCAGGTACAATGACTTAATAAAAATTGAATCACTTTTCTGAAGTATTCCTTTTCATGGATTTTACTCATGTTGGCTGTATTTGTGACAAGCTGTTGTGATTTTTCCAGTCACCTTGCTGAAGTAGTTTGCCAGCAAGGGAGCAGTCTGCAGACCAACAATGGGCTGGTCTGTTCTGCTCAGCCCTGCTTTGGCTGAAAGTGTAAGAGGGTAAAACTGCCCTACTTCCCCAGAGCTTGAGGTTTTACAAATTAGCTGTGGATGTTTGCTTTTCAATGAAACTTAAGGTGAGAAGTCAGGGGATCAGTCACTTAAATGTAGTTATAAACTATTTTATGGGGAATGTTTGTATGTATATTTTTTCAAAATAAAATCTATAACTCATATGAAATAGATGTTGAAGAGCTGCAACTTTCGAGAGTTGTTCAGCTAACATGTAGGAAACATTCTGTATTTCTTAATACAGTCATAGATGGAACACAGACACTTATTTGCTTTCTGAACTCTCACAAAAATAGTTGGTCTTCTCACATGCTGCCATCAGAATTCCTAGTATTTCCATGAGGGCAACTGCCATAAGCTGCCAAAAGCTCAGCTTCCAATGCAGAATTTGGTCGAATGGTGGGAGGCTGGTTTGGACCTCAACAGTTCTCTCTTGAGGCGCCCTTATGTTGTCTTTGTTAAGAAGGACACCATGAGTTAGTCTGAAACTTCACTGGAATGAAGAAGACAAACCACGGATGGCAGAATTGCTGAAATTTAGAGCTGAACAGATCCCAGTGAGTACGATCCAGAAAAGTTGTCTGTTATGGGCTTTTGCTAGGCTAAATGTAGGAGGAGAAGTGGTTCCTCACTGCAAACATTTTAGATGCTGTTTGAGTAGAAACAAAAAAAATTCAGGCTTGTGGCCTGATGTCAAGGGAGAAAAAAGGAAGAGAAGAATATTAGTCTAAGGGATTTGTTTATGATTTTTCCTTCAGAAGGTATGTTAAATAAAGCTATATATATCTATAAATATATATATATATATATATATACACTATGAGAACTGAAAAAATTAAACTTTTGCCCTCTTTTTCATTGGTAGAGAAATTAAGTACAGAAGGAATAAAATGTGTCACAGAAGAAGAGCCTTGTTAGACTGAGACAAGGCAGCAATTATTTCTATAATGCCTCCCAATAACAATAGCTGCAAAATTACTAAGGAAAAAAATCCCACAGTTGTGGGTTGGTTTTTTTTTCTTTTTTTTTTTTCATTCTGTGAGTGAGTGCTTTTGCCAGATCACATTTTCCCTTGTGGATTAACTTTGAACTGCCAATTAAAAGTTATTGCTAAATCCTGTTACAGCAGAAAGCCTTCAGGCTCATATTGTTAAGATTTGGCCATTGCTCTTTCACATAATAGATTAAACTGCTGGGATTTTGCTAAATTACTTTTGTACATTTTTTTAGAATAGCCACATAGCCAGTATATTTTTTAGCAAAAAGGTAGGAACTGTATTAATTTCTGCTTATTTCATTCAATTAAAAACAAAGGGGGAAAATTGGAACTGAGACAAGAGTTAATATTGTTCTTGACATGTGTTGATAGTGCAATGAAGTTTGCCTATCAATACAGTGATGACCTGGTTTCTTCTGTAAGAGCTTTACAAAACCCTGTCAGCCTGTCCTACTTAGAAAAGAAAATTGCTGAAATCTGTGTGGCAAAGGTTAGATGAGCTTTTCTACAATTTTTGGGCAAAGGAGACAGAACACTGCAATAACCCTGCTGTTTCCAACAGGCACACTCTATGCGTCATTGCTCTGAGCAGGGACAAGTTGAACATTATCTCAGAAGCCTCAGAAAGCTTTGTGGTAATGGTTGGCAGATGTTTACTTTTTTTAATGTGGTCACTGTAGGATCATCAGTTGCTTTAAAATCTCTGTGTCCAGTTAGGAACAGATCAAACAGAAAAGAGGAGTGAACGCACTGATATTTTAATTTGCCTGAAAAAAGAAAAACTGTTCAGTGTCGAGTAAAAAAGCTGCATAGTTGTTGTCAAAACCATCCATTCAGTCTAAGATATGTTGACCATAAAAATGTATTCAGCCATAAACCAACATCTGGGTTTTTATGTTTTCCATGCTTTAGCCCTGATCCGGTGGCCTTGTTGAAAAAATTGCATGTCTTGCAGAAATATGACTGCACCCATCATTCTTCTATCAAAGAGAGCAGAGAAAGGGGTGTCTTTTTCAATGAGTAAAGATAGCCTGGAATGAAATAAAAGTTGTGTTCCTGTTCAGCAAACGAATGGATGCTTCCATGCAGGGTACAGTATCTTCTGGTTGATGAATGACTTTTTCTTGCACGCATCAGCTTGTTTTGAAAGCATCTTCATGGCACCAATCAAAAGAAGTTGTAGGCTGGCAAAAATCCTTCTGCAGCATTCAATGGGTTTATGTACCAGGTCTGTGCTATATATAAGAATAAAACAGGTACTGAAGAGGAGTCCTTGATAATTGGTAGCAACCGCCACAGTGGGGATTTCTGGGGCTCTGGACTTCTCTGTCAGAGAAGATGGCTTTTAAAATGGAGCATCTGAAAGTGCAAAAGGTCCAGGGGGGCTATTGAAGTTTCATAAAAGCCTCTCCTTAGGTACATGACACAGGACAAAGGAGGGCATGGAGACATCTGTCCTCCACAGGTTTTTTTAGTATGCTTGCCATTCCCTAGCCATCTCCACCACCCCTCTCCCCCTCCACCCCTTGACAGCAGATGGCCTTTCATGGTGATATGTCACTTCAGAAGCTTGCAGCGTCAGTTGGCTCAGCACTGTAGAGGCCTCATTTGATGCTCATTGCCTTTGCGAATTTGCATAAACTCATGCAAATTTTTACTCTTTTGGGAGGGGTAATTATTGTTGCATTTATTTGATCTATAGCACTGCCAGCACACTCTGTGGATGCCACGCTTGAAGTCTCCTCTAACCATTTCTCTCCTCTGACATCAAGTGCTTGTAGCAGAAAACTTCACCTCTTTTACACATATCATTTCAATTATTAGTTTAATGTAACATAGAGAACGCATCTGCTACATTCCTTTTCTAATTAAATAAAGAATCTTGGAATAATGAGTCTTACAACTTGCAACTTCTAAATTGACAACAGCACTGATTATTCTTTTTTAATAGACTGGTCTATGGTCTTTCTGGTTGCTTCACACAAAGGGACAGCAGGGATGGTTTCCTTTTGTTTTTGTTTTGTTTTTTTGTTCCCCCACTGGTTCCCAGCTATTGAATTCTGCTCAGACCCAATAAACCTGCTTTCTGTTGATATTGCTGTGGTGCTGCAGCTTGCAGCTGAGCCACCAGAGATTTGGATTTGGGAAATGAGGTAGAGCCTCATTCAGCTAATGCCACAGCTGGGCTGCAGTTCTCAGCAGCCTCACAGAGGTGGCCTACAGGGCACTCTTTTCTAGCAGGATTAGAAGTGGTGCCATTGCTTTTCCCCAGCTGATATAGTGACTTCTGAGAAATGTTTAGTCAAGTATAAAGGAGAGGGACTTGCTCATGCTGGGGTGCTCCCAGGTTGACCCAAAACCAGAGGCTTGCTCTGCTCTCAGGCTTTGAATCAAATTGTGTAATACTTTCTTTTCTATTGTTCATGTGATAATTTGTTAAAAATCTTATTTTTTTATCTGAGACCAGGAGGACTTGAAATATACATTTTCATCCCAGTCCAGTGTCAACAAGCCAATACAGTTACATGACTTTTGGATTTGTGGATTTGTTATTATCATGGATTTGTTAATTACTGTGCAGGGAAGCAGCTGTCTCATAGGGTGAGAGACACAGCTGGGATGTATTTTGTGCTCTGCGAGGAGCCGCAGCAGGGTGAGTGCAGCGAAGAGCAGTTCCAGCTGCACCATGAGGGAGCTGCTTTAGTGGGGGTGCTGGGAAGTTTACTGGTTTGTGTGAAACTAAATCAAAGCAGAAATGTAAGTGTGACATTTGGCACCAGTCTTTCTTGAACACCCTCAAAGGGCATTTATGGGTGATTTTTCCTCTGAAAGAGGTTCTCTTTCAGAGAAGTAAAGAAATACAGCATTTTGTAATTGCTTATCCTAGAAATGCATTTTTGTTATGACTTTAGTTTTATAAGTTTGCAATTTGCTTTTTGATCAGAACAGCTGTATTGGGTAAACTGCTTTGTGAAAACTATATTTAGTTCATAACACAAGCATAAGAAATATTTGAGATTTTTCCATTTTCTTGGTAACAGAGCAGGTACAAGGTGAAAAATGCCAAAAGATACGCTACGTATAAATTGGAGAGATGATGCAACTGTTCAGGATCTAGCTGACAAACTACTACTGCTCTTAAACTACAGCCTCTCTTAAATCAGACATTAATCATAGTCTGTAGGCATAAGCATAATTAAGGCAATATTTCTTCATCTGTAGAGACAGCATCCAATAATTGTATGATTATGAAGAAGCCATTTTAGTGTTTGCATGCCTGTCTCTAGTGCTTTATCTTTACAAGCTGTGTCTGTTAATTTTGATCTCTAGTTTTAGTTCCTTGTACAATTCAGGTGCCATAAATTCCACAAAACTGTGGAGATCTCATGATACATGAGTAATTTAGAAATTTGCTTTGATCAGTCTAATCAGAGCTCTGGAGGCAGAAATATTTGTCAAAGCAGTATCGCTTATCATCAGCAGTGTTCATCATCAGTAATGTTCACTCAAAGCACTTCTGAATATTTGCCATTTGTATTTAGAAATGAATACAAGAAGATTTGTGGTTAAGGGGCTGTTTAGAGCAAAAATGGTTTCTACCTGTTTGGTAGCTCCAGCAATACGTTCTCTTTTACCTTTTCAAGGACAAAATGTATCTTTGCAAATCTCTGTTAATTATCTTCTAATTTCCTTATTGGGTAATTAATCTTTCTTGCTCTGTCTCGCCAGTAGCAGGTAGAATTTTACCTGCCAGTTGTGAATGGCCAGGGGTTAATTACAGCTCTTTGAATACAAATATCACTGCAGTTGGAAAAAACCCCACAAATTAGCCTTGGAATATATATGGACAGACAGCTGAGTGCCTCAAAGCTAAAGCTTCTGAAAATTGGCGAGGTAGGGAAAGCCAGAGACACCTCAGTAGCGCTTCTGTAAAAAATGAGGCAGCTGAACACACTCTCTAATAGGCACATGAAAATTTATTGGGAGAGCCTTAAATATCCTCAAACATGGTCAAGGACCTGATTTTTTCAACAATAGGCTCAGCCTCTTAAAATCTGTTGAAAGAAAGAGCCCCTTAGTTTTTTTTGTTTCTTTTTTTTTTTTTTTTTTGTGCTGGTGTTTTATACTTGCTTTTATAACTGCTAATACTTTTTTTCTCTTATTTTTTTTTTCAAATTTGGCAGTCTTGTGGTTGTATGCCCTTGCTTCACTTTAAAATTTCGTAGTGCACTGAATGGGGCTAGTTTAATATAGAAACCTGTGTATCACCCAGCAGATATAATTTCTCATTTAAATTCTTTTTCCTGGAGTGTTACACGAAGAAGCTCAGAAGCACAGAAAAGAAAGTGCTCAACTATAGCCAGCGGTGGACAGTTATCTTTTATCTGAGCTGGACAAACTCACTGCCCACAAATGGCTCTTCATGCAGCAGCCTGAGGGAGGCTCTGGCAGGACAGGGAACCAGGGGAGGTTTCAGTAAGCATGTGGGGAAGTAGGGGTCTGTTTGTAGATTCCCACATCCTCCCACAGCAGCTATTGCATCCAGCTTCTCCTCACACTGTTGGTGTCTGACCAGGAATGCCTCGCTGCTCTCTGAGGAATTTTACATAACAGTCTGGCTGGTCAGCTGAGGGGGGTGAGCATCAGTCAGCCAAGTGCTCTGACTGTTCTCGCGTGTGATGGTGTCTGGCCCTTGCCTGGCATGCCTGTGGTATAGTTTCACGTGGTGGCTTGTGGAGATGGGGTGAAGAATAAATTTTTCAGGAGTTTCTTGATAAAATAAGAACCTGTATTAGCTTTGAAAACTGACCTTGTGAATTGATAAGGGGACACGTGTTTCTGCCTAAACCCTTTGAGACAGGGGATTAGGTTCCTGGTCCTCAGACACTGTGACACTTCAGAAACATTTGCCATTGGTGTCGAGATGAAATAAAGAATTCAGAAATAGGAGGCACCATGAAGATTCCCTGAAGGACAGTCTGGTGGTTGTGCTGAGCTAGGCCTTGAGATACACAAACAGGGAAGAAAGAAATTTCAAGCTTCATCTTACCCACAGGAAATTAGTGCCATAACCACAGGCTGACAAGTGTCCTTTTCTCTGAACCAAGACATAAACAGAAATGGTATGGTCAACCAGTTTGCAGAAACTGGTATAGCTCAAACAGCTTGTACTGGTACGTATTAGCAGTAGACTATCCAACATCAAGTCAAATGCTGGTCTGGTGGGACATTCAAACACAAATCTAGTTTTAGACCAGAGATTTTAACCCAGCTTCCCCGTATTTCCAATGAACCCTTGGTCTTCCTGATACTTTAGAGTCTTTCTTTCAGTTTGTTTTTAACCAGAATATTTGCAGTTGTCTAGGAAAAACCTTATTCTAATAAAATACCACTTACAATGAAGTGTCATGGGTCAGGAGCTCCTTGCAGCAGGAAGTTGTGGATAGTTGGTATTTTCACGGGTTCAGCAGGTGTCTGGACATGTTCTTGCCCTGGAAGTCCAACAGGGACTGCAGAGAACAAAGCTACCTGGTCAGGAGCTACAAGACTTTGTAGACTGGGGAAGGCAGGACATGAGATTTAGGGCAGAGGGGATGTAGCTCTGAGCTATTCTGGGATGGTCAGTCCCTAAGTATGGCCTTAGATGTCTATGAGCAGATTTGCTGAGTAGAGCCTTAACTTTAATCTTCCTGCATTTTGGCAGCAGTGCTGTGGTTCTTCCTCCACACGCTGCATCCTCACAGATCATGTATCCTAATGACTGTCTTCCAATCTAATGTACATGTTCTGGAGTAGAAATATTTTTGCAACTATTTCAATGGAGGAAAGGAATGAAAGGAGAGTTTCTTGTGTCATTGTGTATTTGTTGTTTTGTTCAGCTGCAGGCTTTTAAGTTCATATGCAAGTTTGGGCAGCAGCTAGTGTATCATGCTTCTGCCTGCCTCCAAGCAATTTTCCTAGCTGAGTAAAAATAAAAAACCAGAAAATGAATGGAGTTTAAAACAAGAAATTGTGAATTTAGACTCAGAGAAGCATCTTTGAAAAAAAATAGATATAACAATCACACACAACCACTTACAGTTAGAACTCTTATTCAAGAATCTAAGGGCTTTTGCTCTATGGCTGTAACCTTGGTGACCTGTGATGTGTTAGCATTTCATGTCAGGCTGTTAGGGAGCATTCCTTTCCTCCTGAGTGTTGTACAATGCTGTAACATCATCTTCTCAAGGAGGAATCTGAGTAATTTCAACGAACATTATGGGCTTTGATATCAATGAATAATCTAATGTGGGTTTTTTCAAAGTACCATGTAGTAAAGAATTTTCTTTTTTTTATCCTTCATGTTTTTTGTGCATTGTCCTTGTTAGCTCCCCAAACCCACTAAGCAGTGAACTTTTTCACACCATCCATGGCACTTCTATCTGGATCTGCCAGGTTGGACAGGATGACTTGTCTCAATCCATCCTTGAGGACAGTTATTCAGGAGTTCTTAACTAGTGGTATCTATAGTTGCAAGTTTGTCTTTGTAGATTTTTCTCTTTGGGATGTGGGTGCTAATTTTTCACACATTTTCCTTTCCTCCATTTTCTATGACTACTCGTGGATGCCAGTTCCAGTCCTGCTGGGCACACTGGAAGGTGGATTAGAAGTGTGTGTCTGAACCAAACCTCCACAGCACCTCCCTGTGCTGTGCTTTAATTTGTGTAGGGGAACAGTATCACAGTGCACAAACTTTACTTTCAGCTGAGATTTAACCAAGAGATGTGCTCTCACTGCTGCTGGGTCCATGGGACCACACAAGGGCCAGTCTACATTAAAGCCTTCTGAGACGTAAATAGTGTACAATTTAGGTCTTCAGCACCAGTCCTTCACCCTACAGATTCATTCCTACTGTGCCACACCAATTACTAACACAACTGTAGTCACAGATGGCTCAGGGAGTACTTTTGTCTTCTTTTATACTATTTGGAACAATAAAGCCGGTGCAATGTGATATATGAGATATTGTAATGTGCTTCTGTTCCTGACTCCCCCTGGTGTTTTTCCAGCCCAGAACAAATGGTGTACTTCTCTTCTTACTAGGTCAGTTGTCCAATATCTCTCTTTGGCCTTGTTGACATCAGTTTTTTGCTTCTGTGTTACACTCTCTGTTTGTGATGCACTCAAATGCAGTTGAGGTTTCAACTCCTGATTAAATACCAAAGTCTCTGAAACCCTGAAACCAGGCAAACTTTCCTTTGCAGTGGCACTGGATGCTTTAGCTAGAGGCCAGAAAGTCTCTCAATAATCTAAATGGAACTGGTCATCAAAAAACTAGAACAACTTAACATACAATCACACCTAACTTGGTTTGATGTTGAGCAGGGAGCTGGTGTATCAGAAGACACTCATACACTCCTTTTTCTGTTTTCAAGGAAATTCTCAGCAGGTAAGTACAAATTTGTGCATCACTTGGTCATGTCTTCCCAGCCAGCATGGGACATCTTTGGTGTTCTGTACCCACATTCTATCACCCATATGTGCCCAATATGTGAAGGTTATAATGTCAGAGTGTGTATCTTTATAAAGGTTGTGTTGTCATTAATGTAATGAGAATACACTATTCTGCTAACATTTTCTGTACATCTGATTTCATACTTGGTCCTTTTCTTGGCTGTTCAAGTGCTAGAGTGTATTTGGTAAGGTAAGTGGTAAGGAAATCATCCTGAGTGCCATGTCCAATAAGATCCTGATGAAACTCCTGCATTTACTGAAGATTATATGATTGAGGATGTCAGCAGTCACTCTTTTTTCTCCATTCCCTCTCCCTGTTCCTCATAGCACCTCTTTGCATCTCTTTCTTACCTTATTGTTTATAGCATAAGCGGGCTTGAGACTCAACTCTGTCATGACATACATGCTGCAGCTTCACTAACCTAAACAGTCCAAATTAAATAATATCAAACCAATTCATTTGCACACATGCAGAAAACACAATGAAGCTTAGTGGTTTTAGTGTAAAACCATTCTCCCTTGTCCTGTCTCTATCATGTGTAAAAAGTCCCTCTCCATTTTATAACCTCCCTTTAAGTAGCGGAAGGTGCTATAAGGCCTCTCCAAAGTCTTCTCCAGGCTGAACAACCCCAACTTTTTCAGACTGTCTTCAGAGGAGAGCTGCTCCTCTGATCATTTTTGTGGCTTTCTCTGGACTTGCTCCAACACATCCATGTCTGTCTTGTCCTGGGTACCCCAGAGCTGGGCACAGCACTCCAGCTGGGATCACACCAGAGCAGAGCAGAGGGGCAGAATCACCTCCCTTGCCCTGCTGGCCATGCTGATTTTGATGCAGCCCAGGACACAATTGGCTTTCTGGGTTGCAAGTGCACATTGCTGGGTCATGTCCAGCTTTTTGTCCACCAGAACCTGCAAGTCCTTCTCTACAGGGCTGCTCTCAATGACTTCTTCTCGCAGTCTGTCCTCACATCTGGGACTGCTCGGATCTAGGTGCAGCACCTTACACTTGGACTAGTTGAAATTCACGATGTTCTTACGGCCCACTTCTCAAGCTTTGCCCAGGTTCCCCCGGATGACATCTCTTCCTTTTGTTGCATTACCTGCACTGCTCAACTTTGTGCCATCTGCAAACTTGCTGAGGGAACACTTGATCTCATTGTCTATGTCTTTGAAAGGGCAAAAGACGTTAAAGTTACATGAGAAAGCAGATTGCCATGAGCTTTTTACCCATACTCTGAGTGGAAGAAAAGCCACCCTACGTTGGTTTTCTAGAACCCCTTATTATGCCACGCAGAGAATTAAAACCACAGCATGAGTCAGTGACATCCTCTGCAAGGCTGTTGGGCAGGCCCTACTTGAGCTGCAGTACAGCATCTGTGCACCTGTGGGTGCTGGGTGGTACCCCACCTGGACAAGAGAGGCTGCCCAGGCACTTATGCCTGAGGGTCCCACCAAGCCCAGGGAAATCCCCTTGGGCACAAGGGTCCCTTTTAGCAGCTTCCCAAGAGAAACAGGGCCTGAGGCCTTTCAGTTTTGAAACAAGAGTTGGGCTGACAAGAGGAGCACATAACTAAGTCCCTCTCTGGCATGACCTATTGGAAGGCATTTCTGCTGGTTCATCAGCCTGGGGGTGGGAGGGGAGGCTGCAGGACACCAGCATTCAGCAGCAGCAGCAGCAGCAGCAGCAGCAGCAGGGCTTCCTCCTCTACAGGGAGGGTGAACGAGCTGATCCACTGGGGCTGAAATCATGGGGATCAAAGACCCAGAGACATCCTTCTGGCCACAGGGGCTCAAAACGAAAAAGCAGAGTCATTCCTCTCCTCCCTTGGAGGGTTCATTTTGCTTTTACTGCTGGAAAATCCAATTGAAATACAATGTCTGGCTAAACTTGGTATCTTCATCACAAACGAATAATAAGCTCTCTGCATTTTGTGTGTCTCTCAGCTAATGAGTTCTCCCCTTTTATAGAGAAATTCTGAAGACAGATTTTTATTATCTTTTTTTTTATTATTATTAAGAAAGGGAAAAACGATAGTCTGAATACAGTACCTCTCAGACATTCAGCCCATCTCAAGGGCTGCCGAAACATGTAGAATGTGATTACAGCTTCCTACTTCATTGCTGAGTGGCTCTATAAATAACAGTATTCAATGAAAATTGCTGGCAAAAGCATTGCTTTTAAAACATGAAAACGTAAAAAGAAAATCTCAATAACTAGATGCTTTTTTTTTCACCTAAGCCTCCTAAGGCTCTATAGGTCCAAAAGGAACAGATTACCGCAAGGATTTTTGAAACGACTTTTCTCTACTGTGATAACCATTTCTGTTTTCCCTCATCGCTATCAAAAATCTGCAAAGCCAAGGTCTAAAAAACCAAATTCCAGTTGATACTGAGACTGATTTATTTCCTGAGCTGGAAAATTAACCTCAAATGAATTTGAGATCGTGAACCGAAAGGAAATCTGTACAGTTAGACTTTCATAGCCTTTGGGGCTCGAGGGGGAATCTTGACTCCGTCTCTAACATTCTTATCACACATTTGCACATTTCAGCCAGTTTTCCAGGTGTTGGACTGAGATTCATGCCTTGTCTAAGCAGATGTCCCACTGATAGCTGCAGTCCAGGAGACACTGCCAGGCTGCTGTCCTCAGTAGTTTGTTTCAGCACTTAATCAGTGTGATGACTTAAAAAAAAAAGTAATAAAAATCAGGCTGTATCTCCTGTTTGAATTTATTTGGCTTCAGCTTCCAGCCTTTTCTTTGTGTCATGCCTTTTCCACTAAGTTCAAGAGCCCTTTAGAACCAGATATTTTGTCTCTGGGAAGGTGGCCCAGTAAAGGAGTCATTGCTCCATCTTCTTTTTTTTTCTTTCCAAAATGGGAACAGATGGAACACCTTCAATCTCTCTTGTGGCATGGCATTTCTCTAGCCCTTGAATTATTTTCATGGAGGTTTTTATTACTATACTGCCTCCCTCCTTCCAAATTCTATCCCAAAAGGGGAGGCCTGGAACTTTACCCAGCACTTGGTAGGTAACAAATTCTTAATGGAGGGAAAAAGCCAATCTCAATTCTTACCCGCCTACACCTTCAAGAATTGTATTTGTCCTTTTGCTTTGTAGTGCAGGAGATTGTAGCCCTGCTTTGTCTGTTAAATGCTGGGCCATTTTGCAGGGCCACAGCTCTTTGCTATATAGCTTTTTTTTTTTTTTTTCTTTTTTTTTTCTGTAAATAGACTTTAGTCCTTGTTCCTGGACCTATTATTTGCATGGGTCTGTTTGCAGAGATATTTTCCCTGAATGGGCCCAGATGCTGCCTTAAAAACAGTTGACAGCCATAAAAATTCAAATGACATTTCTGACCATTAAGCAAAGGTATCTCAAGAATTTTGGGGCATGTAACCCTAAATAAAGGAGTCTGCGTTCTCAAAGAGAAACTTCTCACACCGGTTCCAGAAATACTTGGGCTAAACAGTTGTTACTGTTTTTCCTTAAATTTTGAAAGGAACAAAGGTATGTTTTCTTTTAAAAATGAGTTACATATGTTTATCAGTCATTCACAGATTGTAGACAGCTTTTCCCCTCTTCACGTGTATTGGTTTTGTTTAGCCACGTATTATTCTCTGCTCTAGAAATTAAACCAGAGCTCCAACTTTTTGGCTTTAATGAAAAGATGAGAAACTAATTAATTTTGTTGGTAATCAGATTATTCTGCGTTTACCTGCAGACTCCTTTAAAGTACCACAAAAAAAACCCCAAAACAAAACAAAAAGGATTTATCATTTTGGGTGCAACACATTTCATGAACACTTTCAAAGAATTTTGGACGGTACTAAGCAATACATCAGTTGCGCTGCAATTCTAAGCATCAAAGAGATGCAATTTACTTTCAAATAACTGATATTTTGTTTTAAAATACTGACTACTTGGCTGTCAGAAAAAGTTAATTATTTAGAATTCTTTGTTGCTCTGTTAACTCAGAACTATTTCTGCTATGAGGAAATTTTTGTGAACTTTGATAAATCCAAAGAAGACTATTTTGTCTAACAATTATCCATACTCTAGCAATGATCGTGTATGAAGCAAAAGAGACAAGTATCTCACATCAAAGTATAGTTTGATGTGAGATTCATATATATCTTTGAAAAGTACATAATATTTTTAAATCTCCTGAAGAGTGATCCATGATTAAATTAAAGACTTCGGGATGCAAAAAATTATCTAGTCATTGTCTTCCACTTTCTTATCACTGCTAGGGTAAGATTTCCAAATTGTATCAGATAAAGAAAAATCTGTATTCTGTGAACTTTAGAGAGATCATTTTATCTCTTTGAAGATAGTAATCCTTATTCCCACCAACTCTAGCATTCATTTACACCACTTTGACTGTGCAAATAGGATTTAGAGTAAGTGCAAATGTATCTAGCTCTAACTGCATGGTTGGAGTAAAGCCATTAGCGTGAGTGTCAGGCCCTACAGTTTTATTTCCTTTCCCCTTATTTGCACCTGTGTCCCACAGTGGGAAGAGGGTATCATCTCCAGAATATAAGGATAGGGACTAAGAGCAGAGTGACACCAATTGTCACACGGCAAGGTAATAGTTTCTTCCAGCCGTCTCTTGAGCTCTATAACCTGCAAATTATATTTTTCAGGGGCTATATTCCAATAGGTAAAGGGATAGTGTGATGATGGAGGGCTAGAGCTAGAGATAAAACAAACTCATCCAACCTTTTCAAAAGCCCAGAGCTGTCTGTGTCTGTAGGTCTGCCCTGATACAAGATGTTCACAGTGCTCACACATGCTCAGGACAACTTGCTGGCAGCTGGTGTGCTCCTCTGCGCCACAGCCAGGGCACTGTGGGATGTTTTTACTTCCACCCAAACAGTTAGAGGCTAAAAAGCTTATAAGAATAAATAAAGAAAGGGAAAGGTGGGTGCACATCTCCTTCCCCTCTCTGTTTAGCTGTCACTTACTCTCTTGGTTGATAGTAAGGTTTTGGTTGTGTAAGGCTGTCATGTCACGTTGGACTTAATGTCTGAAAGCCAAAAATACTCGAGGGGCTGGAGGATCATGTGGCT
Organism: Corvus kubaryi; assembly: GCF_017639235.1. Taxonomy (NCBI): domain Eukaryota; kingdom Metazoa; phylum Chordata; class Aves; order Passeriformes; family Corvidae; genus Corvus; species Corvus kubaryi. The sequence goes on along the minus strand of NW_024580667.1, from coordinate 29,469,088 downwards.
GTTCTTCCAGCCAAGTTTCCCTCAGATCTTTAAGCAGCTGCTTCAGAAATGCATTCTTGCTGCAGACCTTCTGGAGACTTGAAATGACTCGCAGAAGGGCTCGCTAATGACGCTCGTGTGCAGTGAACTTTCTGCCCAGGAGCGCACTGTCTCCCGTGAGCGCCAACAAACACAATCACTCGCTGGGGGCAGCTTGCTTCAGATAATCTGAACAGAGAGGCCACCCTCATTCCCCATTTCAGGAAAACTCACTCGGGTGTGCTCTCACACATAGGCTGAGCATTTTGATGAGCAGAGGTTGTTCCTGTTCTTACAATAATGTATTTCCTTGAAGTACCAAAATAATTTATAGCTTTGCTGAATGAAATCTGATGGAAAAATGTTATTTGGCAGACAAGGTATACCTTAGTCCTGAGACAAACTTAAATGTAAAGCAGGGAATAGAAAATTCCATCCTATCTCCAGCAGCTGCTAGGCTGTGGCTTCACCCCCTCCCCTTAAATGCTTAAAGCAATCCCCAGTTGCTGGAACATTTAAATTGCTTGAGCACTTCAGAGATTTTATTGCTCTCCCTATTTACTGTGGTATTAAAGTTCTGCTTCTGTGCTAAATTTGAAGCAGGGATACCTAAATAAAATAATTCACAATTCACCTAAATAAAATAATCACATTCCCATCAACATGAGAAGAGTGTTGGCCATGGGTGAGGGAGGAGGAAAACTGTGATAGGCAGGGAACAGTCACAGAAAGTGGAAATATATCAGTCTCAACACATCTACTCATACTGTGGGTTGGGGCTGCTCTGGTGTTCTTCCCTTCCCACATTTCCTCTGCTCATGCTGCCAGCTTGCCAACACGAAAGGTGCAATTTCTCAGTGTGATTTTGACCTTCTGGCCCTGAGATTCCATCACTGAGGCTTCCCCTTCGAGTCTTGAACTTGGACAATTCCTTTTTGCAACCAAACCTCATCCACAATCTAAGCATTTCAAGCCTCTGTTTTACATCTTTGAAAGGCTCGATCCAAAGCTGAGTGAAGTCAGAGGAAAGACTCTCCCTAGCCTCAGTGTATTTTGGATAAAGCCCTAAGGCAAGGCTCACATTCCATACATTTTAGCTTGGATTTGGATTTTCATAAGCTTTAACACTCCAGAAAGCTGTCAGCTTCACAAATCTACATCCCATATTAAGTGTTTTCAGCTTCTTGGTTTCGTAAGAATGCTTTAAAGCTGAGAGAGGAGTTAATGAATTTTTCAGGACTATAACATGAACCAGTGACCTCAACAGCACACCAGTTTTCATTGAGGATGCTGTGTTTCCTTCTCTTGCATGAACATTTGCATCTAAGAAGTATGAATGTATATAAAAGCAGGTTCATTTGCAATGAGGAAGGTAAAAAGCTCTGTTCAGCTGGAGGGTGCTAACAGAGTGACCAAATCCAGAAAAGAAAGATATAAATGTGTCTGTTTTCATTTTCACCCTTGCTTACTCAATGTAGGCTCAGTCTGTTTTTGATTTATACCAGAACAGATTATTAGAATACCACTGGAATTTCTAATCCAAACAGATTTATTAGCTCAATCAGGTCTGACCCCATCCTGGCTAAAATCAAAGCAAAATCTGATAGGAACAGAACCAAATCCCTTTGGCTGTCTGGAATGAAGAAGTACTGTTGATGCTTGAAATCAGTACAGCTACGTCCATTTACAGGGTCACTGTCTGGCTTCTGGAATGCTTTGTTTTTTGCCATGACTGTCTCAGAAGAATATTATTTTTTCATTCATAGCAAAAATAAATGTAAAACAGGAAATAGTTTTGTCCTGTGGTGATAATTAATTTCTGAATATAGCCATGAAACTGTTTAGTACAGGAAGGGGAAAAAATTAAATATATAAAGCAATTTTTTTTTTAAAAAGGAAACAAAACCTGCAACATTCTTGGAGCACTGAATATGGAAATAAATCTGTGTAAAATACTTACCTTTCTCCTTTAATGTCCCCTCTTTGGTTTAATTATCTTGGATGTATTATGGTCGGCGTCAAAAAATCATGGGTTTTTTTACCTGCAGTGAAGTAAAAACTCCAGCCATATTATCAGGCTATGGAAATTTTACATCCGTTTTCAAAAGTATAATTATATAATCAAAAGTAGTATGCGGCTTTGTTTACCACTTGAAATAGTTGCTGCACCAATGGGCATTTCACAAACCAAAGGCATGATAATACTAGGGCAAAGAGGAGAGCTGAAAATTTCAAGTCTATCCCACTGTTACCTTCATTTGCATGGGAAACCAGCAATATCGTGAACTCTGCTCTTCTGCACCTGTTGCCAGTACCTTTTTTCCATGGTACAGTTGCCAAGACATATGGAGGCTCTAATTCCTTTGTGCAAAGAGACTCCTTTTCATCACCTTTTCTATGAAGTAAATTTAGGCTAAAAGCAGACAGGAAAAATGTGACATGAACCCTTATTGTGTATCAGTATTTTGGCTGCAGCAATTTCAAGCACCTGCAGTTTATCAAGTTAAACATAAGAACAACTGACACTGTGGGAATAACAATCGTCTAGGTGTGTGGTTTGGGAGGCAATGACACATTTTTTTCTTGCACTTTGTTTTAAGGAGCTTGGTGTTCAGCTTGAATGTCTGAAGAACAATTTGCTAAGAACATGTAATATTTATTAGAAAAATATGGGTATAAAGCTAATAAACTCCCCAGCCCAGTAAAGATATTCCTTTTCCACTTGTTATCCTGATTTTTAATTCTGAAACAAAGCAGAAATTAACCAGGCTTATTTTAACCAATTCAAAATATAGGGTTAGCTAATCAACCTCTTCCTACTGTCTTGCTCATAACTAAAAAAAGAAGCTATAAAGACTTTCATATGCAGCAAATAACAGGACAGAACACTGCTATATACTTAGTCTGACATGCCTAAAATAAAATAACATAATCAGTCTGTAATAATCAATAAAGACCTTTTGGAAGACATTTAAGATTTCAGAGTACTGAAAGATTTCAGAGACTGAAGACCCTCACAGAGGCTGCAGCATTGGGCATTTCTTGCCTGTCTCTACCTGGAGACCTCAGCAGTTACCCACAGAAGCTCTTCAACATGAGCTGAGAATGTGAGATCTCATTGTCTTCCCATGACCATGTAAGGAAAGGTTATGAAGTGCAAAAGAGAAGTAGTACCAAGCTCTCAAAAGTCCTCTAGCAGAGTTAGAGTGCTAAAGTTTTACTCATGAGTGTGAATAATTTCACATTCTTGCACAGAAGTGCCAAGAAAGGCCATGGACATCTCAGCAGGTTATTTATCTTTCTTGAGACACGGTTATGTTTATCTCATTTTTGAGAGAATACAGAAACATTAACTTTATGGCATAAAAAGCAACTCTCATGGCTTAAGGAGAGAAGAAAACCTTCTCTGGGTTTACACTCGAGTCATGACAGGAACTAGACTGAGACTTTTGCCTTTCATAACTGCATGATTTCTAAGCATCTTCTAATCAGAGTAAGCTGCACATGCTGTAGAGTCTCCAGCTACATTTTACAAGTGTCCTCTAGTGTCTGTGTCTCTTTCTTTTTTTCCCAAAGCAAGACCTAAATCCAAAAAAGTCTATTTCAAAGTTACACCATTCTCCTCCTGACACAGTGTACTTCTAACACAGCCCCCTGAATCTCTGGGCCCATAATTTATAGCATTTAGCTGCTTTTCTCTCCTGTTTGTCTTAAATTGTGGGCAACATTTTGGTTCCAGTGAAGGTGCCTCACAGATCCTGTGCACAGATGATGCAACTACCACACTTCAATAGCTCTGGCAGAACAAGTCCAGTGGCTTATTGTGTTTATAGTGATGTTTACCCTCCCTCCTCCTTTACTTGCTAGCAAGTACCAGCAAGAAACCTACTTCAGTGTATGCACTGGCTCAGTGATGTGACAGAATTCAGCAAGTCTTCAAAGGACCATGCCCCTGGGTTGGTCCCAGTGACTAGTTTACTCGGTGCTACAGGTTTTAAGTTCCCAGTGACTCCAGCTAAGCTAGTGACATTTCTGGAAATTAAGTCCCCAAAGCTGAGATGTCTTTACAACACACATCTCCCGCAGACCTCCAGGTCTTTTGCTGGTCAGGTAGAATACCCTAAAACATGGTGCACTGACCCTGTCTCAGGCCAGTTGGATGTGGTCAGTGCCTGTCGCTCTTCATGGGCTCTACAGAGACCTAGGAGGTAAAGGTGATGGTGAAAGGCAGGATAACCTTAGAATGTATTGCAATTTGTTTATCTATATCTGATTATCTGATTAGACACTTTAAAAGTCTATTTATTTGAATGGGTTTTGTACTGACCTCTTTGGCAGATGTAATAAGAGAAGAAAAAAGAAATTACTGTTTTAACTGGATTTTATCTGGAATTTTTTTTTCTTGTTTGATTGTCATTATTCCTACAGTGTTCCCTGCTCCTAAAGTCCATGCTGTTAGCTCTTCATTTACATTCTTCCTTCAGCAAAGGCTTCTTCTAAAGGACTCCCCAAACCAACTCTTTAAACTGAACACTAAACAAAACCTAGTTATTGGCACATAGACATTCAGGGATAGAGGGTTTTCTTTAAAACAAAACAAAAAGAAATCCCCAAAACCAACCCCAAAAATCCTCATTTATTGGGATCTTTTGCATAGGGCAGTGCTTACACGGGGAAATTAATCTTTGAACAGGATGATCACTTAATACTCAATTGATGGTGGGAATCTCTATCATCTTCTGTTGAACCAGAAGAGACTCCTTCAAATGTAAAAACCACCTGGAGTGATGTGTCCGGTTCAGGGGCCTCCAGCATAAGAAGGACATGGACCTGCTGGACCGAGTCCAGAGAAGAGCCATGGAGATACTCCGTGGAGCTGGAGGGCTGGAACACGTCTTCAATGGAGACAGGCTGAGAGAGCTGGGATTGCTCCACTTGGAGAAGAGAAGGTTCTGAGGAGACCTAATAGCATTTTCCAGTACCCAAAGGAGCTACAAGGGAGTTGGAGAGGGACTTTGTACATGGACATGCAGAGATAGAACAAGGGAGAATGGCTTCAAACTGAAAGTAGGTTTAGATTAGATACAAGGAAGAAACTTTTTACCATGAGAGTGGTGAGGCACTGGAATGAGTTGCCCAAAGAAGTTGTGGATGCCTCATCCCTCGCAATGTTCAAGGCTAGGTTGAATGGGGCTTTCAGTAACCTGGTCTAGTGGAAGGTGCCCCTGCCCATGTGAGGGGGTTGGAACTAGATGTTCTTTAAAGTCCCTTCCAACCCAAACTGATCTGTGATTCTATCTATGAAATTCTTAAGATCCGGCTGACCCGACTGCAGTAGCCTGTGTGACCCACTGCTGTCAGTTCCTGTAGGATACAGATAAACTGCTTCCCGTTGCACCTGCACATGAAGGGATACCCTGTCAGACCATTCCCGTGCCTGCAGAAGCAGCTCCTGCTGGCTGATTACAGATGTTTTATCCATGTACCATTAGGCGCGTGCTGCAGCCACCCCCTGGCCCGGGGGCACGGACACTCCTCTGACACCTGCTTTAAAAACTGGGCTTGCCTGGAAGAAGGTTTTTTCCCGGGGAAAACCGGTTTGTGGTCTGTGGTCAGGCAGCCAGCAGGCGGCAGCCTGAGCCCGCGTACGGCTTGCAGGAGGTTTCGCCACAATGTTACGTGGGTTTTTTTGGTGTTGTTTTTTTTTTTTTTGGTTTTTTTTTTTTTTTGTTTTGTTTTGTTTTGGTTTTTGTTTTTGTTTTTATTTTTGGTTTTTTTGTGTTTTTTTTTTCATCTTGTGGACTTGCAAATTGTCTCCCCTCTTAAACTGTTTGAATGGTGTCTGTACAATAAGCCGTTGAACTCCGTCCATGCACCCTGTGAGGCCCCTCAGCTTCCCTCACCGCCCCTCTGGTGCAGACCCACCTATTCCAACCCCCATTCCAATTTACACATTCCCTTCCCCACTCAGGGCTCTCTAGCCCAGCCACCACCTCACTGCAGTGAGGGACCTCCATCCTGCAAGGCCTCCACTCCCATGTCTCCCCTGAATTCTGTGGGGGGTCTAGAGAATGCCAGTCCCCAGAAGGCAATGCCACTTCTCTAGGCACAGCAGCTGCTGGATTACAGCAGCATCAGGAGACTGGGGACTTCACCCATTGCAGAGGCCAAGTTTGGCTCTAAGCACAGCAAGATTTCTCCTGTGTCCTGTTCCACTCAGAGTCCTCAGGTAAAGCTGTGGTGCTGGATTCCCATCAGCCCTTTGAGCAGCCCAGACACTAATGAAGGTCTTATGTGCACCAGGGGCTGCTGCCTTAACATAGCAGTAAGGTCTGAGCTGCTGGGTTTGAGCAGCAGGGTTTGAACAGCAGGGTATCATCTGTAAGGTCTGCTCTTGCTGAGCTGGCAAGTCCCTAAGCGCCTTGTTCCAGCTCAGGCTGTCTTCCAGCTGCCGGAAGGCACTAAAGTGCAGCCAAGACCATCTTGCCCTGAGATCTAGGGTGCTGCAGCTGGAGTCCTCAAGGTGCTGCAGCTGGGTCCCTTTTTCACATTCCTGGACACATGAATGTCCATCCCAGACCAACAGCATGGAATGTGAAGTCACAGTGAATAGCTCCACACTTCCCCACATCCAGTAGGTCTCACCATGGATTGGGAATACAAACTGCTCTCAGGCAAACACCCTGCTTTTGACTAAGAAAATGCAGCAACTTGCTGAAAGCTGCTAAATTCTGCCAGTTTGCAACTGTGGAATTTGAAACACTTTAAACCCCAATGAGACAGAGAATGTGAGGTATCAAGACTTTAATCGTTGGGTGTGCCTGAGAGCCACCACCTGGGAACAGCTCTCTTGGGGACAATTTGAAACCGTTTCTTCTTGGGCAGACCAATGGAGACAAAGCTTCTTACAGCCCATCCCCCTGCTTCCACTTGCTAAATAGCCCTCTATGCAGCCCTGGGCCAAGAACTCATGGGGAACAAAAGTGGGGAGTCTTAGACAGGAATCTTAGGCAGGAACTTCATGGAGTCTTAGTTATATGTTTGGTGCATAATGAGAAAGGTTTACCCCCAAGGCTCCTCTTGCCACTGGTGGATGGCAAGAAAAGACAACCCCGAAACCATGGAAGAGTCAGTAGTGACAATCTGCCGTGGGCTGTCCTACAGCCCCACTCTGTACACCATGCTCTGTTGTCTTCCCATTCATGCAAGAGGTCTGCTCTGCACAGCTTTTTTCTATGCAATCCCTAGTGTCACCCTAGGAGATAATGGGGATCATATATGTAGGATAGGCAGGGTTTTGTAGAAAACAGTACCACTGGAATGTACTGTGAAATCCTGGATGTCAAAGGGATTTCTTACACTCTGTATATCCAAACCAGCCTTGCTGCCTTCCTACAGCTAGAAACACTTCCAATTTATAAGAGAAAATACACCAATTAAATACAAGGAGTTCTTGATTGCACATGACAACATTAGATACCGCAGTACCTTTTTTTACTCAAATAAATAAAAATAAATGTTTTGGCAACATGTGGGAGCATGTGTGTGTGGGTGATTTTTGATTGTAACTCTAGGGGTGGGTTTTCAGCTGAGTTTTCATCTCCCTGTCCCCGGAATGGCAGGGCCAGGGTTATGTGTGTCAATGGCCATGTGAGGATAAGCCTGTGGTGGGGGGATTTCTGAGCTGCAGTACTGAAGCCTTGCTCTGTTTCTCTGGGCCTCAGGCTAAGAACAGCAACCCTCCTCCATGCTGCTGTGACCACTTGCAGGTGTCTTTGCCACAGGAGGGACAACATCAGCTGTCTGACTTGTAGGGAAGCTGTTGGGAGATACATGCCTGGAGGGGGATGTAAATATAGAATATATGCATCCCTCCTCGGCTAGTAAATTTTTAGAATTTCAATTTCTGCCTGATAACGGGAAGGTGACTTAGTGCAGAGGAAATATTTTTTTTTCAGTCTTGGTGGAAAAAGGCTTTGATAATAAGATGAGCAAGACAGGAAGCATTATTTCTGGGCATTACCTGGAGCAGATGTAATATTTCATAGTCTCATGGACTCTAAGATTAAATTCTTAATTTTTAAATGTGAATAGCCTCTTAGACAAAATAACATAACCTGTTGATCTTATTTGCACCTAAAAAGTTGAAGAAAAAATCACTTCTCCACTACTACTTTTAAAGTGGATATTCAGCTGCTTGGACTGTGACAAAAGGGATGAAAAGGGATGACAAACATGGCTTAAATACTGTATTAGCCCTCTTATTTATTTAATTTATTTGTTAGCACTGTATTAGCCCAACATAAGATAGGTTATTGCTGGACCAATTTCTAGTTGTGGCTAAAAAGCTCTTGCTGTTGGGTGTGCCTGAGAGCCACCACCTGGGAACAGCTCTCTTGGGGACAATTTGAAACCGTTTCTTCTTGGGCAGACCAATGGAGACAAAGCTTCTTACAGCCCATCCCCCTGCTTAGTTCCAGAATGTACACAAAATAGACTTTTCTTGGGTAAAACCTCTCCTTAGTTTCCCATGATAGCATCTCACCTATGTCTCATTGCTGATGGAGGCGTTGCAAGATAAGAGAAAAGAAAAAGAAATATAAGTGGAGTTCTGTAACTGCAGAGAAATGTGATCATTTGAGAATTTCTTGAATGCACCGGTATCTTAGAAGCTTAGATACCATGGAGATAGTTGCCTTAGCAATGTTTTAGCCACATAGGCACTCACAATCAAACCTGCCTCTCGTGGCAAATGATGCTGTGTTACTTTTTTCTTTTTTTTTTTTTGCAAAGCTTTTGTGAATGTACAATAAACCAGTTTATGGGTTTTTAACTAGATTTTCTCTCAAGCTTCTTGTCCTTGACATTCTTTTATTTTTTCATTGATGTTAATTCTGAAAATAAATGTCTTTCTAGCTAAGGCTTTGTACATATGAGAGTCTGTCTGATTTAGTCCCTGTTCACCTCAAGATAAACAAATCCCATTTATGGGGTGAGAAAGGATCAATTTCAGAGGTCGTGTTCAGGTTTTTGTCTTTTAAAAACTAGCACAGCCTGAGTTGCTGTAGGTTTAACATTTCCACAGCATGACATCATTCCAAAATCTGTGTATTTTCACAGTAGGCACTCAGACAAACCAAATGTTATGAAAAATGGAATAAGTAGGCAGATATCTCTATTATGATTTGCAGAGTATCTTAGTAAAACCAGTATGTAAATTTATAAAGTGAGATTGAAGACAAAAGCAATTATCTCCTCTAGTTAGAATTGGAATTATTTGCATTTCAGAGTTATTTTTTTGGAAGGAAGACAGTTTGGAATTTTAGAACAGGTTACCAGAGATGACAATAAAGTGTTGGTGGGACAGTGGTGGCCTCTGTATGGTGTGTGTTTTCCCTCCCAACACCTCCCAGCTTTAGATTCCACCATGCAGGAGTGGCAAACCTGTGTTTCCAGGACTTTCACTCAGGATTTTGTCTTTGATGGCAAAAGCTCTGTGATTTTCAGGCCTTGGAGAAACCCTGGAGACCAGCTCAGTGAGAGTGTGTTTGGTTTTACTTCATCCAGGTTTGTGCTCCTTACACCAGGCATCCCAGGACAGGTATTATCCCTTGCAAAATGAAGTGTTTTTAGTGTTTCTTGGTGTATGCTAGCCATGTCTAAACATGGGAGCCCTGTGAAGGCAATAGCTGCTACCTTCTTTCTTTCAGTTATTTACGACACTCTTCCTGCCTTCCCTTTCATTTTATTTCCTTCAAAGAAAACCAATAAAGCACAATTAAGAAAAGTCTTATTTATGTTGATCTTTTCCAGGCTGTTAATCATAGTCTCACAGAGCAACTCAGGTTGGAAGGGACTTTGAAAGACCACCTTTTGTGGGAGCCTCAATGAGAACATCTAGCCTGTTTAGTCCTGTCTTCAAAATCTCCAGTGATGAGATCTCTACCTCCAGGGATGTTGTTGCTGTTATTCTTACTGCAAAAAATGTCTTTCTTGTATTGAGATGAAACCTATCCTCATGGAAATCATACCCATTGTCTCTTTTTTTCTTTTGTGTGGCTGCTTGTGAAGAGAGAGCATGTCCTCTTTGTAGTCACCTTTTAATTACTGAAACTACAACGAGATCCTTCTGTTCCCAAGGGGGAAAATACTTAAATCCTCTAGTCTTTTCTCATAGAGCAGATTCTCCAGCTCTTTGATCATCTCTGTGGCCCTCCTTTGGACTCGTCCAGTCTGTCCATTTTTGAATTGTGGGGACCAGGACTGGGCACAGTACTCCAGTTACTGTGATGGGAAGAGTCAAGTTTATCAATCTACTTGTAAGGACAGGTGAAAAATATTAGGAGATGAGAACTAAGGGCATTGAGAATAGAAAGAAATAGAAATGCAGGACTGGGGAAGGGTATGCCACCTGGGGAATTTCTGATTTAGATTTGGTTAGCAAGCCTGCCTTTACTCAGAGTCAAGACCTGTGTTTGTGGTAGCTTGTATATGCAGTCTTTTTTTTTCAGTAACATCCATTCCCTTCTAACCTGCAAGGGAATGAGAGCTCAAATCTGCGCAAAATCGTAATTTGCTGTTTGTCATTTCTGTTTCAAGTGACTTCTCCCATCGGGACTGAAGCAGAGCCTATTATTGTGCTATTTTTGCCCCACAGCTCTACAGGAGTACCTAAGTGTCCTGTGCTGAGATCTCTGCAGGGAGGAGCAGGTATGTGCTCTGACAAGGCTGTGCTCCCCCACCAGAAGGATGTTGGAGGCTGACGGGCCTGTTTCCTGAGGTCTTGCTGTCCTCTGCAGTGGCTTTGGCACTTTATGCTGAAATATTCCCATGATTAAACTCCACAGCATGTGTTTAAGACAGGCTGATCTTTAATTTCGTCGTCATGTCTGAGTTGTGCACTTTGTGGGATTCTGAAGTGGTTTTTATTACTTTTCACGCTGAATTTTAATGATGAGAACATAAAAGCTTTTTGACTGTTATGCACAATTTTTTTTGTTATAATCACCATTAATAATCTTATCATAAAACCTCATTTTCATCAATGTTTGATTCACATTTCATAAATGCCTCTGGCAACCGCTGGAATGGCACACTCTCTTTATAAAACTCAAGTACCTGCTCTGCTTAATGAGGATCCATCATCAACAGCAGATCTGCAGCAGGACAGGGCTGTCTGAGGGAGCACAAGGGCTGGTGGAGAGCGATGGCTTCTATGAGGCTGCTGCCACCACAGCTACTGGAGAAAAGCTGTGTGGTGGTGCTGAAGCAGTGCTCTTGTAAACTGAGAAGATGTTCTGCAGCTGCGACTCTTGTGCCACTGATGCAGAGATGATTTTGGCCTATTTTATGGGATAAGTCAGTGCAAGTCACTGGGAGATTTGTGGGAGAAAATCATGGTAGACATGGAAAAAGTAGAAGACTTATAGTGGCTAATTTTGACGTTTCAAAGATGTTTGAAACATTGTAATTGTTACTGACATAAATAAATGAACAAGGGAAATACCTAAAAATGCATTCAAAAAAATTTGATTGGCATTTTAAAAATACTTGTACTGCAGTAAACTTTGAGTCAGTTCAGTTTAATCCTAGTATATTTGTTTTCACTTTCTTTAGGAGAACGCCCCCCAGGGACAGATGTACTTGGATAACAAAGATTACAATACAGTTTCTATTCAACAAGAGATGGAGCTGAATCAGACATCTTCACATCCAACCAGTTTATCTGCAAAGGTGGCAGCCAAACCAGTGACCAGAAACTGCAATGAGCTGCAGTTATTAAAAGAGTATCCTGTCATGGTAGCGAGTCTTGGAGAGCCACAGACCCTGTGTGAAAAATCAGCAATAGGGGAGGATAGCTGCATTGCCCTGGGGAAGGATTTCACTCCTGTGCCCATGCAGGGAAGGTAAGAATAAGAACAAACAGAATGTTTTTTCTCCAAATCAAAATTAATTTTTGGTTTCCTTGCAGGACAGATACGTATGTTCATTAAGTGAATATTTCTCCAACTCACACAAAGAAACAAAACCTTAATGGAACATCAGAGCAGTTGTAATTGCCATGGAGGGGTCATGCATCACCAGATTTCTAAACTAATCTCAGTGTTAATAGCCACCACGGGCCAATTTTGCTGTGTTTTCAAGATCAGACAATTGGCTTTTCTTCTCTACTTGGTGTCAGAAAACACACAGAGATAAAGCAGTTTTCACATCTCACCCTATACCTCTTTCAGAAAAATGCATCATAAAGACGTCACTACAGCTAAGGCTGCAAACCCTAAAATGGCACAATATAGCACAACTCTGACATCTGACACACCACACATCAAGTGGACAAGGAGTGTGTGCTCCTCATGCATCCTCTCCCGCATCAGGAAAGGTGCAGGTTGCTGGGCAGGGGTGTTAATCTTTCCTGTTGCGACAGATACAACATCAGCAATTCTATTTCTAAGAACTTAGAAATAATTTATAGACCCCAAAATATTTCAGGTGGATTTTGAAAGCTTTGAACCAGCAGCAACCACAGTGAGTGGAAGGCAGTCAGGGTGGACGGTCAACTTTTTTGGGTAGTTTTGGGAATCTTTAGAGGTGACTTGACAGAACCCAAAGTGAGAGAGAAGTGCTGTACCTAATCCAAACTCCTGCAGAGCACAAGCCTTGAAGTGCTGCCTGGAAGTGTCTGCATTGAGCAAGGCTTACACTGCAGTTGTTAAGTAGAGTGTCAGCACTATATCTGGAACCCGGATGCTGGAGACCTTTGTTGTGTGGTTACAAATCAGGAAAATCATGTCATGTGGGAGATGCCATCCTGGGGGCTCCCCACAGTTCTGTCTGTGTTGGTCACATCTCTGGTTTGGTGAGCAGGGCTGAGATCTGTCCCATGCCCCTCCATCTCAGCTGGAAAGAAATGTGCTTGTCTTGGGAAGAAAGGAAGTTTTGGGCATTTTGGGGCATTTCCCTGACCTGAGCAAAGGACAGCCTGGCTAGATGGATGAGTTTTGCTGTTCCACTTACTTACACACAATGTAAGTATGGCATAGAAATCTACAGCAAACCCAGTCAACGTTTTAATGTGCATCTGAAAGTGTTTCTGTCAGAGTGAGACTGGAAATCATTATAGCTATGCTTTCCAAATATTAAAAAAGTTATCAAATTATCATCTTGGTCAAAAAAGCCCTATAAATCCTTTAGAATTTTTTTTTTTTGAGTATTTGAGGATTCTTTTGTGCTGACTAAAATTTTATGGACAGAATCAAATCTTGTAAAAGTTCTTCAGTTCAGTATGTGAAGGGATGAGTTAATGTCTTATTTTGAAAGAGCATGGTAAGTACAACATATATGTGAGGATGGGGGGAAGGCAAGGGAAGAGAAAGGAAATACCGAGTGCATCTGAAGACGAGGTTTTTCTTTTGTGAATTGACACCTCTGTTCTGCTACAGCTGTGTTTGCCAGTGCTATTTACTCACTTATTTACCATCCTGGCATGTGAGCAAAATCCACAATTGTATTCTTATGGACCAGCTTTCACCATTCTGGCTAAACTTCTTCCTATTATTTTTCAGTGAATGATATGAATTTATGTAGCAGTGATATGCAACTTCTGTGAACCTCTGAAGTGCCAGAGATGAAAAATACTAGATCATGGGGGGGCCTACCTTCCTGTAAGCGCAGGGAGTAACTCCAAGTCTTTTGCTGACACTGTTAGTGTTGAGTAAAGTGGACTCACTGTGGGTGATTTAGGAATAGATGTACAATTGAATAGCCATACCCATGCCCATGCTTCCTTTCCGACAAATGTATATCTAATCTTCTGTAGCAATATATTAGGGTTCAGGAAAGGATCTCTCAAAATTTCTTCTTGTTCTCTCTGCCTCTTGCTCTTCCAGTATTGATTTGTTTTTGGTTTTGGGCATGGAGATTAAATTTATCAGTCTCGCCTTAGCATGTGTTTTAACCAATGTACATCAGGTGCAGTAAAAATACTGATGTGACCTGTATGACCACTCTATATGAGCAATTACCCTTAAATCATACCCAACAGAATGCAGATAAAAGCACGGATAAACCTCTGCAGAGTCACAAGTTGTTTGATTAGTTTAATTAGAATAAGAATTAGCTTTTAATGTAAATTGTTCTTTTTCTTGCAAAGAAAACTACTAATGATTAAAAAACGAGGAGACCAAATCTTTTTTTTTTCCTCCCATAAAATGGTTCACTAAATTGGCACGTCTGTATGGTTTGCTTTAATGCATCTACTTAAATTAAATTGCTGAATTATCTTTCAGGATAAGATTCCCAGGTTCTCTAAATTTTTCAATTGTACACTGAGACAAGACTTTCCAAAGAATCTATTTAATGGAACAGGGGATTTATCTCGGTCTCTAAAATTACCTTTAAGAAAGTGTTCTTGAGTTAAGCAGGGCCATTTACCCTGGGACAGAGATGTCCACCCTATTTTGGACTGAGCATTTCCTTTTGATTGTACAGTCAAATACCTGCACAGTCCTGCAGGTATTTTGTGGTCAGTGTACCTATTGGGCTGCCTGCCTGTCAGAATGCCTTCTCATTTACTTTCTGTGTTGAAGAGTGATACCTTCTGACTCCAGGTTTTACTGCATTGCCTTTGGCTCTCTTGGCTCTGTGTGAGGAGGTCTGGACCATCCACCATGGTCACTTTAATGATCCTGTATTTCCAGAGCATCCTTCCCCTAGAAATAAGCCTGTCTGCCTTCTTGTGAACAACATACTTCCTTCAGTCCTATTTGCTGTGGGCAGTGTAGGCATGACTCTCTGAAGTGGACCATGAATGAGTTCCAGTGACATCTTGTTCAGTTGGAATGCACCTGGCCTAGGCGTATGTTTACACTGACCTGTGGTGTACTTTGGTCTATCAGAAATGCAGCTTTTAAAGTACTGAAAAATGGCAATGAAGTCTGCATTTTGATTTTTCATTTGTCTCAAATTCCTCAGCCTTTTAAACAATGGCTTGACCGGGGTCCTTTTCATTACAGTTACATGAAAGTGGCTTTCACAGTCAATGGACCTTGGTCCAAGCCACCTTCATGAGCTCCTTACCGTGCAGGAAGATTCCACACTGCTTGTGGCAGCATGGGCAACACTCTTCATGTCAGCACTGTCATCTCCAAAGACACAGGCTACTCCTTTCCATCATGTCTCTGTACGTACAGAATGTGGCCCCCCAAAAGGCCCTTTGGTCTCATCATTATCAGTGCTATTTGCATGGGAAGACCTTAACAGCATGGTTTTATATGAACCAAATCTGAAATCCTCCTCTGTGGTCCACAGGAAGCAGGTTTTGTTCGTGTGATCATCAAAGGCATCTATAGAAATGAGGTGAACAGTAATTCTTAATTCCATGTAAGCAATTACTTTGCATTACTCCACTGAAGTTATATTTGGATGAACTTGGCCCTGGAATTTTATGGTTATTTAATAGGATAGTCCTTAGAGGACTTTATTCTTTGTGCATCATTAAGAAGATCCATCGACAGGATAACAAAAATAATCTCAATTTTTTTTTTAGTCTGCTTGAAAATGTATTTCAGCAAGCAAAACTATTTCTTTCAGCATTTCTCCCTCAGTTTCACTTACATAATATAAAGTAAAAGTAAAAACAATCAACCAAATCCATCTCTTCCTTTGCCCTGAATCTCTGGCCTCAGGATCAGTAGGGAGATTGTTTTGCAATGAGAAGGTCAGTGATAAAAGTGTCTGTTGAATCCTTGGTTTGTAGCAAAACAGCAGAAAGATTGCAATTGTATTTCCTGTTAGCTGGAGAAACTGGAAGAGGAGACGGTATTGTATAGTGAGAAGTCAGTATGAGAGTGAAGTTATGTCTTTAGCCATGAGGGATTATAAATCTCAATTTTGATTTTTAATTATGTTGATGTATTGCTAAGTTTAAAAAATGTTTATGAGATTTAGAATTAGATGTCAAGAAGACATGGTTGCTGTCTAAATAAGTAAAATTTATGTGACAATTTAAAAGCTTCTTTAATTTATGTGACAATTTAAAAGATGGGGAAAACACTAAGGGAAAAAAACCCCATGAAAAAAATAAACCTTTTTTTTTTTTTTTTTTTTTTTTGTGCATCCTAAGGCTAATTTTGATCTTTGGCTATTAGAACAAAATGGGATCATTTTCTGTTTAACAGTCAAACAGAGAAAGCATCACTTTCACATCATAATTGCATGTTTGTGTAGCAACCATTCTGATTTTTTATGTCAATCACACAAACATTAGAGAAGAGTCCAGGACAGATAGATGACTTCACAGCAAACCACTACCTTCATCATTCTCAAGTGACTCCTAGTTATCTTGCTTGCTGCCTGAATGATGGCATTTCTGGCTTTCTTCCCATTTCTTATCCATAGTGAATATTTCTGAGGTTTGATTCCCTGTGAGGATTTTAAATGCTATGACACTGCAGTAAAAAATAATACTGAAGAAGTTTTAAAGTCTGATTTTGCTAATTGATTTCATTTGGTTCATTTGGTTTTATATAGACCCTCCCAAACATTTACTGTTTACATGGAGACATGTGACTGCAACACAGCTTATCATGAGCAAACTGTGTAGGGGCATGGAACTGCTCAGCTGAGATTAAAGCTCCCTGCTGTTGCCTCCACTGTATCATAAAATACCATTCAAAGCCTGAAAACTCAAAAGAAGCAATAAGCAGCTCTAGCAAAACTTTAGGTTGAATGGTAGGAAGTACAACAGAAAGACCATATTACGCACAATAGGCAAATAAATAAGTTATTGTGGGGTTCTGCTGCCCCATTCTAATTTGCTATTCTGCGTTTCCTGGGAAAAAGGTATCTTGCAGTGGTAACAGAAGGAAGACTGAAACGTAGTTGTATGATGTAACTTAAGGAGAAAGTTTGACTTCTTTTGAGTAAAAGAGGCGTGTTCAGCAAAAGACTGATTTTGTGACATAGTTTCTGCTGTTAATGAAACATACAGAAACAGGCCTCACTCATTATAAGTTTCTCTGGGTTCAAAGTTTTTAAATTTCATTGTTGCTTTGTATTATTCATCATCGCAGGTCTAATTTCTTATAATTATTCACAGTATCTCAGATTGGTCATATACTACAATTTCTGTTCTGCCGTTGACAGACTAAAATCACAGTGCTCCCATGTAGCCACTCAAATGCTTTTTACTCTGACAGAACATTTTGTAAACAAGAACCCACCATTATTAATTTTTGTTTCTGAGTGCTCTGTTGAAAGAATTAGGGGGTACTAATTAACTGCTTCACACTTTTCCAACTGTCAGGCTAAACATTGAGCTTAGCACTCAGTGAAAAATTTGCAGTGTACTAACCTCCAGAAGCCAAATGTTTCATTTGAGTGCCTGTGACATTCCACAAAGCTGTTGAATTTTGCAAGCAGCTGCTATTTTCCTAATAGTTAATAATATGGTAACGTGGGGTTTGTCTTTGTGAGACCTCTTAGGCCAGTTGTAGAAAGATGCTGGTCACATACAAGATTGGACTGGACAGCACTTTCCTTGTGCAAACCTCTACTTAAATAAGGAAAGGCTTTTAATGTCAACAATGATTTTTTTTACATTGAAGACTTAGAAATGTGTTGCACAGGGCCAGTCACAGTTGAGCAGGAGGGCATGCCTGGGGCTTAAATAGCTGACATGAGGAGTAGCTGGCCGTCTATGATGAAGCAAATAACTCAGACACTCAACATGTCACCATGAAACTTTTTCATTGAAAAATTGGTCTGTGTGCTTTGCTCCTGACTGATGTGCATGTTTGCAGGTGGCAGCTCCGACATAATAAACGATTTACAGAAATCATAACTTTTCATTAGCAGCTGGAAAGTTACACTTATTAATAAGATTTCAGTTTTGTCCCAATTTTTGTGCTGTATAGATGTGCAAAAGTTTTATGTGAGGAAGAACAATTGAGTTTTCATGGACAGTGAGTAGGAAGAAGGAAAAGAAAGCATTGGAAATCCATGGTCCTTACATATATTACTGCATCAGGTGGACATGCATATGGGCAGCCACTGCAGCAATTTTTTTGGGTGGTAAGTGGTCTGCATGATAACATGGCAACTTTTCCGTGGGCCCAGGCTCTGCAGTTGAAGGGTAGAACAAGACAAGACCTGAAAGTGAAGCCAAAATAATTGAGAAAGGGAATGATGGGGAGAAATCTAATGCTTGACAGTAAGTTTGGGCCTTTGAAATTTAAGGTGTGGACCTCAATGAGCCTGAGGTAGAGCAGGAGCCCATGAACTTTGCAGAGCATAGAGGGAGAGGACATCTTGAGAGGGAGAGGGCATAGAGGGAGAGGGCATCTTGATTTCACGGTCTAATCAAAAAAGAAGTAATGCTAGTGGGGGTCACTTAATGTAATTTTTCAGTAGGAAGTGGAAATACAATCTCTGCTTTGCTCTGAGTAGTATTAAACACACATCTCCCAATTCTTGGTAAGTGTATGGGTCCATGTACATCTGCCAGACACAGTCCATCGGCCAGACTCCAAGACAATATTTTTTTTCTTTTTAATGTATTTTTAAAAATATTTAATGAAACATCAATTAGAACAGCAACTATAACTCAGATATTCTATTTTATAAGAAACTTTCCTGATAATCAGCATTGTTTTGTTTATATACTCTTGATTCTTCTTTCCAATGACTATTATTTTGTTGAAAATATAAGGGTCTGAAGGGAGAGGAGAGGAAGGGTTTGCAGTCTTTAGTCTAATAGTCAGGGTGATGAGGTGAGAGCTTGGTTAGCTTAGTTCATACTGAACATTTGACCAAAAAAGATTGCCTCATTCTCTGCCCAGACTGCTGGGGAACTGCTGCCAGAGGCGGAGAGAGGACTTTGAGACACAAGTGGAAGGAGAAGCATTTATATGGACACATACCAGTAAAATGCAGAGGCAGTAGGAGTAGTGGGAAAGATGAATGGAAACTCTTCCATGCAGCTAAAAAGGGTCACAGGGTGAAGGTGAAATGCAGTGTGAAATATGGAGTGTGAGAAGGGTGACTGAGCTATGGATTGAATTAGGTAAAAGCAAGTTAGCTCTGTGGTTATAAGCTAGACTCTGATGCAATCAATCCACAGATACGAAAAAAAATTTCAACTCCCCCAAAGCTGCAGTTAACAAGAATATGAACTTGTCAGTCCCAAACCTTGAAGCCAGACAGCCAAGTTAGCAGCATTCCTTGCTTACCCTGAGTATATTGCACTAACAAC
This sequence comes from Corvus kubaryi, assembly GCF_017639235.1. Lineage (NCBI taxonomy): Eukaryota > Metazoa > Chordata > Aves > Passeriformes > Corvidae > Corvus > Corvus kubaryi. Next base: position 29,449,821 of record NW_024580667.1, on the reverse strand, counting down.
TACTTACAGCTTGGTCTTTCAAACAAAAGCAAGACATGTTAACAAGATAAAGACATGGAAGACTATGATTCCTCACAAAATAAAACAATCTCACCCCACAAGGGGGTACAGAAAGAAATCCTTCCTTCCTTCCTTCCTTCCTTCCTTCCTTCCTTCCTTCCTTCCTTCCTTCCTTCCTTCCTTCCGAATTCCTTCCTTCCTTCCGAATTCCTTCCTTCCTTCCGAATTCCTTCCAAATTCCTTCCTTCCTTCCTTCCTTCCTTCCTTCCTTCCTTCCTTCCTTCCTTCCTTCCTTCCTTCCTTCCTTCCTTCCTTCCTTCCTCCCT
>NW_024580667.1:29226899-29449485 GCF_017639235.1 Corvus kubaryi | reverse complement strand
TCCTTCCTTCCTTCCTTCCTTCCTTCCTTCCTCCCTTCCTTCCTTCCGAATTCCTTCCTTCCTTCCTTCCGAATTCCTTCCTTCCGAATTCCTTCCTTCCGAATTCCTTCCTTCCTTCCTTCCTTTTTTTCCTTCCTTTTTTTCCTTCCTTTTTTTCCTTCCTTCCTTCCTTCCTTCCTTTTTTTCCTTTTTTTCCTTTCATAGCTTGCTGTTAGAACCAGATGTTTTAGAGCATAGTTCTGCTGGTGATAGGGATCTTTCAGTCTGCCCCAAACTTTAAATCTCTCTCTCATTAGAATTAATTACCATCAGAGTGTTTTGTCCTTTTGTGTTAAAAGCACTGGAAATCTTTCCTCAGCTGCAGCAAAAATTTCCCGGACAGCGGTGGTCATATAGTAAAGAACTGAAGTTCATGTTAAATTGAATGTAGTTGATGGAAAAACAGATTAATGTAGATGGGAGAAATTAGACAGTGAATTAAAAAAAAAGGGTCACAGTCTGTAGTCTGGCAAATCATATGGCTTTTTAAAAAAACCTGCTATACATAAGGAGCTCAAGTGATTTACTCTCTGAAATACAGCAAAAGCTGTATTCTGATAAATGAGTCACCAAAATGCTTACAGACAGTGACAAAGCAAGCAATTCTTTGCTTGATAGGGGCTAATGGGGCTGCAGGGGCAACCTGCAATAATTGTGCTAATGGACCAGCAGCAGTCAGAGACCATGCAGAGCTCTGCCCACAGCAGGTCGGAGCTACATCAAGGACAGCACCATCAGCTGGAGTCAGGGCTGTCAGAACTGGATGGGTTCAGAAGTAATGCACTTGTGTTCGTTTTTGCTTTTTAATTTTTTTTCTTAGCTTATTTTTATAATATTTCTTTTGGGCAGGGTAAAATACAAAACAGATTGGCACTTACAGCCAGTTTTAAAAAGTGGAGCAGAAGCTACTGAGTCAGTACTGCGTGAATTAGCATCATTCAGAAACAGCTGTGAAAGGCTGAAGGCTTCACTCACTTTCAGAGCTTTTCTGTCTTTTCTGTGCTAGTCACTAAGGACAGCAAACACAGTCCATCTGCCATTCATTCCCTGGTACCCTTGAGCAGAGTTTCTGTAAGGACTCCCTTGCCTGAAGTGGAGCTCTGGCAGTGGGGGAGTATGAAAGCATCTCACTCAGATGGCCACACTGGCAGTCACATTGAACTGATATGTCTGGCAGGGCTTTTTGCTCTTGGTATTTGAGGAGGAAACACTATGCTTTTGAGCAATTTACTGTAAGAAGTCTAATCCTGAGCAGGGTAAGTAGTGACTTTTCCTCCTACTCTTGTGGTCTTACACAATTTATTTTTCTCTGCTGCCAAAAAAACAAAAAAGTAAAAGCACTTTCAAATACTCTTTGTTTCTAATCTTCCTAGAAGTGATAAGAGCAACTCTACCTCCTCAGTCATGTTAATGACATGGGACCTGCAATCCTCTTTAGAAGTCTATTGACAGCTGGTTCAGCATATAAACCTCTTACACTGGAAAGGATGAACCTGAATTTAGTGAATCTGTCTGCTAAAAGGAAGAATAAACCCAGAACGAGGGTAACAAGGAATACCCTTCTGTTTTCTCTGATGTGTCTTTAATTGTGTAAGATAAAAGGGCTATGTTGTAATATTATATGAACGCCTGTTTTTTTGTTGCAACCATTGGCAGCATGTATTTTCTTTGCCAAGCTACACTGTTTGCTGTACATTGGGCCTCCTAGTGGTTTCCAGTGCAGGCCAATGAAAACAAATGCTCTACAAAGTGGTGCAATGGAATTAATGCATTTTAGACATTATTTTTGAGTCATATCTACTTGGCATATTGTAGTATGTGCCCAAAAATAGGCCAAACCAGAACGGTAGGAAGTAGTGATATTTCAGAGTAAAAACTTTGGACATCAGTGTTTGGAAAACCATTGTTTTTAACCGTAAGTAAAATGGCAACGAGCATTCCTTACAAACCTGTTCCTAGTTGAATGGAAGTATTGAAGAAGATTACAGAGCCAGAAATATTCTGACTTGCCTATTTGGACAGAAGACAGACTGTCTTTGATAGAAGTGAATTTGTCATATGGATTTGTATGTATTGGACATTGTACTAATCACAGTTTTGAATCTATTTTTCTGTCAACAAAAGTTGATAGAGCTCTACTGATGTTGTTACACCTGTCATGCTTTCTTTCAGCTGGAAATCTGATGTTGTGAGGCAGAACACACAAGAACTCTACATCAAAAGCAGTTAACAAATGTACCAATCTATTTACAATTTGGAGTAGGACTGATCATTTAATTTTCTTGATATGCCAATCCAAAAATGTCTTAGGCTCAAGCAGATAGGTTGGAGAACAGACAATTCTGGCTCTTCATACTTCCTAAACTCTATATGAACCTGAAAATATTTAGGTCATACGTATAATACATTGAGGTAATCTAAATTAAGTCTTGACACTGGCTTCCTTATATGTAATGGAATTTATTTATTTGGATGCAAAATTAATCAGCTGGATCCCACCTGTGCTGCATCTGTATCTCTTCAGGAATGAGATCTTCAGGGTGTCATGGTCTGTACCACATTTAGCCTTCATTAACAATAAAGTTGCAGGTAGGAGCACACTTTGTCTTATTGTGGTTACAGCATTAGGTTATTTGTTGCTGTCGAGGCGGGTCACAACACATATATACACTGACACCTCCAGGCAGTGGCAAAAAGCATCTTTTATTCTACAAAGCCTCTTGTATGCAGTTTCTTGGAACTCGTGCTGTGTCCCCATTGGCTTCTATGTTAACACCCCACAAAAGTACTGGTTATTTGCAATTAACACCCACCTAAAACAAATCTAAAGTAAATAACAGCCTCCCCAGTGCAGCTGTGCATTCTTCATCTGTTGTTTTGGGTTCTTGCTTCTGTTGATGTTGAAACTTCTCATGGGTACAAACCAAATTCTCAAGGGTACAAAGTGGTTGTGTCCAAGTTGAGCTCTGTGAAACTTTCAGAGCAGCCTGTTGGTTTCCACAGTTATTGCCCAAAATAAATTAATATATTAACTGGAATAATACTTCAGAGCTGAGACTGCAGCCGTATCTTTTGCGATGAATAAAAAATGTTGATGGAGTCCATCCTTTCTAATCAATGCTCTTTTTAAAATTTGTCTATGTGATTTTGTCTTAAGTTTGTTTAAGTTAAAATCTGTTCTTTTAGCTCTGCCATGTGTCATGTTATCTTTTCTCTTCAGCCCACGCTTTTTCCTAATGCTACTGGAGGAAATAATTCCTGTAGCTTCAATTCTTCCACTATTCTAATTAACTTTCATATTCCATAGCCTAAAAATAGTACGAAATGATTTTTTTCTCTGTGACAACCTGCTATGGGTCTCTACTTCTCATAAATGTTTTTTGTTTGTTTGTTTTTAAAACATTTCTTTTCAATTGTAGCCTACTTCTAGATGCCACGACTCAAATGAGATTGAATTATTTGTGCCCTTAACTGTTATTTTTGTGTAGAGGAACAACTATTATTTTATGTTGTTTCTTGAGGTGCAGAAGGGCTACTTCCACAATACTTTTAATAACGATGTCTGATTATGGGCACTTTAGTGTCTTTTTTTGTTTCTTTGTTTGCTGTTTGTTTTGTTTTTTTTATTTTATTTATTGCCCTGCTGCCAAGAGTATCCACTTACTTGGCTCCTTTGCATTTCCATTTTTGTCAGAATATCCTTCAGTTTTCCTGCTATGTCACAGTCTATGGATAATTTCTTTTTGCAAAGTGCCTGTGCAGATGGTATTAAAAAGAGAGTTGTTGATGCAGTAACTGTTGTCAATGATTTCTGGAGTTGTTTTATTGAAAAAATATATGCAAGAACTGTTTTGTTTGCACTTCTTCTTACATTTCAAGCTTTTCTTATTTGGAGGTGCTGTTGGTTCAAGAACACTAACCCTGTTTGATCCATTTGAGTAGATAATCAAATAGCTGCATAACTGTCTGGTTCAACACATGGTAAAATGACAAGAACTGCTTTTTAAACATTTAAATAGTGGTTTTAGTTCATCCTTTTAAGAATGCTAATGAGTGTTTTTGATTGAAAAATTAATAGATTATTCAGGCACTGTATCTGCTTGAGGAATCAAAACACTTGTAAAATTTCTTCTGTCTTTAACTGTCTATATTAGCTGTGCTCCACTGCATCTCTGCTGTAGAGAAGCTGCTGACATAGAGCAGCCATGTAAGCATGGGCTTTCCCCTTTTCTGCAGATAATCCCTTGATGAAGAATTTTCTTTTTAAGTCAGGGGCACTGACACTTTCCCTTTTGTATTTTCTTTTTCTTTGGGAGCACAGAATGAAGTTTTATTTATGTAGCCTCATTTTTGGGTGGCCAGAGATTTTCATGTGTATGTGAAGAGTTATTGTCCTATCTATTTTTCTGATGATCAGTATCCAGGATTTATTTAGCTTTGGGATGGTGCTAATTTTTAAAACATACATAACAAATATTATCACATATCTCATGAGGAATATGCTATTTCAGGAACAATATGGAAGGAAGTCACCTCTGTGAGACTATGGAGTAACCAAACTTATTCCATTCTGTATAGGGTCGAAGTAAATGTGGTGTATGAGAGGAAAGAGTCTGGCATCTGAGTGACGGGGGGGAAGAAGTGTATGAAGAAATATGATGTCAAGTTAAGCTATATTTCAGGAACAAAACCATCTGCCATGTAGGAAGAGGCATTTCCTTATGAACCCTGAGAGGCATGATTTTGGTTTTTGGCTTTTCAGTGCACAGCAGCATGTTCTTACCTGGAGAAGGTTTAGAGTTTATATCAGGAGGAAGGGAAGCTGAAATGGCATTATTATTCTTTGTTTTTGTCGTCAGTTTCCCCACTTTAGGGGGGACTTGCTGAGTATAATTTGCATGCTACCCTGAAAGAGAAAATCAAATTTTCAGAGTTTCTTTGGAATGTGTTACTTATAATCCTCAGTGTTTGGGTTGATTTGTTTGGTGGTTGTTTTTCTTCCCCTCCTTTTTACTTCGAGAATTTCAGTTGAATGTGTTTATGGACTCTGATCTTGTGTTTTAAATTAGTCTCCCCTTGGTCAGCAAAGAATCAAAAATCTGTGTTTCAAAACTGCTTGTTAATACAGATTAGAAGCTCCTTCTCTGACATTGTAGACTTGAGGGTCTAAATAGATAAGGCCTTTTAAGGCAGAAAAAGATGTCTGGTAGCAAACCAGAACCTAAGGCTATGACATGAAGTTCCTGAGACTCATAAACTGCGTATGTTAATTCGTAACAGCAATCTTAGTGAAGGGCTATTGTGGGGAAGAGCAGCATCTTTGTGAGATAAAACTGCATTTATTCTTGAATGATTTCACTGAATATCATCCAAATATAAGAGAAAATATTTTATTGTTATGATTTGCCTTTTTATTTTGTTTGGTTTCTTTAATTTGTTCCTCTGAGATTTTCAACACTTTAAAATTTTTTGTCTCTGATATAACTGAAGGTGGAATGCAAATGACCAGTTATGTGGAATTACTCTGTTTTGGAAGTTACTTATTAGGAAGTTATAAGGAAATCATGTTTGGAAGGACTTGTTAATAGATTTTTTTGTATGCTTAAGCAACACTGAGTAACTTTTTTGAAAACTCTTCTGTATGAAAAAAGAGATTTGATCGAAGTGCAAATAAAATGTACATGAAAAAAGTACTTTTTATTACACTGTAATATAGAGATTATTTGTGTAAGGCTTATATATTATTCAGTGAAAAAGTCTTTCTGTTGCTGCAGAGGTTCCTTGTATAGACAACATGGGAGATGTGGAGGATGAAAATGATTTGAAGAGATCACTCTCTTGCCAGTAACTATCCTAAAGCAGACTTTCAGATGGCAAAGCTTATACGAAAAACCTCAGTGTCTGATGCTCAGCCAGAACCTGAAAAGGAATTCTTAGTATCTCCATTGTAATTAAAATAATTAAAAAAAGTAAATATAATGGAAGGACTTCCAAGTGAAAAAACATCTATTATTTTATCAACTTAATACTGTTATTTCAAAACATGACATCTATATCTCCCACTAGAAAGTATTTATCTGCAAATTTTACTGCTGTTTCTTCTTTGTCTACTTGGTCTCAGGCTCCAGCTTTGAAGCAAATTTCAGCGTTTTTGCTGGGTCCAGTCCACCTAGATCAGAATCTACATAAAGGCCACATAAAATGTCCTAGTTATATTGTAATACCTGACTATTTAACAGATATGAGTATGCTTGAACTTACCTTATTTCATTTTATTGTGACCAAAGGAAAAAATACTAATCCCAGCAAGCTTACAATAGTTTGGATCCATCATGTGTGGTTTTTTAAAACAAAGCTTAATTTGATGACAACTTGAGTTTTTTTAAGCTGTGTGGTGGCCTGCCTCTGTAACACCTCTCCAGGCACAGAGATCAGCCACATTTTCTCATGTTGTTAATGAGCTTTTTTTTTGGTAGATGTCTGGCTTTTTTTTTTTTTGACTCTAAGGAATGGAGACACCTTTTTTTTTTAGTGACAAAGTCTTTTTTTATCCAAAAGTTACAGTTTGAATAATCTTCTATCCAAATTCTTGGAATGAAACATATGGAACTACAATTTGCAAAGAAATGCTTAAAAAAGGAAAAAATAGATTCTTCCTTACGTGATCTCTAAGCATAGCTAACTAATTACTCTTTTCAGCCTCCAAAACTGGGGTGAGTGGCATAAGAATACATCTTAAGACTATACAAGGCCAGAAGAATCAATGCATGTCACAGCTTGTCAGTACATTGCTTGGATTAAGGAAAATTTTATCCAAATAATCCTGCCTCACTGTTGTGTATGAAGATGTTCCTTCATCTGGGAAGTGGCCAGTAATCTTGTTTTAATAGTGCATCCTTTTCTTGCATAATTCTTGAATTCAGCTGGTCTGTAAGTAAATCTTCCTGCTGCAACATATGTTCCCCCAAACCTTTGAGACTACAACGTTCTATCACTTCAATGCTTGATGAATAACAACCTTCTCTAGAGGTGGTTACATCATCTAGTTGTATCTCAGACCTACTCTTCTGTTCATATTTCCATCATCTAAGCACCCCATACTGCATCTTTAAGAGAGTCTGGTCAGATATAAAGTTAAAGCATTAAGTTGTGACCACTTTCTCAATGTTTGAGATTTTTCGAATTCCCTTATGGACTAGAAAAAAGGTGTGATCCTCCTTTATTTATCATAAGTTCAGTTAGCAGCAGAGCTAGTTAAGGTAAAAGCCAAGGATGTCAAGGAAAAATGCTAGCATTTAAAAGCCAAGTCTGCAGAATATACTGAAGTGTCACAAGTGCAGTCATGCTTTAAGTGTTCCTGATAAATTTCCTCCCTAATGCAGACTCATTTTTCAGTATACCCTGCAACATTTGCAGATAATAGCTCTTAGCACGGTATCAGTGTAATCCATAGAGATACTGGGGGTTTGGAATTTGGACCACTACCCATACTGGCTCCTGATACCTTTTTCAAATTTGCAGCTTTCTGGCAGCTGCTAACAGCTAAATTCTTTTAACAGCATCTGCTCCTGAAATTTATTTTCTCCTTCAGACTGTCTGCAGTTTTCCATGTGGTCTCCTGTAGCTTTCCAATTTTCTTTGCTGAAGCAGAAAAATTAGAGGAAGAAACAGCAGATACTCTTTTCAGTGCAACTTCTCACTCCTTCAAATGGTAGGTTTTTTGGACCTGCCATATCACTGTGGTCCTAGTGGATGATCATGAAATCAGGGTTGACTTGTGTCCCCATCCCCATCCTGTCCCCGCTCCCTTGTTGGGTGCTGTGGAACAGGCCCTGGTTGGGAAGATCATGGCCCTGCCAGACCCACAGCCACTCCCTGCTTCTGACTCCCCTCCTACTGGGTAGATGGACCTCATGATGCCCTGACATGGGAGCAGAAAATGTGTGGAGAACAGTTCCTCTGAGGTAGAGTCAGAAATGCTTAATGGCAGCTTAAGGGTTAAGTCCTTTCTTTTATCTTCACCCACTGCAGTGAGCTCCTGGTCTGTTAACTATACCTCTACTTGATGGAGAGCTTCCCTGACAGAGGCAGGCAAAGAGTTTTAAGGTGGACAAATGACCAAACTGTGGAGATACCTGAATTTTTTTTTTTTTCAGAGAAGTACAGTAAACCTCCAAAGCCAGATTTGATTTTAAAACAGGAATCACAGGCAGCACTCTATTTTCCAGGCTATTTTTTGAACCTAAAATTGCCCTTGCAGAACATGTTCACTTTCCAAATCCAGCAGAAGTGAATGAAGCAAGCACACTGTGCGTGCCCTGTATAAGGAACCATTTCCATCTAGAATAAGCTCAGCGCGCATTTCTCAACACATTTCTTAAGCATGTTCCTTAATTGCCTGGGGTCTTGGCATGGCATATGTTTCTCAATTTGGAATAATAGAATAATTTAGGGTGGAAAAGACCTTTAAGATTATCAAGTCCAACTGTTTCCGCAGCCCTGCCAAGAACACCACTAAACCCTGGCCCTAAGTGCCACATCTACCCATCTTTTAAATATCTGACTTACCTGGTGGTAACTTAACACTTCCCTGAGCAGTCTGTTCCAATGCTTGACAACCCTTTCTGTGAAAAAAATATTTCCAAATAGCCAATCTGAACTGTTCCTGAAACTACTTGAGGCCATTCCATCATGTCCTGTCACTTGTTTCCTGGAAGAAGAGACCGACACCCACCTCATTACAACCTCCCTTCAGGCAGGGAGAGATAAAGTCTTCCCGAGCCTCCTTTCCTCCAGACTAAACAACTCCAGTTCTCTCAGCTGCTCTTCATAAGACTTGTGCTCCAGACCCTTCACCACCCTATTTACTCTTTGGACACACTCCAGCACCTCAATGTCTTTCAACATGAGACCAGCCAGCTGGCTGTACCTCTCACAGGTATCAGGTAGTGCCAGCCCTTCAGGATCCCTCTCTGGGGATCCCTCTGCAGGATCCTGTACAGTCCTGTCTAATAGAAAACTTAAAAAGTCAAGTAGAAAATGAGTCTGTATTAAGTAATGCTTTCACTGCTAATTTTTTCTGACATCTTAATGGTGCATGGGTTTAAAGGGCCTGGAGGTTATTTGCTGATTTGGTGAAGCTACATAAAGCAGTCATCAGGAAACATCTGGAACATGTTGAGAGATGTGAGCTCTGGATTCTTTCCTTGACTCTGAGAGTATTAGCTGGCCATTTACCCATTGTGATGGGTAGTCATAGCAATTTCCCCACGATGTGGTACTGCTGAGCAGAAATCATCACGGAGGGTTGCATACCATAAAGTTGTCAGCTGTATGCATACAGCTGCTTAGTGCACAGTAAAGGTTTAAGAGTTGAATGCTATGATGTTGGTCAGCACAGTTTCTGCCATGTAACTGTTCCTCAAAAAGTGGACTTTATCAGAAACTCACAAATACCAGGTCTGGTGGAAGAAAGTGTTTTAAGTGCAGTCAAAAGCTGGTCTGGGGCTTTCTTTCTTTGTAGTTTTTTCTTTATTTTTTTTTAACCCCTGTTTTTCCATTTATTTCTGCATTTTGCTTGTTTACAGTTATGATAAGAGTAATTAGTTCAGTACATATGATTTGTATAAATGTTTTCAGGGAAGATGAAGCTTCTGAAATAAGGTTTTATTCTAAAAGAATGTAGAAATGATAAATTAAATTCACGCTGTTGTGACTAGTCCCCTGCATGATTAATGATCTCTCATATTTTTACTCTGGACTTCTTCTCTTCCAGGAAATTTTGCTTAAGTTGTTGTATTTCTTAAAACTCTTGGCTCAGTAGTATTCTTGAGCTTTTGTTTGAGGCAACCTCATGCTTATAATATTTTTAGTTACTAGTTTAGAATTAGATTACTAATTCAGGAAAGCATGCTAACTCTTTTTTCCCCCTGATTTTAATTTTTTATATAGTGAAATTTTTAATAAGTTATTGTCAAAATTGCTGATGTTCTTGCATAATATATATGCTTCCATATTCACCTCTTCTTCAATTCTGACCAAATCTTTCCCATGGAAGTGAGAATTACTGCTTTCTGTTTTCATAGAAATAGCTCCCCAACTGATAGTTGTGTGCATGACATAACATATGGGAGATGAAGCATTATATTAGCTGATATTTAAAATGAATCTTTTTTATTATAAGGATTGAACGCAATGCATTGTGCAGCATGATAAATCTTTTCAATACAAGGCTAAATAATAGGTTCCAGTCAGACCTAGTGATTATTTTAAGTGTTTGCAGCCTAACTAGGATGAATATGGTCATTTGCTTTCTCAGGCTCTTGTAGGATGTTTCTTTCTTTTGGTGTCCTTTGCTGTAGTGCATTTGGGATTCAAATGTTGCTTATGGCTGAACATCAGTGCCCACCACAGTCTTCCTTTTCCTTTTGTTTAAAATTGCAGGTATAAACACAGTTAGGAAATGCCTGAAAATGTGGTCAGAGTGCAGGTCTAGTGCTCGATGGCAGGAAAGTATCAGCTGCAGGTAATGGGAAGCAGTGGTGTGCTGTAGGTAAAAACCGCAGGCCTCTTCAGCCGCCAGCTCTGACTAATGTCTGAGGAGTCATCAGCCCATCAGTGGGAGCAACTGGAGTCTCCCACATCTCTTCCTTTCATCTCCTGCTCTCGCTGTACCTCTCCAGAGGGCCAGTTTGACCAACTCAAACTATTCTATGATTCTCATATTTGATGTAAAAAATGCTAATGGTTTTTGGGTCTGGACCATGAGAAAAGAACTGTGAACACAAGTGGTGTCCAGCTTACCAGATCCTTGCCTGCACACAGTATAAATCCAGTGGTCCTCTCATCCTGCAAAGAGGCCTATCCACAATGGGTTGATGAGCTGACCTGGTGATCAGTGTCTTGGTAATGTTGCTGATTTGCTCAGTAGAAGTGGATTGCACTCCATTCTAGCGTGTGGATATAATGGAAGTTTCTAGCTATTTGATCAGGAAGAAACATTCAAAGTGTGAGCTTTGGTTTTGAAATGTGTCACATTTTGATTTGTTTCCTATTTAGACAGTGTCCCAATTACCAGCTACTTGCAGGGTTTAGGAGTACCAGGAGTGATACTAAGATGGTTTTTGAGCACTGCAGACTTCTTCCTCTATCAGCAGGGGGTCTTTGGGCCTTCCTAGGTTTTGGTTGCAGATGGTCTGTTATCTTTGGATTAAGTGGATGGTCAAATTGCATCTATAGCATCTCTGCAGAAGTATGAGGGGCATGGGGGTCTTGCACTAGGCTCTCTATTCAATGATGAATTTAATTTTTATAATCCATCTCTATTTTTTAAATAATGTTTTTGCAACTTTTCTTTCTAGAGCTTTCATCCTTCAAGATTCCTTTATGCCCTAATTAGCTTTATTGTTTATATTACTCTCATTCTCTAATTAGAGTAATCACATCATGGGGGAGTTGAGGCTCTTCTGCTTTTTCTCTAATTATTTTTGTTTTGTCAAGCCTGGCTGTTTCCTGCTGCTTATTCTTGTCCATGTGTTTTTATTTTCTGCAAATTGATGTTGTCATGTACTAATTGTTTTTACTTTATCTGAAGACCTTTTCTGTTTTTACTGTCTTTGTCATTCTTGGCCATCTGTTCAGCTCAAGTTTCTTTTAAAAGTGATGGGACCAGTGCCAGCAAGTGGGGGTAACAAAGTGTAAGAAGAAAGTGAAGGTGCTATCTTTAACTAGCATTCTGAATTCTTCAGCTCAGGTTCTGTCACTTAAACCACCTTCCACCTGACCTTTATCCTTTCTTTCTTGTTGCCATTCCTGTGGTTGCTTTGCCCTTCAACCCTTTTTGCAAACTGGCTATTCACAGTAGTGGTGAAGAGCTGCTGAGGTGTGGATTGTCCGTGGAGATACATATGCCTGTGTAACACAAAGCAATGTTGGTATCAGCCCCTAACAGTTAGAAGAAAATTGAAACTTTTATAGAAAGTGTTCTGGTTACTAGTCTCAGAATTTACACATCCTAGGAAAAAAAGAACAAAAGAAAGTGCGGAAAGGTTAATGGTGTGCACAAGTGTTACGATCCGGTTTAAACCCAGAAGAGCAAAGAAAACTAAGTCTCCGTGTACAAAACGGAAAGAACTTTCAAAATGTACCCAAAAATGTGATTAAAACCAAATGAGGTTAGATGTTGGTGCCAAAAAATTGATATATTTTATTTAATAGTAAAAGAGGCAAAGCAAAAGAAAAACAGAAGGAAGGAAGGAAGGAAGGAAGGAAGGAAGGAAGGAAGGAAGGAAGGAAGGAGAAGGAAGAAAGGAAGGAAGGAAGAAAGAAAGAAAAAAGAAAAAAGAAAAAAGAAAGAAAAAGACAGAAAAAGAAAAAAAGAAAGAAGTGTGCATGGAGGGTGGGGGACAGGGAGACATGACAGGGGTTAGGTGGAAGCATATCACCCTTCCAAGGGTCTCAAAGATGTCTCGTTGCTCCCCTCCATCTGGTCTGCTGGTGGTGAGGGTCCCCCGTTGCCGTCGCCATGCCACCACACAGTGCCAGATGCTGAAGAGTATAGAATCCAGTGGATTAATATACACTTTGGGAAGGTGGGAATGCCCATGTGTCTCCCCTGTAGGGGGCCAGTTTGACACTGTACCTTGCAACACTGTGGATCTGTTGCATCATCTCTGATGTAGGGTCTGGGGACCCCTTTCGGGGGTCTTTGATGGGCCATGACAGCCCCCTTCTGCTGTCCTTCACATGGATGCGGCCTTTTCCCTGGGTGAGGGCCCCTCAGCCGAGCTGGTCTGCACGGTGGAGGATGGGCAGTCACTGCGCCTCTGACCAGAGACTTTTCCAACACCCAAAGACTCTCTCCCCCTATCCTTTGGTGCAGGGGATCTGTGAGAGCCTGGCAGCTGATAGCCCTGGGGCTGTGGTCTCCACCCTGAAGGTGCTAAGCTTGTGCTTTGTGAATGTCCCGAGCCCTGGAGCCCTGAGTTGTTACTTCATCTTATCTTCATCATCGAGAGGTGTAGGGCCTCTCAGAGCCCCATCCAGGGTGCGGTAGTCTTCTCTGCAGCTTTTGTCATACAGTTTTAAAAGTCCTTCATGAAAATGTTTAAGTCATAAACATAATATTTCAGTCAGTCTCTGACAACAAGGTGAGGTAAGATCAGAACAGCATTTATTATATATGATTTGAAGCCTTTTTTTCCTGTGGAGCAAGTGACGTTGTGTTTAAAAGCAGAAACAGCTAAATGGTCTTTTCATGAGTCAAATTTCTGAACACACAAATTCAAGGTCCACCATCAGAATTGTTATCAAAATTGCCCCTTTGGATGCAGACTTTGAGTGTAGTTGGATGCTGGGATTAGCCAGGAGCATATCAGCAATGCTTGCCGAGCACATGTTTAAAGTCCTGAGAGTGTTCTTGCTATCCCTATGGGTTCCATTTTGTAAAAGCTCTAGGTAGCCTCTTACATGGAAAGCCATGATGAAATTAGAAGAGCAATTGCTTCAAAAGCACTGGTTTCTCCACTTAGACTTTCTTTTGTGTGAATGATACTCTTCTGCTTCAAAAAGGAAGCACTTTGATAGCTTCAGAGTATGCAATCATCTCTTCACAGATGAAGTCTCAGTGCAATGTAGCGCCTGAGTTGTAATCTGCCCAACATTTGACCTGAGGTACTGGGTAATTCAATCTCTCTCATTCACTCTCTTCTGCTGAGACTATGTGGCTTACAGCAGAATTTGAATGAGTGTTGTGGACACTCAAGGCTGAAATAACCATATGCAATTGCTCTGCACCTAGCGCATCTTCTGACTGAAAACACTACTGAACAAGCAAGCCGAAGCAGTACCTGGAAGTTTTAATTTTACAAAGTCAGAGTCCAGACACAGCTCTACAAATTGTAAGAAACTTCACTGTATTCCATCGTGTTATAAAGTCAAATACGCAAATCCTTCTTTTTGAACTGTCCTTATATTTAGAAGATTGAATACCCAGTCACCTTTGCGTATTTATTTAGTAGTCCATGATTTTATCGTTTCTTGCTCCTCACAGTCCAGCAATAGTAGAAGAAATTTTGGGTTTCTTCTAAGTAGGTTTCCTCTGGGTGTATTGAGACCTGCATTTTGACTGTATATCTAGCATATTTCTTTGAAACTTTCTGGTGGTGGGAGACTACAGTTTTGGATGGAATAAATCTGAGTGTACCTGAATAATGTTGATTTTGATAGTAAATGTCTCTGAAAGAGCCTGGTCATGGGAGGATGTTCTAAAATGGCTCAATTATTTAGTCTCTCCCAGAAGCCTACCCCAAAGACTCTGTGATTGTGACTGATTGTCTTCAGCTGCTTCTTAAGTTCGGGGATTTATACTTTGGCAAAAGCTCCTTCACAATGCTAAGCTGCAATATGGCAAGAAGTTGCTTATGCTCTGTTTAATTATCTGCAACACCAGGACCAAGACTTGACAGAAACCATTTGGAAGGGATTGTGCTGCAGAAATGAAGTACTTGCATTCAGATTTTCTTCCCTAATACAGAGAGTATCAAGGTTACTTTAGGGATTAGTAGATTTGTAGACTGTGATCCATGTCTCAAATAACATGGGAAATAAGTTCTATTTTCTCATATTTTATGAAGTATCCTAGTGTAAACCTATATAAATGAGTCCCCCGTGAGTATAAGAAAGTAACTACCATGTCTAGTTCAAATGTAATGAAAACCCTAATTTAGGTGAATACCATTCTTAAAGAATATTTAACTAATTAGATGGACTTGTAGCAAAATATTCTGTAGATCTGTAGGGAATAATTTTACTGCATACTTACTATTCTGGTTTTTTTCTCCCTCCAAAGATATCACTTCAATTTTTCAAAATTATTCAGCTTGAGGTCAAAAAACACTGGTTTTACAGAGAAGACACCACTACTGAAGGTTTCCTCAGAGGAAAATGGGTGAGTTACTTTCATTTTTCTCAAAATATTTTTTTCCTAAGCTCTTTTCTATTTAATTGCATGTGGTTCTTTCTTATATCCTAACGCCAAACCTGCTGGGAAATAAAGTGAATAGCAGGGGCTATAAGCAGAGAATTACTCTGGAGGACCTTGGTAGCAGAGAAGGGCCTGAAAAAAGGGAAGGGAAGGATGTAAGGCCTGAGGTCAGGGTGATTAGAGAGCCCAAAGCTTAGACAGCTGCAGGTTGTGTGCTCTTATTTCCTCCACGTGTTGTTACACAAAGCACACTGAAAGACAAAGCAGAACTATAGGGAAGGTCCTGATAATGGAGCTTACACACCAAATCCTGAAGTACATCTGCCTGCTGTATTAGAGAACTGGTTCTCTCAGGTGCACCTAAATGTCATGGGGTCTTTGTTCTTGCTCCCCAGTCTACCCAGCTGTGTCACCAAGGGGAACTCAGTCTGTACTGAATAAATCTCTTTCTATGAAATTTTCCATAAAAATCTCTCAGAGTGAACCTAAGGTTCTGTAAAGTCAGTTGTATCTACTACCTGTTGAAGTAAAACACTGTTTTATTATGTTTACTGAAAATGTGTGACAGGTTGCAGTGTATGGCCCTTCATAATCCAGATTTTACCACAGATGATGATTCATGGGACAACAGCTCTGCAGAATTTGAGCAAAGGTTTCAACTGGAAAGTGAAATGACAAGTTTTCCCAGATCTGCTTCTTCTGAGAAATATGAAATCTTGGACAACCTTCATGTCAAGTTCAGTTTATCAAAGATGAGGTCTGAATTCAAACATTTTTTTTTTCTTTTTCAAATTCCTGCACGTATTTGTTTCTATGCATAGATGTCTAGAAAATGTTTTATTTGTGTAACTTAATAAAATAAGACTCTGTATTTAGACTGTATCTTGCCACTGATAGTGTGAAATTGATTACATAATGACCAAGAGCCCCTGGTTCTAACAAGAATCAATCATAGCACCTATTCTAAATTTGTAAATAAATACCTTCTATATTGCTTTTAACATTTCTTTGAAACCATTTTTTAAAAGCCACGTGGTTGATTCCACAGCATTTTTTTCTTCAGTGTTTTCTTGCTTCACTTGAATTAAAATGTGTGTAAAAGTTCTTCTATAGTCATCACAGTAGCTTTTCACATATACACAAAGCAAAATATAACTGAGAATTTTTCTATCTTGGACAACATTAATATATTTCACTCTTTACCCCAAAGCAGTCTTTTACATCATTTAGGCATGGGGGAAATTGAATCTGTTAATATATTAAAAGATAGCAATATGATAAGAGCTTAACTTCAAATTTTCTCAGGATATTTTTGCTTGGGATTTAACTAGCAAAACCTTTAATCTTGGATACTAATTCCCTCTGCCCCTTCCAGAGGTTCAATACTTTCTCTAGTTTGGTTTGGTGTCTGCAGATAGCTTTGCAGGGTTTTCACGGAGCCCAGCACTGCAGGTCCACACCTCCTTGTGGATCTACAGTGTCTTTCCAGAGGGATGTCAGTGCATCTTTTCCCAATCTGTATACTGTCTTAGCTCATCACTTCACAATTGTTTTCCTCTCATTGTGCATATGGTATTGTGCTCTCCCACTCTGCTGCTGAATAAATGGAGCAGGAGAATTCCAATGGCTGCAATTAGTGCAATGTGAGCATATGCAAAGAAGTTTGGCAGGTGTCTTTCTTCACATTTGTGGTAGATTTCCCTGGTATTTGATGTAACAAAGGTGTCTATTGGGAGTGTGAAATCCATTGTTTCCAGTACAGCATAGGTTTATAATCTGGGGAGGAGCACGTTTTTCTGGCAGAACTTCCCTTGAGATAAATTTTGAGTGCTATAGTGCAGGTTGTGCATATGGGATCAGCTCCTTCGCTGTTGTAAATCAGCATAACTCTGCTGAGACAGCAAATGAAGCTAAACTGCCTGACACCACATGCAGAACAGACTAAAAATCATTTGCCTTAGAAGAGGGGGTAAAATCCTTTCTAGCTTTATACTCCATGCATTTCCAACTGAAGTCAAATGGGATTGTGCTGGAGGCATATATCAGCACAGGATTTGGCACAGGGCTTGTACTTGCATTGCTGTGCCAGATTAGCACTGTAGGAAGACACAGATTGCAAACCACAGGTGAATCAAAAGCTGATCATGTCGCAAATGTAAGCTGTTAAAAGTGCTGCTTCCCTAATATGAAATTCCAATGAAAACAAACAGATGGGAGGAAAAGACCCTTCTAAATTCTACATTTATTAAAACCATTTGTATAACCTTGTTTTAATCACATCCAGCTCCTTTGGATGAGTTTCCGTTATTTACAACAAGTGGTTATTAATTTATAAATGCTTAATTTATGTTTTTTTTTAAATTTCACTTGTGTCTTAACATCAAGGGTTTTTTTAAATAATAAATTTAATTATTATTATTATAAATTGTAGGTCCAAAGTGCAAACAAAAAATATAAAGTATGTTAAAATTAAACTAGTCTGGATTAGGATTTATTAATTCATAACATCATAAATTCTCAAAATTCCAGAATGAAACTGTAGTGTAGAGATGGGCAGAATAGACAGGCAGGATAGAGGATGTATGACTAAGATGGCACTAAGTGTTTTCCACAAATCACAGAATACCAAAAGAAACTTTTAGTGATGAAGTGCTGATAATGGCTTTTGTCATCATTCCTTTCTTTTCATGCCTTTATTACCTTCTTCCTCTCTCTACCACCTTGCTTTTCAGTAGAGTAGGGCTACTTGGAATTTCTAGAAGAAGCCACCTAACTGTCTTCCTTCTCCTCTTCCTCTGCCTTCTCTATATTTCCATGTTGTGCAAAGTTTGGGTAAAGCTGTTGCCACTTGTATTTAATAGAGGACTGTAGCCCCTTTGTACCAGTTTCTCTGTGACAACACATTTTTATTAGCTGCTGGTTTTTATCAGCTTCTGTTTGGAAAATTCTAAAGAGAGGGGAAACTTCAGAAAAGAATGTTTTTGAAAAATGGGTCTCCAGTCATTTATGTTGCTTTCTGTCAATGAATTGATTTAGGAACTTATTTCCACTGTGATTAAAAATTATTTATGACACTCTTCAGACTATTCTGCTTTAATATTTTGTCCTATAGCATCTGTCAATGCAGCTTTTTTATTGCACTCTTCCTTTTTCAACTAATTATCCTGGTAACTTGAAATGTTTTCCTTCTTGCTTGTCATCAGGTTTAAGTCAAGCCTTGCATTTGTCATTCTGTCAGAAAAGCAATGTTTGAATGTTTACTTTTGAAAAAAATTGAATGAGAATATTGATGCTTTCAAAATGAAAATATGTAATGAGGTCAAATCAACAGAAAGGGTTCTGTAAATTAAGACATCAGTATAACATATTGATGGGCAGTCAGAAAATTTTTAGTTGAGTTGTCTTTTGAGTAAGATTAAAAAATGGTAAAAATGCTAAATCTTAAGATTTCTTTCTCAAGACCATGCATTTTCAACATCCACATTTTAATTTGGAGTTATCCTTGCCTAACCTACTCAGTAGTAAGCTTGGAAAATTCAGAATATTTTATGACATCTAATTTCCAGAACAGGGAATTCCTTCAATAGGCATGGATGTGCTATGGAAAAAATACTTAGTTTTGTTAGTAGATTTATGCTTATGAAGTATATTTGGTTTTAAAAGATACTGTTAAACCCAGAAGATTCTTAAAGCTTGTTCTTGTCTTCAAACTGCTTTTTCTAATACTTTTCAGGGTGTGAATTATAAATCCATATTACCACAGGCCTAGGCCCTAGGGTATATCACCGTGTCCCACAGCCATAGAGGAGGAGGAGGAGAGAAGATCCAACAGGCAGGAATTGTGCAGCAAGATTGATTTATTTAATTATTTTACAAACTCTTTTATAGACTTTCTTCTTCATGGTCTAATTGGACAAAGGATCAGCCACCCCTTGGGGTGACTGGCTAAAATCCTAAAACATCCATTGTCAAAATATTTTCCTACTGTACTCTAAACAAGACTTTTCAAGGCTGCAGGTGTTTGGTTGTTTACATAACTCTGCTACCTCTTCTGTGAGAGAGAAAAGTCTCTCACGGACTTAGAAAATAGCAAGAAAATCCTTGCTAGCAGCATTTTTGTATCCACAAGTCCAGGTTTGAGGAAGTCACTCATGACACCATCTGTCTTTGCAACACGCTGTAGTTTCAGCGCAGCCATGCCACCTCCCTGTGATGGCAATGCTCCTTTGCCTCTCTGGAAGAGACAAGAATGAGCTAAGGGGGATCTGGGTCTGTCAGAGGCCAGCAGCAGCAGTGGACAAGTGGTTCCAGGATCCAGCTCATTCTGCAGCCTTCCCTTAGATTTTCCAAGGGGCAAATCCTCCTTCTTGTGCATTGAGATCCATCTCGCAGCAGACCTGGTGCAGGAGCCCTTACAGTCACCAAGGCTTCCCAAGCCCCTGCTGACCTTGCTTTGTGGTGTCTGTACCCTGATGTGGTACATTATCACCCATAAATGCTTAACATAATGTTTCTAAAATGTCAGAGCTGTTAAGAGACTAGAAAATGCTGTTTTAAAACTAGCCAGATAGTAAATACATCTTTCTTTGTGTTTCAGATGCTGTCTAAAATTCCTGAAAGTTTCAGGCCTTTTTATCTTTGTAGTTGTCTGCTCTGTAAGTATTGAATTTGTAGTCTTCCCCTGTCCCCATTTCCTTAGAAATAGTTCAAATGAGCAATGATCTTTTCTCTTAGTTCACAGAAAATGTCTCGAGGCAAAAAATGACAATACTGTGCAGGGCTTCATGCCTAATGAGACTCCTATTTGGTGCACTAGTCGCCCCTCAGGACAATGTGGTTGAGTAAGCAGTTGAGTTGGTAATTTAAAATGCTAAAGGCAGCTTAACCCCAAACTTGTAGGTCCCTTATGGATGCCTGTTGCATTTAGGATGCATCTTTTGATCCTGACACCTGAGGAATGCTCATTGGGGAACATTCTGGAGGATGCCCCAGCAATGGCAGCGCTTCACAATGTCAAAGGCAGAAGGTGATGGGGAGGTTGGCATCTCCTTGGAGTGGCCAAAGTGCTGCCCTCCCTTAACAAAATCTTCAAAATCAGCAAAATCTTAGACTGAAAGTGCAGAGAAAAATTTCAAAAAGTTGGAGTTTATTCTTTTTCAGCTGTGAGGAACTCCTTTTTGGGTAGCAGGGCTTCTGTGGCAGGAAGAAAATAGATGACACTCTGCATTTCCTCAGGTGTGGGTGTTGCTTTCCAGACAGATCCTGAGGATTACAACTTCAGTCCTAAGATTCATTTTGAAAAAATGCATAAAATATGTGACTTTGGCTGTAAATTAACAGAAGGAATATTACTTACCCTTGTTAAGTATCCCAGAGATGCTTTTCAACTGTGGTGGAAATATACCTGAAAATACTGAAACAATCTCACAATTGAATGCAATTTGAAATTGATTTTGCAATTTTAAAGTATTTGAGATAAGTTTAGCAGGTCTTTTTCAGTTTTTCTGTTACTAATAAATGTTTATTTTTTATCCTCACCCTAGATTTTATTTGGCATTTATCCAGATCAAGGTATGCCCTGGCAGATGTTGGCTGTATCACCTCTGGAAAGCTTCTGTATCCTTCTTTCATTATAAAAAAACCTGTTCTGAAGTTTAATTGATAAAGTGGTTGAAAGGGGGGGTGTCTTCTGTCTTATACCCTGAGAGGACTGGGTGTCCTCAGAGCCTTGGCTGCATTTAGACTTGTCCTTTGACACAGGCCCAGCTGTGTTCGCTCTCCAAGTTGTACTGAATGGCACCTGTCTGGGGCCCGGAAACTGTTTAGAAGAACAAGGAATAGAACAACCCCAAATAAAAAGTATTCATCATACGTGAATACAGATCTGAATGTGAAAAGTCTTTGAGGGAATGAACATTCAGTTAGTAAACAAACAAAAACTTTTGCAATTGTATTACATCTCTTGTTCCCACTATATTTCTCATTTAATCAGTCTGGTCTGAAATCTGCTTGACTCTTATTTCACTAGTGTTAGGATTCACCTATAGAAGTATTTCACAAGGTCCTGCAAGGTGCCTTGTTTTGAAAAGGTGCAGTAGGTTTTCATTTTTGAAATGTTGTGTTCTTCTATATAACTGATCAGTTCCATAGCTTTGAACAGGGAGAGTCCACTTAAAATAGATTTAATTATTAACATTCTCACTGTCACCAATAGTGACACTATATAATGCACTAATTAGTAGGGTAAATGAGGAAGAAAATGTTAGTGCTTTAGGGCAATTTATAATTAAAAGTTGAAATTGCTTTTTGAAGGGAAGCAAATGGACTTTTAGTAGGACCAATAAAAACTTCAACTGCAAACTCCCATCAATATCCTGTTCACATCAGTGTTTTTTGTCCTCCTGGAAACTGTTGTTGAAAGCTCCTATGGTGGTGTGGTGGTAAAGAGCACCAGGGCTGTCACAGCCTCATCTGCCAAGGAGGATGAATTGGAAGTGAGTCTTTAAGTTCAAGTTTTAGTCAACTGTCATAGCATAAATTGAGGATTTCATCTCTTTCCAGATTTGGGTTGGAACCATAGCTGTTGCATTGTACACATTAACTCTGCAACCAATTATTCCCTTTGTTTGTTTCAGGGAACTGCAGTTGGGGCTGGGATTTGAGTACAAACAGGTGTTCCTGTATTTCACATTTTACCTATCATGTCAGGATGCTTTGAGACAAATAGCTGTCAGACAGTCAGAATGCAACATTTCATTTCTTACTTGACAAACCCAAAGCTAATGCTTTTTAGTTTGTTTAATGTGTGTTGAAAATTGGATTTCCATCTGCTGTCTGATGTCACTGAGCTGGGGAAAAGTGAGAGGCAAGCAGTCCAGCAAAGCCATGTTTCTTTTCCAAGGTGATGTAGTAATTCAAGCAGAAGTGTCAAGGAGAAAGTTTGCATTTCTAAAAGAGTTTTGGAAAAGGCACCAGCAATCCTGACTGTCCTCTTACTGTTGCTGTCAGTCTCCATTTGCCCAGCAGTAAGTTCATGTGATTATCTTCCACTTTGTTTCATAGTGAAGAAAGTATTCCACTTCTTGGCTAGACGTAGGTAATGTTAACCATTCAGACAGCAGTGTTGAAGATGCAATTTATGCTGGCTGACAGACTGCAGTGCTCCCATTGGACACTACCTGCTACTCTCTGAATGATGGTAAGGGTTTAATGGTAGGTTTGCAGGTGTGCTGCAGTAGTCCTTGTCACAAAGCCCTTGGAGGTTGTCATATGAGACTTTGGGTGGAAAATAAGTATCTTAGCTCATATGATGCCAAATTATGCAAATGAACACACTTTACCTCTTGCTTATGCTTCAAAAGCTATTAAGAAGTGTTGAATATGTACTAACCACTATATATTTTTTTATTTTTTTGAACTCCTTCCTCTCAGTTCTATTTCTTTCCAGAATTGCCCAAGCACATTGATGTCTTATGAATGTGTGCTCATGCATACAGTATATCTCCATACACTAGAAAAATCAAAAACAAAGTGTGAAATATTTAAAAAAAACAAATTAAGTGATTACTTTTGGACTTCATGTCCTTTGTCATACTGGTGTCATCTAGATATTTTTGTTTTTTCTGCCATGCCCATGAGATCTCAGGTTTGCTCGGAGGCAGGACTCTCCTTCTCTGGTGCTGGGAGAGACCTTCATCAGCTGGTGTGGGGGTGACCTGCTTTTCAGATGAGATCTCTGTGTTTCTGTACCTTTATTTTTTGTTTGGTTTTACTCTAGCTGTTTTTCTTCCGGTTATCTTCTCTGTTGTTAGCTCACTTGTATCTCCCATTGCTTTGGCCATCCCCATGGTACAAACCTGGCATGTAGCACTGAGGTGTGCTGGCTGCAGATTCTGGAAACACATCTTGCCTCCTGTGAATTAACAGAAGCTTTCTGAGTCTGTAATTTTGTGTGTGGCTGTTTTTTGTTGGTTGGGTTTTTTTTTTTTTTTTTTTTTTTTTTTTTTAAATACTGATTTCCCTATAGGCACCGGACATAAATTCAGTGATTTTAGTATAGTTTTTCAAAATATTGGTAATGTCTCTTTGTCAACACTTGGGATTTATTGGTTTTTAAATTCTAACACTCAGTTCTATAATACCAGAAACAAGTAAGTTTATACTGAAGCTTGACTAGAGGAGCCTGTCTGCCGGAAGCAAGATTCAATATTCCTAATGATGTAAAATGTGTGAAGCATTTTCAGATCTTTTCTTCAAAGGCTGTATGTTAAGGGTAGAGCATTAGTAGTAATTAAGATGATAGAGGAAGAGATACAGAGCCTGAATAAATTCCAGAATTTCTTTGTTTAATTATATGTACCTATTCTAAGACATGGACATTCTTATTTTCTCTTAGCTCTTTGGCCATTCAGACCTTCAGGAAATGTCTCTCCATTAACTGGGTGATCAAAGAGTGAATGAGAAATATTCTTGTTCTTCTCCACAACTGACATACATTTTCAGACTTGAAAAATCTTCTGAAGTGCTAAATATACTTCATGTTCATTCATTTGTTTCTAATAACTACTGCCCTGATCTAAGCAAATTTTAAACTTTTGTCCAGCAATGGGGAACAGACAACTGGAGCAGAACTAGACATTAGCTTTTTGACTTGAATTAGTCTTTGTGAAGTTAAAAAGTAATGGGAATTCATGGATGCTTTTAAGGAATTATGCAATCAAACTGTATGCTATTTCACTGTCATTTAAAGAAGCGTCTGTCTCTGATACAGTGCCTTCTTTCTTTCACTGTACCTCATGCAATTTTTGCTATTTCTACATTTCTCAATAGTAGAAATATTTTCTTTTTACAAAAGAAAAGTTAAATCTTCAGCCCATTTCTGTGCAGTAGATCTCACACCTACCTTACCTTGCTGAACTCTAAGTTTCCATCTTTACTCTGTCCCTGACAGCTGCTTCAGTAACAACAACCTTTGTTTCCCTCTCAACATCTGTACTTGTGCCCATCCATAGTACAGGTGAGGGAAGATTAGATCAGTGTGGGCAAAGAAGTTTAGTTTTCCTTTTTTGGATTGATTATCAGAAATTACCTGGGGAGTGGGCTGTGAATTCTTCCTGAGTCTGGCCAAGGATCTTGCATTTTTGTAAATATTTCGGTCCTGATCTGGTTGTCTGATTGTTTAAGCCTTTGACATCTCCCCAGTAAAACTTTTGGAGCAAGGGATGACATTTGGAAAATTAAATATTTGCACAGCACCCAGTGTGAAGAGTTTCTTACTCACTTGCTCTTTATATTCTAAATAAAACTCAATAAAAATACATAACCTGAAGTCACACATGAATGGGTACCTGCTTACTCTAAATCAGACAAAACCAGAGATATCAAATTGACTAGACAGGGGCCATTTTTATGGATGTACCTCCATCCTCTCCATGACAGATTTCGTCACTTCCAGTCCAGGATTAAGGTCTCAAATTCAGAAAGCAGAAGATGTATCTCAATAGTAAAAATATGTTGAATTTTATATCATAGGCTAGATTTCTCATTTCTTTGGATTCAGTGGAACTACTTAGAACAAATGGATGAGGAGTCTCTAGAACAAGCAGACATAGACCCCCTTATTATCAAATTCCTTGCTAAAGTTGTATGAGTTTGAATGATTTCTGCATGAATTTGCATTATTGGTGCAACTGGTAATCATGGAGCAAGGAAAGGTCACTAGAAAAACTTGCAATCATGCCATGACCATTAGTGACATGGAAAACAACATTTCCCACTCCCTGAACAAGAGGTATATATAGATAGAAAGACTGTGAGGCAAGAATACAGTCAGGTTTTAACAGAATTTTCAGCTTCCTTGAAGGTTCTTCTCCAGGGAGCATAAATTAATGTAATGAATTACAAAACCTCTCTAATGCCTTTAATTCTTTTCCCCCTTTGAATATTTTTTTATTTTATAACTCTAGTTCTCTACTGCCAGACTCTCCTCCATAATTTTTCCTTGCAGAAAGCATTTAAAAATCATTTCTGCTTTCAATGTTGTTGGAAATGTACTAAGCATTTAGGCCTGCAAGCTATATTCAAGCTGTTAAATAGATGGATGAAGACCAGGACCATGTGCAGAGGCAGCCAAGAAGCAGAATCTCGAGGCACAGTTGATAAAATGCTGTAGAAATGAGTTTGTTACAGAAATTCTCAAACTGATGGAGCAGACAGAAAGGATGGATCCACTGTAGACGATAATGGAACTTGATTACTGCCACTCAAAAAAGGGGGAAAATAAAAAGGTTATAGATGCAGAAACCAATAGGGACAGAGAAGTGTGTGGTTGAACTTGTTATATTGTGAAGGGATGATGTAGAAACAACCTCATCAGCTACAAACAGAGATAGGAAATAAAAAAAAGAAAAGCAAAAATACTAATGCAGCAATAACACCAGTTAAGGACAACATGCAAAAATGGATGCTAAGACTCAGGGAAAATGCCTTCTTTAAAATGTTAATATCCTGTAGAAACTGTCAGCATTTTTGGAGAGCAAATGGGACGGGGAGCCCAGGCAGACATTCCAGGAGCCTTTTTGTTATTTTATTCTGTTATCAGTCTAATGTACAGAGTTGAGACCTAAGAGATGGTACAAAGTTCATGTCGTCACAGGGAGCCAAAGATTTCCCTGTTACAGAGCATTCTTAAAGGCTTTTTAGCCAATAGCATGCTTCTAAAGTTTACACACAACTGTTCTAACCAATCTTCAATAGTGCACATACATCTGTTGCACACAATACTTGCTTGTTATGCCTTATATAATAATGCATAATATTCCATTATTAAGCTTAAACTTATCTATCTTGCTCAGCATATTTTCTACAACTTCAAGACCTATCTCAGCTAAACCTAAAAACTCTAATCATTGTTTTAATGTCCTTGCTTGCTATATAACTGTATCTTCTATCTTCAAATTTTTGCAGCCAAAGCTGATTCCTAAATTCTTTTGCCTTATTTCTGAAACCTGCTTTTTTCTCACCCCTAAGAGCCTTTCCACCTTTTGTGTTTCCCACAAGAAAGTAGCATAAGTTACCTGGTCATAAATCAGGATGAATAGTGTGTAACTACCTCAGAAACTTGGTGAAAAATAATCCATAGACATAGCATCCTCAAGGTCCATTTTACAGTATACAGAATAGGATATACAAATAGATGTTAAAGAAAGCATAAAGTCAGCCATCTGTGTGCAAATACAACAGAGAATCTCTGTCAAACACGACTTTTTGGCTGCCTCTGTACATATTGAAATAATTGCATGATGGAGGGTAGAGCAGGACTCAGTATTGCGGGGAGTGGCTCAGCTACTCCTGAGTTGGTCATCCTAGGCTCTCTTTATAGTTAATAGAGAGAATGGATGTTCCTCATGAGCAATTCTTCTCATCTTCATGTAGTGGTCCAAAATGAAGCAATGAATTCCATCTTAAAAGCACTGTCTTAAAAGCACTGTTTTTAAGGAAGCAACTGTCAGATGCAGATGTCCAAAGTACAGAAGCATAAACTGTGGTGAATGAATACCAGTTTAAATGTTTAGCCACTGCATCCCATTCCATCATGTTTTCTACATAAGCCACATAAAAATAAAGTAACATGAGGTGACTCTCACACACTCTTCAAAACCTCTAGGAGCAGCTCTTCAGAAAACCAGGATCAAGAAACACAGCTCTTGGTTCAGCTGTGAGCAGCAGACCTGCTCTTGTGCCAGATGTAAATACAGACAGCCACAGTGTAATGCTTCACAAAGTAAACACAAACCCAAATCCCTTGACGGGCTAATTCACAACAGTAATGTAATTTCAAGAATAGAACTACATCAAAATGAAGCAGTTTAGCTGAAGTGAAATAAAACTATCAGCTCTGGCTGTAAATCTCATCAGGGAGATTTTTATGCTTTAAAGGGGCACACTGGAGGACACATTACAAAAAAAAAAAGTTCTGAAAAGGAAAAGCATGATTAAATTGCAGAATAAAAGGGAATATTAGAAGTAAAAAGATAGTTTTCCCAAAAGTTCATACCTGAATGATTAAAATCTAGGGGAAATCACATTCTGGCAATATAAGGAAAACATAAAACCAAAGTAAGTCTGAACAAAAATATTATGAAGAGCAGCTTGATAAAAAAAAAAAAATCATATTTTTTCATATAGGCATTTCTGAAGTTTTTGTCTGGTTTATTTTGATTCCACCTTTCATAAAGGCTGCGATCTGCTGCAGTCTAACAATGGAATTATGGCAGAGTCCCTAAATATTGTTTGGAAAAAGATAACTGATGGGATTTGAGAGCCTCAGTGCAGACTGGTGAATGATGTTCTGTTGCACTTGCAACCAAAGGAGAACCATTTTTTTTTTTCCTATGGCTCTTTATGATGGTTTTATAAGTGCACAGAATGGAATGGAAAAAGTATCCTTATCTGTAGAGGAAAAGAAGAAAGCCACTCTTCTTGAAAACAAGGTTTAATTTTTAGACATCATTTCTAGTGTCATCTAGATAATTACAGGATTTATTTTAAATGTGCTGCTTAAAAGGAAGCTGCCATAATTATATTCACTTGAAGCTTTTCAAGACATAAGTGTCTACATTCCTAGTGAAAAACAGACTGTCCAAAGTTGTCCCAAACCATTGGGTTAATGACTTCAGGTCAGCAGACCTTTTAGAAGGTTTAATTAATATCTCTAGTTAAAGGTATAGATATAGTTCCTGTTGAGACTCCTATTATGTATCAGTTAGTGACACAGAAAAACTGTGTTGCCAAATCACATTTAAAACTTTCAGAAACAGAAGAGAACTGTTGTCATTTCTGTTTATGTTTGTGTAAATATGTCATTTCTGTTTGTGTTTGTGTAAATTCCCCTAACTGGACTTGTCTCCTGATTTGCTACATGTGAGATTATCTTTTTATCCTTTCCTATGTGAGTCCTTTAAGCAAACAGGTGCTTGGGAGTTTAATTTTTTAATGAACCGGCATGTGAGTGTCACTGGTGGTGTTTGCTCTGCTTGCCTTGCTAAGCAGGGTGACATTTATATTACTTTGAATGCATTGGCTGCCCACCTGGCACTAGATCTGCAAGGGTATTTTTTTTGGTTACTGTGAGAGATTACTCTTTTCTAGATCCAGAAGCACCTCATAATCTTTCCTCACTAGACACTGACTTAACATGGAAGGTCTTACTGGGAGTCACTGGAAGCAGGGCAGAGTACAGCACTGCCCTGAGTCCCATCTAACTACCCTGTGTTTTTTCTTTTCCTGTTAGTCTCTGAGTTTTGTAGGCTACAAAGCATCTTTTCAGGAAAATTATTTTGGTGGGTATATGATCTGGTACACTTTATTTTTTTGTAACATATTCACTCTTTTTAGTATACTCAATAAATTATTATATGTTAAAACCATTAAGATATTCAAGCATGTGATTAAGTCTCCGGTTTTCAATGGAACATGTATGTGCAAAACTAAGGAGTTATTTTTGTTTGTTTGCATTTTTGTTTTGTTAGTGATGCCTTAGCTTTCTGTCTGTCACAGACAGGAGCAAAACAATAAGCGTACTGCTCTATTATAGTAACAAATGAACTGTGAAGGGTTTACAAGCTTGGATTATCCTCCTTCCCTCCCTCCCCTACCTACCAACCTACATGGGTGCTTCTTTTTTCAACCATGCCAGAAGTGAGCTATTACAACACTAGGTTTAAAAAGCTCTAGATGTACTGGGATGAACAGAACCAGACTTCCAATGAATTTATGGATCGTGGTTGGCTGATTTTTCAATGATATTAAACCAGGAGTGTAGTTTGACCACACCTCATGTGAGATATCTCACAAAAAAAGAAGTAGATGAGGGAGCTGAAAGTGATAGAGTCTATGAGTACTTCAGCTGAGAGGAGGTTGAAAATTTCTGGATATTTGTAACATGGTGACCAAAACTTTGACCAAAAAGCAAATCCTCTGGCAAAACTCCTCTGGAGTTTCTATGTTGTTTTCACCAGTACAAGTTCTGTGATGTTTAAACTGCTGAGCTAGTGGTGTAGCCTTTCATCTAGTACAAGCACTTAAAAGGCCTGACTTCTCTGTCTCTCTGCGTATTTCTGTATGCTATTTTGATACATCAGGTGAAAGCACTGGTAATCCCACAAGTCACTAGGAAAGATATATTTTTTCTGAAATTGTAACTTTTTTTAAATTAGGAAACTTGGTCAAAACAGTACTACTTGGTGAGGAAGTAGACATCTCTTTTGTTCTTTTGTTCTTTTCAAAATTCAAAAAGAGGCATTTTAGCTGAAGAATGTATTTTTTAATATAAATTGACTACTTTGTTTTTCTGAAATTTGTACAGCCTATACTCATTTTTACTGGAAATTTACACCTTAACAACTATCTTAACAGCTATGAATCTGACTGACTTTCATGATTCTGCTCTGTTGAAGTTAGACATAGGAGGCCCATTTGGGGCACAAGCAGTTGATGAGCAAAAAGAGGAATACATTGTTGTACAAATCAGCCAGAATGAAAACACAGGATCAAGGAGTAGGCGCCAGCAGCAGGTGATGGTCTTTAAATTCTCTTTCACTTTTTCTGAGGTGTGTTTTATCACTTGTTTCCATCACCACTGTCTGGATTAAGTGGTCATGCTTTTTGTTGCTGAGAAGTGTTTCAATTTCAGCATTAGAAAACTTACTGTAATTAAAGTGGCATTTTCTTTTACCTTTATGAGGCTTCCTTTGGCTTCCTGTATTAAAATTTTGCTCTTTATAGTCAACACAAAGTGTGTTTTGGCATCCTCCCTCCAGAGGACTTACTGGATGTGTCTCTCACTTCATTGATTGAGCGAAGGCATGAGGATAAGTTAGTTTGCTTAAACCTGAGCACCCATGACAAACCTAATCAGGGGGAATTAATTTAGGCTGATTTTATGCCTGATCCACCAAAAACCTCCAAAATGGACAGAAGAGAGAAAAAGAGGCATAAAACCCTGTATCAGGGCATATCACTATCACTGACTTCTGCTAATATTGCTAAATGTGACTCTCTTGCAGGTGGTATACAACTGGTCTCTACCCTTAAGTTCAAGAAGAAATCAGCAGATCATCACAACTAGAACCTTTCAGATACCAAACAGGTTGGCTAAGAGACTGAAAAATGATGCATTGAAGGAGTAGTTTCCATAGACTTGACTAAGATAATGTTTTAAAAGTAATTATCACTGCATGTTTCAGAGGGGCAGCAAAGGATGACTCTTGTTCTTTAAAAGGATTTACAAGACTGTTTTGTACTTGACTTAATTTCTAAACAATACTTTTTAGAGGGATCCAGTTTGTTTGAGAATGTTTGAGGAGTTGCTTGCTTTTTTAAAGATATAACACATATATTGATAAGTACTTGATATAAAACTAATGCACAAATAAAACAAAAGGTATTTCATCCCAGGAATAAACAAAACTTCTTTTTCTTTCACCAGAGGCACTATCTTCATAAACATTCAAGCTTTCCTGCAGGAGCCTGGAAGTGTTCCTCTCTCCATGAAGCATCAGTACCTTCATGCAAATATAGAGGCACAAGTAACAGTTGCATCCATCATCTTAGTAGGTGTCTACGTGCTGATCATACTTGAAGTAAGCCAGTTTTGTACTTTGATTTTCTTTTTTTCCCTATGTTGTAAGTAGAGCACAAGAAAAAGTTTCACTCTTGGGATTTGATATAATTCTAAAATGTGTATATAACTTCATGCACCATCAGTGTTGCTAATGACATTAATAAGATACATGTGGGGAAATTGTTCTGAATTGTAAGTGATTTTGCCAAGTTCTTTTAACATTACAGTAATCTTGTATATTTTTCTATTAGGATCTATAAGTTTTTTAATATTTCAACAGAATTACAGTCTGGTTGTGAGAGTAAAAATAGGTCAGAATTGTGAAAGGTGTGGAAAATTTATTTTTAAGTTAATTATTTTTTAAGATAAGGTAAAAGAAAAAAACCCCTATTTGGTTATTTGTCTTCTCTAAGGTACCTCAAACGATGAACTTTATGTACTTTTAACAGGTTAGAATGTACATATATTTTAGTAAGTGACTTCTAGGCATTCTTTTACTGTATTATTTGAAGAGGAAATGGAGTCTGAGTTAACATGAAGTAAAAGGACAGGGAACTTTTAACATATACAGCAACAACATTCCAAAACCTTGAGGTATGAAATCCAATAGAAATGCATTGCATCACACTAAGAATGGAAAACATATCATAAATAGTACAGAACTCCAACTGACTTCTTTGAACTGAAAACATTTCCTGTTACCTTAAAATGAGTAGCAGATGGGGAGGAACACTTCAAAAAAAATTATTTTTAATTCATATGAGCACCCATACTGTCAATTTTCTGAGTCAAATCACACCTAATTTACACTAGTATGAAACAAAGAAATGAATGAAATAAAGTCTACAAGGTGCTCCACAGTATATATCTGTCCAGCATGCTCATTTTTCTTCCACATCCATTGCATATTTTGAGCTTTTCACCCCATTACCCATTAAAATGGTGAGGCTGTAGACACCACCTCATCAAAATACCAATAATGGATGCACACAACACAACAGATGCTTTAGACATTTAGATTATGTTGTTCAGCAATGATTATTTCATTCTGGAGTTAAAAATGCCTCTATGTACATTATAAATGAACAAAGAGATATAATATTAAATGCAGAGGGGGATTGGACTAGATTTTTCTATAAATACATGTAGGCATGCAGCACAGCACCAAAATGGACTTAATGCTTTTAAATGCAACTTCTTTTTTAAAAAAACCCTGAAACAAACAAAAATCCCCATGCCCAAGCCCCCAAACCCAACTATGCAACCTTTTAGCAGTTGCAAAAACATCAGGTTTTAAATGTATATAAAGGGGGGTTTTGTGTTTGCATCCTGAAAATCTGCTTTGGAACAATTAATGTGGAAAAGGAAATAAAGCATTTGGAAAAGCAAAACCAGGGAAAGCATTAATTTTCCTGTTGTTTTTTAAGAAAAAACCTTAAAAAAGCTCATTAAACTATTGTTTCTGTGAAAATATCAAGGAAAGATTTCTGTTGTTGGCAGAAAAATGATATTCTGCAAACTTGAAGGTAGAAATAGATACTCATAAGTAAACTTTTTTGGAAACTCAGAATGTGGAAAGTCACATATTGCATCATGATGTTAGCTCTTTTCTCCATAGCATCTATAGGATTGACAAATGCTACCACAAGAGTAAATTCTAAACTCTAAGTTTTTATGCTGTATGGTTCCCTCATGGATTTCTTGCAAGCAATGGATGTTAATATTTTTAGAAAATGTAATAGTGGCTTTCATTATATTCAGTATTTATAAATTCAGTGCCTGAAGTCCTGCTTTCTCAACACAT
This sequence comes from Corvus kubaryi, assembly GCF_017639235.1. Classification (NCBI taxonomy): domain Eukaryota; kingdom Metazoa; phylum Chordata; class Aves; order Passeriformes; family Corvidae; genus Corvus; species Corvus kubaryi. The sequence continues at coordinate 29,417,037 of NW_024580667.1, read as the reverse complement.
TGCACTCTCTATCCTTTTAGCTGTTATCACTGTTAGAGAAATCAATGTTACTGCAGGAGCAATCACTCGTGGATTTTCATTTTTGGTGTTGCTGTTCCCCATCTTTTATCAGTCTTTATTAGTTTCCTCTATTTTATTCATTATTATTTGCAAGACAGCTTCAAATTCAGACACTGTGGACACCCAAACCAGTTTTAGAGCCATATTTTCACATATTTTCTTTAAAAATGAAGAAAGAGGAAGCATTTTATCTGTTACAAATCACAAGAGCCTCCTTTTCCTCTTGCACAGCCCTTTTTTCCCCCATAATGAATTGTAGATCTTGCCCACAGCCTCCTCATCCCCACTGTCCTCATCTTTTAATCCTTTCTTCCCCTTCTCTTGCTCTTTGCTGCCTTAGTCACCAGGGACTGTACAAAACAGGCTGCAGGAGCTTCTGCTTCCTGCAGATACAGGATGATGGGAGAAGCTGATCAAGTAAGAGGTTCCAGTTGGAATCTGAAGTGCATTTACTGTAAACAATTGTCTTCTCCAAACTTTTACCACTGTAAACGCACAGGGCAAAATCTACTCTGAGGCAGCTGTTTGCCTCCATGTTAGCATCAAATGTCTAAATCAAGCACCACTCCTTGTCAGTGGTGGTCTCAGGATGTGCCATTCTTCAGAAAACAAACTGTTGAACTTCATTTCTTTGGGCATTTATTTTCAGTGTTGTTTCTTTTGAAACTGATTACATGTTACGTATTCATAAAATACAAATATGTTTCTGATAAAAGAAGATGCCCCTTTTCCTCTTTAATTTCCAATGATTTCTAGTTTCAGGCTTACCACAAATATGCATATTTTCTTACTTCACAATTCTACTACTCTACCTCTTGAAATTTTTGTATATTGCTTTTAACTCTCTTTACTTGGCCATCCCTTAGTTTTTTGTTTGAAGTTTGTGGGCTATTTTCTCTACTGTCTGACCCTGCAGGATTACTATGGAACACGGGTAGGATGGGTTATGTTTTCATGTTGGTCCACAGGGACATCTGGTGTAAAATGTGGATGCACGGAGTTCTACATTGATGTTGCTGTATTAAATTACTTCACAATGTATTTTCAGACAGGCTTTTCTATTTTTGATCCTCAAAATGTAAAGTCTCTCTTGATTGAGAACTTGAAAAAAAAATTCAAGCAAAGAAAAAGTTAGAAAATTTAATTTTTATAATCTCCTGCTCCAAATATCTTTGTTCTTTCAGCTAAAAGTGTATTTGAACCTTTGCCTTCTTTGATTCCCATACTTTCTTCCAGAAAAGCATTTTCCTGTGTAACTAAAGTGACTATTTGTAGCCCATTAACTGGATGATGTATAATTTCTGGTCATTGGGGATGGTCAAGGGAAATACTGCAGATAAAAATCTCATTGTTAGCTATTAGTTAGATAGATTATTTAGACATCAGATAAGCACAGCTGGATATCTTTGCTTTCTCACCTTTTCCCTGTTTTTGTCTGCACAGAGAATGGGATAATACACTGGTTATACTAAAAAGAAATCTATCTGTATCTCTACCTTAAATCTGTTAAAATATTAAAGTTTCACTGGTATTCAGAAAAGGTTCTTGAATTGATAAAGCCCTTTTTAGTAATTATTAACTGAGTATTTGCAGCTATGTTGAACCTGCATTAATTAGAAATATGTAAGGAGGAATGCTAGACATCAACTATTAAAGTATAGAGCTCATTAATTGAAATGAATTAATGTGTGCCCTTGTCCAATACTTTCCCTTAATAATGCATTTGTTTTGTTTTGTGTGTTAAAATGCAGTGTTAGCTGTTTATGATAGTTGAATGAGCTAGCAGAAGCAAATGTGAAAGTAATGGCCTTTAAAACGCTATTGTGTAAAACATTTCATTTAATCAGGAGAAAAGGCAAAATAACATTTATTATACTAAATTAATTTTAAAAATAGAAGAAAAAATAAAAGATACCGATAGCACATCAAATAGCAGAAAAGTGATACAAGCAAGTATCAGAAATTCTGTGAGAGCTTCTATAGGACTTATTTTATCACAGGGGTTATTATTTAGCTTCATACCCAGTCTTGTAAGTAGCACTAAGAAAGATTTTGCCAGGATCTTTTAAATGGCATTTTAATTATCTGACATCTTGAATGACATTTACATGTCTGCATTTCTTCTTGAAACAAAAATACTTGAAAGTGCAAGATCTGGCCTTAAAAGCTCTAGTTTCTTACTAGCATGAACTATGGGCTTATAATCACAATTTTCATTACTTTAATGGAAGTGGATTTCTCTCCATATTACTTTTCTATTATTAACTAACTTAAATTATGAATAAACATCCCCTAAGCTTAATTTCTTTAACTCAAAGCAGAGTGATTTTTAATAGTATCTAACCAGCAGAAATTAACTCCAGAGAACAAAACTTTTATGTGGTTTTTGTCTGACCATTTTTCTGTCACTGTAGGCTGGTTGAACCACTGTTTCCTCACAGGAAATATTTTTACAAATGGAACGAGGTGTTATTACTGCTGTCTACACTCGGACAGTCCAGATTTTGTATAAAAAATTATGCTTTAGAGAGGAAATATGAAAAGAGAAGAAATACTCATTGGTTCTATGAAGCATAATATAAATAGAATATTGATAGAAATAGGCTAATCTTAAGGGAGATTTTTTTTCTGATAAGGAAAGTTACAAAAAAGTGTGACTGATCACAGAAGTGATCAGCTTACTCAGCATGGCTTCTCCCTTCCTATTCATTCTTATATTGATCTAAATACAGACTGAGAAGAGTGTGGATTAGAATGTTCCCACCTCCACATAAGTCCTCCCAAAAGATTCGTAGGAAAGGAACAGAAGAAAATCTATAGCAATTATTGGGAAAGACCGTGCAAAAAAGAAATTAGTAGCTGATGCACTCCCTGGCCTTTGTGGGAGAGAATATATTCCTGCTGCTATGGATTTCATTTGTTCTAGGCTGAAAAAAAATGTGAAGAGGAATTAAACACTGCTGTAGGGTTTGGCAGAAAATTAGGGACAGATTATCAGAACAAACCTTCTACCTTCTTTGATAACAGTCCAAGCCATACCTCCCTGGGCAAGAATAAAACTTTCCCCTTATCTGCCCCCCTGTCTTGGGGTGGTAGGGAGTAAAAAAGCCCAGAAGTTGTAAATATTGGGACTCTGAGGGTTGCACAGAACCTAAAATCAGGGTAATGAAACCTAAACATAAAATCCAGCAGAAAAACTTACCTTGAATAGAAATCTATCTTCCTCTGGAGCACTATAACCTCATCTGCCCTGGGCAACAAGTGATTTTGGATCTTGTTTGGAGTCCCCATGACTCTAAAGCAACTTTACCATTCAAAAGTCTACTTCCCCCCCATACCTCCCCAGCTGAAAATGTGCACTATAATGAGGGCACTCCTGCCATTCCCATGAGCGCTGGTTTTAGGACATAAACTGAGCGTGTGCAGTAAAGCTTGCTGAGGTAGATGCTGGATGACTGGATTGAACAAGGAGATCCAGACATGGGACAGATCCGTTTGTCCTGTCCCCCAGAGTAAAATATTCAACAAGTAGCACCCTAGATATTCTTCCAGAGAGAACAGCCTGTTACTGAGCTACCAACTAAGCAGTATGGACAATCAAGCTTGACTGTCATTCCCTGATGCCTTTCTCTAGTTTAGGAGGAGGTTGTGACCTCTGTGAATTCTGAGAAGCTCAAATTACTTTAAATCTGCTGTGCAAGAGCATTGCAAGTTGTTCCTTTTGAGAAGGATTGAATCAGTACCCACGAGGTGTGGTTGACTGCTTTTGTAGTGTAGAGCCACTGCCAACAATGAGGAGTCTCTAAAAGGACAGATAAACTAGTCATTTTTACCTTCCCTAACTACAACAAAGGAAAGGATGCCTAAAGGAAGAAAAATTCTGTAAGACGAGGAAGGGATGAGTTTCAATAAAACAAAAATGCAGTATAATAGCAAGCAAAATCCTCATCTGGATCACAGCTAGATATAATAACAATTTTGTATTATTAATCCAGTATGAATATTGATTTTACACTGACTATTGCCTACCTAATTGTTAGATCTATCTTGGTAGAAGTCTGGCTGTGCTCTAAATATGTGTGTTTTAAAGAAAAATACCTTCTTTTGAGCTCTATGGTACTTTAGCATGTACACTGTCTTTAATTAAGAACTAAATAGGAAAAAAATTGCCTCTGGATGGTGCTGCTCACTACTCTAAGGACTAGATAGGATTGTCTGCTTTAAAAGATGATGACAGAATGCTATTTTTTGAAATAATAGGAGTCATATTTTCAACACTAAATGCAAAAACTAATTTCCAAATATCCGCTTGCTTTTTTCTGTGCCTTTTAAACCTAATTTTGAACTGTATTTTGTTCAATTTTTGAAAGACTGGCAAACACAAATGTTTTGCCCTGTCTTCTATACTACGTATTTTGTGGATTGGTGTGTTTCCTTTCTGTTTGAGAGAGGGAATAGAACATTAAATTAGCTTAATTGAATGCTGCTGTTCAGCTTCTACCCTGCCTACGGCAGTCAGAGAGGTAGAGAGCCATGAAGTCTTAAAATTTTAACAAGTTGTTAGAACGCACGTACCCTCCTAATGCACACAAACAGGGATGAGAACCACTCAGCTCTTTCTGGGACCTCAGATGGTGCCTTCCTTCACCAAGAGCAAGAGCAAAAGTGAATGAAAAAACATGAAAGTGTAGCAGGCAGGCTTGAAGGGAGATGTGATGACATGATTTAAAGAGGAAAAAAATTTGGATAAGAAAAGTGGAGTGAAAAAAGACAGGAGATGTCAGGGATGAAGACTCTCCAGAGAAACTGCTAGCCAGAGCAGAAAGTTCCCTGTAAAGGTAATGCAAGCACTGCAGCTTGCTCTACAGTTCATAGTGCATGGCTGTATTTCTGTATTTCTGTATTATCCTACTATTTTAAGAGGGCTGACAAAGATTCAGACAGGGATTTCGTGATTTGGTCCATGTCAATTGTTTACTAGAAATTCACAGTCTCATTAGTCTTAAGAATGCTGAGATAACTGGGAAAATACAAATCGTGGCATCTTTCAGTTTCAGAAAATGTTCTGAAACTGCAAATGTAATTCAGGGTCTCTCAGTCCTCACGAAGGCCTTTAGGACACAATGAATAAGGGTGTAGAATACCAAAATATCTGGAGTGGATGGAGTCAGCAAAGCCTGCTGAGATAGGTGCTGGAGAACTGGATTGACCCTTGCAAGACTGAAAGCTTGTTCCTAGGCCAGTAAACAATGGCTTTGATCATGTTGACTCACAGTAGCAGTTTGATTTATTTTCTTCTAGGTTCTTTACTGGCTCATGACCAGATCTCTTTACTTAAGTCATATAGAACATGTTTTATGTAGCTAAAATATTACAGGAATGAGTGCCTTGGCACATGAAAATGATCAACATCCTGTCTTTCTGCAGGGCTCCACTTTCTTTTGATATGACTGGACCCAAGGCCCTGATTTACAGAACATGGGTCGGTTCATTTCTCTGTGTGTCTGTCCACTTCTATAACAAGACAAAATCCCCAAATTCACACCAAGTTCAGATTTGCTTTTAAAATTTGACTCTGAGGAGCTATCAAGCTATCAGATGTTACTGGGTACTACCTTATGTAGTTTTCTGGAGGTATATAAAACTGATTTTTGTAACATCAGAACCATTCCAACATACAGAGTCTGGAAAACATCCACTTGTGGCTGTAGTGATACAGGTATGGCAGACTTCTCTCTTTTGTATGATTCTGAGAGAAATATTAACTAGGCATGATGTTATAGCTTTTTATCCCTTTTTACCTTAATATTCTGAGGTGGGAGGTTATTTCAAAACAAGAAGCAACTTAGCAGTCATTTCAACCCTCATCACATAGGATTAAACCCTCTTCTGCGTCCTCTGTCCATCATCTGTACAAATGATACTTCCCTCCTTCCTTCCTAGTTCTGTGTTATTTTCTCCAGCTTTGCTTTTTCCTCAAGTTTCCAAGACATGAAAATATAAGGGTTTCAGGAGTTTGTTTAATCTCATGCATCAAGGTTATGTTTGTCTTCACACCATTCAAGGGCCACTTTGAACCAGTTAATCCAATGTTCCGTATCAGCATGAAGATTCAGTCATTCAGTTTTCTCTACAAACAGCAAGCAGTGATATAACTACGGGAGAAAACTCATAGACACTGAAAAGATTGTAAATTGTGCACATTGTTAATTTAAAGCCTTTGACAGAGCTATGGAGTAACAAATATCTCTGCAGAATCTAGAATCAACCTATAGATTTTCGATATAGAAGAGGGGAATGAATTAATCCAGTAATTTATTCACAGAAAATAATTTGATATCCTTAAGTCTCTCTGTCTGTCTATCTCTCCCTGATTCTCTCTCTGCATTGTTTTATGTATAGAAAGAATTGATGTCAGCTTAACACAGTTTCTTAGTTGCAGAATTTCAGGGCTGCCTATCCTAGACAAGAGTCTTAAGATATCCTTACCTTGTATTTCTTAGCTTGTTCTATTAATGTGCTGTTGTGGATTAACCCCAGCCAGCAGCCAAGCCCCAGGAAGCTGCTTGTTCACTCCCCCACCAGAGGGATCAGAGAAAAAATTGGAAGGAGAAAAGCTAGCTAACTCATGGATTGAGACAAAGACAGTTTAATAAGGAAAGTGAAAGCTGCACATACAAGCAAAGAAAAGCAAGGAATTACTTCACTTCTTCACATGGGCAGGCAGGTGTTCAGCCATCTCCAGGAGACCAGGGCCCCATCATGCAGAACAGTGACTTGGAAAGACAAACTGAATCACTCCAAATGTCCCCCCCTTTCCTCCTTTTTCCTCCCACTTTATATACTGATCATGATGTCATATGGTCTGGAATATGCCTTTGGTCTGGTGGGGTCAGCTGTCCTGGCTCACCATCTCCTATGCATCCACAGTCTGTTCATCAGCATGGCAGTAGGAAAAGCAGAAAAAGCCTTGGCTGTGCATAAGCCCAGATCAGCAATAACATTCCTACATTATCAACCCTGTGTTCAGCACAAATCCAAAACACAGCCCCACACCAGCCCCTGTGAAGAAAGTTAACTCTACCCCAGACAAAACCAGCACACATATCGTAGGGATAAAAGTGAAATAATGCAGGCATTGTCTTGGACACCATACAGAATTACTTTTAATCACTTTCTATTTAAGATCTTGTATAGTGTTTCTATTGTGTAGCATTGTGTTAGGAAGTGACAAACTGTTGCCTTCCATGACTTCCCCTAAGTTGTTTATACCAGGACTTCCTCCACTGATATTAAATCAGAACAAGTAATTTGACACACTGAGTGGAAATAGGTATTATAGCAGAATGTTACAGATGGGTGCTTTCTTCCCTGGGGGTTGTGTAGATGTTCAGAAATGACAAAATTTGCTACAGAACCTAGTGTTTCCATTTAAAAATAGTCATTTAATGTTGGGTATTTGTCTTTAAAAAGAGCTATTGAATATATATGAATATATATGGAATATTATTTTCACAGGCATAAACATTTATTGTGCAAAGAATGAATAAGAATGCATGTTAGTATTAAGATATGCAGCTAATGTTTCTAAATCCACAGATTTCTCCAGTCAGTGCTCTTTACTGGTCTTGGTCACATATTTCATGCAAATGGCGGTATTATTATACTGATTTACCATGGATTTCTTGTAAAAATGAGTAAACTTTTGGTCTCAGATTTTTTTTTTCCCAACCAAGACATACTTCTGTACAGTGATAAAGTTTTGACATATTTTGACTTACAGAAATGAGATTTATTATTAGATTTTCTAAATATTTAACCTAGTGTAAAGTCTTATGATTCATGTCTGCATGTATAGAATACATATAGATAATGTCCTAATCTGCAGAGGAAGACATAAATAGCTGTTCTTGCTGTCACTGATTTTTGTGATGCTTGTAGTCACTTTGGGATTCTTGATGCACATCATTTTTCACCAGTGTACCCTACATGCTTGCCTCAAGAGCTGCTCTAGTCCCTCCCTGCATGCTGAAGCAGCATGTCATACTTTCTAAGCTATGTGAAGCACTTCCCTTTTGCCTCATTAAAATCCTTACAGAGTTTACTTGCTACTGCTTAGCTAAGTAATTTTAAGGCAATTAATTTTCTGTTATCATTCATCTTGCACAAGCTGTTGAGACACATCCCCTGTGAGGGGTTCCCTTGTGCTGGACACGGTGCTCCATGGCTGAAGAAGTTGCAGAACTGCTTCTGCAGAGCTTGTGTAGGGAGCAAACTGAGGGGAGGAGGGTGAGGAGTTAAAGCATTAGCTGCCATCAGCAGCTGAAGGGGAGGTATGTTGCCATGCTTTCACTAATTGGTACTGGTCAGTCTCTTTACTAGAGGTGAGCATGTAGAAAATCAAATAAATATGTCTGGCATCGTAGACCTTCTTTTTCTGCTGCTCTGACCTCCTTTGTGTCTGATTATATTGTATATTTCTAGTCTGTTGCTTTTTTGTGTCCAAACTGTACAATTTACCAGAAATAAAGCAAACTTCCATGATCTGAGAATTTGATGCCATTCAGCTTTGAAGTGGATCTATAGCAAGGCAGAGTTCAAAGTATTTCAAGGCTTTTCTGACCCTTGTTTTCTATCATAAGCCCAAATTTTCAGTTATGTTGCTTGACACTTAATAAAAATTACCTAATTTTTTAGCTAAATTACCACTGTTTTTCTGCAATTTCCATTTTTGATTTCAGCTTCTGATGCCAGTGTTAGACTTCTGCATTAATTTTCCAAAATGTGGGTTTTTTTGATCCACTTATTTTGATCTGCTTAAGAGTGAATGAAATATGTGTACACATGAAAGACTGAAGTTTCATCTGTATCCTGCTAAAACAACTGCAATAGTCCAAGGAAAAGGAGACCACCAAAATTTATAAAGTACATGACAGCAAATTACAAGATAACTCCATCAAGGGATGTGACCGAGGAGCACATTTTCAGAGGTGTTCAGGCTAATACTGTCTTGATTATCTTTAGGAAAAACAGTCTGTGGAAAAAACCTCTTCTACTGCTGAGAATGTCTTCTTTTAACTCAATAAATCCTTATTAAAACATAACAAGGAATAGATACAAAATATAAAGTCAGAAAAAAGCTATCCCAGGGTAAATTTTACTTCTCTCCCTCCTTGTCCCATGAGAATAAAGAAATGAACTAGAGATTTTATAAAGTCTAAGAGGGATTTGGCTGTTGATTTTATAAGGAAGGTCTCAGCTATTCTGGAGGTAGGTGAAAAATGCATAAAACCCATATGTGGATATAGGCTTGGTAATAACTGCATCTTTGTTGAAATGCAGCAATGCTGCCACTCTATCAAATGTGAATTAATTTATCAGTAAAATAAGAAGTTTAATAAAACAGGCTTCACTGGAGACAAAATGGATAAGAAATGAATAGGGGCTGCATTTGAAACTTTACATTAAAATCATTGACACTCATCTTTCAACTGCTATTTATCACTTATAGCAAAGGACTTGTGGAAATAAAATATTTGGTACGATGTATCATTTACCAAATATCTTCACAAGCACATTTCAGAAATATGCCTGCCCTGGATTTCAGCTGGTAAAGGTATGCTCTGAAATAGTACACAGGTCACCATTCAATTGGCTTCTAAATATTTTCCTTTTGCCTCATGGAACACCATACAAGATTTAGTGTTTGGAATTCAGAATAATTTTTATAATGATGCTGTTGCAGTCTACCAAGTGGTTTGATGAACTCAGTGCATAAATTCTAAGGCACTTACAGATAGATAAAGAAATTTATATCTGGGGAAGGTCTAGGCTTTCTAAATCCAATTTGTATTATAGTTCTGGAACTACATATTGTTAATTAATATCAAGCACAAAGACTTGTGGCATAAATTATTTGGGTTGCTTTAATATCTTACTTTAAAATGAACTCCTGAATTAAGAGTATGGAAACTATTAGAATCAGCATTCAGCACATTGTGTTTATCACACAGCAGGCAATCATGAGACAAGCTTTCTACAGAGAATTATGAAACAAAATTGCTATAGTAGCCTTTCCTAGTCCTTGCTTATTCTGAATTGACCCCAGGATGTTGCTGTCAACACAGCTACGTTGTTGACGCTGTTTTTAAGAGCCTTCACTGTTGCAGCTTTGGGTATTTTCATTTTTTATATAAAATTCTGTAAATATCCATTCCCTTTTTTTTTCAATGTCTTCAGCTCTTAGTCTTGTAATGTCCTGTATCAGTGATCTCTACAGTTGAATCCTGCTTTGTAAAGAGTGAAATCTGGACTGCATTGTTTTCAGTAGCAGTTTGTACTGGTATAACTGTCTCTTTGAAAAAGGTGAGAGCACTATCCTTTGCTGCTGCAGTAAGTCAGCACTGGTAGGTATCCTTCAGACAAAAATAAAGGTGATGTTGATGGTGAAGATGCCCTTTTTGCTAAGAGTTTATAAGTTTTGCAGTTGGACTAGGAGGTGGGGTGCTCTGGCCTGCAAACTGATATTCTAAAAGCTTTGTACCTTCCTTCTCATCAGCTCTGTCTTTCTCATCTCTGTGGTCATTGCACAGGGGTATGCACTTTGTCAAGTGAGAGAAGGATCAGATGAATACAGATGATTTCTCACTTAACCTTTAAAAATGTCTTTAGATTCAGAAGTCCACTAAATCTCTCAGCTTTCCTGGGATTAAGTCTGTCTTCATTTATTTCTGAGCTCTTTCAATTCTCTACCTGAGCTGTTGTTTATGGATACACACCAAGATCCATCCTGAAAAGATACTTATCCCCTGCCTATCTTCAAAAGGGTTTGGTCATCTGTACTATTTTTTGGAAGAGTAATAATGGAATTTTACTTTATATAATGCCCTCCAAATATGTGTTAGATGGAATTGTGGTTCAAAGAATGTCACAACTCATAACCTGCATCTCCTAACTTCTACATTTGTAAGCTTTTAAAAATACATTTGCAAAATATTATTTGTTTGGGGTTTATTTTCTGTGAAAAGAAAATTAAAGAGAGTAATCTATTCTTTCCTAAAGCTTCCTAAATATCAAATTTTGAATATTTACATGTCTCAGAGTTTACATAAATGTTCTTTCTAGGCTTTACATTATTTTATGATTTTCATTTCATAGGTTGCTGGAATGGAGAGTTGTACATTTACTAAGTTTTTTGTAATAAAGCTTTGCACCTTGTTCATAGTTCAGGATATACTTTTGTATATCCTTCTTGAAAAACCACCAGAATGAAGGAACTGACAGATTACTTAGTTTGTACAGTTTCTTTCTGCGTAAATTAAAGCCAACTTCACCCATAGGTGACAGCAAACTCTTGGAAACTGAAAATGCAGTCAATCCAATGTAAGCAATTAAGTATAAAACAGTGACAGCAAAAGTGCTCATGTGGAAATATGCAAAAAATCTGTGGCTAAACAAATCTCAGAAAATCTATGATATGTTTTTGAGAACTGCAAAAGAGCTATCTAACGTGGGTGGGGATTGGATGAGGAGAAAACCTTCAGTCTGAGGGCAGCTGAGGATTTCCCAGTAGCTTATGCTTGAACTTACTTTGCTCTGGTAAGAAGCTGATCCCCTTCCCTAATGGACAGCTCTGCTTGGCATCTTTTATTGGAGAGAGCTGTAAGGACAAATTGCTGCACCTGATTGTCAGCCAGAAGAGCTATGGAATGTTATCAAATGCTCCCCACCTCTGCAGAATCAGAAGGGTGTACGTGTGTTTATGTGTCAATGCTCTGAAACTGGAAATCAAAAATGAACCAGTGAGTTACCACGCACATTTCTCTAGGAGCTGGTGGGAGCTGTCCTTTGTGCTCTGAACAAGTGGGTCATCAGGATGTAAAAACCTTTGTCTGATCTCCTGCTTTGTGACCATGAATAGGTTATTCTTCAGTGCATTTTTAAGGAAAACAGGAGAATGAGACAGATAATTCTTTTGACTCTTGAGTTAGTAATTTATGCATTTATTTTTCTAGTAATTTGGTGAATTGTGTAGTTCTTTACCATTTCTGTTAAAACTACACAATCAAGGAGAAAAAACAAAGCCAAATATTTCCTTTTTTGCTTTTCCTTTACAAATGGAGGAGGGCCTTGAGATGCTCTCGTCCTATTGTTTATTATCAGCAAAATATTTCTTATGAAATTAGCAGCAAATGAAATATTTCTAGTCTGTTTTATTTCTTTCTCAACAATAATTCTAACTTGCATTGGAATAATATTTAAACACATTAATAGGGAAAGCCGGTAATTAGATTCAGTCTTTTGTAGTGTGATTTTCATTAATTACATACTTACTTTAGCTGAGTTATTTTACACAATCTGTGATCTTCCAGACACAGAGGATTAAATAACTGCAGATGAGTTCCTGGAGAAAAAAAGCACATTTTCAGGGCATGCTTGCTGAACAAGCCCCTATTAAGAATAAGGTGGATCACTTCCTGGGCATACATCTTCTTTCCATGGGCTGTGAAGGGAAGCCAACAGGAGCAGGCTTTTTGATCCTTAAGCTGGGGAAGATGAATTGCTTTCCTTCTTGGGTCACCTACTGACAAATGTAAGAAACTGGTGCTGAAGTCCCTTCTCTACCTGGAGATTAGAGCTGAGACTTCCTAGAAGGGTTTGCAGAGGCAAGGCTTTGGCTGGTTGTTTTTCTTAAATTTTGTTTTATTTGTTTTTTGTTTTGCTTGTTTTTTTGTGCCTTTTTTTTGTTGTTTTTAATAGCAAAGTAATTAACCATCCTTTGGTCAGAAAAAACCCTCAAGCAAACGAAGAAAAGAATTGTCTACCTGAATTTTTGTCCTTTCTCCCACTTCTTTTTAATAGTAAGGAGATGCTTAGAGGGAGCTGTGGTCAATTGTTACCCTTTGTTGCAGATTGTTCACAGGACCCTTGCAGCGATGCTGGGCTCTTTGGCCGCTTTAGCTGCCTTAGCTATTGTTGGGGAGGTAAGTTATCAAACTGTAAGTGCTCCCTTTGTTTCTGGCTGTGGTGTCAGCTATGATAAATTTCCGTGTTTGCCCAGTTCTAATTGAGCACATGGCAAAGCAGTGTTTTTTAAGAAAGAGAGATGATAGGACAGAAACTGGGCAGGGAAAACAGGTCAGACATGTATAGACAAGGAGAGTACAAAGAAGTCAGTTGATGCCTTTTTGTTCTGATTTGCAGGAAGCTGACTACAACCATTTTCAGCTTAATCCAGTGTTAGTTTAACGTTATTTTCGGTAATGTTAGGCTACCAAGCAAACCTCAATGGAAATACATCGCTTTATACTACCCTAAATAATTACATCTCATGCTTTCCTGTTCCAACCCTTTTGTTTCTCCTGCTGCTTACTCTTAGCTGATATATAGTGAAACCTCAGATTGATTTTCTCAGTTGTTCTCATAACCACATCATTACTATGTTCCCTTAAATTCCCTCCAGTTTGTTCACAGGTGAAGTGGTATGCTTTTGTTCTTTACCAAAAAGGAAACTGCAGTGTACCATATAATTTGGTTATCTTTTATTTCTGTAATGCTATGTAAGGAACAACTAGACCAACCAATAGCCTGATAATGACCCACTTATAATGCCAGCAGTACTTTGAATTAGTAATAATAATAATAATAATAGTAGTAATGGCAATAATAGAGTCCTTTTTATGTAGCTTGTAGGAACACTTATTAATTTCCATCACAGCTTATTTAAATGGCTCATCAATTAAGTGGAGTTTATAAGTCATAGCTAATCACAAGTTAGGTGTTTTGTGGCATTCACTAGTAATCGTATTTTTGATTGCAGAGGCCAAGTATGGTCGAAGTGGTGGAGTGGATTGACTACGAGACACTGGCATTATTGTTTGGAATGGTAAATAAAACATATCTTTTGCTCTAAATGTGCCAAAATAATCACATTCAATGTAGAGATGTTTCCTTTAAAAACATTTTGTTAATTGTACTTAGAGAACTTATGATGAAAATTTCTGTCTTGAGGAATATTCCAAAAAGGATGAGGATCAGACCTCTGAAGGAGTCTTTTGAAAAGTTGATCCTTTTCTATTTTTTTTTTCAATCTGTGAAATCATATTGATAACATGCAAAAAACATCCTTGGGGTTAATGAATGGAAAGACCTGTTTAAGGGTCAAAGATTATCACTCTCATTTATCTTTTTAATTTTGTTTATTCAAAACCTTCCTCAAACACACTCTGCTGGAAAAGTGGTTTTCTTTGTCTTATTGCTATGTCTGAAGCTACAAAAAGCAAGCCAGAAATGGAGAAGTAATATCTGATGAGACTACAATAATATATTATTTTAATCACTTTGCCCAGAGCTATTTGTGGTAAAAAGTGTTGTCCAAATGCTATTAGACTCTAATAAAAAATATAGAATATACAAAGACAAAATTACAATTATCTGTTTCCATTCTGAGCTTTTCTTCCTGACACTGGTCCTTGCTCCCTGCATTCCCCACAGAATAAGAAAGCAAAAAAAAAATATTCTATTGGGAGCTAAGACAGAAGGACAGGAGACCTCTGAGATGTAGGAAAATGCAAGCAATTCTTGAAGCCACTATCTTCTGTGCTCTGTAGAGCATTACTGCAGAGAAAAAACACACTTACTGTTTTTTCTTGATTAATGATATAAGGGAGATACATTGAGTACTTAGTGTATAATGCCCACTTAGTCACTACAAATAAAATTCAACCCAACTAGTATGACTTTTACAGACTGCTTATGTTGAGAAGTATATTTCACCATATGATGAATTAACTAGAGATATCTGGCAGCTGTAGTGGATATTCTAATATAATGGTGATTAGATTCTCAAAGCTGTGTCAGATAAGAAGCCCATTTGTCAGGATCACAAACTGCTTTGCTTTAGTTTTGGGTAATGATTCAATTACTATTATATATCAGTTCCAAGTGATTATATTTTTCTTCATCTTTTGGTAGATGGTTTTGGTGGCCATATTTTCAGAGACTGGATTCTTTGACTACTGTGCAGTAAAGGTAGGTTTATTTGGTACTTATAATTATTTCTAGATTTATCAAGTTAGTATTTGTTCAGATCTGCCACACCAAGCACTATCTTTAAAGAACCTTTCTAAGGTCAATATATACTTATCACATTAGAAATGACAGTGGTCAACTTGTAATACTAGAAAAATCCTTTGTGGATGAAAGGAAGCCCTTAAAGCAATTCTGTTTCTACAGGAGAATGTTAAAGGTCCCCAGTAGGGTACACAAGCATTTGGACAGTATTAAGCTGAGTATTTCATTGACTTTCCCAGGACTGCAGTTGTGCTGTAGCTGAAATCTCTATTTATGCCTGGCAGTGGGACAGAAGAAATATGGGATGGATCTATTGTTAACTTTATGACCACATATGAAAAGCAGCCACAGATCTTTGCACAGTAGAGAACGAAAGATTGCATGAAAAGTGTAATTCATAGAATCATAACCATAGAATTAGAGAATGGTTTGGGTTGGAAGAAACCTTAATCATCTTGTTCCATTCCCCCTGCCATGGCCAAGGACACTTTCCACTAGAGCAGGTTTCTTAAAACCCCATCCAGCCTGGCCTTGAACACTTCCAGGGATGGGGCATCCACAACTTCTCTGGGTAACCTGTTAGCAGTCTCACCATCCTCACACTAAAGAATTTTTCCCTTATATCTAATCTAAACCTACTCTCAGTTTAAAGCCATTCCCCCTTGCCCTATCACTACACACCCTAGCCCAAAGATTTTCCCCCCAGCTCTCTTATTGTCCCCCTCTAGGTACTGAAAGGTGCTGTAAGGTGACCCCAGAGCCTTCTCTTCTCCAGGCTGAATAACCCAGGTCTCTTCCAGCCTGTTCTCATATGAGAGGTGCTCCAGCCTTTTGATCATGTTTGTGGCCCTCCTCTGGACTCACTCCAGCAGTGCTGGTCTGAGGGTGGGGAATGTGTCCCAGCTTGTGGAAGTGGTGGGAAGTCTGAACCACCTTTAGTCCACCTGGGTGCAGGCAGAAGATGGGGGCTCAGCCCTTCTCCTGCCACAGACCCCCTGTACGGCTGGCAGCAGAGCGTGATGTTTCTTCAGACTTGTTTCTTTGTTGGCATGGGGGGATTGTTTGCCCACTTCCATCAAATATTCTCTTGCCAAATTATTTCACACTGGAGAAGGTGCTGTTGGAGTAATTGTAAAGGAATAGTAACTACTCTGAACTCGCTGTTGCTTGACTTTGATCAAGTTGCTTTATCTGTAACTTTTTGAAGTCTAAGCTGGAGTGATCTAGTCCCCTAATTTTGCTTCTGTTTGTTTTTCCTAGGCTTATCGGTTCTCTAGAGGCAAGGTGTGGGCCATGATTACACTTCTGTGCCTTATTGCTGCAATTCTTTCTGCATTTTTGGACAACGTTACCACTATCCTGCTCTTTACTCCAGTAACCATAAGGTATTTTATTGTTACATTTTCGACTTGGTCTTTTATAGCCAGCAATCAGTAGTAGATGTGTGCAAAATACTTGTTTGGAGCTTTTTTTTTAATCATTTAAATGGAAATCAGAGCTTCAGATACTCTTATTGTAGTAGAATAAAAAGCACTTTCAGAGGGATGGGTAGCCTTTTGCCTTTGCATGAATACCGAACACATATCTGAAACCTGTGAATACTGCCTTGGCAGCTAACTGTTCTGGTTTGTCTTCATATCTGAACTACAATAGCATATTACACCCAATGTTCCCTAGTAGATGAATTTTTTTTTCCTGTAAAGCAGGCAGTATTTTTAAAATTAAAGTTGCCTTATCCTTTGCTGGCTAATATCTATATACAATTTTAGATAGTAATTTATGTTTTAGTGAAGTTGCTATCCCTTCTAATATTAGTGACAAATAAATTTTAA
This sequence comes from Corvus kubaryi, assembly GCF_017639235.1. Lineage (NCBI taxonomy): Eukaryota > Metazoa > Chordata > Aves > Passeriformes > Corvidae > Corvus > Corvus kubaryi. The sequence continues at coordinate 29,400,073 of NW_024580667.1, read as the reverse complement.
AAAAAGTCCATATTTCATTTAACAGCTTTTTCTTGAATATGAGAACGTGAATTTTATTCCTGTTGGTGATCATGTCCCTGGTACAGCTACTGGTTAATTCCACAATTTGAGATTAGATATTTGGAACTTTGAGCAGACAACAGTGAATTTAATTACTTCAGATTTCTGTAAATTAATAACGTGATTTGGAACTACATTTAATCAATGTGGGATTATAAATTACTGTCTAACCTGAATTTAACCTGTGTCTGGTCAGGCAAATCTGTTTAATCCAGTTCAGTTTTGGAAAGATCTAGTGTGTTTTTAAAATGATCCTGAGAGATGTAATGCTTGCAGTCATGATCACTTTAAAGTACACAGAATTCTATTAAGATATGCCCCCTCTTTAAAATGCAGTGTAAAGCAGTAAAAACCAATTTTGCTAGTGAAATTTATTCTAGACTGGAAGCAGCTGGTGAATGAAAGCTCCATTTGTCTTCTGTCCAATTATATTTCAAAGAGATGGCTTTGCCGTACCCTAATCAATAATTGCACCTCCAGCAGTAAGCAGCACTGGAACTAGTAAACACCACGTTTTCTTTAGCTGTGTTCCAGAATTTTGGATAAATATAATTTGGAAATGGATTGAAATCCAGACGTCAATGTAGCATAAAAAGGTTTTCACAGTCAGAGCTACTGTAACATTTATTCTGTTTTCAAAGAATCACAGAGTAGCCCAGGTTGAAGGGACCTCAAAAGTCCATCTGGTCCAACTCTTCATGGGAAAGGAAGCCTGGATGAGATAATCTGGCACTCTCTTCAATCAGATCTTGAAAACCTCCAGTGATGGGGACTCTACCACATCCCTGGGGAGGCTGTTCCAGTGGTTAACTGTTTTCACCATACATTTTTTTTCTTATGTTGAGGTGAAATCTCTCCCTTGTACTTGTTGCCTCTTGTCTTCTCCACGTGGATCCTTGTGAAGGAGCCTCTGCCTTTGTAGATGCCTTTAACTAAGGGACTTTTGTACTAAATGTATAGCAAGTCCTTTAGTTTTATACTGAATGAACCTGCAACACTGAAGAAGGAAAAACTCAGTATGTGAGAAACATTTGTATTTGAATTACTATCAAAACTAAAATAAAATTTTATCTCACCTACTAAAACCAAATAATTGCTTACTTCAAAAAGCTTCATGCTGGGGGTCATTTTTTTTTAATCTTACTGCCATTGTCTATAGCATCACTGTGTTGCCCTGTGCAGTCTCCATTGCCGTGGAGATAAAGCTTGCAGAAAATCGTACTGACTCGATGAACATAAGGGTTTATTTTTCCTGTAATAAGGAAAACAACATGATACTTGTTTCACTCTGCCTTTTGTAGTAAGCTGCTAAAAAAGGAATAACTACCCCTTTTTAGCTGTAGTTTATTTTCAAAATACTTTGTTATTGGGAGCTGGAAAAGGCTAATAGTTGTACACATGAGGAAGTATATAACCCAGGGTAAGTAAACTGAAGAATTGTGACCCTGCCATATAGCTAGCACACTCTGATGGTTTTATACTTTGGGCTTAGCCTTTTCTGACTTACATCAGAGTTCTCTTTTCAAGATATCGCTAGGCCCATCAAAAAGAAAGAATCACTAAAGAAAAGTTTAGATTATATTTTGAAATACTGGGAGGTCAATCAGCAATAAAATTACAAGCGCAACTGTGGTCTTGTACCACAATTGATACATTTGGACTGGTTGTACTGCAAAGTATCCTTTAACTGAATGATTTCATGCTGCTATGTGCTGACATATATGTCATCTGACAATGTTTTTCTGAGTTTTAAATCGACACTCTTGGTGATAGTGTAAGTGAAGCAAGTTAAGCTTCTTTTGCAATATACTCTTTTCTCTTTGAAGTACGGGTTTTAGTACCACAGGCTAAACAGTGAAGCTCCGCCCTTCCTTATGGGAAATGTGTGAGAGCACTGCAGTGAGAGCAGTACTGAGAAAGCATTCTTCCTGCATGCTCTTCCCCACATAGGGAAGAATTCTCATAATACTACTATGAGGTAGAGGGGCAATAATTTAAGTGTGACCTCCATCTTTACATTCTGGAGCAACATTTTGATAAGCTGTGAGGAGGAAAGCAGTTGTTTCTTACTCCAAAGTGCTTAGATGTGACTTTAACTTTCAGTCTTTATTACCACAGCCCCAGTTTAAAGTCAAAGATGTACTTCAGAAAAGAGTGGATTATGTGAGCATGTGCATAAATGTAATTGGTGAGTTGGAGTAATCTGTGTGAAGATTACTCTGTGTAAGTGGGCTCTGAGTTGAAATGGATCATGAGGTTACTGAGTCAATCCCGGTGTTTGTCAGAGCACTTTAAGGTGCTTCTTATTAAAGAAGCATTTTACTTTTTTCTTATCAAAGCAGCATCCTACTAGAGAAGCATTAAATATATTTGGGCTGCTAAAAACATTTTGAGGTTTTTTCTACTCTTGTTTCATTACAAACAGAAATATTCGTGATCAAGATTTAGAGAAGGAGGAAAATAGGGGCAGAATAAAATGGATAAACCTAGCCTGAAAGCTGAAGTCTCTAATAGATGATTCATGGCTAATAGGCAGCCTGCACAATCCTCTATCACTACCGCTACTTATTAACATAAGAAAGTTAATCACTGTTGCTGAATGCAGAGCCTGTGGTTGACCAGAATAGTTTTCCACAGGTCAATGCAGCTTAAGGACCATGGTTTCAGAAGCTGTATCACAATAAAAATTTGAAATAGTATTTTTTCTGTAGCCCAACTCTGGTAATAGTTGACTACTTTTAATGAAATGCTTTAAAAAATGCGTCAATTTTGTAGTCTTTAATAACTGAATTTTAAATGTAAAAAAAAATCTATAAATTTCATTTATATTGTTATAATTATGGTAGCACAATAAATGCTTCAACAATATAGACACATTATGATTAAAATCCTGCTATTTTTCTGTGAAATGACTGCATTTTGTAATTTTTGTGCATTTTAAGATCTAAGGTAATTTATGCATGGGGTAAGAAGTTAATTTCATTATCTTTACACTACAGGCTCTGTGAAGTACTTAATCTTGATCCTAGGCACGTCCTGATTGCGGAAGTAATCTTCACAAATATTGGGGGTGCTGCCACTGCTGTTGGGGATCCTCCAAATGTGATTATTGTTTCAAAGCAGGAGCTGAGGAAGAGGGTATGTACTGCAGTCTGTTTGGCTACTAAAATTAAGTACTGTGTTGACTTATGCAATGTTGATCCTTCTCTTCCCCCAGACAGCCATATAAACAGAACATAGTCTACTTCTTTTGCCATGCTATTTCTTTCTTAGTAGGATGATCAGACAGAAGAGAGTGATCTTTTGGGGACAAAATAGTGATGAAGAATAGACTTTTTGATCTGGACTGAGAATACCAGTTTAATTTTTTTGTTGTTGGTGAGGGTTTCCTTATCAATGGCAAAATGAAGAAAGAAGCAGAACAATGGAGGGCTGCAGGCAGGGCAACAAGTTGGAAAAAAAGAAAAATGTGAAAATGGAGATGAAAATCCATCCATTTTTAGGTTTTCTCTCAAAAGTTAAATATGAGACAATTTGACGTTTTACAGAGAGGTTGCATTGCCCCTGTAGAGCCATGACACACATGAGGCACTTTATCCTTCAACCACAGCCCAAGAGGATGCGGGGCGTGAGAGGAAGTGGGTGCTTCTCCTCTGCAGCTCATGCTGCAGCTGGCTCCCACCTCCTGGCAATGTTTTGCTATCTCCAGGCTTGCAGTGACAGATTTTAGCTTCCAACACTTGGCTCTTCTATTGTTCGCTGGGTGTCTGGTGCCAAAGGGAAAGCTGTGGTGGCTGGTGCTGGGTAGGACTGCAGGACACAAGACACCGGCCAGCAGGAGCATCCCAGTCCCACCATTTCCTCCCACCCACATGGGCCTCTCTGCCCTGTGGACTGGCTGTGGCACTGCTGGCAGGTGTTTGCAGCCCTCAGCACCTGCATGGAGCTGCTGTTTGCTGAGTTTACTGTGCTTTCAGCTGTCCATGCTACCCCTGAACATGAGGGCATCAAGTCTCCTTTCTGCCTCTGGCACTGCCTCCCATCCTCTTTCCCTGGTGGGCTGTGGGGCAGCAGGGAGACAGTCTGCTCAGGATGCAAGGGGCAGCCCCTCCTGGGAGCAGATCTGCCCTTCTCCTAATCCTGCAACACCACCAACAAGCAGCACCATGGAAGGGGCAGTTATGTAATGGGCATATCTATAAGGACACCAGGCACATGCTTTCTGTTTTGGTCAGGTGTCATAAACCCCCGATAAATAAGTAATTCTAAAGAAATTTAGTGTTAATTGAGCTAGTGAAAAAATAACTGTGCAAGTGGGTGAGGGAGTTGTAGTATAAAATCCTAGGTTTATATTTTTTTAAATTTGTAGTCACTTATGTTTCTATTGCTCCATGAAAGAAAGATCTCTTCTAATTAACTGAATGCACCCAAATTAATTAAGTACTGTCCCGGTTTGAAAATGTCTTTGAAAGTCTATAGTATTTAATAAACTGATTGTTTACCATCAAAATATTTAAAATGTGCCACAATTGGCTAGTTTGGATGGTGACTTTGAAGACTGTAATATTCATTGTTAGCTGAGAATTTGATACCTAAGCTTTACATTTTAAATATAAAATCTATGCAACTATTTAAAACTTCTAATCTAAAAAAGAATAATTAACACCTGCCATGCAGGTCATTTTCCTAAATACTCAAAAACTCATCATCTCTATACAACCTTTAGAAGTGGCTATAAACATGGGAAATAATTAAGAAACCAAAATTGAAAAGAAATAATATTATATTTTTCTTGTTTGAGATATTGATATTTTTAGGAAGACTCAGATGTATAAATACCCTGGCAAATATGACATTATAGCAAATTCTGTATCTGAAACAAGCACAAAAATCTTTCCAGATGTTTTCAATCTGGACTATTTTCAGATCTTTTGTTGCATCACAGAAATAAGAACATAATGAAATAAATTAGGTTCAACAAAGGGCCATAGAGTTTGTGCTGCTTCTTTTCTATATTCTCAATTGTTATGTCTTTGTATATAAACAAAAGAGGGTCAAAGACCTATCCTTGGCCCTGAGGCAGAGTGTCATGGCCTGGGGTATGTTCTCACTGCTTAGGGCTCACCCCTTCTAAAGGAGATTTTCCTGGGAGAGTGCTGGCAGGAGTAACTGGATAAAGCCGAGAGGAAGGGCAGAGAGGGAGCTGGACCATCTGGCCTCTTACAGTCTGAGCTGTTGAACTAATAGCTGGATTCCTAATTTTGTCCACCTGCTCCAGCATGCTCTCTTTTGATCAGAAGGAGAAATACAGACATTGCTGTCTTGTTTCTGAAACTGCTTCTAGCAAAGGATGCTGTGAAGAAGGGTTAAATGAGCAACCACAATTCTGTGTCTAAAATTCTTGGGGAGTCTACTGCATTAGTACCAAGTAAATTTTACTTTATTCATTTCTCTTTTTTTTTTTAACTGTTTCAGAGGTAAAAGTTCTTGAATGCATTAATGACATTTTAGAAACATTTATTCATGCAGTATATGTTATAGTTTCTATTATGATGTTTTCTATAGAAAATAATTGTTTTTCAGCTCTTTTAAGCATTATAGTCATGTTTTTGGACATTGTAGGAATTCTAGGAATTTTTCCCACTTGATATTGTTGTTGAAATTCTCCTTTTCATTCTCTTGCACTCCCTTCTCAGTGTTATTTTTGCACAGTAAGTACAGGAGTACTTGGACAACTGCCCCTGCAGGAAGTTGAACAGTGAATTGCACTATGTAGATGATTGGGTTTTCTACTTTATTTAGGTGCTATCTGGAGGACAGTTTTACCAGTCTTCCTGAACTTTTACTGCTGTACAGCAACCTCTAAAAGCAGCCAAGTAAAATATTATGCAAGTCTACGCTTTTGTAGGAAACCTTGGCTTTTGTATCAGTATGAAATTAAATGCAGACTTGTTACTTTGGGTGCTGTTATTTGGTTATAGTGTTAGAAATGCTTTACTCTTTGTTTACTGTAGTGCTGGAGAGACTTCTCTCCCTAGATTGTGGGGAAAACTCACATCATATTAAAAATATTTTATTTAAACCATGTTTGAATAAATAAGATTTTTGTAACATTTTGCTCATTAAAATGTAGCAATAAGTCTCTTTGCTTGTCTTGAGATGCAAATGAATGTCAAAAGGATTTTTTTCTTTGTAGCTGTTGGTAATTTATAATCCTGACATATTCCCTACCGTCATGACTGGAATCAGTGGAACATTTGCATAATAGGAGAGGAAGATTTGTTGTAGTGTTGCTTGTTCTTAGATGGAGCTGGAAGAATTTTCACAAAACAGCATTTGTATTTTGATTTTAGGGAAGGAAAATAAGAGCAAATGGAAAACATGTTCAGTGAATATAAAACATTTTTTAATGTTTTATTATCTTCAGAGTGCTGCTACTGAATGGCCACTGTTAACAAAATTATATTTTTATTTTGAAGAGATATGTGCTTCGGACTTTGGAAACTCCATGTTTATATGCACAATAGAGCATGAACCAGTTGGATGTGGTCCTTGCTTTCAGAAGGGTTGGACAGCAAATCTTCTGTATTTGGGAACTTCACAATCACACCTTTGAGATCAGAAGTTGCTTGAGTTCTAAATATAGGCTGTGGTTGCAAGCTCTTTAAAGAATGGATGGCAAATAGGTCTCCAGAGCTGTGAACATAGTGATAGTGAACATGTGCACTGGTGTATCCAGGCTAAATCTGCATGAAAGAGGTAATGATAAGAGCAAAGTCAGTTTTAGCATATGCTAGCCACTGGATTATATCCTTTTATTTACTGTTTTTGTTAGCATGTGATAATGCTTGTGCTGTTAATCTGATGTTTGCTGAGGATTTGAGGGTTTCAGCATACCACTAGGAATTATTCCTGCCATTTAATAGGAATTTCCTGGAAAATTGACAGATATCAGGTTTTCCTAATTGTCTTTTTTTCCTAAAATGTCTTTTAGACATTTTCAGCCTTCATGCTGGAATTTAGCATGATGTGATATTAGTTGGTTATATTTAATAAAAAATTTTGGTACCTAAAAAATTATGAATGAAAGTAGGTGCTTGTCGGGGTCTCCTCCCCCTGCCATGTAGCCCTCCCCACTGCAACAGGTACTTCTGAAAAGAAGAAGATAAAATCCCATACATGAATCTTTAAAGATATTTTAAGCCCTGGTAAAATGGATTCCCATAGTTTAATAGGCTATTTTTGTTGAGTTTGCTGGATAGAAGCTTATTAAAACTTTTAATTGATTTGTAGAACTGTACCCCTTCTGTTGCTGTTTCATTGATCCCTTTTCTCAAGAGAAAATTAAACTTAGGTAAAGTGCATGAACTGAAATGCATGGGCTTACATCTGATTTCAGAATTTTTGCCATCTATGCATGTAGTAATCATTAAAAAGCATAATACAAAACAAAAAAGGAGGTTCATCAGCATCTCAAATAAACATTATCTTCATGTAACTAGGTTAGACCATTAGTGATTTTTGGGTCTGTGACATCATGAGCAGCTCCCTTGAGAGACAATGCAGATCTCAGTCACTCAGCTAGAAGGGATGTTTAAGCCAATGTAAAAACAATAAATTACTCTTGCTCTCCCTCATTTTATTAGTTTTCAAATATTAAGTAGAGGGCATTCTGGCTAGAAATATGGTACTTGCTGCTCCCCAAATCACTACACCTAGCCATAATTTTTGCTTTCCCATTGCTCTAAAAAGGCAGATTTCTTGTGGAAAGGTCTGAATTACTAGAACTCAATTTCACATCTCCAGAAGCAATGAAAAGAATCATCAAGATGATAGAAAGTTAGCATTTTAGGAAAACAATATGATACTTCCTCCTAATGTGAAATTGATATATTTGACTTTGCATTTTAAACTATAAACCAAGGAAAGATGCCCACTCTGTTTCAGCTGAGTCTGTAGGCAGTGGAACCTTTAGGCTGTTTTCTTGCTAAAGTAAAATCTTTAGATATTCTGTCGACTGGGAAACAGGAGAAATTTGACACAATCATCATAGCCTAAAGCAAGGGACATTTGAAGCATGTTTTGTATTTATCTCATAGATTGAAATCTCCTGGAAGAAAAGTATTTCTTGCCTATTGTGCATGTCAATTCTATTCCAGTCTATTGTGCAGGAAAAGAAAATCTTTGTGAAAATGACTTTTTGTTGTACGCAGCAGACGTGTAGCACTTTAATGTTTTTTACAATGCTGAGTCCTGGCCCCAGCAGCGCAGAAGACTTGGGAGGTATAAAATCTGCTACCCACAGCCACAAAGGGTATGAATGTAGGCTCTGTGGAGATGCTGCGTGTCCTTTCTGGGGTGTGGGAAAGGGAACAGGGACAACTGATGAACCAACGGTGCCACCACGTTGGTATCCTCTGCTGCATCGTTGGTATCTGTGTGGTACAGTGAAAACACTTTAGTCTCTTGAAGTTCTCCAAGAGGCTGCCAGCTGGCTACTAGCTACCTGAACATGCCTGGTGTGAAATTGGCCTTCTTTTTCTGTGAAAACATATTCCCTGTGCTGCAGAGAGGCTGGTGCTAAGCATGCAGCCCAAAGCATCATGGAGGGCAGCTGTCTGTACTTCACTGTGAGCCTTTCTGATATCGACCATGAAAAGTAGTGCACTTGATCGCCCTCAGCCTCCTCATGGCTACAGGGCATCAGCTGTCCAAGGCTAGCGATCATCAGGATTCATTTTCACTCACTGACTCTTGTGGATCAATGCAAGGAGGTAATAGGGAGGAAAGCCAGGAGCAAGGGATGGGAAGAGAACTGACTCCGGTCTTGCGTTATCGCCGACAATACTGTCATGCAAGCTCTTTCCTGAAATAGGCACACTCCATGTTAGAAAACAACTTGTTTCAGCTGAATTGGAAAGCTGTTCTGCAGTAGGAGCAGAGCAGCATGTTTTCTTTTTCACCAGGGATCTCAGAGATATGAAAGATCAATGTGCTGATATTATGAACTTTAACAAAATCCTGAATCTCAGCCCAGCTACTCCATTTGAAAAGTTTGGGTAAGCTCTTGGATAGGATGCCAAAAAATCTAGTAGACTTTTTTTTTTCTTCTTGTGATGGTGTCTGAAAATTACTTTCAAGGCTTATCTACGTCAGCTCTTAAGTCATGAAGCTGTGTTAATTCTGATTTTTTTAAGGGTATTTTGATCTCTATCTCATTTCAATTCCATTCAACTATGAGTCAGACGTGAGACCTCCTTACCCTCAGCATTTTAGTTTGCCTTCTAGGCTGAGGTGATTTTCTTCATTGAGAAATTAATTTTGTGGGTTTCAAGTGACATATTTCTTGTGCTGTATTTTTTGAGAAGCTTCTGCATTGTGGCATTTCAGGAACCCAACAGATTTTTTCCTCTGAAATTGGTGTGATAATAAAAATGTAAAGGCAAATGAATTTTTGTATCTGTGTTTATTTGCAATAAGCTACTTCCTTAAATTCAAAATCCTTTAATGTGTGATGAAGACATCACATATTTAAACTTGAGAGTTACCAAGAATTCTTTGCATTCCTATTTATCTTTTTTACTTTATTTTACTTATTACTTTAGCATTTATCTTTATTTCTGAGTATTCCTACAGAGAATTTCTGCCATCATAGTTGGCCTGGTAGTTGGCATCCTTCTTCATGATGTGGGCATGATGTGATTGCTGCCAGCCTAAAAAAGCTTCATCTCCACTGCTTTGTTGTAAGACTGGTCTGAGTGCAAAAGTAATTTTCCTTGTTCTGGTAATTCTGTATTGAGTATATTCTGTCCACTCCTAACTACTTTGTTGCTCTTCAACCACCTGTTTCACAGTCATTTTTCTTTCAGAAGATAATTCTTTTTTCCAGTCAGGTTTAGGCATTTTTATTTTGGCTGGTTTAGCTTCAGTGTTTTTACAGCCTAATTAATTTTGGCTTCCTACCTCTCTTTGTGCCATTTTAGAGACTGCACAAAACTGAATAATGATTTTGCATACTTCCTGACCTGTTTAATGGCACATTGTCATAGTTGAGAAATTTCTGAACTAAAGCCAGTTCGCCTTTCAAGGTTTTAAGGTTCTTATTTTTTTGGCCAAAATTTTATGATCTTTCTTTTTGCCTATAATCTTAGAGGCAACCCATATATAAATTAGATTTATTTTCAATTTATTGTCAATGGTTCTAATTAAGGAAATAAACATGGGAGATACAGACTTTATGTACTTTGGAGGCAGGTCTTACAAACACTGAGCCTTTGCAAGATTTCTTTTTTTATTCCTTGTTATTTGTAAATTTCCTAGAGTTATGAATACTGTTTTCATCCCTTATAGAAAGGTCTCCTGTAGCTTTGAATCTTAACTTGATGCCCAGAGACCAATCTTTATAAAAACTGATTTGTAAAGTCTTATGGAGATGTCAGACACCCGAGTGGCTGACCTATTGTGTAGGCAAGCTGAATGAAGGTACATAATTTTTCTTTGTGGTGTCACTTTTTTCTGTCCAATTCTTAAAATAATCTCATTCCAATTCCTGAAGAGTCTTCCTTCTGCTTTCATAAAAACAATGGCTGTAGCTGAGTTACAGCAAAAGGCCAGTGAATGAACAGATACAGTTTCACCTTTCAGTATCTGGAGAGCAGAAAAGTCAAGGAATCTACTATTAAATAGCAAGTAGGGATGACTTTACCTCACAAAGCTTAAACCTGTATTTTAATAGGATCAAATTCTAATCCTAGGTCTGCATATTTATGGTTTGAGATTTATCTGACTGTCTGCAAGCTATGGATTTTTTTTTTGCCAAAGAGCACCGATCTTTATCTGGCTATGCAAGTTCTTTATGACTGTCATCAGTTTCTTGTCTCGTGTGCCTTTTTATTATGCCCTGTGGTGCAATAGAGAAACTTCTTCTTCCTTTTTTTGAACCAGAGACATTTCAACAAGGAAATTTCCACATAAATCCTTTTAGTATTTGACAATATAGAACACATTTAAAGCAATAAGTTCCCAATAGTCTTAACACACTGGAGGTAGTATCAGCTGTTGTTGCAAGGGAAGCTGTTTTTGATATGCATTGGAATTACAGAAGGATCTATAGGAAACTCATAGTTAAAAAGCAGGGGACAATAGAGACACAGAGGTGTGTTACAGGGAGACCAGCTAACTTTCTAGAGTCTCAGTGGGTGCTCTGAAAATTCAACTGGGACAACCTGGGCTGTCCAGGGCTTGAGTCATGCTTTATTCCAAGTGTCACAGATCTGCTCTTCTGGGATCACCAGTTCAGACAACCTCTGTTTTTTGAATATAATACAGTTCCTTACTACCAGAGTACTTGGATGTAATCCTCCTTGGGGTTTCATGGATAACTTCTTTTGGAGAGGTGAGTCATGGCTGCTTCAGAAAAGCCCAGCCCAAAGGCTAACCCTGATCCACTACAATGTGTGCAATGTGGAACAATGGAATAAGTCAATTTAAAGGGACCCTAGAGGTCATCTAGCCCAATGTCCTACTCACAGCATGGCCAGCTTCAAAGTTTTAGGGCAAGTTGTCACTATTCATTTTTATTGCTTGAGAACAGCAGCCTTTTAATATGTTCTGCTTAACCTTTTTGAGAACCCCTTCGTTAAAGGGTTTCATTGTGCAAAATGTGTTCATTTGTTAACCAGAAAGAAGAATAAACATAATATTGACATATAATACTTTTATTGTAGAGGAATGGTTCAGATAGAATTATTGTAAACATTTGAGTTGTCACCAGGTTAAAAAAAAGGCTCATCATTGAAATTTGACTATTTCTGAGACTTAAACTGATTTGAAATGAATTTACAGTGATTTAAGTGAGAAGTAAAAGTTAATGATTCAGTTTGGGTTTTTTTTTTAACTATACATTTCAGGAACACTAGGTGTGTTTCAGAGTAACTTGTAATGCAATGTTTTAGTTCCTTGAATTAAATTGTAATGTGACTTGTCTCCTTGAAACACATGAAATACAGCAGATACTGTACTTGGAACTTACTATCTTGCTTTATATTTATTATTGATTGTTAATGTACATAAAGCTGTTTTCCCTGTAGCTAATATAGAAAAAGAAGTGATTTTTAATTTAGGTTTTTGTTTTTGTTTTCAGGGATTGGATTTTGCAGCCTTCACAGGACATATGTTTTTGGGTATCTGCCTTGTTGTTCTGGTCTCCTTTCCTTTTCTCAGACTTCTTTACTGGAACAAAAAATTGTACAATAAGGAGCCAAGTGAAATTGTTGGTAAGTGTGAGCATGAAAAAAAGTTATAATTGTTACACTGAATATGTGCTAAATAGAAACCGAGTAATGATTACTACAATGCTGTCTTCAGATGGAAGTGCCCACCCTCCTTCACTCTCTGAACATTAATTTTTCAACTAATAATTCAGATTTTATTTTTAGTTGTGATATTTTCTGATTTTTAGAAGTGGATGTTTTTCTGGTTCTAAGATTGAGGTTTTGACAGGAATTATTAAATATCTTACAAAATTTGCAGGAATATTTTGCATCATTTATTACAGCCATAGTCATGAGTACAAGGACATTCTGGGTTGCAACATCTGCTCAAGGTGCTTAGTTCACAACCTAGATTTAGAAATATTCCAGGTTTTCCTTATGAAAAACATAGTGCACTGATGCCTCCTCTCACTGCTGGTTTTCTTCCATTGAATTTTTCAGCAATCTTTTACTGGTCTGCAGTCAGTGAAAGACATTTCATCAAAGTGGAACTTTTCAAGTCCTTTCCAGCTTGCCTCTGTGGCTCTTCCTACCCTAAATTTCCCTGGTGCATAATTTCTACAATTCAGTAGAACTAAATCTATGTCTTTTTATGGCGCCTCAATAGTCTCTAGAAGTTTTGTTAAAGCTGTTTCAATGGCTGTCGACTGTGTCAGTCCCTTTTTTGTCTTCATGCTTTTATGTTTTTCTCTTCAGTCATTTTGAAGTTTTTATCATTGTTCTAGGGCTTCTCTTTCAGTGACGAAATTTAATATTAACCCCCAAATGTTCACATTTCTTTACGAGGTAACAAATATTTCACTAAGTATAATTTCTAGCAAGCTTTGTACAAAGACAGTTGAGTATAACTGTTTCTTCTCTGGGACTGGCTTGTTCCACTTTTGGCTGCAGAAGAATTAAGATCCAGGCTTCCACTGGTTTTAATGTGCTGTACCATATCTCTGAACCTGTGTGTGTGGCATCTGTTTATCATGGGGAGGACAACTTTTGATACGGTTGATATATCTTGGCTTCATCTGTAACCTGTGGAGAAAGATAAGTGCTTTTAAGGAATAATGGAGCTGTCTGTGCTAGAACAGATATATTGCAGCCCTCAAAAGTTAATTTTCTCTTATAAGGAGAGTCCAAGGTGACTAACTGTGGCAGAGACCTTCCTGGTAGGTACCTCATTTAGGCAAAAGGGGTAGTACTTGTAATTCCTTGCCTTGTTCCAGGGAAAATTTGCTTTAGGATTAGAGTTTTATTAAAAGGCAGAAGTGTCAGTCGTCTCCTCAGCAGATTATTCCATGTGTCTCCAATCCCATTTGATAGAAAAGTCAGAGAAGAGATTTCCCTGTTTAGGAAGGTCTTCTGAAGACTTTTGGTTTTGACTTCAGTGTCTATTCAGCACAAGGTGCACTCAGCTTACCTGTTTGTATCTCTAAAGGCCAAAATATTTCCCAGAATTTAGATCAAAAATATTTTTGAGGTGTGCTAGATATTACACTAGTTAACTGTTTCTAAGACACTTAAGAAGAGTTTTCCTTTCTCCTATATGTCTGTTTGGTATGAGGTAGCCATTTTCATCTTAAAACAGCCGAGGCTTTCTGCACCCTTAGAGGTCTTTTCCAGAGAGCAAGAGAAATAAAGAAATTAACTCAGACCCTAACATGCCTAGATTCTTTCCCTGTGACCCTACAAAGTAAGGTTTTTCAAAAAGCCATCACTGTAAGCAATATTGATCCTGACATAGGAGCATTATTTTATAAATGTATATTTCACAACATAGAATTGCTACTTTTTTTCTTTTGGCTATAAACTTTTAAAGCATATATTTTGGATTTTTAAGAAATAAAGTATGTATGAAAATTTTTAAAATTAATTTGAATAGTACAGTTTATTCACTGACATAGTATTTTTTCCAGTGAAACACTATATTAGTGAAACACTGGCTAGCTTATTTCCCTCAGTTAATTTCTTGGTCATCTTTGTTACTTGCACCTTAGTCTGTTCAGATATAGCAGTCTCCTAATCAGTATACCATGTGTTCTTGTAATCAGCTGCTTGTCCATTGCTGCAAACCTAATCAGGAGCTGTTCAATTAGAGCAACTGCTGAAGAGCCACTCTTTCTATTGAAAATTCATGTGAGAGGGGAAGAGAAAGAAAGAGACCAACACAGCTCCATTAGGAGATAGCTGTCATGGTTTGGATTTGCGGAATGGCCTCCAAGGTGCTTCCAGGGGTCCTTTCATCTCAGGTTACAATGGTTCCATGATAATTTCAAATGGCTTGTTTGAAGCAGCTGTTTTAATCAACTAAATACCAGTCTTTCCTCACCTTGCCCTCAATTAGCAATTAAACAAGTTATGTGAGATTTAATTGGTATATTATCCTCCCCAGATTTTTTGTCTCTCTTCACTACATGCTTTAAGCTTTTTTTTCTGCTGATTTAGAGTATACAGATTTTTAAAATGGATTAGCATGAATTTTAAAACCAGAAAATGCTCTTATTATGAAGATACATTTTTATCTATGTTACCAGTGTCTTTAATCTGTTGGCTTTCAGACTGAGCTGCAGCACCTCTGCAGCAATAAAAATACCTGTTCTTTCCCCAGAAACCACTATCTACCTGCATTGGCTTTAAGCGGGGCAGCTAACAAAAGAAAAAAGACTCTGAAGAACTCATCCATGAGAGAGAAAATCTAATGTTTTTTTAAGAATGAAGGGATTTTTGAGGACTTTTTTTGAGCATGTCTTTCAGCTGTTAAACCTGCTCCTTGTTCTGTGTGACGCAGCAAAAGATGCCAGGGCTAGAAGAGTAAGCTGAGAAGGCTTAAAAAGTATGTATGTATCTACATTTTCACAAAAGAATATGTAAAGGAAATAATATCTGAGTGTAAGAGGAATTAAATTTACTGTTTCAACTCCCCCTCTGAAAACCTGAAACCAAAGTTCTTTCTTCCTTTAGGGGTTAAAAATACATTATTTAGTCCCTGGGAAGCATAACAATACACTGTTAAGTCTCAGCTATTAAGCTGTGGAGATGTGGACCTCAGGGTTTGGCAAGGTTGCTATCCCCAGGAGAGTGGGTGGTACACGGTCTGGTGACAAGTATTATTATTGCCATTTTTTGCCAGAGAGGAAGAGCTTTTTCCTAGCACAACTTCTTTGGCACCAGCTCCCCATTTCTCCTTTGTTGCTTGGCCCTTTTTTCCAATTTTTTCACCGGCTGAGAGATCCACACTTTAAGCAGGAGTGGTAATAGCAGGAGACGGGTAAGCACGTTATTCCCTCTGGTGTAACTCACTGTCTGCAGCAGCTGGGAAAATACTGATGGTAGTAGGAGAGTCAGCATGTAAAGCTGACAACAGAAGGAATTTTCTAATTAATCATAGTCATATGTAAAGTGCTTAATGTATGAAAAACACAGTGCTGTTTCCCACAATGGGAAATGTGGTAACCAGATGATAGAGCAAATCTGTTTTTTTCTTCCACGTGTAGCTCTACAGATGTTCTCAAGGAGAAGAAAAGGGAGAGGAGGAGGGGAAAAATTACTGTGATGACCTGCAAGAAAACTCCAGTACTGCATCAGACACTTTGAAATGCAATAAGCCCACATAAAATAATAATAATGTCTAGGGCCACAAGGACACTGCAGGGACACTGAGGGACAGAGGGCACCCAGGATAAGGGGTAATGTAACATCAGTATGTGTGCTGCTTGGGGTCAAAGAACAGTCCTTAGGCCTATTTCAGCTAGTAACATATTTGTAACTTTAGGAACCATTTCTTGCTGGAATCAGTGAGAGGTACATCAGTGACGTAGCTGAATTAAGTAAATTGACAAATCTCTGTCCTGAGGTGCATCTGTACCTATGTAGGTACTTTACTAACAGCCAGTAAAGCATTATTGGTATTTCATGTTATGTTGGAAGTAGTGGCCTGCCCTCACTTGGAAGTTGGTTCAAGAGAGGAAAGTAGCAAGCGGATTATGAAGACGGTAATGTCTAAAGAAAGGCATATTTCAAGATGTTTTCAAAAATTCAACTCTAAACTAAATCTGGGGGGAAGTTCTGCAATAGGGGCTGCACTCTACTGCACTTTACTGTCCTCATGCGAGATGATGATTTCATCGGAATTCATGGGGAATGTTTTTAAATCATGAAGAACAATGTGGACAGTAAAATGTGGGGTTTTTGTGTGTTCTCTTTTTCTCTCTTCTCTGCAATCCAGTTGTATACATTAACACTGAATAGTGAATAGTTAACATTTTAACTCTCCTACTGTGGATGTTAGCATGCTGAACAAAAAGGTGCAGCTTTCATATGAATGCTCTTGGAATCTAAGACAATACCTTTTGGGTACATATTTTGTCTTTTATTTGTAAAAACTGTAAGACTTTCAGTCTCAAATGAACTAGGTAGTCTTGATGTCCCTTCAGACACTGTGTTTGCTCCTTTTTGGATAATATATCAGGATCCACCAGGGCCATGACTTTATGTTTAAAAATGCAAATCAAAAGCTGTCTTTTATTATTTGCACCTTCAATAGCTCTCCTGATGAGAGCTGTAGTTATTTAATTGCCACAGATTAAAGATTTTTATATTTTAAAATATTTTAGATAATTTTATGCTTTAATTCCTGTATATATCCTTTGAACTGCTTTAGAGTTGATAGAGTGTTCCCCTTGGAAAGAGAAAAAACATTGAACTGCCTCTTCTTGTCTTCAGATGATAAAAATAGTATTCTGACATTGCAAAACAAGGAGAATATGACAATCTCATATTACTTGCTTAGTGCATTGATAATGTAGCCATCACAAGAAGGCAGCTGTAATATTACTTTACCTGTCTTATGCAGAAAGAAGGTATAATATAGTGTCATTCTGAATCAACAGAGCAGCACTTGACAATTTATTATACACATTTGTCATGGAAGGAATGAGTACAGAAAAATCACTGATGGGAGGTAAAAACTTAGGTAATGCTAGCTCCTGTTTCTTTTCCAGCATTTGTGCCCCTCTGTTTTTGTATACGGACCTCAGTTGTGAAAGGATTGCACAGGTATACAGTGGTTGGCAAGACACGGACTTTTCTTTAACAGTGTTGTTTCAGTGAAGCTATGACAAAGTTTTTCACTTTACTTTGATGGCTCTCAAGTTCATCAGATCTTCCTTTTAAGACAGAGCTTAAAAGAACTATTTAGTTCTATGTAACACATTACCTGTGTTTATTTGCTGCAGAAAGCTTTCACTGTGATGGTGTTTCAAATACAAGTGTAAAGTTGACAGATTTTTAATTGTTCTGCCATTTTCATTTATCAAAGTGTGTTCAATGTATTAGTCACCATTTTTACTTCTAAACCACTGATAAATGTTATGGTGGGTCTGAAGTATGCTTCATTATTTTGCTCTTCATTTTGTCCTATTAAAAGCATTAGAAGAGGCATTATCCTTTGAAATATTCCAAAAGACAATTGTCCTCTTGAGGGTGTATCTTTTCATGGTTCTTTTTTCCTTATCCTTGGGAATACCATCTCTAAGTGGTGGCTTGCGGCACTTTTTCTGGTATTAAAAGGACTTCAGCAGTAGTTATATTTTGTGCACAATGTTTTGTGCTTGGAATGTATCTATTTGCTTTTGAGCAGAGTGTAGTGAATTTAAAAGTGGGTTTTTTTTAAGCAAGACTTGTAGTTTAATGGAAGACAGCAGCAAAATTGGTTTTCATTGGCAAGTCTGGCAGTCTGAATGAAAATTATTTGATAGTATACTGGAATTATTTTTCTAGATTTCACACCTGAGAAAAATTTTCTGAAACAAACTAAAGTAGAATTTTAGATAAACACATGCTCAAAATACTTGAATTTTGACTTCCTTCACACAGAGAACCTAAATACATTCAGCTTCCTGCTTTTAAACAATGGGGAATTGCAGTAGAGGAAACTGAGGGGCAAACCCACAAGCACTATAATAAGTTTGTGGCTCTAAAGTCTGACTTACCCAGAAAAGAGAACAGAGCCCATGTCACCTGAGAGAGAGATATCCCACCTGTTGCTCAGTAATAAACCAACTGAAGAGTAACGTGTATCTTTCTCAACCATCCTGAAACGTTATGAGAAACCTAACCCTCCTTAATACCTGTGGATTACACCTTTTGAGTCCAATGTGACCATCATACCCATACTAAATTGACTATTCCCTTATAAAACTAGGGTTAGGCTTGTAATGTTGTAGATTCTTTCCTGGGCCTGCTGCAGCCTGCTCCAGCTTGCTGGGAAGATAACTCATGGTGGGTAAATTTAGGTGTGTGACACCCTCTGAGCTTTGTGGTTTTATGCCCAGGCTCCAGGTGCTCTGCTGCAGGGATGAGGATGTCCTGTAATTCCTCTGTGATGGATGCAATCCCATGCTGGGTAACAGAGCTGGCATTAGGTGCCTCTATGACCAAAAGAGGCCTCAGGTGTCAGACTGAGTTGAAAAGCTTATATGAATTCTCTGTACTGCTTTATGCAGCATCGGCACATTTATTGTGTTCCGTTGCATGTATTTAGCTGAATAAGGCAAAACAAGTTTTGTTGTAGTTTTGAAGACTCTGCAATATTTATACCTATGATTACCTTTATCCACTATTGATCAACTGGACTATTCAAAGGAATAAAGATAAGAATATGTTGGGGGTTTTTGTTTGTTTGTTTGTTTTTGCTTGTTTGTTTTTCTAGATTTAGATCCTCATGGTTGTGTCCTGTTGGGGGGTGCTGCCTCTGGGAGAGAGGTGTGAGTGTTTGATCTGGAGTATTCCTCAAGGTGAATTTTTTCTACTCATGGATTTCACCTTTTGGGTTTAGTTTCTGCTCTTACAAAATGGAGATGACACCATCTAATAATGCTTAGAGGATTGGTTACATAATATCAGGATTTAATAATTATTAAAGGTTATAGATATTACTGTTACTAGTTAAGCTAGAATTCATGATACTTAATTCACATTACTGTTAATATTTAAACAGAAATATTCTTATTCTGAGAATTTGGCTAAGAAAAAGAATGACTTTACTGAAAATAGTTAAGCTACAGTAGCATGTGGAGGAAAAAACCAAACAAATATTCAGACGAACGTGCTTTGAATGTTGTTAGATGCAGCCCAACAGTGCAAACTTGTGCTGCTTGCAAAAAGATAATTTATGTAGTTGGTGCATGTGCAAGTTAAAAATTGTCATTTAATGATAGTTCTTGTCATCTCATCAAAGTTGGTCATGCTCTTCTGAGTATCTTCAATTAACAAAACTGGCCTTTTCAGATTCTGAGACTGGGAATTAATTACACAGTTTTTGAGGATGTCTTCTTTGGTATTGGCAGCTGGGTGGGAGGGAATGTGTGATTACTCAAGTGAAAATCAATCTGACTCTTAAATGCCAGATTGCAGAAATAATAGGCAGTTTTCAAATAAAGAATATTTTCTAAAATGCAGAAAATTTTTCTAAACTGCCACAATCCGGGTCAGCAGCTGAAATTTTGTTAAACTCAGTGGGTCCAGGATGTAATACTTGTGGTCTCCATGGCAAATATGATCAATGACAAAATCAGAACAGATTAGCAGCGTAGGGTTTACATGTTTGAGGATCCTTTATTTGATCCTATAACTAAGATAAAAATTAATATTTTCTTGTTGGAAATGGAGTTTTTTTCTATTTTCTTGTTGGAAATAATAATGCTAGTTATATTGCTGTTGTGCCTCATGGGCTGTATGTGGATGTATGACATTCAAAAAGATTTTAGTATCATAATGAGCTAAATTTTCTGACTGAGTTGCATCTCTTTTGTCTTCTTGTGCTCCAGATCACTGCATACTAAACTTAGCTTTGCTTCTATCACTTTGGCTACTGGTACTATGGTTGCAGTCGAATGTTAATTTAGCTGCTTTAATGAGAAACTGCTGTGCTACAGACTCACCATGTCAGTTAATAGCAATAGACCTGACAGCGGTTACATTGGATAGAAGGCTCATCCACATAGAGCTAACCCTGCAAAAACCCTGCGGACTGGGTTGGACAAGTGAGTGGAGAGAGCTCACTCTGGTGAAACATAACCCTTAGATCTCATCTGAGGAGGGGACAGGAGCTTATGGACATAGAAAGAGAATGTGAAACTATCCTGTGATTCTATTCAGTGGCAGCCAAATGCTGCCCTTGTGCTCTCTTGGCCATAATTTCAAAGTGATTGATAAGACCCTGCAGTCACATTATGCCCTTGTCCATGTGTAACACAGCATGTCATAAAATATCAGATGTTCTCAAACTCTGGGGGTTGCTGCCTCAATGGTTTTGCAAGTATGAAATGGGAGGAGTATAGTAAGGCCCGAAGGACTTTGGCCGTGTTAATTGTTGTTGCTGACTTCAAGGTTCTGCATTATTTTTCCTTTAAAAAAAGCCCTACTGCTAATAAATATGTATCATCTGATGCTGTGATGGGCTATTAGCAATAAGAGTGTGCATGAAAGAGAAATACTAGAAACATTCTGTGGGATGACCTAGAAAACCTCTTCACAAATCACTACTGCAACAGGAGTTGTGGTGTAAAATATGTATCAACTGTTCTGATTTTCCAAGTACAGTTTGCTCTGAAGTAAACTCCACAGAAGGTCAGATGTTCACATCCTTGGGATGTTTAGAAAACTAATGACTGAAAAATCAGGCATGCACTTGCTGTACATAAAGGCATGATCAAAGCCATGTGAAGACACGCATATTTTTTTAATGTAGATCTCAAAGCATTGGCCCAATGTTGCTCAACCTGGAGATGAGCCCCAGGTCATTTCAGATGTGGAACAGGAATTTGCAACACAAGTCATGCTGCTTTCCATTCTGCACAGATACAGTGATGATAGCTGCCTCTTTCTGAAGGAGAAAAGATAGAGATTCTCTGTATGAAAATAACTGTGGAGTACTTGCATCTCATTTAGTTGGTGAATGATTCAACTTCCCTCTATCAGCTAAACCCTTGGTGAAATTTCATTTGGAAAGGATGGAGAGAAATGCTATGGCAGGATGAACAGATGTCATCAGAAAAGTTGTTGCAGAAAAGACAAACTATAGGGAGGTAGAACAGCAAACTGGATGCTCATCCTTCATGAGCGTTTGCCAGAGGAAAAACCAAAACCACACTCTTTCCCTTGGACTGATGACAGCTGCAAATCTGCAGTCCAATTAACTAAAAAATCACATAAGAATGCAGTATAGAAAGGATTTTTTTTCCTCTGTGAATGGAAAATTACTGCTGTTATATCTGTGTGTCACAAATGTTGATACAAAAATAAATGATGGCCAGAAGTCATATGGATCCTTTGAGAAGCAAGACCTATCCATATTGTAATGTAACTTTGTGCCAGATTATGCTCCTGGCAAGCACCACTGAATATATTACAAAGGAAAGTGGTAGATTTGGGATATTTTTGGTATTTTTGGTTCGGGTATGAATCCCCTTCTTGGAAGAAAAGCTTTAGCTGAGTACTAGTTGTTTATATAGTTGTTTATAGTTGTCATACCCAGAATGGTCACTGGGCTTTTGATAGTGTGAATTTATATTCTGGACTTACACTGTAAAAATTAGTTGACAGATGTGTGCAGATCTGTAGACACAAACCATACAAAATGTATGTCAACTGCTGTTCAAATCCCTTTCTTCTGTGTCAACCATGCAGACTCGGGACACACTTTTGCTTTTAAATGTTTGAGCTTTGTCGAGTCTAATTCCTTCTCGTGGTCAATCTTTAGAAGATTCACTCTGTGTTATCATTATGAATACTTAGTTGCAAAGGAAAGTGGGGAATTAAACATGTTTAGTACTCTGATAGCAGATATCACCCTCTAGAGAGTTGCAGCATAAAATGTTAACATCACTGCCTACATCAAAATGTGTTTAAATTTTTCTTATGTAGCAAAATAATTTTTAAAATAAATAATTCTTATAGTTTGTTTACATGATATAAAGAGTTCCACATTCATTTTCAGAACAAGAGCAATTTGCTGATTGAACAGGGATCTTAAGATATAAGCCCTTGAATTCTTGACATATTGTCTTCAATGACACGAAATTTGAATGGAACAGAAAAGAAGGGTGAGGAAACATCCCATTGCTTCAATGGGGAACAGTTGCACAGACAGTTTCTGAATGAATATTCTGATTTTATTTCTTTAGTGATTTCCTGTAAAATTCAAAGGGTTTTTTTGGCATGCCCAGTTTAACAATCTTCTTGAATAGGAACATGTGGTTTTTGGTCATTCTCCAAGGCCTCAACACTAGAGGGAAAAAATAATCAAAAAGGATTGAAATTTCTGACAAGATTCTAGAGTCTAATTTCAAAGTGTTAATCAGTCTGTCTGAACTTCCACAGGATCAGGTATCATCCAGGTCAGCATGAAAGTGATGGTCACTGTGTTTACACATATTTTCAGTGCCTGAGAGTTAAATCCTCTCAGGAAACCTTTAAAATACTATTAAACACTATTCTATAAGACAGTGCCAAATTTCACTTTTGCCTTAAATAGATAAGATTGCTTGTACAAACATAGAGTGAATGGAAAAATGCTGTCTATTCTGAATACCATGAAGGAACATTTGCTGTAATTCCTAACTGCACAGGGAACAAGTATCTGTTAGCGGTATAATAATGTGTACTGACAGTTTATTTTCTGTTGAAAAATGAATGTGCTGCAATTTTAGCCCTAAAGCTTGTTGAAGGCCTTTGCAAGTATTTGATGACAATACTTCTTTTTCTTTGAAAAAGGACTTTGTGGTTCATTTATTTAAAATTTTGAAAAATTCCTATTTCTTTTTCCTTCACTTCAGCTCTGCAAAAGGAATGACAAAAGCAGCTTCCTAAGTGGAAATTTGTTGGGAAACCATCCCAATAATTTTAACACCTTTGAGTCCAGAGTACATTACGCATATTTTAATCATCTCTGGTTTCATACATATTGGACCTCACATTGAAGCAATTTTGCTTCTTTTCAGAGCTGAAACATGAGATCTATGTTTGGAGGCTGACAGCTCAGCGCATTAACCCAGCCAGCAGAGAGGAGACTGCTGTGAAATGCCTCTTGATGCAGAAGGTGCTGACTCTGGAGATGCTCCTGAGGAAGAAGCTGAGGACGTTTCACAGGTAAGCAAGGCCCAATGTCTCCCACCTCCCCTTTCAGGTATCTTCACTGGGACGAGACCTGCATTCCTAGCTCTGTCTTGATCAGATGGATGTTGGGGCAGATATGAAAAGTCACTCTCAGACTCAGTAAAACACAAAGTATTTTAGGAGAAAACTGATGTGTAAAGCCTGGAAAATATATTTATCAATATGACCCAAAATTAAAGGCCTAGGAATTTCAGGCAGATTTTGGTTTAAAAAGATCACAAATATATCACTACACTTTTCCTTACAGTTGTGGCTTCAGCACAGTAAGACACTATAGTTTCTTTTTTTTTAACTGAAAAATTCAAATTGTCTTCAGTGAATGGGTGAGTTTGAAAAACATTTCACCAGTTAGTTGCATGTTTTACAATTATTTCATAATCAAAATTTCAATGTGAACCGGAGTGCAGACATATTTTATATATAAGAAGTTTACATAAACTTCTTGTTTAGTTTAGATTCTGGCAAAACCAGATGTTATGCCATGGAATCTGATGACTGAGAATAGCAGTATAAATATTTTGAATGTTAATTGACTAAAGTGAAACTGGAATAATTAATTTGAATTAATAACCTTGTTAAAGAATTTGAGCAAGAAAATGTAAATATGGTTTCTTAAACTATTCCAGTAATAAGAATATGTTTACATAATTTTTGCTGATATTGTGTATTTTGAATTGAGTGATGGTGCTAATAATTCAAGACAAATAAGGCTGTTAAAATTGCCTCCTTTTCAAAAGATTTTAAGAGATTATTAGACTTTATGATACTCTAAAGAAGACCCTTCTAAAGTACAAATAAAAATTGTATATTTAATCTTGAAAATCAGGATTCCTCCATTTCAGCACATTTACAGCAATGTAAAATTTCATTAGCATTAACAAGAGTGCTCCTGAACTGCAAAGCCCAAGGCTTTTTGCTGGAGGGCTGACTGCGCCGATAACACGGTGGTGTTATTTGGATCTTACGAACTTCATTATAAAATGCAAATGTGAAACATATGTGTTCTGACTTGCTGATGTTAGCACACGACCCTTTTTGTATCACAGTGGGCCACACACATCAGCTCCTGAAACTATTAAGGGAACTACATATTGCAGATAGCCATATTCTATACTGAGGTCTGTACCCTGGAGCCTGTGGCTTTCCTCATGAGCAGAAGGGTTTGTGTATTAGTGGAGCCCATTACAAAAGCGGAGTCTTAAGTGAATGCTCATGGGAATTTTGCTGCTGGATGTAAGAAGACCATACATAACTCCTTTGTGGTATCAGTTGCTCCACATGGGGAAAGAAGTGATGTATATGTGATGAGAGGAATTAATTCCAACAATCAGAGCTCTGATTTCACTCTGGAAAAAAGTAGGTGTCATTTTCTTTCAGACAAATTTCACAAGAAGATAAAAACTGGGAAACAAATATCCAGGAACTCCAGAAAAGAGTAAGTAGATGGCAGGTTTTTTCAGTATTCATGTAAATGAAGCTATGCCTTTATATAGAGATAGTGCTTTAAATCTAATGGAAATTTAATAACTCTCCTGATAGCAGAAAAGTTAGCAGCCAAGGTGGTTGGCTTCTTGGTCAGACAAGGTTACTGAACCACATGGTAAGGTTTTGTATTTTTGTTTCTTAGAAAACTATAACTTAAAGAATCAACTGATGATTCAGCAGTGTTTTCTTAGATTTTTAATCCATAGCCAGAAAGGTTCAGGAGGTGTCAATAAGTTGCTTGTAGCCATGATGAATGATAATAGAATACAGTCTTCCTAGTGTACCCAATTCTGATTCTAATTTAATGCACTTTGTGACATTACTGCTTTTATTATTCAAGTAGGGATAAACCACTTGATAAATCCTGTTCTCTTAGCTGTGCACACGTTAGTACTGCCTAAGTCTTTATGCTGGAACTGAAAAGATGTACACTCTGTAGTGGGATTAATGTCTCCTAAATTTAATTATCTAAGTGTTGCAATCACTCTACCTCACTGCCATCACTAATGAATCAGGCCTGTGTCTGAGAGCTCAAGTCCTTGATTGGACTCCTTGGGGTGAATGTCCTTGACTGGGAGAACCCTGTCCTAGGTGTCACACCAAGCCAGAGCAAACCAACAGATTTTCTTTACACCTCTTTCAAGGCATTGCATAAGAGACAAACTTTTTAAAGAATGGAGACTTGTGTTTTAGTAGAGCTTTAAACTATGTAAAACAAGAGACAAAGTTGGTCTGAGAGAAATTGATTCCCTGGGGTGGTAGTGAAAGCAGAGACACGATGGAAAGCACTGGGTCTGAGGGTTGAGGGCACAAGGATATTGGCACAGGGAAGCAGGAGCTGGGCACAGAGGTGTACAGACTCCATAGAGATGAAGGGCTTGGCATGTCCATGAGAGTTGTACAAGAGGTGTGAAAGATTTGACCTCTAGGGTAGTTTATAGGTTTTCAAAGCACACCCAAAAAAAAAGGGTCATTTTGTCCTGGATCACAAAACCACAGAGTGCTCAGAATGCCCTCTGTGGTTGGAGCTGCATTTCAACCCTACTTCTCCCTCTGGCGTGAAGTTGTGGAGGGGGCGACTCAATACAGCTGAATGTATGCAGCAACTGCTAGATACCTGTATCTCTTAAAGCTTGTTGGACCACATACTCATGGTTTTGTACAGGTATGCATAAGATGCACACCTATAAAACTATTCTTGTAGTTCTGTCTTTTATGCTGAAGAGGAATATACAATACAGGAACAGCAGTTTGTGCTTCACACATGCTTTTCTGAACTCTATGCATAATACATAGCTTCTTGTTTAATACAATTATTAATTTTATTTTCCTGTCTGTCTCCAGCACAGAATAACAGACAAAATTCTTCTCATCAAATGTCTGACAGTGCTGGGATGTGTTATTCTTATGTTTTTTCTGAACTCATTTGTTCCAGGCATCTACCTAGATCTCGGTAAGTCTCCTAGTTTTGTTCTAAGTAAAACAAGCAACCTCCCTGAAAAAACCAGTCATATCTTTATGAGTCTGGATCTTTTCAGAAAGCTGTTTTTCATATGTCCTTATCCTCACAATTCTACCAGGTTAAGCAGCAATTTCTCTGGGAAAAGAAGAACAGGTTTTTAAAGTTCAGTCACGTCCCAGTTACCCCAGGAGGAATAAGAGAGAGTGCTCATGACTTCATTTTCTGGACTTTCCAATACTAATGAGCTGGCTAAACATTACAGAATGAGTCAATTTGACCTTGGCATCATTTGCACTGTTTGAGTGAATGACCAAGATGCATTAGAGAGATCAGAAAATAATCACTCCATGGAAGAACAAAGAAGCAGTTTGACATTATTTCTTAAGTATAGAAAGCTCTTTGTATAATTTACAGTCTCCATTACTATATCGCCATAATAATTCATTTCCCAAAATAAAAACTGGAGGACACTGTAGGTTAATGGGCGGGTTCGGTCGGGACGGAGACGGATGGAGATCTCTATAGGCAGGTCTTGGGACACAGTCGGTTTATTGTAAAGGGCGTGGGTATTGGGGCACTGCTCAGAGCTGCCAGACTCAGCTCTGAGCAGGCCCAAGAGAGTAAGCAGGTGAGAGAGAGAGAGAGGGTGTAAGAGCAAGAGTGGAAGTAAGAGTAGAAGTGGAAGAGAGGAATAGAGAAGAGAGAATCAGAAAGTCTGAAGTCCTGGTTACAATACAATAAATCATCTTCTGTACTGAATATTCTAATTGTCACTAACCAATCTAATACAAGATACAAATCCTATAGCATTTACATACAGCCTATAAGAGTCCTTATATTACCATAGAGTGTTACATCTTAACTTCTAAAAACTACTCTTTGGACCCCTTCTGCTGAGCTAGTAGGGTCTGCTCTGACCCTTGGACCTGTTTGCAAGCAGAGGGTATTGTTTCATCAAGAGGGGATTACTTCAGTGGCCATACCATTGTTTTCTAGTTGTTCAGTAACTAAGACCTGGTATTTCAAAAGTGGCTTTCATTTCGATGTTGCCTGTAGTTTTCATATTCCCAAAATCTTTTGTCAGGCAATCATATTTCCAAGGTTTTCCTGTTCCATCTTCCCCAACAGGACACTATATATGGGTGAAATGAAAGTAGCTGTATGCATACTTTCTATATATAGATGTATATGTGGATGTTTTTATACAGCTAGTTGTATATCTCCGTGAGGAAAAGCTCCACACATCCTGAAAACAGAACCAAATCAAATCTCACATTTAACTGAAAGACAGTCATAAAACCTACCTGTGCATTGACCAATAAAAAATGAAAACATTTTTATTGGCTGCTGAGCTCTTCAAGATTATGGAATTTTAGATACATGTTTTTTTCACGCCATCTGAATTTACACAATATTTACTTCTATCTCAGTGGCTGAAAGATGGAGCAGTCTTGAAGAGGAATAGCTCATAATGAATAACTCAATAATCATATACACAGATATTACATTGACACATTTTTGCTGTGCAAAATATAGAGCCAGTTATAGCTCTACAGTGGTGATCAGTTTGTGAGCAAGACCTCCCATATCTGCTGCTGACAGACTATTTGCCATGGAAATGGGCAATTTCAGCCCATGAAGATTATTGTCTGTTAAGAAGTTAAAAGGTATACTGACGTATTATAACACCAAAAGTGCTATGTTCATAAGGTCTGGGAAAATGCAGAAGCTGAAAATATTTGAAGGCATTTGAAGTCATGGTGGCTGAGAACATAAGAAAGGCCTTCACACTGCCAATTTACCCCTTACTTTTCTGTCTCAGATAAGTGACACTGAACCATATGGGCCTTCTTGAATTAAGCCCAACATCTTTAAAAGTTTGTGAAAAGCCAGACAGTCATGAAAGACTAAACAGCACTTGATGTGTATGCTCTTGATATTTTTTCAAAATTGCAAAGGAGTTGGAGTCAATGCTAGAAGAAACATAGTAACTATTGATAGTTTGTTTTTGTCCTGTTTTATGCCAGTAAAATAAGTGAAAACAAATGGAGTGCTTGGCAGTGTAGGTTTCTGTTATCCAGTAGCTGAATAACAACCTTGAAAGTAAATAAGGGCTGTATGTGTTCTGTATAATTTCTCCCTGTTCTGCATTCATGGCAAACCTGTCAGATTAATGAATAAATGTTACTAAAGCATACACCACATAATTTCTACTAAAAATTAATAGAACCCGTAAACTACTACTAATAGGTTTACAGGTTCCATTAATTTACAGGTCCTCAGTTTTGTTTCCTGAATTCCACTATTGTGATGGTAGCTGTCACTTATCATTACTGAAGTAGTGCTGCTGTGAGGCTCTATGGATTTTAGTCTTCCAAAGCATGGAAATGTATTTCCTAATATACACTACATCTTATACTCTGTTGGCTTGGGTAAATTTGTTCAGTATGGTTTTCTCATAAAAATGAAAGTAAATTGCAGTTCAGTGTTTAATTTTCTACCAGAATAATGGTTTATACAGAGGCTGAAGTGTTAGAAATCCAATAACTTTAAATTGCATTTGGTAGAGGGAATTAGAAAGATTTTAAAATTCTTTATCAGTCCCAAGCCCTGATACAATTTTTTCATTATGAACTTGGAATCATTAATATAATTTGAAGGTACTGACATTTTAATTTAAAAAATAAAATTTGCATACTTAGCTGCCTTTTAAAATGCAGAACCCTTTCCTCTTCAGTTTTTTTGTGCCTGTTCATTAATTTATTTAGTGTAATTCTATGAAATAGCTATGTTAATAAAAGATTAGTACTGAGAAAAAAAGCAGATACTAAAACTGTAGGACTCCTACAGTATATTCATTTGGCCCCATGAGATTTTATTTTATTTTATTTTATTTTATTTTGTTGGTAAAGCATTGATAAAACATCTGAGAAAAGATGACAAAGGATGAAAGTAAAGCTCCTTTAAGGATTGTACCTGGCTCCTATTTTGACTTTAACTTTTAGGCGGGCTTTGAACTATGTTAATATGTCTGAAAAGATTTAGAAAGTAATATAAAGTAGCATTTCGTTGAAATTTTAAGCTAGATTTTTTAAAGGCAGGGTGTTCAAACTGACTGGGTCAGAAAAAATACCAAAATCAATTTACAGCTTAATTCCTTCTACTTTTGTGTGGAAGGTGCTTTCTCTTTGGTTTGGTTTTAGTCAGTTCAACGAGTTTCAGAGCTGCTGTGAACTTTGTGCAGTTCCTTCCAGTATCTGTGAAGAGGGACTCATTATGTCAGTGGCGCTGCTTTTGTCTGCCCCTCTCAGTGCTTTCTGCATGCAATGTAGGCAGCCTGCTCTTGCAGACCCCCTCACTCTTGCTCCCTTCCACCTCTGGACACCTCTTTCCCAGGGCCAGGCTCAGTAGTTTCTGAGACAGGGGAATGCCTTCTCCTCCTTTGAAAGTTGCAACAAACTCTGTTGCTCTCATATTCAAGGAACAAGGTGAAAACCCAAGAGTAAAGAGATGAGATAGTTCCTGTTTCAGAGAGGAGATACTGCCTCAATTTTGGCTGCAGACTGCTGCAAGATGGGGTGGTATGCCAGGAGAAATACAATTGTGGTTTTGCCTTATTTGTATATTGATTGGTTAATTATTGCCACCATTTTTCCTGTTGAAGACACCACTCTTGCACAGGTGAACCTACGGTGTTACCATCCATGGCTTTTCTCATGTTCCTTTCATGAATTATTTAAGCAAGGGGACGGGGAGATTTTTTTGGATTGACTGAGGTCTTCTGTAATTAAGGACTGCCACTTTTTTACTTGAGGGAGCTGTCTTGGATTTTTTTTTTTTTCACTTGTACAGAGGGGTTATGTCTTTATGCTACTGTCTGAGTCCATTCTGGTATTTTCCGTGCCATGGACATCTGTGATCCTTCAGACATCAATGTTTAATCTAATTACCTTCATCTGCCCTCAAAATAATCTCTGGGGGTGTCACTAATCAGTGGAGGCCATCAACAGCTGTGATTCAGCCTGGTTTCATCTTAGGTATGATTAACCAAGGCAGTGTTAGCAAACCCGCAAATTTAGGAACTTATAAAAAATAATGGTTTTATTCTTTCTACTAACTAACATCACCACTATGACCTTTCTGGGCAGTAGCACAAGTTGTATAATCAGTATTCTATGTCACTCCTGTCAAGCAAACCTCCTAGACCTAAATTTCCCTCATCATTCTTGCACTAAAGCTAAAATTCCTGAATATTTACAAAAAAAAGGTTATCTTGTTTGATGAGAATTCTTTCTTTTGCAAAACTTTCTCTTGTGCTCTATATGGATGTGATTTAACTTCTGGTTGTGGACTTAGTCTGCAAATTCTGCTGCAGCTACTTTTGAGGGTCTGAAGTTCTCTTTTTGCTGTGTATGATAACTAGGTGTATCTTGCATCATTGAAACACTTTGAAACTGTGAGTGAAATAGTGGAGAAGTAGGAAAATAACTGTTTTCATTTAATGTAAACTGACTTCTGTTTGTTCGGTAGATCCTGTTGTGCAGACTTATTTTTATGTTCTTGGCAGTGCATTAAAGGAGAAATGTGTTCAGTTTCTGTAGGTAGGAAAGACTCTTGTACTGTCACTCCTTTGAATACCAGTTGCCATATTTATTGACTCATTTCCATAATTTACAGAAAAATTGTTGACATTCACATGAGAAACTAATTACCTTTATGGGAAAGGGCCTCAGTAGAACAGTCTCCTCCCTCAATTATGTCTACAGAGACTATTATGCAAATTATAGCAAAAATTTCGTCTCAACTAGAGAGTGGAGTCACATCTCAAATTCAGGGAAGTGAATGGGATTCAAAGTTTCTCCTCTTTACTTGCTTTTGATTTTCATCCTGCTTTTGATTTTCCTATGTTTCAGTGGACATGCTCAATTTTCAGCTTACACTGTAATTTACCTAGATGAACCAATAATTATAATAGAGTTGAAACTGAGTGGCACTTATTGGGTAGCCTGCTTAGTGAGGAAGAGGGGGCTGCACAGTCCTAGAGAGCTTCACAAACTTGCTTACATTTGTTATTTCATCACAGAATGTGTGAAGTTTCATACCAATATTTACTTAAAAACAGTGATGCCAGTTCTTCATTACTACAGCCTACTAAGATTTTAACAACTAACTTAATCCATTTATTTTCTGTAACATTTAAGTTAGGAGCTCACTGCAGGAATGATTCTTGGCTGACAACTTTGAGACAGATCTGTAGGGTCAGTATGTGTGTGTGTAAAACCTTGCATGAATTGCAGTGCTGCAACCAATGGCAGAAGCCTTTAACTCAGGGATCTTTAACTAAATTATGTGATGATGTAAACTAAAAATCTCCAGTATTCCACAAGGGAAATAAATGTGTGGTTTTGTTCTGAAGATGCATCCTAGGAAGCTGCTCAAGAACTCTAATAAACTTCCCCCACTCCCTGCCCCAGCTTTTATGTGGGCCCTGGGACACACTATGTATGTGCATTTGAACTTGTGCTAAGAGGATTCTTTAGAATGGTGGAAGTGCTTTAAAACTTGAACCTTTCCCCCATAGCTCTGTGAGAAAGATCCTGTCTCACAGTGTGCAGCAGAATTCCTCAGATCCAAAAGATTTACATAACCTCATAGACAAGCACATGGCTGAGAAAGATGTGGACAGATCCCAATAGCATGAGAGAGCTGATAATGTCAAAGGCTCTTAATTTTATACTTTAAAATTTTATTCTGGAACATTCTTCTCATCTCTTATCAGTGATAAATAGATTGAACTATGTTATGCCACTATTCTGTGTGATGGTGGAGTTGTCTAAATATGACATTTGTTTACAAACAATAAAACTATATTTGCAGAAACATACAAAATTAACTGAAAAATTTAAACGTTTTCCCCATGGAGAGGAAGAAAAAAAGAAAGTGTTGATATATTCTCAATGTTTAGTTTCCGGTTAATTTGTGCAGTAGTTAAGATGAATGGTTCATTATAGAGCTACTCAGTGTTACTGAGGAGCTGTTTTATGAAATACCTGACAAAAGCCATCGACCAGTTTAATAAGCTGATGTATAATTTTTTAATGCTCAAGAAAACAAAAAATCCTGGTGAGACAGACAGTTATTAAGATATAAAAACTGGTGAAGAAGCTTGATTTAAGAAAGCATAGGCCAGATGCCAAGAATGACGCCAAGTTCAGCACATCTTATATTTTACTTCCTATGTCACTATATCATCATCATGAAAAGTGCACATTTGTCACCTAAGCTAACATTTATCTAGAAAGTAGCTAGGTCTAGGAAATGAATCAGTTTTAGCTGATGAAAGCCTGTAGGTATTGACTCCTTAGTAATGGCTCAAATGATACTTTATTGTCAACTGCATTTAGAGCTGTCACAATGACTATTTTCTTTTCTTTGTCTCTACTTTTTTCCCATTTGAATTTCAATATTATTTCATTATTTTGGAAAGCTTTCTAACACAACTGGATAAACTAGGCAACCAGATACAAAGCTTGGGTAGCAACATTTGTGGACCTTTTTTGTAGAGCTAAAGCTACCATCCTGAATAATCCCTAATTGCCTGGAAACTCCTTCACATATTTCAGTAAAGTAAATGGCTTTGGCCTCCAAAACATTTGGGTTATGGGTGCCTTCTCTGTACATGGCAGTAGGCTCCTGCTTTCAAGGTCTCCATGGTCTTCTTAAGCTTGTGATACTGTGGGCAAAAAGGGGAACATCCCCTATATCTGGATCTAAGAATTTATTGTCAGTCTAATTAAAAGTTGTATCAGTGCAACCAAAGCAAGCAATCATTGTTCATCTTACGATAATACTAACACTTAGAGTCTAAATTATCTAATGAGTGCAAAACAAAACTCATTAACAGTATGCAGTATAAACTGTTGTAAAAAACCAACCAACCAACCAACCAACCAACTTTTCCTTCCCGCCCCCAAGCACTCAAACCAAACTCCTCCACCCAAAAATCCACCCAAAACCCAAAGGAATAATCCCAGTGTCATCTCCCCCTTTTTCCTGATGTTAGGGTCACCCTTTGATGTTCGCCAGGGTGCTAAGGGTCACACATTTAGGCTGGGAGGAGTCAAAACACAGTGTTGATAACTTGAGGGTTTTGCTGGGATGAGAAGGGATGAGTGTGATAGGGATGTCCTCTTCCTCTTTGCCAAGATGTGCATAGTGTTGGTGTTGGTATTTTCTTACTTACTGTGCTTGAGTCCACTTGAGCATATTTTTATATATTTTCTGAAGCTTTACCCTTTACTTTTTAAAATTTGGTTTTCAGCTCTATATTATACCTGATTTTATCATACGAGTTGTGTTGTATGTATGTTATATGCTTTTTTCTTGTGCTTTTTTTTACCCCTAAAATGGGTTTTGACCATCTCATGGGTTTACTCTATCATCTATAACTAACCACTGTTGAGTTACTGATAAACCTGGACTCTTTTTTATAATCTTATGTATTTCTTTTAGCTGCAGTTACTCATGGACTCTTGTCTGTGGCAATTTCTTTCTTCCCTTACAATTTTTCATTAATGCTCCACCTATATGAAGCTGTAATGCTGCTTTCCATGACTAAAGTAGTTTCTTTAGTTGCTGATCTGACAGTGGTAAACAAAACAATGTGTTGTAGCATCTGACAAGAGCATCCAGTCCAATGCAGAAAGACATAATAAGATTAGAGCCAAGATTTTGAGCTGTTCTCTTTGAAAGTCTTCAGGCCTTTCTGGAGACTCTTCCAGATCCTTGCAGGTGTGCTTGCTAGGGCTGCACTGCAGCCCTTTTCTCCAGGTATCATCACCTACAATTGCCAGTGGAGTTTAATATATTTGTCCTTGTTTAGTGGTCTTAACCTCCCTGCTTGTGCTTCATCCATTTACTCTGTTATCTGCTGTGGCATGTGGTGGTATTGGTTTCGTGGTCTAGCACCTTTACAGCGAGCTCAAGAAGAGCTCTGCATGGGACTGACCTGCTGGCCTCTGATATGTAGCATAGAGACTTGATGGCACTGTGAAAATGCAAACTGTTTTTCTAAAATGAGAATGGACATAACTGTATCTGAGAGACTTCGTGCATCTTTGATTCATAGTCATGTTGAAAAAATTCCTGGTAGAGTGTACATAAACATGAGTTTAAAATAAGTTTGACAATAATTTTTTAATAATGAGAATGTTGGAACGGAACTAAATCAATGCAGTCAGCATTGACTCAGACTCAGAAAGTCTGGTCCAGATGTTACTTATTCATCCCTGTCAGCATAACACTTTGCTTGTGAAAATACAGGAGATCTGCTTTCCATGATCCTTGCAGTCTTAATTTATTTTAGGATACTTTTCAAAAAATTCTGCCTTGAAATTTCACGGTTGTCTTTACAAACAGGTAATTATGCATGTACAATACCCCCTGTCCATGCAGCTGCCCATACACTTGATGAGAAAAAAACAAGAGCCATTAACAGCTAGTGCAGCCTTTGATCTTTATTGCTCACTTCTAGAGAAGTTGACCTTTCCTTTTTCTTGATATTTGCAGCCCCTCAAATTATTTTTTGTTCACAAGAGTCAATAAGGCTATGGCAATAGAGTGTGTTTGTTTGCAGTGACCTTTACTGAGAGTACTCTGTAATTTTTCAGACTTAGGGATTGGTGTGGTATAGACAGCTATATATCTGTCAGCTCATCTCTGGAGATGGAGTGTCCGGCTGTAGCAGTGTCTAACCAGGGTTTCTTTCTTACAGTGTTCTGTTTTGAATGCCATCCCATCTCATCTATGAAATTGTGTTTGGAGAGTTAATGAGGTTAGGTGTTGGCATTAAAAGACAATAGTGAATACAATTTCACATTCTGACTTCATGCTATTACAGCTATTCAACCAAGTCCAGCACATCCTTTCCTAAGGCACATGTGCTGATCTGGGATTACAGAGCAGTCAGTTCTTTACCTCCTTGTTTTATGCAAAGCTTCTGTTTTTTATTGCTGTAATTACCTTGTATTAGCATAAGACCCCACTTCTTCTGCCTTGCATGGGATTATTTTTTTCCCATATTCTTTTATTCCTCTTGTATTGTACCAAGTATTTATTGGTGTGGTGCAAGTCTTGGACTGTCACCATCACTGTTCTGTCCCCCAAGGAGTTGCCTTAAACTGTGGTGCCAAAAATAGCACAGAACAGAAAATTATTTCTATGACACTAAGACCCTGAAAAGAGACTGCTCAAAAGACCAGCAAGTTGCTTTGTGAGAAGGTAACTTTATATTAAAAAGAAAATAATATTAAAGATAAAAGACCATTTATCAGTGGACAGCAAGTACTACTTAGCAAGTACTTCAGCATGATTTCAGAATGTATATTTTCAGGGATGCCTGATAAAACAAAACAAAATTTGAATAAACCAAAATACAGAACATTTTCATTCACATTCAGAACTACTGATAGAACATATTCTATGAGTAGAGAAAGCACTACTGGAAGTATGTCTTTGATTTAACTTTTTTACCCCAATATTTTTATAGGCTTGTGTAAGAGGATGATCAAGCATATACTACATTACAATTACACCATAGTACATGAAGGACTGGGATACATCCTTAAGCTACATTCTTAGTGGTTGTGGCGCTAATTAGATATCTTCTGACTAAACTGTTGGGACACAGTTATGGACTTTACTCATATATTCAATACCATGCTGTGTGAATAATTATTCAAAGCTAAGCACCAAATATATTTTAGCTGGTAGGCCTGTAATGGACATTGTGGGCTTAGAAGGTTTTTGCAGTTCACAAAAACTTGCTGTGGCCTTTATGACAACAAATAAAGAATTTTAAAGAGCACAGAAAATGAAAGTCATACTTAGAGAAAAACATATAAAAAATCAGTGTGTCCCTCCCATTATTTGCAGATAGGAGTACTATATTTTAATCTGGCAGAATGAAAGGGTCTAGATGGTTTTTAAAAAAACCTTATTTCTCCACCACTATAAATGTGTGATCCTGAATATTGTGTTGCCTGAATCATCGTTGTTGCTGTTAACATCTTCTCACTCTTTCTTGTCCTACTGCTGCCACAAACAGCTTGCTTTCTGCCCTTTGGGGAACCCTGGTATTTACCAAAGACTTGTCAGGACCTCTTTAATCATCTTGAGTTAAGCATCCTGGATTCTTCACATTTTTCCTCAGAAGTCAACTCTTCAGACCACTGATTGTGCTTCCTTCTCTGCCTCAGATTTCCTCATGGGTATGCATCTTACAGTATATATTCTCAGGGTTTTCCAGGGATGAGGAGAGCAGAGGTTGCTTCACAGAATTTACTATTTGTAGCCCTGGTTCTGTATTTCACTGAGCAATGAGATTTAGTTGCGATACACTGTGTCTGTCAAGTCTTTTCTGCAGGACTATCTGGCATCCAGTTGCTTCCCATCCTGGATTTTTACAGTTTTATCCCTTCCAACCTAAATGTGTTATCTTGTACTGTCTTGAGCAGCATGCTGTTTTGCTCAGACCAGCATTGAGATCATGCAATATTATCCTGAGTTTGGTTTTCAGTTCAAATGTCTCAAGTGCCATTTCAATTTCCAGAAAAGTGAAATTTTTGTGTATGCTCAGTTTTCATGAATGCATTTCCCCAAATTCTGTGCATGTAACGTGAGCATACAGCGTCCACATTTTCGCTTTGTTTGGAGGAAGCTTGTTATACTTCTGTGCTTCTGATCTGCTACTATGAGGTAGTAGGTCAGACAAAATTACTTTTGCTGAGGAATGCAAACTGTTCTTAACGAGCATTTGAAAGGCCTACAAATTACACAGTAATTTTTCTCCCCTCATTTCTTTCTCTTTCTCCTGCCTGCCTTCAAATTCTAGGCTTCTATTTGATTCTATTAGATTGTTTTATATTTTCAAGTTCTTCTTCTTGATTATTTTAAAATAAGGGGGTTTTGAGTAGGATTGCAATTGTGTTCTGCTCATCATGAGCTAAGTATTATTCCAAAGGTGGTTTTCCCCACTGGGTAAGAGAAAAGCAAAGCACTCAAGTGATTACTACTGTACTTTTTTTTCTGGCACCAGGCAGAAGAAATGGAAATCTTTTCTTATGAAGACTGCGTTATAAATTTGCAAGATGCATTTTATAATAAAATTTCATTTTCTTTTCCCTAGGATAAGTAGAAACAATCACCCTCTTCAACAGGTAGAAATAGAATTTAGATTCAGTTTCTCTCCAAGTTCTCTTTCCAGGACATCAATTGTTGTCAGAGGCACTAAAAGGCAGTAAAGGAAGTGGTCTGTGGAACTGTAAATGGGCTTTGTTTTCACTAGAGTAATGAGAAGTTATTTTAAAAAATTATTTCTCTTTCTCTTCCTCATGGCTCTCTTTTGTGGTCCAGGAAGCTAGAAAAAAAATGAACAGAGAAGCCAGTCTTTGATGTATCCTAGTACTTTGAAAATTCTTCATCATGAATAAAAAATGCCAAGAAACTCCTCTCCTCTCCTCTCCTCTCCTCTCCTCTCCTCTCCTCTCCTCTCCTCTCCTCTCTGAAATAAGCTCTGTGCAGCCAGAACTGGCAGCTGATGTGTTTGCACTTCCCTCTTCAGAGCTGTATTTGCTGAAGCATGGCAGGATGACACCTCCCTTGCCTGTCTGTATTCTCAGGGAACAATATTATAAGGCCAGGCACTGTTCCCTCATGCAAAGCTGCATGCTTGAAGCTAATGTGTGCTGATAACACTCACAGTGCTAGAAAATGCTGGCTCCATCCACCTCTTCAGCAATTCCATAATATTTCATTACCTTTAGTGATTAATTGTTATCTCCATATAGAGATAACGATCAATTCAAGTTGATTCATTATTATTGGAGACAGAAGGGTAAAAATAATACCAAGATATTTTCACAGATTGTTCCAGAAGTAATGAGAAATTTTTTAATGCTTCACTATGTTGTACTTACATACAAAATGCATATGAGAAAAATGTAATGGTGTGACTTAAGTTCTTATAAAATAGCAGTTAAAATTCTGCTACTTAGCTTCAAATCAGCACATACCTACTTTCCTTTGCAGTATTCTAAGAGGAATTGCCATCATCTTCATTTATTTAAGGTGGAGTTGGGCCCACTATTCTTTAATGAATTCGGAAAACAGCCAAGACAACAGTCAGAAGAAAATTAGGCAGTGCATTTCTATATCCCCTTTCTTTGTGTTCAGAGAAAATTAATTTAATTTTCATAAACAGTTGATTTGCTTTCTTTTATGAGACAGCAAATCAGCTTTGCTATTGAAAAGTCATGGTAGATGGAACTGACAGTTCTCACTTTCCTTTGCTGCTTTGGGAACTCTGAGAGTTTTAAGATAAATAGACCAGAGGGATCAAACAGCTCTAGAAAGAATTTTAACTGTGCAGAGGGAAAGTGAGCCTTGCTCGGACAGGAGACTTGCAATTTGCATTTTCCAGCTGATTGTGCATTTGATTTGTATTTTCTCTCAATTAGTTACCTAAATATGTGTATTAAAACACTTCAGGATGTACAGAGGATCATCTCTGAAGACAGCCTCTTTTACTCTAAGTGTCCCTTCTTTTCTAAGGAGAGTTTCCTTTCCTGGTTGTCTTCTAGAGCAGGTAGCCACTGAGTCTTCAAGGTCCAGGGGATGCAGCCAGCCTTTTGGGAGCTGCAGAGTCCTTCACTACTCCTGAATACCTAAAGGTTTCTCTGTGATCTAAACCCATTGATTATTGGGGTAACCCAACTCTGTTTTTTTTTTTTTTCTTTTGTTTTAATTTAAAAGCAGAAACCATTAATCCTGTGGTGTCTGTGAACTCTTCCTGTTACAGTCAGGGCAAAAATATGGCAAAAATCTTTGAAAATCACAATACTGTAACTTACATGTTGGTAGCACATAACAAGTCTGTGAAGTGTAAAGTATTGTTCTCTCTTTCTCTCATGCAGGCTGGATTGCCATGTTGGGAGCCCTTTGGCTGCTAGTGCTAGCAGACATCCATGATTTTGAGATGATATTGCACAGAGTTGAGTGGGCAACCCTCCTTTTCTTTGCAGCATTGTTTGTTCTCATGGAGGTAATATTCTCTGATTCTAAAGCCTGAAGAATTGCAAACAATTTCAAATGTGAATTATGTTCATGGAGAGAGGCCTCCTGCTGGTTCAATCCCACTGGAATATTGTTGATCAAGTGTAGTTATGGTAATACAGAGAGGAATTGCAGAGTGTGAAAGTTAGTTGGACCTCTTTCATATTTAAATTTTCATTGTAAACTTGATCTCACTCTCTCCTTATTCTGTGTTTGTTGAATGTATCTCACACAATCATTTTTCTATAATTTAAATTTCAGTTTCTGGGTTTATTGTTGGTCTATATGTGCAGATATTTTATATATATTTATGTGTTTGTTTACAATTACTTATACAAATGATAGGAAAAATAATAGAACAAGATTATACCAGAGTTGAAAAATGCTTCTAGTGCTGTCTGCTATGCTACCAAATGGCCTAAGATACCACACAGAAGTGTGATTCAAAAGGAAAATACACTGAATTTCAGTTTGCAATACTAATTAAAAAGATATTCAGCTCTTGAAATGCCTGGATATCTTGCTGTGTAGTTTCTGTGTTTGTCTGCTTGACAACAGTCCATCCATGTTTGTATCCCCTTTTATTCTCTACTTGATGCTTTTGTATAGCTTGAGAGGATTTATTTTTATGCCAAATATTTGGAATTTTTTTTTTTGTGTGGATACTCACATTAACTTTTAAATTTGGCTTCTAGAGTGTTGACTATTCTTCAGTTGTTAATTGTTGGGTTTAAATGATGTAATAATGATGTAGAAACAAGACTGACAATACCCATGTGACCACTGACACTGCCATGGTTAGTGTATTGTCTGAGTGAGAAGCCTGGGAAAAGCCTGTGGTAACAAATTTGCTCATACAGCCTCTTTCCTCCCCTCTCCCCTCCCAATAATTGCAAAGATCCCAGGAATTTGGAAATTGGAATCTATTAAAAAAAATCACCAGCAGTAACAGGGACAACGTTTGAAGCAAATAGAAACAAGAACCAATCCAACTAACTCTAATTAATGCCAAAGTGGAAGTCAAAATCTGGTAACCTCTGAGAAGATTAGTGGAAGCTTTGATTATTATTAGGAAGTTTTCTGTAAGTTACTAAGTCTAAAATTCATCAGGAAATATTGATTTATTGTATGCTCATTAGAACAAGCAATTTTTAGTTCTCCATTCTATCAGGTTCTATATAACCTTGCATTTTCTAGACCTTACAGGGAATCAACGCTGTAGCCATGTTTATTTTGTCTACCTCTGCTGTAACGGTTTATTAGTTGTATTCTCTGATGTATTTATTGTTTGAACTTGGATGGACTGGCTGTGATTTGAGTGCTGTGTGACTGCACAATACCACAGTAAAATACACAGGGATTTGCCATTTACTGCCAGACTTTGGATACAA
This sequence comes from Corvus kubaryi, assembly GCF_017639235.1. Classification (NCBI taxonomy): domain Eukaryota; kingdom Metazoa; phylum Chordata; class Aves; order Passeriformes; family Corvidae; genus Corvus; species Corvus kubaryi. The sequence goes on along the minus strand of NW_024580667.1, from coordinate 29,359,130 downwards.
CTATTATAATTCACTGAACTTCATTTTTATGGTTTCTCACATCACCAGTGAATAGTTTGCTAATGAAAGAATATTTTTCCTGGCTCCCTACAATAACAGCAGTTTAAAGTCATGAAAGAAACTCTTCCAGATAATCAAGAAAAAAAAAGTGAGACATTAAATGAATGAGAAAATGTTCTATGTATGTCATCACTGCTAATTTTAATCTGAATCTGTTGGATTAGTAGGTGACAGTCCTTTCAAAGGCATTTTTCTTTCCTTTAAGTTACCAGTGTCAAGAAGAAACTGGTCAAAACAAAAATATACATTGAAATATAAGAAATCTTTCCATGGTCTAGGGCATCCAGCAACTGTCAGCTCATATTGCTCACCCTTGGTGAACCTTCGGCTTGGGTAGTCCCCAGTCTGAAGCTGTTTCTACTGCTATAAATGTTCTCTTTCCTATTACAAGGCACATTTAAAAACCTGTGTGGGACTTAGGCTGCAAGTCATTTTGGAAAATGTGATTTGAGTTCCTGAACCACAGGGGAACTTTTGGAGGCTCTGCCTTTGGGGGTTCATCAGTCCAGTCTGGTGCATCTTTCACAGCGAAAAACTTGGAAATCCTTTAGAGCTCTCTTGTTTTCTTTTGTGTCCCCTGAGTAATTAATCTTTACTGCTGTCTTTTTGGTCTTTAGTCACAAGTGCTGTTACATGCTATAAAAATCTTTTTGCTTCTTCTGTCTCTGTAAAATAAGTCCCTATGCCTCTCAGGATTACAGTTCTTTGTTCACTTTTATAGTAGAAATGGACATAATACCTTAAATCCTTCAGGCAGAGTTTATGTACAACAGACATCATGACATACTGTCCACAAGAGGATTAATCAAAATTTTTATGCATAAATTAGATTTTGTTTTTAAATGGCACATGATTTTTTTCTGCAGTAAAGCTCTGTTGTGAACTGCCACACAGGAACTAATATGCTTGAACACACCAATTAGTGCAATAATGCTTACTCCTCTTAGAAGACACAGGAATATCCAGGAGACCCTCTGTGCAGTTTACATGCAGGGGAGAACAGTGGCAGGGTACTAATTGCTGACTTGCAGTTAGGTGCTTGCAGGAGAGTGGCCTGGGGATCATAGAGACATCCTAAAATTGTTTATGTGATTAGTATTGTCACCATCTCTAACAAGATGGGCTACCTGCAGACTGTCTTGCAGGAGTGATGTGTGTGTCCTGAACATCTCTTTTTCTTGTGTTCCAGAATGAATTTTGAGTGTTACTCAAAAGTAACACGTTCTGTTAGTAGATAATTAATAAGGCAGCAGTATTAATTGAATGTAAATCTGGGCTCTAATTGCTGACAACTAGCTGTTTAAAAGTTTATTTTGAAGTGTGAACACAAAGCAACAATATAAAAACTATTAAGAATATTGCTTTTATATACATTTATATACATTTAAAAAGTCACTGACATAACCTTTGAGTTGATAAAGCAACACGGATAGCTTAGAAAGAAAATGGTAACTTAAAATCACCAACAAGACTTAATTTCTTAGGAAACTTTCTCCTGGGAAGCTAAAGTAATGGGAAAATATTCATTTTTTTAAGTTTTTATTTAAAAGTTTTGCTGCTTGTTTTCTGCATGCTGTGTCTTTAATTGTGGATAAACCTTTTCTTCTTCAACGTATGATTAAAAAAAAATATTTCTGGGCCAAATTTACTATGTAGTGACACCCAAACCACTATCATTCAGCTGGTGTCCAATCGAGCTGCAGGTACAGGAATTGCCAGTCTGAATGAAAGCACCTTAGTCACTGACAAGACAGTGTCCTATACCACACCACTCGATGCCTATTAGGATTTTTGTCTGCATCTGTCATGGAATTTGACAGCATGTGAGTTGAATGCTTTTTTTCCCACTGCAGTCTTTGAAGGGCTCTGTCTGACTGCCCGGTGTGAGGGTTATATGGAGCTGTGCTGTGTGAACACTGACTCCTGCAGCTCTGTGAGGGACTGATGTCAGTAAGTGAGGTATTGCAGCTGACTGATTCTTTTACTTGACAGAAAAAAAATGAAAGCAAGCCAACCAGTGTGGTCTAGGCTAAACAAAAAATGATGTGATTTTCTCTCCTGAGAAACTGAGAAGTCGTAAAATAGATATACCTTATTAAACCTGAAAATAGTACTTCATTCTTCATGCCCACAAGAAAAGAAAACAAAACCCAAATGAATTAAAGGCTAGTACTCATGGGTTAAAATCACCCTTTTACCTTGAGGGTCAAGGAAATAGGTCACTATCCTTGGGTGTGAAGACTCAGTCAGTATTCTATGTGCCCAATGAGAGATCAGAGTCAGCACCACTAGGCTGAAGTCTTCCTATGTCTTTTCATCCATGGTAGCACCACGGAATGCTACCTAAGTGTCCTGTACAAATGAGAATGGTTCTCACAGGGAGGGTAGAGCACTCTGATCTGGGCTGTCCTGGGGTCCAGTGCTTACAGGGCTCACCTCCTTAGTTTACATGCCTAACTTGGGCATTGGAGAGCTGGATTTCCTGCCTTTCAGATGCTGCTGCATCTGTGCCAATTCCCATTCACCCAAGATCTCTGTTCTGGTTTTAGCAGATGGATACTGGTTTTGGTAGTTTTTGTTGGAGGTTTTTGGGGTTTTTTTGAATGGGTCTAAGAAAGCCATAAAAAAGAAGCATAATTTGTTTTCCTGTTTCTTCATCTGAGACTGAGCACGAGATGCCTGATTTCATCTGACCTTTGAAACACATGATACACTTCTATCTATATTGTGAGCTTGGGGAAGTTGATTTAAAATCAGTTGTGTTCTGGTTTTCAGAAGACATGTATCTACTGAACAATGTCATCTTTAAATTTCAGCCATTCTCTGATCCTGTGTCCCATGCTCTTGAGTAATCCTCTGAGGCATTTCATTGCAACCAGCTCACTTCTGCAAATAGTCACCAATTTCTGCTGTGTCTTTTCTTGCCTAAAATTACTTCTGTAGAAGCTACATGAGTTGAATATCAATATCTTGTAAATGGGAAGAAATGGTTGCATTTTCTTACATCCAGTGAAAAAAAGAAGTAAGTACATCATGCACTTCATTAGTTGATATCGATGTCTTTTTTTTTTCCCAGGCTTTGGCTCATCTGCACTTAATAGATTATATAGGAGAGCAGACGGCTTTGTTAATAAAGGTATGCTTAAAATATTTATAATTTTTTAATGAATAAGAAAAATCATTTTACTCCAGTAGAACAATAAATAATATTTTTATTTTGAATTTGATGTTAATGATTGCATTCCTGCATCAGCAATAACAAGAAAGCATGTCATACTTTGGCATGGGTGATATTTAATATGTGTATATCTGTCCACAGCCAGAATAAACATAGCCATAAATGCAATAGAGAAGCTTTTTCTGTAGTCTAAAAACTCCAAAAATGCAAAGGTGAAAAAAGTATAAGCAGCTAAAGGTCAAAATTCACAGCTGCACAGTGTATTTCTTGTGTGAAAGCTGAGTATTAGAAATATCAATCTCTGTACTTCCATTTGCTCAAGTTTTCTTGGAAGAAGAACTATAATTGTGTTACTAAATGTTAGGCTACTTTATCTAAGATGCCTTTCCTATCTCAGAGCCTAAAGGAATGATAAATGTCAATAAATTAAAGCTGTAAAGAACATGCAATTATGCCGTGGGGGCCCCACAGAACAACACTGATCTCAAAGTTATAATTTTCTCTCTTTCAATTCCAGGTGGTTCCTGAGGATCAGCGCTTGGCCGTGGCCATCATTTTAGTGCTCTGGGTGTCTGCTTTGGCCTCCTCTGTGATTGACAACATCCCCTTCACAGCTACAATGGTAAGGTCTGTGCAGCACTGCACATCCTCCTCCAGGTGCTGGCAAGGGAGCTGAGCTTACTGATTACAATTTGCTGGGGTTTTTTGTTTGGTTGGTTTTTTTTTTTTTCCTCTGCTGTGCCGTAGCTTACTTTATCCTCTGAGATTGAATCAGTATTAGAAACTAACTCATACTGTTAAGGTATCTAGCTGGCCATTGCTGCAGGTAGCTGTGGAACTAGAGGCACTGTTTTGGCTGCATTTTTGCACTTTCTCCTCTTATATCCACATAAGTACTTGAAAAATAAAATTGTCTTTTTGATGGAAACTGTCACTATCCATCCACTGCTATGAATGTTTTTCCTCCATGTGCTGTTTATGCTAATGCTTTTTTAACACCCGAACCTTTTATTGCTACCTTACTTATGTAATTAGTTTAAAAAACACCAAATTATGTTAAGCATAACAAATGCTTGTCAGCAGCTGAGCTTCAATATCAGAAAAGTATCAAATTATAACAAATAAGGGCATGCTCAGATAGGTTTATTTAATCAAGTTCTCAGTTTAAATTGTGATCATTCATTCATTGTACCGTACTATTTAATTGTTACAGCTCTTTCTCAGCTAAGTATATTTTTTCTTCACCTTTTTTTGCCCATTATTGGATGTTCATGTCCACTGTTAACCTGTGCCAAGGTTTAAGACACTTCTTACAGAGCATATAACCAACTGGGCAGATTTGTAACTACTCTATAAATATATATTAATATGGTATTTTGCTTTGATTACTGTGGTGTTTCCTGTGAAATTATATTGATTTAACCACAACAGACTTCAAACAATAGGTGTGAAAGGAAAGATTGGTTTGGGATGAGTCACCTCCCAGCAAATGCTTGAGGTCTATTAAGCAATAATGCAGAAATCTTTACTTAGAAGATTTTTGCCTCATATCCAGCTAGTCTATAAAAATTGGCTTGGAGCAATACCAAACAACACCTACCTGCATAACAACCAAAGGAGTATGTTTTGGGAAAAGGGACTGAAATGCAAGAATCCTTTTGGATGCCTGAATACCATTTCTTTTGTATCTTTGCAGGTGGCAAATACAGATGGACAGGGAGGGATCCTTGTCAACATTTTAAGCTATTTCAAATTTGTATTTTTCTCGTTCTGGAGCGAACCTGAGAGACTGCTATAATTTTTTCATTTTTTTTATTAGGCAGAGAGAAGAGACAGGAAGAAAAATGCAGGCATATTCTCACCTATGTAAAAGCAGTCATTAGCTGAGGTGTTAAGACATTAATGTGCTATTTGGCAAACTAAAGTTGAGATTCATCTAGTTCAGTGAATAAGCTTGCACTTTAGTCTTTGTCATTCTGCATTAGAAAGTCCTTACAGAATGTTCCTAAGTGACTAAGTCCCAAGATCTTTAAACTTCCATTTAAAATTCTTTTTCTTTCTTTGGTACTTTGTTCCTACTGTTAAAACAAGAAGTATTTAGTTTTGGAAGGCTATTTTTCAGTATATGTGCCAAAGTTATGAACTTCTGATGAGGAGTATTAAATATATTGAATCCAAATCTTTTGTAGAATGACTTTTCACTAATCAGGGACTTCTATATATGAGTTTGGTTTGACATTCCCTAGTGATATAGGAATATGGGGCACCTGCTATGAGGTACCCATGAATGATCCTGTCCTTTCCTAGGAAAAAGTTCCAGCTTCACAAATGAGCCTGCACTCATAATAATGGAAGACAGATGTACTGAATCCCTCCAGGTCTCCTTAAGTCTCCTTCAGTGGTGAACCAGTGTCATGACAATGGATCAATCTCTCTTGCGCTTTTCATTAGTCATAGCTTTGATGGACCAGGTACTGGGTAGGGATGTGGAATCCATGAAGTTCCTTCAATTTTTTGAACCCAGAGATACAAAAATCTGGGCAGTTTCATAGCTAACAGCCGTGTTCTCTGACTGAGGGAAGAGTGTTTGGAGGATGACATCACAGACCTCTGCCTATAGAGACTTTGCCACTGACTGATAGGAGTTAAAAGAAACCAGTCTCATGGGGTAATGGCTTGTTTGACTTGTACATGAATTTGTTAAATATTATGCAGAGATAATGAAAGGTCTGGTGGCAGTTCAGAGTCAAGGATGCTAATGGTGCCTTTTCTGCATTAGAAAGCCATGATTTTTGTCCCATATTCCAGGGATGTGGCAGTCTTGCCAGTCCCAGTTTTTCTGGTTGTGAGCCCCCAGCTGACTGTGGAAAAAGCTACTGCAATTGCAAAGGTGTCTGGAAAGTTACACTGTTTTGTTCCTTCACGGGTGGGAAGCTTCAAGAAGACAGGCATCAGTTCATTTATGAGATGTCCCCAGCACTGCCTCTGTGCTGCTGGATAAGGTCCTCCACTCATCCCCTAAAACAATATGCAGTGCATGTCATCCAGACTTGGAACAGGGAGAGGGGATGGGCTGCACAATCAGCATAGTAACTCAGAACTGGAGTGAGAGGGGACAGTCTTCTGTGCGAGGTGACTGCACCCATGGGCTGAAGGCACTGTAGATGTGAAGCTCCAACTCTTTCAGTTTTCTGTTATGTGTAGTGTTTTGACCCAGGAACTACTTAAGAGATGGAAGAAATACAGAATTCCATTAGAGCCTGAGTTTTGACTTAGGTGCATAGCTGAAGGGACTCAAACCAGAAAAACCTGCAGACAGCTCTGTAACTGTGATGTTGTGTTTCCTTTAAAAAAATCTAGGTGATGTATTGTTGTCCAAAACTTCCTTTCAGTTTCTGTGTTTGTGCTAGTGAGATAATCAGATTCATAATGACTTGCTTCGTGTATAGAAAAAAAAAAAAGAAAAAATATTAATGCCTAATTAATGGATCTTGAGACAAAAAGTTTCATTTCATCTGTGTTTGGATAAATTTGACTGCTTCATGTAAAGTTTCATATTTGACAGCATTAAAATTTATGGATGACTTAACAGTCAGTAAACTTTGAGAGGATGTGAAAAGTGGAAAGTGAAGATTGATATTTTAGAAAGGGGAATAGAATATCAGTGTATCTGAACCAGCACTACACAGAATTCTAGGAAATAAACTATTTTATGAATTGAAGTAATGAAAACCAATAAGGAAAATGGTTTCCTAGAAAAAATTCTAGGCATTTTCAAGAGATTCTATGTATCCATGTAGGTAAATTAGGATTCTTCCTTACTCTAAAACACAACACATTATCTGCAGTCTGAAGAACAAAACATAAATATTTTCAGTTATTTTAAGATGGGCATATTTTAAAGTGCAAAATATTCATGTCTTTAAACAGAGTGAACGTATCGATGATTTTCAGCAGCCTTCAGCAACATGGAGAAGACTTCTCTCTTACTAAAAAATTCTGAAACTACAAAAATCAGATCAGTGTTTATTTGAAGTGCCTTCCCTGAAAATACCTTTTCAGTGCAACACTGTTGTTGGTCAAATTCTTCTCTGCTCTAGACAAGGGTAAAATCTGGTGTAACCCACAATCAAAAATGTCAGTACCATATGGAATTCATGTACTGAAGTTGCTAAACTGAAAACTCCGTGAAGAGGGCAGAACACAGCATGTATGTTTTGCTACAGAGGATGCTGTACAAAGAGAATTCCCTACAAGAAACAGTGCAATGGGTTTCTGCATGCACTTAGCTCATCATAGGTTGAGTACTTTTATTGTTTCTGTCTTGCCAAAATTCTGTTTTTGTTACATTAAAATAGAGCATTGGAAATGCATGAAGACAAAACAGTTTTCAAAATATCTTCTAATTGCTTATTTCAAATAATTTTTCCTGTATGCAAAGAAAATGAACTGCCCCAAAACGAGATGAGGGGGTTGAAAATTGCCCAATGAACTGTAATCCCAGGACTTTCCCTTCCCTTTAAATTCAAAAGTGAAGATCCAGCTCCCTAATTAAATAGATGTCTGCATGAGTGAGTGTTTACTGCATTTCTTTGCATAAACATGCCTGGAAACTGTGATAGCTATCTGCATGTGACAGGAAAATAAATAATTTCTTGTCACCGAGTAAAGAATGTACTGTAAAAAAGTATTGTAGAATTATAGCATGACTATTTCACTTGGAAGAGACCTACAAATATCATCCAATACAACTGCCTGAGCAAATCAGGACTGACCAAAAATTAAAGCCTGTTATTAAGGGCTTTGTGAAAAGGACTCTTCAACCCCGGCACGGACCACCTCTCTAGGAACGTTTTTGACCACCCTCTCAGTAAAGAAATGCTTCCTAATGTCCAGTCTGAATGTGCTATGATACAGCTCTGAGCCATTGCCCTGTATTCTGTCACTGGATCTCAGGAGAAGAGCTCAGCACATCCATTTCTAATTCCCCTCCTCAGAAAGCTGTAAATGAAATCACCCCCTCAGCCTTCTCCAAACTGGACCAGCTCGAAGTCCTCAGCTGCTCCTCATAGGACATGCCTTCCAGCCCTGTCACCAGCTTTGTTGCTGTCCTCTGGACATGCTCAAGGACTTTCATATAGTTCCTCAAGAGAGTCAACAGCACCTCCCAGTTTAGTATCACCAGAAAACTTGCTAATGGTGCATTCAACTCCTGTTTTGAGATTGTTGATAAATACTTTGAACAGACCTGGCCCTAGAACCCTGAGGAACATTACTGGTGCTTGGTCACCAGTCACCTGTGACCCCATTCACTGCAACACTTTAGGCTCTGCCCTTCAGCCAGTTTTTTACCCAGTGCACTGTGAACCTGCTCATCCCACAGATGGACAGCTTGTCCGTGCTGTGAGCAACAGTATCCAAATCCTTACTAGAATCCAGAAAAACTACATTCACTACCTTGTCTTCATCCACGAGGAGGGTGACTTTATTATAGAAGGAAATCAAATTGGTTAAACAGGACTTTCCCACTGTGAACACCTGTTGGCTGTGCCTGATGATTATATTGCTCTTTAAATGCCTTTCAATAGTACCCAGTATGATTTTTCCTATGTTTTTTCCAGGATCTGAGGTTACACTAACAGGTCTGTGATTCTCTGGGTCGTTCTTCATGCTCTTTCTGGAATAACATTGACAAGCTGCCAGCCAGCAAGGACCTTCCCAGGTCCCCAAGACCCTTTGTAGATGATTGAGAAGGGTTCTGCCATAACATAAGGTTTCTTCAGTACTCTGGGATGAATCCCATCATGTTCCCTGGACTTGTGAACATTCAGCTGATACAGCTGGTCCTTTTACAGTTTCAGTGTCCCGAATTTTGAGTTTGAAAAATACTTTGTGGGAAACTCTGTGAACTTGGACTGTATGTAAAATGCTGTGTTGCCAGCGGCAAATCTAATCTGTGTTGCCAGCTGCAAATCTAATATATACAGATACACCTGGGAGTTGCTTAAAAAACACCCAGATAATGTTCTATCATGAAAATTTCATAAACCAGAAGCTTGGCTCTTATATTTCTCACATTTTAGTTTTTGAATGGCAAGGGATTTTTCATGTTGCATATCCAGCTTTCTTTGCCTGCAGAATAAATGTATTGATGCTCTACTGATGCTCTATGTATCACTCTATTAAACCTCTGATATTTCTCTTCCTTTTTCAACAGCTGAACTCTCAATGACATCCTTTGACAGGCAGACACTAATTTTTAAGGCCTGGACTTTCCTAATATTGTCATTTAAATAGTCATGAATTTCACCTTAGAATTTTAGGTCACATGATGTTATTACCAGTATGCTCTTTAGTTTAATTGACATGTTTTATCAGCTATACATGCTGAATCCATCTGTTTATATTTTTCTTTTATTACCAGAAGTAAAATGACAGCCAGAGTAAATCCCTCTTTTACCTGAGTTTAAATACTATTTCCTCAATATGGAGCAACAAACAATTTCTGTGAACCATTTGGCTGACAAAGTGACTTAGTCTCTGACAGGTCTTAGTTAGAAAGTAAATAATTTTTGGCCCACTGTTTATTGCCTCTAAAACTATCAGACACTTTTCTCTTGCAGTGCTGAATGTTTCATATGTATCTCATGTTCTTGATGCCAGCTTTATTTTTGAATTTTCCTTGCCTTCTGCCCTTCCAGAGTTTTCTATGATGTCCTGAATTTCACTGCTTGATAAAAGTGTAAGACTAGGCTGTAGCTGTCTGCAGAGACAGAGCAATCATCAACAGTTTTGGAAGTGACAAATAGTTTGTTTTCTATTAATGCATATTCTCTGAAGTTTTCACAGAAGATATCTTTGCCACAGGCAGTTCTTAGCACAGTGTGTGTTGTGAAGTAGAGCAGCAATGAATCCCTAAAATAACAGTGTGAATTGATGTTTCATTGACATTTTGCACAAATAGACAAACCGGACAGTATCATAGGAGCGTGGAATGCTTTAGGTTGGAAGACCTTAAAGATCATCCAGTTCCAACCCTCCTGCCATGGGAAGGGACACCTTCCACTAGACCAAGTTTTTCAAAGCCCTATCTAACCTGGTCTTGAACACTTTGTCCATGTTGATGACAAAAGTGTTAAATGGCACCAGTCCCAATATCAATCCCTGAGGAATGACACTTGTCAATGGGCTCCACTTGGACATTGAGCCATTGACCACAACTCTTTAAGTATGACCATCCAGTCAATTCCTTATCCACCAACTGGTCTGTCCATCAGATCCATGCCTCTCTGACTTGGGAGAAAGCCATCAAATTTGCCAGGTATCATTTGTACTTAGTGAAGCCATGTTGGATGTCATCAGTCACTTCCTTCTTTTCCATTTGCCTTAGCATACTTTCCAGGAAGATCTACTCTATGACCTTGCCAGGTACTGAGATGAGACCGGTTGACCTGTAGTTTTCCAGGTCTTTCTTTTTCCCTTCTTAAAAATGAGGGTTATGTTTTCCCTTTTCCAGTCACTGGGAACTTCACTACACTGCCATGACTTCTCAAATATGATGCATTGTGGCTTAGTCACTTCCTCAGCCGGTTCCCTCAGGACCTGCAGATATATCTCATGAGGCCCCATGGACGTGGGCGCCTTCTCTTTCCTTAAATGGTCTCAAACCTAATCTTTTCCTACAGCAGGTGATTCTTCATTCCCTCAGTCCCTACCTTTGCCTTCTGTGACTTGAGCAGTGTGGCTGGAATGCTTGCTGGTGAAGACTGAGACAGAAAAGTTATTGAGTACCTCAGCCATTTTCACATATCCTGGATAACCAGGTCTCCTATCTCCTTCTGGAAAGGACCCACATTTTCCCTAGTCTTCCTTTTATCACTAAGATACCTACAGCAGCTTTTCTTGTTGCTCTTGATGTCCCTGGCCAGACTTAATTCTGTCACGGCTTTATCTTTCCTAACCTGATCGCTGGGTGCTTGTACAATCCCTCTGTATTACTCCCAGGACACCTGTCCTTGTAAGCTTCTTTTTTCTGTGTTTGAGTTTGTCCAGGAGATCCTTTTTCATCCATGTAAGGCTCCTGGCATTTTTGCGTGATTTCTTCTTTGTCAGGATGTGCTTCTGAGCTTGGAGGAGGTGATCCTTGAATATTAACCAGCATTTTTGGGCCGCTCTTTACCTGCTGAATTCTATTGCACTGCACAGCTATAGGACCTGGTAACTTGCTTAAGCTACTCTGGCACAATGAGGGTGTGTGTGATTACTTGTACAAGTGTTATCTTTGGAAAGCAGAAATAGCTGAGAGTGTTTCACTCTCTGTGTGTCTGCTGTCATCCCAGGAGGAGACGCTCACTGATAGAGCAGTACCAGTGCCCCTCCTCTGGTCTCCTCTCTGCATATCTAGTGCACTGGTGGGGTGTGGGGCATTGTTTGCTCTGCACTCAGAGCTGTCTGGCAACAGCGTTAGGACTGACCTCAACAACAAGACACTAAATTGTTTGTAAATAAATATAACTTAATTTTGGATTGCATACCATGTTCTAGCTGTGACAGTTTGAGAGAAATAAAGTTTGTGATGAGAAATGGAATCTTTCTTTACTATTTCATGCAAAACCAGACAAGATGTAGGGCATGCTGAGCCTTCTTTAGGCCTTAAAATAGAAAAAGACATCTTCAGGCAATGTAAAATTCAAGAATAATTGTTTAGAAATTAGCTCATCTAGGCTAATCAATAAGAGGATTTAAGAGGGATGAGTAGCACCACTGGTGGGAGGAATGAGGAGAGTTGTAGTTCTTCATAAAGCCTATATATTGCTCCATACCAAAAGAACACACGCAGTCAATAAAGGTGAGCATCACTCAGCCATCAAAGTTAAAGCATTTTTCAGGAAGCAGAAGAGATCATACCCCGTGAGGGTGAACTGTGAAATACATTAAAATGACAAATTGGAGAATTAAATGTCATAACTATTCACTACTGAAACTCCTAGACTCTGAGAAAGCACTAATTTTCAGACATATCACAGTTATTTTCTTAAAGCTCTTCCTGCTTCATGTCTTACTGTTCCACATTTGCTTATTCTTTCTCTTTCCCTTTCGGTCCCATAAACCTCTGTACACATTGAACACAGGATAATACTATTGTCACCTCTCCCCTTCCCAATAACTTTCTTTCTACAGGTACCGATTACACCATTCTTTCAAACCAAGTGGTTACAATATTATGTTGAACTCAAACCATTTTTGTGAACTAAGGTGAAGTTGTTTATCTTTGAAGAATGTTACTGGCTGAGAACTGGTGCTAGATCTGGCTAGAAGGCCTGCCTGCTGTATTTTTGGGCTCTATACCAATTGTCTAATGAAGTCTATTATGCCTTTCTCTCTTCTTCAACCACAGATTCCTGTGCTTCTCAATCTGAGTAAAGATCCAGATGTTAACTTGCCTATGAAACCATTAATATTCTCATTGGCCATGGGTGCATGCCTTGGAGGTAAGAGTTTATGTGAGAAAGCTGACATAAGGTAACAGCTATGCAATTATGGGATGTATAAACTGGCACAATAGGTTCAATCTTTTTACTATGCAAGGCATATGGAGGGCCTGATTCAGCTCCTTTAACTTCAAAGCACTCCTGGATGAGGATCCCAGTCAGTTGCTGCTGCTACAATAGGATTTTTGCAGTCTGTGTTTGAAGTCTGTATCTGCATAATCTACAGACATACAAAGAAACAGTCCAGATGGTGCTTATAGGGTTCTGATCTTTTGTGAGGGAAAAGACAAAGATACATTTGGCTTTCAGAACAGAAAGCCATCATTGCTCATTGAAAAGATGCAGAAAATGTATAATAGCTGAGATCTGAATGCTTGATTCAAAATCTGCTGAAGTCACTGGAAAGTTTTCTGGCTGATTTACAGAAATAATTTGAGTATCCATTTGCTGACCTATTTATCACTCCTTATTGTAAGGAAACTACTTTTGAAGTCCTTGGGAAATGTACTTTTAATAATGAAGCTAACAGGCATTCTTCTAGTGCCCATCTTGATATTAACTGGGATTTTGTGTATTGTCAGTACATCACCACAAAACAAGGAGATGTTTTCATGACTGTTTTTAGTTTTTTTTTTTTGACTGAAAAGATAGCATATATGTAGTGTAGGCCCTGGATTTTCTCTCTATTTGTTATAAAAATAAGAGAGAATAACAGTCCAGTAGTTTTCAAATTAATACTTAAAAGGATTTTTTTACATTTTGGAAATGGCTTGTGCAGATTTTACAGTATGATGTTTCCAAATAGCAAGTCCACTAAGTGCCATTAAAATGTGTAAGTTTTCAATGAGAAGTGAAGTTAGTACTATCTTTTTACTAAGAATTTTCATGCTAATTACGTTGTATTGGCTGTGTTTTGATCCCTAAATATTTAGGTAGTTAAGTTATATAAAGTTAAAATTAATAACATGATGTTCCACCATAGATCCACCCCTTCTTCCCGTCCATGCCCCTCCAAACAGTTTGTGTGATTCCACAGGGATAACTAAAACCAGTTTTGTGTGCAATACAAGTTTGGGTTTGTCTATTCAGCTAAGTGATTGCTAGTACAAGTGACCTTAATACCTAACAATGATTATAGTGATGTAATTTACAGATTGAATTTTAAGAGCATGTTGCAAAGGCAGGACAATTTGTATCAGACACCAGTTATTCATTTGAGAAATATCTCTTTGTGCTCATCATTATTCATCATTATATTGTGACTTGAATCTGTTCCTCTTTAAAACCAGTGATTGGAATAATCACCATATCTTTATATGGATGTTTGCCATAAAAATATTGTCTTCTTCACATTTTGATAGGACTCAGAGTTCTTAGAGGTCTTTTTCAACTTAAATGACACTATGATTCTGTGAATTTGTTGATCACTGAACATACTCTCATTTCATTAAATTTTCAGATTAAAAAAAAAAGCATAAGGAATATAAAATTAGTCAGATTATGCTGATGTATTCTAAATGGGAGGGGCTTTACCAGCCTTGGAACCTTTACCAGTCTCAGCTGATTTTCCTAAACTATCAGTTATCATCTTAACCCAAATTCCTTTAATTTGATTTGTTGAAGGGCTGCCTGGATTTCGAGAGACTTCTGTGTGTATGCAGTATGAGACAAAAGTAAAAATGTAAGCAGTAACATGAGAATGATTTTAATTAAAGAGATTAGAGATCCACAGGAGGTGCCAAGGTGTTCAGATATGCTCCATACAAATATTTGGATAAAAGGTTAGATCATTATTAGCAAAAGCTTAAATTCTCCCCACTGTTCTCTACTAGGATAAAGCTGAGCATATGCTGAGTTATACTGGCAAATGTGTTCTAAGGAGTGTTAGCCTGAAATTTAATATGCTTCTGATCTTTCATTGTCCAAAAGCTAATGGACAGGAGCTTATTGTTGTAGAATGAGTGTGTAAAAACTTTAGCTTTAAAAGATGCAGCCTTGAAAATTGGGACAAAAGGGGCTTTTCTTTCTTAAAAAAGGAAGTGTTGATGTTCCTTAAACGTTATTTCCAAAAGAGAATTGTCATTATCTCTGAAGTGTGTGAAGGAATCCTCAAGGTAGGCTAACGCAATTGTGGAAGGAGTAGATGACAATGATACCATTACTGCCTGGTGCTTAGGGCAAAAGATTGGATCTTATCACTGCTTTTGCAACCAAGGGAACTTGGCAAACAAGACATTTTGAAGAAGAGTCTTATGAAATAATATATTACAACTACATATTTTGGGGTTAGCTGTTTACTACAGAAGCTTCATTTCGTGTAATTTAACAACATTTCTGGAGTTCAGGGTAAACACTGGTAATGTGTCTGTAAAGGGAGCGCCACTTTTGTGCCTGTCTTGGAAAATACCATTCATTTTCTCCTAAACAATTTCCAGTGGTTGCAGTTACTTTTTTTTCTATTGCCACAAAGTGCACAGGCAGCTAGTTTGGAAGAATGATAGGATGAGAAAAGGCAGTAATTTTCCTTCATTGCTTTAGCTGTTGTCCTGGAAATGAAAGAAGGATGGAGTCAGTCTCAAATAAGATGAAAAGACCTTTGGCAGTATAACTGCCACATTGTTGTCACTGTCTCCCAAAAGAGAGCTGCTGCTGCTAAATTTCTGTCTTTCATGGCCTTGTGCTCGGACAAAAGGAGTACAGAAATACTGCACAGATGCTCCTTGTTCTGTGAAATGTGTCTCTGAAGGTGAGAAGGGATGAAAAACCCTGTCTCTTAACCAAGAAACCCAAGGACAATGATGACCATGACCAGTTCCTGGTGAAAGTGTCACAATTTTGAAGTCTTTGGATATTCCTCAGAGTTGGCCTGTTCTTTTTGGCAGAAATTTTCTTGTTCAGGTCAGGTCAATCTACACAGTTAAGAAATAAACATGATAATTTTCCAGGGGATCTGGTTCTGGAAATTTAGATCTACATTTTTCCCAGCTATCTTTAAGAACTTAAGTTGTAAGTTAGGAGTCTGGCTGCCCCAGCCTCCATGTTTGGTGATGGAGATACTGGAATGTCCGAAGTGTTTATTCATCCACTGACATTGCCAGATGATCTCTGCAGAGCCCCTCATGTGACTGAGAGGGGTTCCCAAAGACAGGTCATATGAATTCAGGCTTTTGGGACTTTTGAGTAGTCAAAGCTTCTGGATGCTGAACCACCCTATTAATTCACATCTGTCTGGGCATTAGTGGTCAGGCTGACTAAGTATCTGGAAAAATTGTGTTGCTCATGGAGTTTTTTTTATGTGATCTGCCAGTATTTCAATTACATGTTAACAATGAACATGTAACAATTAACATGAAGGCAAAGAAAACAGGAAATACAAAAGGTACTAAGGAAGTAAAGAAAGAGGAAACTTCTGAGGCATTCTGATGAATCTGTATCTGTATTATTTTTGCATGAGAGGGCACTGACTAAAGCTTCATTCATTAATGTTTTGTATTCTAGTACTTGATGGAATTATAACACTTTGGAGACTGAGTTTTATGTAGACCTTCCAATAGTGTCTGGGGAATGCTGCCCTGAAATTCTGGAGAACAAATGAAGGTTGCTAGCTACAGCCATTTCAGAACAAGAGGAACTTTAATTGCACTTTTTATATTGTCTCATGACTTTTAAAAGGGCATAAAATAAGGATTCAACTTAAATTGAGTAAGCGTACAGTCAGAAATTCACCTATTAAGATTGTTCAATTGTGTAGAACTGGGCTATTTACTGAGCTGAAGATGTTATAGATAAGATATTATTTGAAGGGTTTTTCCACATTTGACATTTAAAGAACTGGCATTTATTTGCAATTTTATCTCTCTCTCTTTTTTTTTTTTCATGATTTATAAACAGTATGCTTTTGAAAAAAGAAAGAAAAATATCAAAATAATTTTTGAAAGTTCCTGCCTTCTGAGATCTCAGTTGCTAACATAGCAAAGTGCAAAACCTCTGCTGCAGTGACTTTTAATATGGTCCAGAGGGGATATTTTTTACAATGTATAGTTTTGCACTATTTTTCCTCTCTGTATGTTTTCCTGAAGGACAACACCTGAAAGTCATTGCTGTTACAATTCTGCAGAAATAGGCAGTTTCTAGGATGCATTCAGTTGTGCTATTCTGGCCACACAACTCAGTTGTAGGCTCTACGTCAGGACAGGAGGTAGGAAGAGAAGATTGCTGGCACTTTTCTTCTAACCTTACAGGGTCAAAACCCAGGTGTGAATATAATTCATTATCCACTGGACATTGTGCTAATTACTGCTATTACAGCTATCCCACAGTGTAGCTAAACAGTGGGATTTCTCTCAATAGTCCAGTACTGTAGCTATTCTGCCTCTCAGCAGCCCTCCTTAGGTCTCTGGTGAAGATGAGGCCTTGCACAGTGGAGTAGCACTGATTTATTATTCCTGTTGATTCTGCTGAATAAAATCCTATACTAGTTTTAAAGCTTCAGACACACTGAAGGTATAAAGCTAAAAATACTGTTTATATTCATAAAGAAACCCTCCTTCTCTGCAATATGAAGAAAAGGATATCCTTCAGAAAGCATAAATCATATTAAATATATGATAGTTAACATTACGAAAAACTCTAGATACTTTATGGTTCTTTTATGGTTACAATAGATCAAATTTGTATAACGCTTTTCAATTTGAAAGATTAAAAAAGTCTACCAAAAATTGAATGCATGGTGTAAAAATATAGCTGTTATTTAAGAAGAGCACTATTCAACTTTGGTTTTGAACTTTATTGTTGTATAAAATGTGTAATTGAAATGGTAGGAAAATTTTTTGGAGACAATATACCTACCTGAGCTTGATTTTAAGCAGGACACGAATACTGGAAGTTCCTATTGGTACTAAAAGAGTCTTTTAATGACAAGAAATCCTGGGGCTCAGTTCTATGTTTTATGGGCAAGACAGTCCAGACTCAGAAAAATATTTTTTTATTGTTATAAAGCTCAATCCAAATCAAAGGGTGGTACTGTAGGGAATGAGAGCAGTCTTTCAAAAGATAAAGGATGTTGCTGCTCTTGACTTTGAAAGGCAGGAAAATCAAACAGGGAAATTTAGGAAATATATCACAGGTTTTCTTTAAAGACCGCAGGGCAGTCTTTAGCAGCATTATACCTTTAAATTTACACATCTAGAAGCATGTTTCTTATATGTCTTCCACTAATATCTAATTTACTTTCTGAGTGTACTTTGCATTGTTTCTATGATATTTGCAGTGGTGGAAATTAATTAACATTAGCTGCTGCCGATTAAATGGTACTACTCCTTTCTTGTTTTAAGGAAGAGCTCATTCAGATGTTACCTGAAAGATTTTGGGTTTTGTTGTAGCGTGAAAAACACTGGATATAAACATGAGGACCCTTTTCCCACAGCTGATACTTGAGAGCCCAAACTGTCCTCTTGCTGTTGCCTGTGTAACATCCAGATCTGTAACCTCCTATAAAAATCCAGTTGCTGTTTTCCTTAGCTCTTTCATGACATTCAGGCTCTGGGTTATCTTCATGCTTTTTCAGTGTGACATTCTTAAAGCCCAGTAGAGCTGAAAAGTCCTTGGTGTGAGATCCAGGCTTTTTTCCAGACTCCCTGCAACTAAAGTATATTCTCTAATCTTTAGATTGCCAAAGAGTATCCTCTGTGGTATGGAAGACATATAGAAGAAAGTTTTGAGCCTAAAATGTAAAACCAGCCAAAACTGAGTGTGTCCATTTGACAGACATATCTTTGTCTGGATGAAGACAATGTCAGAGAGCAATTTGGTTTTAGGATACTGAGTTAATAGGGAAAATAACCCCCCTATTGAAGCCAGTATATTTTTTTCAGCAAGGACATTTTTCTAAGCTTGGAAAGTGTTACCTTGGCAGATATGCATATATAGATGTATGTATGTCATTAAGGGTGAAATATGAAGTATATGGGGTAAAGGATGCTGTTTCAGCTGCACTGGTGAGGATTTATAGTTCGGTTGGTAAGTCTTAGATTTTAGAATGGAAATAAGACAGCTATGTGTAATATGTAATATTGATTTAGAAAATAAATTTATACCAAACACCAAAATCACTTGATTATAATGCTAGCATTACTGATAACTTTGAAATGCTTCTATTAATGGTTTTCAATCTGTGTAAAATAACTGCAAGCTATAAAGTTCTGCAAATTAGATATAGGATAATGATCACACATGGCATTGGGGCTCCTACAAAGTATATGTGGAGATATGTTTAATTTTCTTTACTTGCTTCGTGCATTTCTTTGTCATAAATGACAGAAGGTTCTTTCCAGAAGCCTTAGCCACTTCTGTTTTCAGAGATATATGGAATATACAAGACTGTGTTGTATCAGTGAGTTGCTGCAATATGAGAATACAGACTCTGAATAGCTGTCAGCAGAAGAAGTATATTCCGTTCAAATGTAGCACTTGGACTATCAGACAGAACAAGGCAGAGAAGCTACAGCAAGATTCAAAACACTTAAGTGCAGAATATAATACTGGATTATCTACTTTTCTTCCTCTGCAGACACTTTCCAAGCAATACTCCCTCTTCTGCACCTTGAGGAGGAAAAAAATCTTGGTTTGCAATATTAATGTTGATTTCTATTGACAAATCAGACACTCTGTATGGCACTAAGGAAAGTTATAATCATACTCTAGATATTATTTATATAGATATTAATATATAAAAATAGATATAAAATATAAATATATATAGATATTAATTTATATAGATAATAATCAATCAATTTAGCACAGCTTCAAAGTATATTATGATAAAGTTGAATAATGTCCTCTTATGCCAGGTTTCTGCATATGAAAGAGTTTTTCAATATTTGGTCCCCCTTAACATCACATGTGGCAAAGCTGTGAAATTGAGTTGACATAGTTTTAGTCTTTGAATCTAAAAATCAGAGATGAAATATGCGCAGCATTAAAAGCATTAAATGAAACCTACTTGAATATGTGTCTTAGGGCATAGGGGAATGGTGTGTCAGACTGCTGGCACTATCCATCATTATAATAGTTTATTTTACACTTGCACTGGGTAGGTTGACTTCGAGGAGGCTTTAGTGGTCACTTCAGGTTTTATGTGTTTTTTACAGATGTCTGGATTTCATAGAAGTTTATGGGTTTCTTTAGGTCATTAAAGTAACAAGTGCAGGATGTTCAGCAACTCACCTTATTTATTTCACACTTCTGGTAGAAAAATGGCAAATTTAAATTTTACCTTTTCTTCTCATAGCAAAAAGGAAACAACGAGCATTGACAATGCTTATACAACTATCCTGCTGGTGGTGTTGTAGTGGTGAGAAAAAGTGGTAAATTTCACCTGATTAAAAGCATTGGTTTGAATGCAGTTCAATGAACATTTTTGATAAGTGAACTCAAAACTTTCATTTATGTTCTTTCATTTTTTCCCCTATAATGTCCATATTTATGCATTTATGTAGAAACATACCATTCAAAATGTTTCCAAATCAGTAAAATAAATAATTTTGGTATCATAAGAGTACATTTTATCACAAATATCAGAATTAAATGAGTTCATGCATGCCTGTGACTTGATGTTCCTTTTAGGGACTGCTAATGGTTCAATTGGCCTTGATTCTCTTCTTCATTGACTGCAAAGTTTGATTATCTGGATTATTAATTTTTACACACAAAAAAATATTAAGATATTCAAGTCTTGCCCATTACTAAAAGATATTCAAGACTTGTGGACATTTAACAGATGAATATAAATGTGTTTATTTTTTTAATGAGGCAGATCTGTATCACTTCTTTGTGAAACTGAAAATTTATGAAAGCTATGAAGGCTGTCATCTATAAGGATAATCAAAACCAGAACTGGTCAGTGTTCACTTTGGCAGACAGATTTGTTACATTTGCTCTGCTTGTGCTTTAAGTAGAAAAATGGAATATGCTATGGAAAGGAAGCCAGACACATCAGTCTACCTTTATTTAACAAGGTAAATTATATGGGAGACTGCAAAGGATTTTCTTTTAAAAATGGGTTGGAAGCAAGAAGCTGGCTTCCTTCAGTAAATTTTGTTTTTATACTGTAATGGAATGGTTCATTACAGCAAAAAGCAGGGCTGACAATCCTCACCCTAAAATTATCCATGACTCTGCAGAAAAGTCCTTGTTTCAGAAAGAGAATCCTTGTCTGGACAAAGCAGAACAGCTGTCCTGTGTAAAACCAGGCCTGTTGCAGATGCTTGTTAAAGGCTAGGGGAAAGCTGCTCTCAGGGCTTGTGGTGGCATGAAAATAGGGTAGTCATTTTACTTCTGCATTAGCTGACCAGAGATACAGGAGAGAGAAAATGCAGAAGGCCTCTTGGTTAAGCACAGGTATAGCTTGTTCTCCACTGTCAGAGCATGTGGAAGGGAAATGGTCTGTAATTCTCACAGCAAAACAAACTTTTCTGTTAGCCATCCACTTGGTTGTTAGCAAGGTATTATCTCCTTTATATTCGAAGAAGTTACTGTTCATGAAGTCTGCTCATGCTAGGCCAAACAGCTTTATTAGTGATAATCCCTTTGCTTTGATTTCTCAATGCTTTGAGTAATAAACACTAATCCTGCCAGGCACTTTGAGGTGATTCTCCAAGCAAACATATTAACACAGCAAACACAAGGATTAGGCTTGCTCTTGAGGGGGCAATACCAAAGGGACTCCTGGGAACTAACAGCATTTAGTTATAATAGATATAATAGATAGAACAATGTGCTGCTGACAAGTAAAAATCAACAGCTGAGAATGAGTCTTGAAATGATGCACGTTACTGATTCAAACTCTCTCTCTTTTCTTGCTATGATTCTTATCTGATTTCCCAGCCCCTTCTTTCAGTAAGACTAATCGGTTCTCCCAGCATTGATTTTCAGTGCATTTCAAGTTACAGTGCCTTGGGCAAACTGTGTTTACTGAGGAAGAGGCTGTCTGGGCCCACGAGGGGTGCACTGTGTGTGGTGTGCAGGATCTGGGCTCAGATTTGGCAGTCTCTGAAGGGGTGATGCAGCGAAGGGCAATAGCTGAACACTGAGTTGCGAAGAAGTAGCTACAAATGGAAGCAGAAGGCTGGAAGAAGCAGGGCTGGTGGGTAGTGCAGGTATCAAATCAGGCTTACCAAACCTTGTCAACATCTTCCTGCTTGTAGCTCTAAGTTAGCTGGGGATGAAAAGGCACATTTTAATGTGTGGGACTTGGATATTTCGTTATATATCTATCCTTAACTAAAACTCTTAAATACACTTGGAGCTGATTTCACATTTCCTAAAGATATTCAAAGTTATTTGCCTTGAGAAATATCAGAAAGAAACTTTAATATCACCTTTTCTAGACAGAAACAGTAGAAGACCTTCTACTCTGTTTCTGAAATGATTGTGCAAAGCTAGGGCAGCTCCATGGAAAAATGATTATGATCTGTGAGGATTCCTCTGTTGTTTACTTCTATGTAGCACAGGCAACTAATTAGAATTATTTCTTTCATTGACAAAAAGGTCTCTCTTGAGTTCATGCTTATGAACTACTAAGCATAGCTAATATTGACAACAGTGCATGTAGTCTGTCAAGAATAAGAGGAAAAACAGATATTCAGAATAAAATGTCATAGATATCACACACTACTGACATTAGAAATATAACATTTACTTCATTGTAGTGAATCCAGTTTCTCAGTAACCATCTACCTTGTGATAAAGGGTGAGTAGGAGTCATCAACAAAGTTACAATAGGAGTCATCAAAACAGATTGGTTTTTGCAATGTTGTTGTTTGATACAGTTGGCCCATCTATTATTTTGTTCTGAGCATACAAACAAGTGAGCAGGAGTCTTTCTAATCTGGATTGTTCTTAAGATTGCAGATGATGTGAAGATGAAGTCAAGATTGGGTGAAGCCCTAAAAAATGCTTATTCGTAATTTGCACCCATCAGAATGAATTCAATGTATAGGTTTTTGTGTACATTAACCTAGTCTCAAGTTTTCCAAGATTCGGAGGATCAGTGTTGCTGTCTCATTAGTGAGTTAAACCTGTGCTGTGTAGACAGATGCTGCTGGGAGGTGAAACAAAAGTTTGCCTCTGTTAATTTGAGTGCAGTTCTTTGAAGCCTGCTGAGCCAGTGCCTAATTAAACTGCACACACGCTCCAAACAAATGAAAGAGAAATTCTGCTCCTCGCAGATAACATTTAAGGTGATGATTTCTTCTCAAGTGAAATCTACTTGGGGAAATCAATTCACTGTTGAAGCAGAAACTCCATAATACTTCATTATGTGAAGGCATTACTATAGCCCATACAGTATAGGAGAACTCGTGCTGTTGGGAGATCTCGACTGTATCTAGTCAGAGCCATGGGACAAGTGCAGTTTCAGTCTCATTTCTTTAATTTGATGCCAGAGCTACATATTCCTTGTCTGCAGTAACATTATTCTGAGAGTGATGACTGGTTGTGCTACACACAGAGCAGAAATCTCTTATGAAATGTTTGGATGTTGTAGACTAGTGATTAGTTTGGAACTGAAAACTCCTGAAGTGTTCCTGCTTGACTCTTCTAATAACATCAGCTGTATTCATTTGTTCTGTTTTCATCTTAAGCCACATGCCTGGTGTCTTGGCTTTCTCATGGCAGTACCTACCAAGAAAGTTGTTGTTCCAAGTTCAGTTTTGTATTTTTAAAAATGTGTTAAAGTAATAAGGGTATACTTTGAGGCAAAGAGAGGGCAAGGGAAATGAGCTGTGATGTTCCTAATGACCAGTGTTAGACACTATTTTTTAAAGGTTTCTATTCCTCTAATGACGTTAATCATCCTTTCTCCACACTTAAAGCATGTGTGGGGGTGATTTTCTGTGTATGATAAGCTGAGGTTACAAATAGTCCTTGGTGTCTCACAAAGATGATCACAATAGTTTTATGATCAATAAGGATACACCCTTGTATTGATGTGCAGTTTCACCAACATCAGCAGAACTCCTCAGAGACAGGCAGGACCTCTGCACAGAGCTCCAGCTCCTTTGCAATGTCAAATCCTTAAAAACAGAGCAAGTAGGAAGCAGGTCACCTAGCACAGCTCCTAGGAAAACAGAAAAAGAAGGGAATAAAAAAAACCATGGAGGGAGAATTAAATATATGAAATAAAATCTGGGACTAGAGGCAGTGGGAGCGGAATGCTTTTCTCATTTCAAGAAATCTCTAAGATTTCTGTGTTTTCCTTATTCCACAGTGGCATCTGCTCAAGAGCTGTTTGAGGCTGCTGATGAGAAAATAAAACCAGTCTATTGTTCTTAATAGGTGTTTCTTAGGCCACTCACCCGAGACAATAGATACTGTTGTTCAGATCTCTACTCCAGGATGAACATCTCAGTTTGCTGCCTAATGTTCTGGAATGAATAAGAATCATGCATTTTCTTTGCACTCAACAGGAAAAATCTTAGCCATACCAGGGCTTTTTATTGGAAAGCTTTGGCTTTCATGAAATCAACTAAACAAATAATAAAAAAAATCCTGAGTGACTTTTGGGGTTTAGTTTTTTTCCCAAAGTTGTTGCTGTGTCACTAGAACGACCACTCAAAACCATCTGAATTATAGCACTTCATTTTATTTGAATTTAAGAGTGTTCTATTATTTTTTAAGTATATTTTGAGACATCTGCTAATTTTGTGTGCACTTTCAGGTGCAGATGGCCATAACAGTACCATGTGTGAATACCTGGGGGAATAATTCTTCTGCCTTTATTCTGAGATACTTTTTGGTAGGCTGATCTCTGGGTGACCTGAAACATTTAGTAAATCAAAACAATTAACTGGAGCGTTAATTACATTATAATCTGTTTCTCTCAAAGTGAGACCAGAAGAACTTCCCTGGAGCTAAAATTTTTAACAGAACCAAAGTAAGAAGAGTAACTACATGCCAATGGGAGGAAAGGAGGGCTTGTGCTTAGAATAATGGATTGTTAATGTAGTTATGTATGGAAAAAGAGATGACTTGCCAAAGTATAAAAAAAAATTCTCTGAGATTATTACCTCCTTTGTTCAAGACTTCAGTTAAAGAACAGCATGTAGGAGTCACTAGCACTTCCTGAGTCGTGCCTTAGATCAGAAACGTTTGCAGAAGCCATCTGCTTTATGGAAGTCAAGTATGCAGCATGTATAAATCTGAGGTATGACTCATGGCAACGACATGGAAAATGGGCTGGTCTTTCTGAGCTCTGAATACCTGAGCTCAGATACATTGCCACATTGTTAAAAGTGTAAAGAAAATGAAGAAATGAATTAATTTCTGGAAGCGGCTTGGGAGAAGAGAAGTAAGGATAGATGCGCATTATAAATGTGGAAAATTATTTTTCTTTGGTGTGTTCTTCTCCTGTGCAGGCTTGTATAAGGTAATTTGGTGAAGTTCACTGAGTGAAATTATGTTTCCTTATTTATTGAAGAACCATGGTGATTAGGTAAACAAAGTCTGTGATCCTTAGGAGAGAGATGTGAAACAGATTCATTCTCCTCCATGGTCACACTTAACTGCGTTTTAAATTTCTATTAAAATCCCCCAAACAAATCTTGCAAATTAATTAATTTATCTATAAATAAAACACTACATTTTCAAAGTCAGGTTGGCGTAAGGAAAAAAGGCATCCATTATTCTTAGCATCCTCAAACTATCTCATCTTTCTTTTCACCTCACCTGATGGCACCTTCTATTTATGTAAAACAAAAAATCAACAAGTTTATCTGAATGCAGGTCTCTGGTGTTATTTTGGCAGTGTTATTGGCGCTATGTTCCTTCCCTATTTTTCTGGCTTAAGTAGAATCAGAGAATAATAGCAGACTTACATTTCAAAGTGTGAAGTTATTTATAGGATGTGGAGATATTGACTGTATGTTTCTTTCCAAACCTATGCAACAGAAACTGATTTTTCATTTGTAATGAGTACATCTTAGTACTTTAATACAGAATAAACAGAGGAAGAGTAAGAAAAAAAGCACAACTATAAAATGGTCTTTGTTTTCTGAACTGCAGGTAATGGAACATTGATTGGAGCATCTGCAAATGTTGTTTGTGCTGGAATTGCTGAACAACATGGTTATGGCTTCTCTTTCATGGAGTTCTTCAGGTACAATTTTAAACTTCTCACATTAAATCTGATTTTTTTTTCCTCTAGGCAAACAGTGAATCTTCTAAGGAGAAAAATCTAGAGAAAGGGTCTATAAAATAGACTTGCGTTCCTAATTTGGTTTTGGCAACTGAAATGCAGATGGAAGACAGATCACTTTATTTTTGTATAATGTTGATAGAATTCATGAAGCTGGTGGGAGCACAGTGAAACTCCAGGAGAAACAGAGCCTCAGAAATTCCTTCTTTGATCACCCTCAATCTTTAGCTTTGTAGAAATTGTAAATTGTTGCCTTATTGTTAAATGCAGTTTAAACCCAGTTTCTCATATTCACATTTTAATGGATATTCTATCATCAGGAAAAACTGGAATGTCCTAATTTAGACTGAGTTGATTTTTACTCCCTGATCCCATGAGTAAACTATTTACCTAAAAGAAATTATTTGTTTTGACCAGCTGCTTAGGTACTATGAATGAAAGTGTGACGAGCAGCCAGTAATAACTCAAGTTGTTGCTTAATAATTGTTTAATTAATAATTAATAGATCTTTTTAATAGTGGAATTTTCTTTGCAGGTCATTCATCAGCAGGTTTTTAATGCACAAGGTGTACTTAATGCATACAACAGTTTAATATTTTTCCACATACTTCCAGTTTTTGAGACTGTGGTTGAAAGATGTAAGTGGAAACTGGCAAAATGAGGACTAAACACAAAGTGCAAGTTTAAAGTGTAGTTGATTGAGCTAAAACATAATTCCTTGCTTCTTTTTTCTGCATATTTAGGACAAAGGATACTGTTAAGCTCACACCAATTTATTTTTTCTCTTTATTTTTCTTTACATTGTTTATTATATTTTCTCAACTCTATCAGCTTTTTTCTAAACTGTTTACCTCAAAGCCCTCAAACCTATGTTATTAATATGGTTAATCATACATGATTTTCTGAAACCAAGATAATTAATGATAACCCTGAAAAGAAAGGTGGTCTGAAGTGCTGCTGCTAAAACTCAAGCTATGAGGATGTGCTACTCATAGCACAGCTTAGCTCTTCCCCCATAGTTTTCTGATGAGATATTTTAGAAAGACGGATGTCTATCAAATCAAACTCTTGGTTGTCAGGACCTTTGAGACTGCAGAACAGTCTTATGTAGTACATAGTGATAGCTAATCGACTTCCTGGAAGTGAAGCCCTTGCACAAAAATGGTGATACAGCAATAATGGGCTTGTGGATTGCTCTGTTCATTTTTCACAGATTTTCACCTTTTCATTTGGAGACTTAACTTGTATGTAGCATTAACACTGTGTCCTCTACATGGATTTTGTAACGAAATGTTCCTAAAACTTTTATGAGACTGACTGAAGATGTAAAGCCTGGCTAGTCTGTTAAGCAGTGTTTACTGGAACGTATTCTTTGGCAAAGCTGATGACAGTACACAGATGCTCTGAAATTGCCTTCTATACATATGCTTTTGGTGGAAGAGATTACTGGGAAAGACTGTAGCCACTGTAAACAAAGATGTGAGAACTGAATCCACAGTGGTCTCAGGAAGATAACAATGGATATTAATTAGCAGAAAGAACATAATAGCCCACTTTTGCTGGCTGCCTTTTAATCACTCAGCTTCTTCACAATTTATGTTAGGAAAATACTTGTTTCAGTCAAATGTTCACAAATTCAATATATTTTGAGGCTTCTCTGGGCAGCAAGAGGTGTTACGTAATATCCCTTGAGGATTTTGATTTGCTTACTTTTATTTATGAAGGTTGCCTCAAAGTATAAAGTGAATTTTCTGCATTTCTTCCCTGTTTGCCCAGAATGACTCAATAGGTTTCACATCCCTATTGAGGGTCCTCTGCAGTGCTTCTCCCAGTACAGATCCAGATTGTTACTCTTTCATCTCGCAAACCCTTGTGACTCAACAGAGAAAAATCATGGGTACCATGTGTGGGGGGATGATGACCCTCTGCTGACTGACTTTTGTTAAGATGTCTTTATTGCAGCCTGAGCTGGTGGTCTGTCTTTCCCAAATTTCTTTGTACACTTGCCACGTCTGTCTCAAGTGGTGCCTAGGGTCATAGAGCAGAGTTCGCTACTTCCAATACACTTCCTTCCTAGCTGCATGCTAATCCAAATGATGAAAATGTGTTTAAGGGGGGCCTTTGCTCAAAGCAGCGCTTTTGAAAACCACGTTTTGACACAGTTTCCTGTAAGAGGAATCCCAGACAGGGTTGATAAGCATGTCTGATGAGTGCACCTCGATACAACAGAGTGGGAGATTCTATGGAAGCTGTGGGTTCCTCATGGCAAGAGGCACCATGATGACTCTCTGTGCAGGGAAAGAAAAAGGCATAAAGCAGGCTTCTTGCTCTTTAAGAGGGCTGATGGGCTCATGACCTTTTCTCTGTGTGTCTTTGTGCAGTGGCACTTGGTGCAGTTTGAGGTTCCTCTTCTCTTTTTAAAAAGGTAGCAGAGGCAACCGAGCAGATGTGTTATGCAATGCTATTCTGCTGCCCAGCCAGAGCCAGAGGTGGCTAGGTGTGATAACTTGCCTACAATGATGTGGTCTTACCAGCTTGATGTGCTTCTCTCTGGAGTGCCTTCATCAGAAGAAATCCTGTGCTGGGGAGGCACGTGACTGTATGACCATGAATGCTATAGTCTTTCAGAAATCTCTCTAGCCTCCTGGGGAAGCCTCCCCCTCAGAACAACAACTAATTGCTTCTTCCCCTGGATCAAGAGTCCTACTGCCTCAAGGACATGGTAATCCACAAATGGATGTAAGGGGAAGACAGGTCCGGTGTCCCATTCTCACCATCCAAACAACTCAGGCTCGTGTGCTGGAAGTGCTGTGCCTGTAAGGTGGTTCCAGTAGGATGGCATTTAGGTGGGAAAGATTACACTGAGAAAGAAGAGAGAAGGGAACAGGCCTCCCTCTCTGCGTTGAAGCACCTTAAAGCAGCCTGGCATTCAGAGTACACTGCTGGTTGAGGAGATACCAGGTCGTATCCATGTGTGCCTGGCTGTGAGTGTGCTGGCAAGTGTCACCAAATATCTTACCCAGAATGCATTTGGACCTTGTCCCCTTCTCTGACATTACCCATCAACACATGTAGAAACCATTTCTGTCTGGACAGTGCTCACAAGAGAAAGAGGAAGATTGCCTATGAGGAAAGATCTTTTGGTTGCTATGAATTCTACTTGCTGTTTCCGGACCTTGTGATCTTTTTTGATTATTCATTATGTTCCACTGAAATAAAAAGATTCACGTGTAGCTTACAATATGCAATATTGTAATAAGTTTAATTTATCACCATGAAAATATTTTTATCTTTGAATCTGTTAAACATGGTGGTAGAACAACAAAAAAGATCTTCTACTGGTATATCAGCAGCAAAAGGAAGAATAGGGGACATATGAGCCTCGTTGAATGGGGAAAGGACCTGCTGACAACGGATGTGGAAAAGGCAGAAGTTCTCAATGTGATCAGCTGCACAAAGTCCTGCTGGAGACCAGTCACTAATGCTGCTCCCCAGGCTTCTTGTGAGCCCCAGTGGTGCCTTCCTAGACCAGCCACTTAGGGATTCAGCTTTTAACCAGCCCCAGAAATCTGAAGGCAAATAATGAATGACTGCCCTGGATGATTCACTTCAAATTACTCAAATTCAAAAGGAAAGAAAGCAATGTTATGACAAAACCAAAATTGAAAGTCCTAGGAAGAGCAAGCTCAGAATAACAATTTCTTTCTCTTGCATTTTTAGAATCAGTAGCACCAAATGATGCTCTTTGTCCATCTTGAAAACTTCCTCATCAAACTGTATCTATGTGTTCTAATCCTTCCTCCTTAAAAAGAAAGTTTTAGATGTACCCTAGTATTTCCTTATCCCCCTAGTAATTCAGAAGGCCAGAGCTGAACATGATATTCCAGGCACAGTCCTCTTATTTTTTTCACATTTAAAAAATATAAGATTTTATACAGAATGTGGAGCTATTTGCCTTTTCTTTGTTAATCTAGGTAATATCAAACTCCTGTTCAATTTGCTGCTCAGTGTAAATCCAAGTCTTTTCAGTTTTCACGTTACTTACATGAGTGTGATTATATCTGTTCTCCCCTCAATTTCTTATACTTTTCCTGCATTGTGGATATAAAGACAAGTATTTAAGTGGTAGAAATAGAAAGAAATGTGAGTCTGTGGGGCTTGGAAAAGGAGATAAAGAGCAGGGGATATTTGCTGTATGTGGTCAAGAGTAAACATTAGAACAAGCAAACATCAGAGCAAACAAATGATCGTTATACCTCTAGACAGAAGTGCAACTATTTTCCTTGCTTGATCCTGTAGAAAACATCAGATATGTTAATAACATGAAGGTAATTGCTCAGAGACAGCATTTATGAGTAAGCAGAAGGCAGGGAAAGATAATATTCCTATTATGATTTTAGTCTAATTATCAAAGAAAGATTACACAAAAATAAGAGCTTAACATAAAGGAAAACCCGAAATGTAGACAGTACGTTTTTGCTTGGCAAATGGTCAGATAAAGACATTGTATTCTTGTTGCCTGGATGAATTCTAGAGGTTAACATAATGATTTTGTATCAATTCAGACCGTAAAATAATCAACAGAGTTTTATTTTTCTCAAGGAAAAAGATAAAAGAAATAACATTGCAGATGTCTCTTTTAGTCTAGATGCTTCATTTCATAACAGTTTTTAAAATTTTTAGTAACATATGTCTGAGTTTGTTTGTTGCAATATAGCATTCTACTAGGTCAGACCAACTTGAGGAACATGAAAATGATACACAGAAATCTTTTTGTTACCAATGAAAAATTTGATACCAGCTCCATAACATAAGAAGTTCTCATTGCTGTAGGAGCTTTAATTATCTTTTTTTACTTGCTAATACAATTTACAACTTGACTTTAATTTTCTCTGTAAGAAAGGCATTTATATAACTTTTTAATGATACATAGTATTTCAAACAGAAAGTAACTTATGTTCCTTAATCCTATTGTAATTCAACACCAATCACCCCTCTGTGTCCCTGATGTGCGATGTGAATAAAAAAACAGAATCACAGATAAATTATGAACATATTTGACAAAAATAGAAAGTGGTTATTGTGGGAAATACTCCAATTTTATTTCAAGCAAATTTTGGCTGACTGTGCCTATATCACAGTGCTGGTTATGAGAAGAATTGATTGGATAACTCTATGTAATGGGATAAGAATGTGGGAAAAATGATTTAATACATGGGGAAGTCAGTCTGCCCAGAGGAACAGGCTATGAGCCTAAGAGCCTAATGTAGAGTTACGGTGATAAGGTTAGCTGGATATGATCCTGCAGGCATTGTGCATATTTTCAGGTTTTGCATTTTTCTGTCATTGCCCTCCCTTCATACACAGAGCTGAATTAATATTCTCTGTCTTCTCTAGGAGTAAGAATAATTTGGAAGTGTCAAAAATATTGGTTTCTGATAATAGCTTAGGAAAAAAAAATGGTTTTATCATAGGATTTGTTTTGTGAGGTATTCACAGCAAAAATATTTTCAGTAGGATATCCTATTTATCTGTGTTTGAGAGCCCTCAGATGCAAAGTCTGTGAAACAGTACTTCCCGTGAGAACTGTCATTCATGTACGTGGGAGGAAAAATGTGGTGTTCTTTGCTACCTCCTGTGTATCCTATTTACACAACTTATTGAAAATAACGCTTTAAAATGTCTCTACTGGATTATGTGTTAGACAGCTATAGTCCTTTTTATTCCTGATAATTTAGTGTATTTTTCTCCTATTTTCTTGCTATTAACACCACCCTATGCCACAATTATGCTGTTGCTCTTTTAAAGCTGATTCTGATCAGAATAAAACTAACCCTACATTTTGGGTATGAATTTTGGTGATGGAGAACTTGATTGAGGAATGTGGTATCAAAATAGCCATACTCAATTAACCTGTGGACTTTCTGATCACCTGTGCAGCTCCAGAAGATCGAATCTGGGGACATTCAAAATACCTAAAGAAGATTCAATGAACTGTTGAGTAAAGGTTTAACAATTATAATGCAAGAATTATCTCAATCTCATTTACCAGTACTCTTCTGATCAAAAAGGAGGAGTAAGTGGTCATGAGTTAAATGTTGATACTTGACACGATAACAGAGTTCTTCTGTTCAAATAAGTGCATTAGAAGGTTTTTTTAGGAGCTGATTCTAATAATAAATTTCAAATGCAATTGCATATGAAAATCTCTAATTATCAGATTTAGGGAACTGAGTTTAACAAATGTAATCTAAATTTCAACATCCTATTCACTGTTATGATAGAAAGGGCAAAACTATAGACAATTTTCACCTGATCACTCAACTCAGTAGAAAGGTAGTTCAGCATGTATTCATCTTAAATTATTAGGTTCCAAACTGGCTTTGTTAAGAAAAATGCCAGTTTTCTTTGAGCTATCCAACAACAATCATTGCAATATTTTAAATTGTCAGTGTTGATCTTATGACTGCTCTCAAATGTTATATTGACATCTGTGGCAGCTGAATAAAGTAAATGCTGCTTATTTTAAGTACTTTCATAGCTTGCATCAAAGCCCATGAAAGAAAGTATTCCTACAACAGTGGTGCACACCATTTTAAGAATATTTCCTGAGTTGTGGGTGGTTTGGTTTTTTTAGTATTTCTTCTGATTTTATTTAAGGTCTGCAGACAGTGTAAGTGGAAATGTGGATGAATATGGATTCACCTTTTTTATTTTTAGAAAAAAGGGAGAAAAGTAGTACTTTGAGCCTTTAAGTAAGAGGCTATTTCCTTTTGCAATTTGAAGCATGATTTATCTGTACCGTGAAGTTTTCATGAAGCTTAAAATGTCTTCTATGTCTTCTGAGTAGAATTAATAACTTTGAATTGTTTGGCCTGTGAACATACAAGTATTACTTTTTCTCTTCCCTTATTGCCAAGAAGTCTTTTGGATTAGCAAATTAGTTTCCAGTAAAGAAAGATGGGATTTAAATACTTGTCATTTCACTCATTAAAATATGGCTTTGTGATTCAGGTATTAAAATTTTAGTATGGTTTTAGCCTTTAAATTCTGTGAAATGTGTGTGTTTCATCCTCTAAGATTTTGGAAAAGGGCACTTAAAATGCAATTGCAATGATCCGGTGTTTCGTTGGGTTCCACAGGAAGCAGTGATCCTTCAGACGTGTCACTTTAATATTGTGGGGTAAGGTCATAGAAATAGTATTTAATCATAGGATCATAGAAAAAAACATAGAAAGATACAGAATGGAAGGGACCTTCCCCTTTCCATAGAGTCACAGAGGCTGTTGGCTGCCTTTGGTTCTGGACTTCCCACAGGTTCACATGAAGATCACCCCTCCAGAGCTTTCCTTGCTGAGCTGCTCCCTGGTTGCTCTGTCCCCAGATGTTTTTGTTGCAAGGGCTTTTCTTCCCCCTAGGCAGGATTTGGCATCTGTCCTTGTTGAAGTTTAAAAAGTTCTGTTTTTTCCAATGCTTACATTTGACCAAGTCCTGCAGGATAGTGGAATTATCTTCTACCTTTTCAACCAATGTGAGATTATAGTCTAGTAATTCCAGTGAAGCTTTGCACGACTGTTATGGTATGGTAATATTCAATATTAGTATTCAAAATGGTGCCAATATAAGGAAAACACTGTTTGCAAGTATCTGTGTTGAAATGGCAATTTTGGTTCAGTCTCATGTGTAACTCTTCTCACTTGGTTCTCTGTGTTGATCTCATTTAAATTTAAACAAACCCAAACCCTAAATATACCTCAAATACTTTTTAAGAAATAGATATGACTACAAAACATTGACATCAGTTAATTATGTGTGCTTTTGAGCAAGGAAACAAGTAATGGTAAAATGTGATATATGCAACAAATTCACATAGCTTAAGGTATATATATATATAAAAAAAGTAAAATGTTCAATTCATGTAATACTTCTCATTCAAAACATTATTAATTTAACACTGTCTCATAAAATCCTCAGTGTTGAGTCTTTCAAATTGAAGATTTTGAGATTGGTTTAAAAGTGACTCTAAATTGTACAGTTTGTGCATGTATGTATCCATGAAACACACAAAGAAATTGAACTAAAATTTTATTGACATACATTTTGATTTCAGGTCAGTAACAGTAAAGAATGAATGCTAGTACTGCAGTTGAATAACTGTAACCGCATATCATCAAGATACTTGACGGTGTCATTGCTATCAGATAGAAAGATTCCATTTTTAGAGGGGAAAAAAAAAGGTAGCAAGCTGAAGAGTAAACACAAACAACACAAACCATATCAATCTAAGAACCAGATCAACTTTTTCGATGTTAAAAAATATTCTTATTTTAAATTCTGAAGTATTGCATGTCATTTAGGACATCTCATATATAATTTCTGAATTGCCTTTTTGGATTTCAGAGTATTTTTCACTAGCATAAAGCTACTGTTTCTATACTCCTATGAATAAAAAAAAATAGATATGAAATTCAGACTATCTCCTGGTATAAATGGTTACGAAAAAATAAAGAGAAAAGTGCAAACCACTCCTGGCATTCCAAAATCTGCTGTTTCGCATATGTACTAACTCTCCAAACCCTGTGTATTGAACTTTGCTTGTGTGGGTTTCAAGAAGGTGTAAGTCGGGGGAAAGTCTGCACTAAATGGGACAGTGATGATCTATGAAGAAGGCTGTTGGTTTCTTTGTTTTTTTTCCAAATCAGTGGTTCTTTGGAACTTAGAATCTTTGAGGTGCTCAGAAATTCATAAATTTGAAAGGTTAAACTCAGGAGTATTAAAGGACAAGTTCTAACATGTACTGGTCTGTCATACAAGTGAGTAATGAATGTAATTCTAAAAGCTCTTTCCTAAATGTTGCATGGATGCCAACTACTCACATTTCTGGTGTATTTGCTGTATTTGTATTTCCTCCTGAGCAATAATCTATGCATACATAATATGCATAAAATTATCCATCCAATTCTTGCAGATCTTTTTAGTTTACTGGCATTACATATCACTAAATTAAGCAAGGAAAAGGAATAGATACATGAAAATAGAGCATAGAAAGAAAAACTGTTTTGGATTACACTGAAACCAGATAAGATTTTAATTTTTCTTGTTAAATTGAAATGCAGGACACTGATTCTGGT
Source organism: Corvus kubaryi (assembly GCF_017639235.1). Lineage (NCBI taxonomy): Eukaryota > Metazoa > Chordata > Aves > Passeriformes > Corvidae > Corvus > Corvus kubaryi. Next base: position 29,324,078 of record NW_024580667.1, on the reverse strand, counting down.
ATATTTGGAAAAGCATATTTGCATCCAGTATGGATGGAAGAATTAAATCTCTTACCTGGAAATTTATGAGCACACTAGTGATCCTACTAGATATACAGGTTATAGGAGTGATCATGTTTATAGAGTATTGTGTTAGAAATTGTATGCCATGCATCTTATAAGTCACAAATTGTATAAAGCAATTTAACACTTTAAAACAAATCAATGAACAGCAAGGAGAGTGGCAAATGTAATATATATCTGTACTTTCTTAACATGGACCATAACCCATTCTTGGTCACCTTTTCTAAGTACAGGTTACCAACTGAATCAATACCTAATAACTTCCCAACAGCACTTGGAATGAAAATAATTTTAAGAGTAATGATTTCTAGATATTTTTGGTAGTTTCAGAAAGCAGACAAGCAGAAGACACTGCTGTGTTTGTGCAGTGCTACTTTTATAGAAACTACTTTATGCAAAGGATTTCAAGGTATCTTGGATTATATCTTCCTTCATGGAAAAAAAGTCATAAAATTCTCCCCCAGTTAATCTGTACCAGGTATGTCATTAAGCTGGTACAATCTGTTGGGATACGAGTGATCTTTCAAGACTTTATAATATCTATTGTATTTTACAATGTTAATCTCCACTGAACAAATTTGCCTAAGCACACCTGGAGAGCATTATATTCCAAGCTTTGTATTTAAAACACACAGGATGGATTTTTCTCTGTGTGCATACTTATAGTGATATTGAGTACACAGGGAGTCTGGAACTCCTACACAGGTAAAATTTGGCAAGGTGAACCCCTTTCTTGTCTTTTCCAACCATCATTTTCTAATTTTACCTCATGATCAGGACAGATGGCAAGGGGAACCTAGAGAGCAGGAAGGGAAAATTTGGGTTAGAGAAACTGGGAGCTATGCTGAGGCATTCTGGAAACATGAAGGGTCAGCCTTCATGCAGTTCTTCTTGAAAATACTAGTCCTATCTTTTTCCTGAGAGTAGAAAAGGCAAGGACATAACAACAGTGTATTTTGGCTCTTCTTAACAGACACTAATCTAAAGTATTAAGAAGAAATGTTGTCACATTTTTAATAATAGAAAAATATATTCATTTTCTTGGCTAACTTCTGGCCAGTACTACCAACTTATAAATATGTAAAGACTTTATTTAAGTTCCAGCAGAGTCAGTGACTACTTTCTTCTTCTGTCTTCTCCAATACTCTGTGGAACTCCTGTTGCCAGAACTTATCACCAGGTTCCATGCAAATAGAAAAAAAATGCATTCTTATCATGAAATTTGGCTTATTTCTGCTTATAGAAAACAAAAATGTTATATTGGTTTCATAGAAAACACTATGAACTTCTCTGGTTCATATTTTGAAATGATAGGCCAGCTGCAAATCTAGAAAGAAGAATAAAATTGTAATTTTTTGAGTTCTACAAAAACACCTTGACCTTACTAGAAGTGGCTTAAAGGTCTGTGGTGCAGATGTGAGGTAACACATCACCCTTAGGTCCTTGAACCTGAGACTCCCAGTTTGATAAATGGGTTGGTATGTGCTGTATTTCCAATCTGGCATTTCTATCTGCATTTCCTTCTCATAGGAACTGGATGGGGTGGAGGGAGAAGAGGTGAAGAGAGAGAAGAAGGGATGAGAGAGGCCATTGTGCATCCAGGCTTTATTTCAGATTGAATATGGTACTTGGTTGGCTCATTTAGAGGCTCACACTGCTCATGCTCTTGGAGCAAGGCTTTTTTTACTGATTTAACACCCAGCTTCTTATTCTTCGTCCATACATGTCTTGACCATCTAGTCTACTGCCATTGTGTTAAAATTAATGAATATTTTACGTAGAGGTGAATACTGAAATACATGAACTAAATCAGATGTGCGTCAGGATGGAATGATTCCTGTAGCTACCCCACAGTTAGCTTGCTCTGTGTGTTTGTGTTTCAACATGCGTAAGAGATCATATTTATTGGCTTTTTATCAGAGTGGTCCTGAATAAAAAAAGTTTCTTTCTAAAATGGAGATTCAAGCTGTATCTGTGAGGAAGTTCATTCTTGCTTTGGCTTGGCATTTAAAAAAAATTTAAATCTTGTATTTCTTTAGACTAGTACCCATAGCTGACTTCTAGCATGTGAAGAGGATATACAGGTTTTCTGAAATAACTTCCTCTTTCAAGTTGCAGAGCTATGATGATAATTACGTAAGTGAATATTGTAGTAAGAAAGGTATTATTTATTTATTTGTAGAGTTTTTTTGTTTAGACTGCTCAAATGTTTCTCCTCTTCTTTTTCTAACAATCTGTAAAGAAGGGTAAAGAATAGAAACTTTACTACATATAGATGGGTGAGATAGATAGGTTCTGGGAAGTGCTTTGTGAAATTTTCACATGATAGTTTTTTTTAAATTATCAGAACAATATTTTAATGAAAATTTTCTTGAAGTATCTCTAAAGCCCAGGATTTTATAGCAGATATGATTTATGCTGAAAATCAGAATTTCTGCCTCAAAGAGCAGTGTAGTGCTTCTTCAGTGTCTCTTTAAATAGTAGTCATGTAAAAACCGGAAAAATGAATTACTAGAAAAATCTGCAGAAAATAATTTTTCACTGAGAGCTGATGAAGTTTGAATAAAAAACTCTTTGCTGACATGTCTGGCCATGAGGATTCATATTTTACCACTACTAATATGGGCTGAAATCATAGTTGAGAACATTCACCTTTCTAGCAATCTTTTAAAAGGCAAGTAAATTACCTCATTTTTCATTTCACTGCGTTTAATTTCCAGCAGATCCTCTAAAACTGGTTTGAGTGGTTCCGTATCTAAATGCACAGAATTTCATGGTTAGATAAAAAATATAATTAAAATAGGTGTTATCCAGTTTTAGGGGCTTCTGGAGTGAAAATAAAAAGGCTCTGTAGTTGGTTAAACTTCTACGGTAGAAGGTAGGAGTTAACTTGTAGCCTTTTTGCTTTTGCATTGAGGTAAATACGCTTTTGTTAAATGCTAAAAGGCACAAACTGAAGGTCATATATACCATTATGCTGTTAGGCTTGTCATGATTGTGATTTAATTTTTTTTTTTAATGGAGCCTATTAAATCAGAAAGCAGTTAAAAGAGGTCAGTGCATTATTCTCCAAGATAATTCATCAATGTCAGCAGTGCTAACGAGAATGTGGGCCATGTGTCAGGAGCTATTGTGTCCATGTCTCTGCTCCCATTGTGGTCTAGCACTCATGTTTCATTGCAGATCTTTAAATAAAAGGTTTGATGGTGCCTTACCTGAACCATAAGTAAGTCTGTGTGAGACGAAAGGAGTGTCTACAGTCTCTCTTGAGTGATTCCACTCTTATGATCATGCTGGCTGATATTGCCACCTTGTTTTGCTAGATTAGAGGTGTATTTCTGACAAGAAAAGAAGTAGGACTGAAATAGTCTTTGCTGCTTTCGTCCACCAGGTCTTTGAGCTAACAATTGTGTTGAATTTCTTTTTGTTACCATCTCAGTATATCCAGCACGTGGAAGAGGAAAGGCTTTTGATAGATGTAGTGGCCAACTGACCTGGGTGTTGTGTAGGAGCTCTATGTCATACAAAGGGGAAAAAAAAATCTAATGCAGTGTCTTAATCTTAGTTAATTTTTTAGAAAATATATGAAAAGGAGATGTTTGCCACAAATGTGGGAAGCTACTGATACATTTTGAATTACAGAGGCAAAACATTATAAGAAATGGAACAGATACATTAAAAAAAATAGAAGAAGTCCATTCTCTTATAAGTATAGTTCTCTAAAATGTTCAAATTACTTCTGAAATCACATTAGCTGTTGTGCTCCATCCACCTCTTGCTGTGGTTCAGCTAGTCCAGACTGGCTTTCTTTTTCACTGGAACTCTCTTTTGGGCATGAGATAATCTTGGTTTGCCTGTAATGGGGGGACAAGTTGTTTTCCCTCTATGGTATTTGTTATTCTAGGACTCATCCATTTCAACTGCTTGGTGCAACACTTCAGTGATGTACAAAGCCCTTTTCTCTCCCTATGACTTTCTGGGAGGCAATACTTTGTTGGGGCCTTATAGGTAGTACTGTATTAAAAGGTATGCTCACAGGCAACTAAACAATTTGGCTGTTGGTGTCTTGTTAGTTGGTCTTGAGTGGTATCTGGTCCAAAAGTAGTTAATCATATTGAGATTACCTGCAAAGTGTGAGAGCTGTGTTTTGCTGTCCTTCAGGCTGTCAGGTCACATGGCCATTTAGGCCAGTGTAAATAGCCCACCCATAAAGAAGAAAAATATGAGCTAATAATAATCCTTATAAATATTACAAGTTTTCTGTGTATAGATTTGTGCATGGGATAGGATTTCCTAGAAGTTTTCTTGTCTTTTTACACCAGTTTCACAGCTGTTTTTATTTAATGAATTTTACATGCTTAAGTTTTTTTTCATCTATTTTCCAATTTCTCTGTCAGAAAGACAGTGGCTACTACACATGCTTCTCTTGATCTTACCCTTTTTTGTTTTATTCCTGTAGGCCCTTCTGGGGAGGTTCTATAATGATACCTTGTGCCTAAATCTTTGCCCTTTGAAAACCAAATGCAGAAGCTGTACTGAAACACTGTTGCTTAGTTCGTTAAATTTCTGTGAAAATTTGCCTTACTGAAGTGCAGGCTGGACTCTTTGAAAAGTTAATTTGATTGCCGTCCCTGCAATTCATTGGAACCTTGTTTACTGATTGTTTTTTCACTGTGACTGAGAATTAAAGTGTCTTGAAGAGAATTCACTTTGAAATATACTGAATTATATTTTTGCTTCTCGTAGTGTAGCAAGGAGCTTTTTAATGCTGGAAAGTGTGCTTTTCTCAGCAAGAGCAGAGGTTTGTCTGTAATGATAGTGATAAGTGAAGTATTAAAAGAAAGAAGATGGGCAATGTAGTTATGAATAATCAAACCAGGGAGAGAGAAAAGAAAATTGAAACCATTTCAAACCAGCAAAGGCCAAAACCCAGTAAGAGTAAAAAAAAAAACCCAACAACAACAACAGCAAAAACAACAAAAAAAAAGAACAAAAGAATTGTTTTGTATTTTTTTAATACATCAGTGAGGACTGTTTATAGTAGAGGCTATTTGCAGTAACTGGGAGAACAGTCAAATACAGGTCTTTTCCTCTGCTTTTTCTGCTTTGGTGAGAGCTCATTGTTGTCAGTGGTGTATTTTATTTAAATTTGGAAGACCTTGGATTGTTGTTGATATTGATATTTCCATGTGCTATTTCCATTGATTACTGCAGCGAGCATGTGGTCATTAGCATATTAATAAAATGTAATATTTTCTGTATTTTCATAAATAAAATTAATGAGACTAAAAGCAGATTAGATTATTCTCATTTTTAGACCTATCATCATATGGATTATTTCTGTTAGTGGTTAATGTGATGAGAAACACAGCAGTATTTTCTTGTATACATAGTCTGTCACATTTTGTTACTTAAATGTTATATTTTTTAAAAATTGTTTTTATTTATCACATACATGTGAGTAAAGCAGGGTCCTTGGGATCTTTGGGCTTTCATTTTGAAGTTAAAGCCTGCCGCCTACAAATTGTGCCTGTTAGACAAGAAAGGTTTCCTTTTTGAAGGTTTTGCAGTAATATCATTTTGACAGATTGATTGTGTAAGTCTTCATGTTGCTCTAATAACTCGTTTTTAATGGGAGAACTTTAATTGATGTCAAACTCAAAAGTTCAGTGACAGATAAAGTGTCTTCTCTTACTTAAGAGGTTAAAAATAATTGACACTTTTACATGCACAGAATAAACTGCCATAAAAATACTAATTTCTATGTCTATTCTGATAAGAAGAGATAGAAACAAGTTCAAAATGAGTGGTCAACTTTTCCATAAGTTTTGAGATAATGAATAGGATTCTATTAATAAATACAATAAACAACCATTACTGAAATAATTAAGAAAAGCATGGTAAGCCAGTGCTTGTCATAATTACTGTTGCAGGTGGGGTAGAATTACAGGTTTTGAAATCTCCAAGTTTTCTGATAATGCAGAAATTTCAAAAATACTTTTCAGAAAAGCAGCTAATTTCTGAACTATTTTAGTGTAGAAAGAATGATCAAATTTCTTTTTATAATGCAGATGAGTATTAAAAAAATCCACCCTTTGCTAGAATACACTGCTACCTCATTTGCAACATGTTTTTCTAACATTGAGAATGTCTGGCTGGGGGAGCCCTGGAGAAGGGTGACGTGGAATCCTGGGCCGCGAGTGGAAGGGAGCTCCAGGAAGGTTGTACAGGGACAGTGTGGTCTGTGAGTGCCCTCAGAGTCTTGGCAATTTGAAGTGTAATTGAGAATCAGATGATTTCCCAACATGAGCAGTGACTGCAGGCTGTTCTCTCTGGTGTATATGGGACCATAAGACACAGCACAAAAGTCTGCACACCTAAACTCGTAAGTGTGAATTATATGATAATATTTTAAAAGGGGGTTAACCTTGTTAGTGGCTTTTTAGGTCACCTTTTCCGTGAACTCTCAGCTCATGGAAGTTACAGATTTTTGCTGTGATGGTGGTACTCCAGAACTTTCTGCATTTTCCTCATAAACAGCAAGACTACCATTAGAAATAGGATACTTGACTTGAAATGCGGTTCATAACACCTGAGGTCATCTATGTTATTCAGCCTGTTCATTTGTATTCCTTCTGCATTCAGTGGAGAGGCAAGGGAAGACTTGTCCTGACATTTTGAAGGGATATCCTGAGATGGAGAGAATTAGCTTCTTTTTTTCAGCTGATCAAAACCAACTCTATGCTGTTGTGTCATAAAGCTAAGTAATGCATATTGTACCTTCGTAATGCATATATACATATATAGTTAATTCTTAGCAGCTCTTAAATAAGGGTTGCACTGTAGCACATATACAGAGGAAATACTGATACATGACACTTTACTTTTACTACTTCCTGATTCATGAGAGTTAAAGGGTAAAACTATCAATTTATATTGACAAATTTTAATGGTGCTTATACACAAATGTGGGTATGTCTATGAAAACCACAGTAAATGAGAATAATTATGCATTAATATAGTGTCTTTAATTAAAAGTTAATATTTAAAATTTTTAATTAACGCTTCAGTTGAAAAACAAGTACATCAAGCCCACATCAATTTTGAAATAATTTAGTCTTCCCTAATGCAATCTTCATTCAATTCAAGCGCTAAATTTTCTTGCCATTTTTTATTCCAGAAAAAGGTAGAACAAAGCGTGAATGAATGCACTATTTTAATATGATTTTTATTCTGGCCAATTTTCATGAAACAAAAGTATCTTGATTCTCAATACAGCATTTTACCAGAAGATGGGCTTCAGCTTGAATTACAATACCTGATTTGATAAGCAATAATCATCTAAGCTTCCATCTGAGATCCTGGTGGGGATATAAGGCTTTATTCACTTGCCTAAACAAACATACCTAACTAATCCTGTATCCAGGACATTATTTATCTGATAGATATGACATAAGATACATAGACCCAGGCCATCCTGAGAACTGAGTGGGACAGTCTTCACATCTCCAATGGTGCTGCTTGCCTTCATTTAGGCAACAGATGGGAGCATCTCCCAACAGAATCAAAGGAATCTGATCTGTGATTTCTTTTGACCTGCAGTAGAGACATCTATTCTACACACTGCTTGCTATGTTGCCTAAATTTTCCACCTTCTGCTGTGGGAACTTACACAAAAATACTCTTTCACATATAGTTCTCATCTACATCTGCCTGAATCTGGAGCTGAATCCCAGGATAAGTTTCTCATCAGTCATACACTGAAATTGTATAAAAATTCTTCAAAGGAAATGCAAAAGAGGAAGTAAGCAATAAATAGGACAGAAGCATATTAATAGAAATTTTGTACACTGAAAAAATATGTACACTGAAATTATATATGCACCGAAAATTTATGACACTGCAACCCATTCATTTACCCTCACTGGTCTCTACTCTCTTTTCTTGTCCTTTACTGTCTCTCTATTCATATCTCTTCACTTGTTATTTCCAGCCCAGTGGCACGCAGCCTTTTTCTCCCCCACACAGATGTGTCAGAATAACAAGAAAGGCAGGGACAATGCCAGAGCACTACCCAAGCTCCTGAGTGGCTGCTAGGTCAAAGGTCAGGACTTTTCACCAGGATCTTCCTGAGCCAGGTTCAAATCTATAATTCATCTGGCTATATAAATTAAAGGGACTTTAAATGGTAACCTCATTCTTTAGCCAACCACACACTATTTTGGGGCTGTTCGTGGTCTTGTTATGATTTTTTGCATTTCAGATGTCAGGTGGCAGAGCCAGGTGCTCTGGTGAGCAGAGGACAGAGGTGAGGGCTCTGTCCTCAGGAAGGCAGGGTGGGGATGGGATGAGACAGAACCATGGTGGCTCTTCTTCCCTTTTATTGCTTTCTCTCTGTGTACACTTTCCCTCTTAATCCTGGAATGACCATAAAAGGGCAGTTCACAGTGAAGCGTAGCTGTGTGCTGAACATGATCTCATTCCCTGGGAATACGGGGATTTGAAAGGGATTCTCCTACTGTGCCTTATTGGTATCTTCTCCCTGAATGTTGTGCATGGAAAGGTGCCCAGACATTGTATTTCACTTCACATTAAAACTGTATGTGCAGTGTTGCAGTGCAGGTGGCAGTGGCCACTGCAGCAGAGCATTCAGAGGACTGGCGGACAGGCCTCCAGAACACAGAGGTCTGATTCTCACCCCGTGGTTATGGCGAGTTCCCATCTTCCTAGTGGTTCTTAGTTTACATGTTTTAAGTTTATTGGTTCAGGAGTTCTCCACCCAGTTTTATGTGTAAGTTGACGTTTATGTATTTCCCCATGTTGCTTATGTATTAGTTCTGGAAAGTTCTCCCTTCTTCGATGCCCCATTGGTCTACTCATGTAATTCCCTCACTTAGGTTATCCCTATTGGATATTCCTCTGTTGTCTCCTCCTCCTCAGTCAATTCCCATTGGTTGTTTCCCTTTGTTCCACCTCCATATAAAATGCTGTGCTCTCCCCTTTTCCCGGTCTTTGTCGCTGGATCCTCCCCTTGCTGTAAACCAGCTGGAACCTACACAGAGACTCCTCTCTCATCCTTTGCCTCTGCTGACGCTTTTACACCACCTTTGTTTGGGGCTCGTTCCTTGCAAAGGAGCCGGCCTTCCCTGCAAACTGCAGCTGACAGCTTTCCCTGCAGGCTGCAGCCGACCCCTGCCTGCTGCAGCTGTCACCAAGGATGTCTGCAGCTGGACACTGTGTGTCCTCGGGCAGCTCCAACAGTGTCAGTGCAGGAAGCAGGCATCATTTATCCAGTATATTTAGGAGACAAAAGTGGAAGGACACTGATTTGTTTTTCCATTCCCAGATGTAAAGCATATTTAGTTAACAAACTACCTGTCAGCCATTTAGTCTGCTGGAAATAACTCATAACAAAAGTTATGTTTGCTTCACCTTAAAATTCTCATTCCAGGAAAAGTTTTGAATGTATTTTGACACTTCTGTTGCCACATAACAGATTTACATTTAAATTCTGCATTTATTATTATTTATTGATATTAGAACCTCATGCTGGATACATACAGCAAATTTCAAATTCGATGACAATAACTTTTATAAGAATCAAGCATCCTGATAGACTTAATGGTCAAGACTGATCATGTACGAAAAGGAAATCTTAAAGTGTAATTGACTAAGGGGAATTTTTGCTGCACAAGAAATACAAGATTAGTTACGTTTATAGCTCATGGAGACACCTGTGGTTACAGAGGAATTCTTCTCAATGAGATTCCTAACAATCTTATAAGTTTTAGTCTGAATTTCCTTTTTAATGGTTCTGTGACTGGCTTCCTACATCCTTTGTTCAATTCCTAAATAAGTGGTCTATAATTTTCCTTAGATGAGGATCATCTAGTCAGTTATACGCCAGACATGAACATACTGTTAACAAATTTCACCATAAAATATGATCATTTATGTATATTTGATTGAAAGCAGCTGAAATTTTTTGGTTAGCAGAAATAAATTTCTGTTGAAAATAATACACTATTTTGAATTGAAAGTATTCTCGTTTCTATGTATATGCTGATACTTTTAATAGATAACAGAATTCATAGAAGCATGATTTGTGTGAGAAAGGAACACATTCTGCTTTTGTATGCATACAGCTTTGTACTGCACCAGCAAAGCTGTTAGGGATTTAATTGACATTTAACATTAAAATTATCAAAACCTTCTTGGTGCAACAATAGAAAATCAAACATTGTCTGGTTATTTCTCCAGGTTTTTGTGATATAAAATGTGACCTTTTGCTTTTATTAAACCCAGCATAACTAGAAATATTTCCATAAATTTTCAAAATTGATGAAAAAAAGTCTGAATCTCAAATTGGAAGAATTTGAAATTAATAGGAAGTCCACTCAACAAAAGCTCTGCTGAAAGTCAAAGGTAAATCTGAAATCTTATCTTCTGTTCTCATGACTTCATTAACATAAATTTCATTATATTTTTTGTCTTCATAACTGAAATTCATACTAATGCACGAAAATAAGAAAAGTACCACATCCCATGGCTGTCCAGTAATATGCCTAATTTTAAACATTAAAATAAAAAAGACACAGATGGGTTAAGTACTTGGCTAAACTGGAGTAAAAAATATAAATCAATGGATTTAAAAAATTTTGTTCCCTACACAGTGTGCTGGCCACATCAGTGAGATATTTTGTTCGGTAGGTTTTGCATAAAGCTTGTGTTTTTCTAATGATGGTTGGGAGGAATGTTTTAGCATTGCAACCTCTTCAAAGAGCCTCCTAAAATGCTCTACAAGAAAAAGGAGACTGTTAGTCAATAAGAGGAGCACTTTGTTTCCTCATGTGGTAGTTTCTTTGTATCTCATGGTTGCAGTTGCTAGTGCTGACTCAATAAAATAAATCTTAAATTTGCCGTTTAGCATATATGATTTATGATGTTTGTCTGTTTAGCCGTGTTTTTTTTTTTTTTTTTTTTTTTTTTTTTAACATTTGCTTCAGCTGGAAAGGTTTCCACATGCCAGTGTTCACAAAGTATGTTTTACTGTCTAGGTGCTGAGCTATTTTGGATTACAGAAATAGTAATCGGAAATGAAAATATGTGTTCTTTCTAGAATCTTTGACAAATAACTTCTGTTTACATGATGAGCTTTGAAGGAGAAAATATCCTTAGAGAATCCAATGGAGATACTAATATATCAACTTTGTTTTATTATTTCAGTTTGGCATCTCATTTCTTAAAACATTGTGTTTAATTAAAAGCAAAGTCCTTATTTATAGTTATCTAGAAATAAAACAGGACTATTTTGCTAGCAAGAAATTAATAAATATTTTAAGATTATATTTATTAGTACAGAAGAGGATTTATTTTTTATTAACATTTGATTCAGGAAGTGTGATGACAAAGTGGTTAAGATTGGAACTAGCTTTCCATTTAACAGCTGATTTTTGTAACTGTCCTAACATACCCATACTTACTTGAACTGGCCTAGAACCTGCTAAATAAATAAAGATGCAAATAATTTAGCAGTCCAAGGAAAGTATGCCACCATATCTTTGGTCTACATGCAATTTAAGGGCCATGTATATCACAAAAGATAGGGAGTACACATTTCACAGTAAGAACATGAAAATTACTGGTATGTAGAGTTGTAAAATGAAGACATCCTTGCATAAAGAGGAATCCAAATATTGAAAGTGTTAAAAGGGTTGTTTACTACTCTAGAGATGAGTGGTGAATGGGACTGCTTTGCAAGTAAGTATTAGATAACAATGGGGGCACTTGGATGTGGTGACAGTGAGAGAGAATACACTGGTCTGACTTATCTTTCAATTTTGCTGTCATAAAAAAGGTGATTTTTTACAAAGAGACAGCCTCTGCTTTATACATCTTTATCCAAACTCATGATGGAGCGAGGGCACAATTCCACTATAAAAAAACTGTAAATCAATGTAAGACCCTCCAAGTTTAACTTTGTCCGTCTATTTAAACAATTAAAAAAAATTCATTCTGTGTTCTCCTCAGGAGTTCTTTGCTATCTCTAAAATGCTCCTTATTTTAGCAAACACAGGTGTCAGAGCAGGATGGAAGAGACACCTCTGCAGTTTCTACTTGCTGCATTGGCTGGATCTCCACTGACTGCAGTGACACCTTAGCCATCTCCCATAAGTTGTCTTCCTAGTGGGCACTTGGTTTTAGGTGGATGAATCTGAAGCTGAATCCCACAGTTCAGGACATGTCAGGGAACTTTGGTGTAAGTCAGATGTTTCTGACTTTGAACAGTTGTAGCAGTGTAATCACAATTTCATGGCTAATGAAGTGGAATGCACTGAGCTCCATGATGCTGGGACTAGACTGCTGCTGGTACCTCTGCTTGAAGACTTAACAGGGCTAGCTCAGACCTATCCACACTATCTACATTGATCATCTATGATTTGCGGTGTAACTGGTGACACCCCAGGAAACCATCCTGCTTTAAAAAGCAAAATCTCACCATTCATGGCAGTCACAGCAGAATATGGGAAACCAGCAAGCCTGTGTTCCAAAGACTGGGAAACCCAAGCTGAGCACATCTACACCCTTTAAGCATCTTCAGAGAAAATGGAACAAACCCTCAGACTGGCAAAATACCTGTTTTTTTCATGAGCCCTCAGTGTGGGAGGTGGCTGTGTTTAGCATTTTGGGGTAAAGGCTATTACCATTCCCAGTAAGCCTCAGGCTCTAAGTGGACTGATGAATGATGGGGATGAGGGCCCATGAACTGGACTGGCTGAAACACAGAGACGGAAAATGTGCTCTGGATGGGGGGGTGCCATTTCATTCTTTGTGCTGAGGTCCACACTATTGCTCTTAACCTTGTTTCTGAGTTAGAGGGGAATAACGGAGACTGAACTGGAGGAGACTGTGATTGCTGAAAATATACTTTGGTGGCCTAATATGTCTCAGATGACGCTAATGGGCATTCTTCAAAGAATTTGAGGAAGGGCAGAACTAGGCCAGACCATGCCCTTTTGATAAACTCTTGATATTGCTCATGCCTCTTTAAAGGTTGGGGATTTATATAGAGAATATGAGTCCTAATTAACTGTTGAACAAGAAACTCTATTTCCTATGCATTTTAATGATATTTTGAGAATATCTTGTGCATTTGTTTTATATCTTCCTGTAAAAGGACACATTTTTTTCTTAATGCAAACATTCAGAGTGTCACTGAAGGCACTGTTGGATTATGTACAGAGCTTGTGAGATGGTTCAGTAGCATGGTGTAAGCCAGGAGGTAATACAAGAATTCTAATGCAAGAAATTGTCTTCTGCCAGATGGAGCTGTACCTTGCTGATAGGTGTTTACAAGGCTGCTTATAGAACAGCAAATGGCTCTTGGGCCTTTTGTCTAGCTTTGGGACCAAAATGGCCTGGTTAATCTAGCAATATTTGCATCTGTTAGTTGTGATATCACCTTTTTCTTTTCTTTCAATGCTTGTTGAATTTAAATGGAATTTACAGAAACATACATTACCATATAAGTTGCAGGTGTATAGACTCATGTAACAGAAGGTCGTATCCCCAGGCTGTAGGAGCTATCTATCAGTTCCTGAGGCTAGCACGATGTTTAGTAGCTATATTGCTCTTGATTCCCAGGATTGTGAACTGAAACAGTCAAGGCAAAATCTTTCAGTATTGCAGAATATTTTATTGTTCTTTTGATACTAATTCAGTTTTTGAAGTCCGGTGTGTTTCTTCTGGTAAGCACTTCTTTTGGAAATATACTGTGCTTCCGGTTCATGCCATGCTAGTACAAGGCACAGTTACTGTGCAGGTAGTGTCATGAGGATTGCATTAATGTGCATGTTCTCAACCCCGGGCTGCCTATTCCACCCAGGTCTGTTGTGCTGAGTTGTGCACTTGCTGATACCACAGATACAAGTTCTTGTCAAGGCCCTGCACAGTTAAAAAGCAAGGCAGAGTAAAACACTGATCAAAAACATGGTACCTGTCCAGCCAACTTGTAGTCTGGGTATAAGATTGTTCGGTAGTAATGAATACAAAGAAAAGGCTAATTTAGGCTGCTAAGGTGAGGTGTTTGACCTGCCCTGTACTTCCTGTGGTGGGGAAAAGATGAGTGGCCTGTGGTGTGGAAAGTTTTGGTGGGGGCATTGAACTGGGGAGTACCATTCCTAAAGCTCAACAGCCAGTTTTGTAGTGAAAGATGATACACTACAAATGATCATAGAGATGTGCAAGGAAATACCTGCGAATGGCAAACAGAAAAACAAATCTCTTTCTTTAAGAAAAGTGAGGAGGAATCTGGTACAGATAAGTAGTGGCATTGATCAGAAATGGGGGAGCAGTTTCCTTTCTGTTTTTCATTTGCAATCATTCATATCCAGCTGTAGCTCTTCTTATCTCCTTTGCATTTTAACCATACGTAAAGTGTTTCACATACATCAGATATCTGCAAATCTTTTTTGCTCTCTTTATTTTGCTTTGAAACCAGTTCTGTCTAGCACTGCAGGTGGCTTCCCTTCAGTCAGGAATAACTGACCTTTTGTGATTTGTGTCTGCACATGTGAGAACTCCATTGTCATCCTGTGCTTGTTCTCTTTAGGGCAGAGATGTTGCTGCATGTTTTAGGGACATAGCAAGCACAAGGTTTGTAGAAAGAAGTCAACTGTTTTATCAGATGACTTACTGAGTGTAGGGGGAAAAATGTGTGAGTTGATCTGAAGATAGATAGGGACCTCAGTGCTTATTTATGTGTATATGTGCTTATCTCTTTGTGATAGCTCTGTTGATTGCTGCCTAGCTCAGAGTGCCTTAATTTCGAACATCCCAAGTTCGGTGATGTTAGTCCAGCTGAGAGAGAGACACAAAGAAGTGTAATACTGAATTGCAAAGAATATGTCTGGTACTATCAGTTGTGCCAGGGCAAAACGAAGTGGAAGAATACTGTAAAGGTGGATTTACAGGCAGTTTGGGGGATGCCTACCAGTGCTAGGAAGCTTTTTGGGAGTAAGCTACTAACTTGAAATATAACAAATGGTGATGAGGGCTAACACCAGGATGCAGCTGGAAACATTGCACTGTGAATAAACAGTGTGAATAGATGGATTTACATTACTAATCTATGTAAGCTGACAATACTTGTGCTTTTGTAAGAAGAGAACCAGTGAAGGGATGCAAAGAGAATCGTGCAATGATCAAACTTTTGGATTTGGAGAATAATCCTTGGTATTTCTTGAAGACAAAGAAAACTTTGAGAGACAGAGGTGGGAGAGCCATAAGTTAATCTTTTAGTTATGTGAATAGTCAGGAAAGAACACTTAAGCAGAGCTAATCTGTAAGAGCTTTGGAGGTAACTTGAAATGTGAGTCCAAACTGACTAAAATGATATGTGAGGATAAGGAGTGATAGTGCTATGAGAAAAGGAAATAAATGGAAAGATTTGCAGGGGTAAAAAAAAGAGAATGGTGCTGCCTGTCACGTAGAGTAAACTGATAGCTACACATCAGTAAAGACCTGGCAGAGGAATGCACTGAACTTTGATTTGAAGAGAGTGAGGTTAGATTAATTGGAGGGAGCGGGATCAGTGAATTGTCAGCACAGGAGTCATTGATGAATTCCATGTATTCTGTGGTGAAATTATCCAGAGTGAGAGGCAAGGGAAGTGGGAGAAGAGGGTCAAGAACAGCATCTCTTTGGCAAGAGGACACAGTGATGCACATGTGAGTAGAGATCACTGGAGAGCTGGAAGATGAAGAGGCCTCCAAGGCCAAGAATAGTACAGGCAGACATGTCAAAACCAGTGACTTGCCAGGAGGAAGAGAAAGGAACATTGCTTCTAGTTTCACTTATGAGGTCAGTTCAGGGGACTCCAGTGAGAATGATTTTGTTGGCAATAAAATGAAATGTTCTATTGTTATCAAGTCTTTTTAAAGTTAGTGTTGCTGGCAGAAGGAAAAAAAAAAAGAGGCCAACTGAGGCTTGAAATGGAATCTCCTCTTGGTTGTAGTAGTTTACGTTACAGCTTATTGAGGAAAATTTAATTTTTTGCTATTATACACTAACATGGAGGAAAACTACATGACCTGCATTAGATTGTAGAGCTGATCCCACCAGATGCTGTGAATACTGTACAAGATTTATGCTCTTTTCAAGGAGAAATAGGCAGAAGGTAATGTATAACTTTCTCATTGGCCCCGTAGGGCTTTTTGACTTACAGCATGAACTAATTTCCTTTCTCTGCCACAAATGCATGTACATGCATTCCAAGGAGAAGAAGCTTTATATCTGGTATACTGACATTCAAAAAGCCATTGGTTAAATCTTCAATCACTTCTCATGTTTACATGGCCTTCAGTGTTGTCTCAGTGCTCTATTCAGACTGCAGAATAAATATCTCCTCAGTTAAATGGTTACTAAGATTATCCCATGTTTTCAATATTGTACCGCAAATCTGAGTACATTCTTCTGACACAAAGTATATTTAGTCAGTGTGTATTCTGAAGTGCTAGCAATTAGTATGTCAATGCATAGAAGAATTTGAAACACTAAATATGTGCTGAAGCTTATCATTAAATAAATTACTTCAGGGACACATGTGCAAGTTGTTTATTTCCATTGTAACTACCAGAGCACAGTACATGTGGTGCAAACTAATAATATAGTTGCCTTTAGAAAAAGTTTTCAAATACATTTTCCATCCTCAATAATTTCAGCCGATACATAAAAACAGTTCACTTGTTCTTCATATTTTGGCAGATATTATTCTTCATCTGAAGAATAATTGGAGTTTTCAGGTATGAGGTAAACTGATGGAATATTAATTTTTGGCTTTGTGAGACTTCTGAACAGTATTTAGAATATGCAACTGTTCAGAATAGAAACTGCATGCAGAAGTATTATCACTTTGAGCCATAATTCTACATACATTATTCCCTACTCAAGTGATGTTTTCATGTTCAATAGGTATACATCTGAGTAGTAAACTGATTAAAATCTGGAAGTCTTTGAACCTTCTTAGAGATAATTCATTAAGTCATACAGCTTTTAAAAATATTTCAGTAAATGGAACTTCACTTTTCTACTGCCTGTTGAAGTCTGAAGTATATACTGTGGAGGTATCAACAGCAGTGCTCGAATTAAATCATGTTGAAGTTTAAAATTAAATTGTGATAATATTTTTTTCTTTTTTTAATAAAGGAATTTTAGTTTTTCTGTATAACTTAACAATTCCTTAGGAATTATACAAAATTTCAAAATGTATGCTAATTCATGCCAAATTTTAACTTCACATTTCTTTCTCTTCCCTGTTACCTTCCCATGCCTATAAGCACTCTGATAATATTGGAGACTAGAACTACATAATGGAAGCACATTCAAAGCTAGATCCCTTGCTCTAATCCTTCCTGAGTCATATAGTTTACTCCTTGTAACAAGTATGTTTCTGAAAAAAAAAAAAAAAAGCCTTTGAAAAGCTTTTTGTTCCTTTCTTTTCATCAAAGCCTAACTTTTCATCTGCTTTTCTGTACGATCATATTGCTGTGAATGTGTCACCATGTTTTCCACCTAATAACTTCTGAATGTGCTTATCAACTTCAAACACTTTTGGCAGGGAAGAGAATGGTGGGGAAAGGGGGCTTGATGTCTCAAGTATAATCACAATCCCTGAAATGTCATCAAAGTTGGTGTCTGGGAAGAGGAAAGAAACCCTATTAGTATTCTCACTGAGGGAAGGAGCAGTCTGAGGCCACACTTCTTTACACACCAAAAAAATCCATGTAGGTGAGCATCATTATAAGTTATAGAAGAAAGGTTTCTACCTAGACAGAAAGTCAATCAAACTTGAGACACAAATAGGTAGGAAATAAGGCTCCATTATTTTCTGGTGTTGATGGAGCTGCTTGTCAGTAAAGGCAAGATTTATCTCACCTCACTTTTCTGTTCTACAGTGTTATCTTTATTTCCATACTTGGCTTTCATTGTAGTCAATGGAGAGAAACAGCTCTCAAAAGGTGATTCATTTCAGAGTACAAGTTGTGTGCCCAGGAACAGCACTTGAGCTCGTAAAGAAATGGGAGAAGATAGTCCTGTTCTGACAAACTGTGTGTCCAAAGTTGTGGATAAATGATTTGGTGGGAGTAGGGAGGAAAAAGAGCTTGAGAAGGGATCAAGTCCAGGCAAGCAGAGGTGATTCTAAGAAGAGAAGAATTAGTGAAGTGCTTGCTCATTTACATGCTTTTTGTAATTTGACTTGAAGAGAAAAAGAGCCAAACTGCCTTAACTCATTTTCTGTTTCTATTCCACCTGGGAGATGATACAAAGTTCATACACAGTTGTTTGTATTGAGCAACACATATCTGAATTTTCACATGTGTAATGTCTTATGTGCTGATATAAATTGGTTTTGTTGTCCAAAAAATTACTACTTTTTTCGGCTTCATTCAGATTCATCAAATGCCAAGTTTCTAGTTAATTACAACATTCTCAATTTGATTAGATAGTCACTATAGTTGCTGAAGTAGAGTCTTATTCAAATACTGTTGAAATTAGAAAGTGATTTTTTAATTAAATAGGGTATTTTTGCAATTACCAGAATTATTCAGTGCTGGATTTGAGAGTATTTGATTGGAGAAATTCTGTATCTCCAAACAATGTTTTGCAAAACAATTTGCAAGAGGTCCAAACAAAAAGGTAACTTAGATGGTAGAAAGAGGTATGAAATCTGGGAAACTCAGAGAACATTGTTGGTATGAAACTTATATACATTTGCCATATGTGCCCTGATTAACAAGCCTTCTTATGAGAAAATATTCATTTTTCCTCAGCTAGAGCTTGATTTATCCAATGCTCCATGTTTGCCTGCCAAGGCATCATACAGACTTTTGGAGTCACATCAGAATATGGTTTTACAGGGCATTTAATTTTCTCGAATAATTAGATATTTTTAATAGAACTGGCAAAGTGATTTTCCCTGTAACTAGACAATGTTTCAAACAGATTATCCTGGTGTCTCCCAGTACAATCAGAAGAAAGGAGTCTTTACTGTTTATGTTATTTTCATTATAATGCATTTGAGTTTAGAGCTGCTCGAAGGAAGTAGTGCTTTTTATGGAATAGGATATAGGGTTTTATTTTCTTGTGTAAATTAGACACTATTTTTCACACAAAAGATGTGGTAGTATTTACTGTTTCTCCTTGCTTTTTTGCTGCTTGAACTTAGCAGTAAATTTTTATAACTTAAAAAAAGAAATTATATTCCCGATTATATTTACATTCAGGGGTACCGCATTAATATAAACAACACTAGTAAAACACTTGAATTATAACTTCCTAATCATTACTTGTGGTTTTTCAGCTTCAATGAAGGTAACTTAAATAGGGCTACTCTAAAGTTTAAAACAGAAAAATAGCAGCTCAATAGGCTAAAACAATAATGGTTAGGTAATGAGAGTGGTTTTAAACTGATAGTGACTAAGAACTGCTTTTATGGGAGAAGGTACCAAACTTGCTCCTGAAAAATAAATCAAGTTTTGTTGGGTTGGGGAGCTTTTTTAGGGGGGGTGTTAGTTTGGGTTGCTAGGGGCTTTTGTTTGTTTGTGGTTTTGTTTGGTTGGTTTTTTGTTTATTTTTGTTGTGAGGTATCAGTTTTATTCCACATGTCTTTAAAAAGTCTAGTAAAGCAAAAGGAAAGGATTAGTCCTAGTAAAGACTATAAAAGAGTGTTGGGCTGGAGGATTTCTGTGTTTGACATATACTACTAAATATTACTAAACAATTTTAAAAGTATTTGTGGTTTTATTTTTTCTTTTTCTGTGTTTGTTATTAAGCCAGTTTTTTTTTTTTTACTTCTTGCTGATAATAAAGGCTGAAAAAAAGTATTAGAGTTTCAAAACTAAATGTCATCATATAGATGAATTGTTTTTCTAGTGCTATGGAAATTATCTAAAGAATAGACTTGCTAAAGGCAAAGGGAAAAAACCCCATCTAATTATTCCACTCAAGAAATACTCATATTCCATCTCTGGCACTCTAAGGATATTAGTACCTAGCTTTTGTTTCAGATTTTGTTTCATAATGCTACAGTAGAAATGCATTAAAGTGCATTCTCTTTCTGAGGCAGAAAATTCAAAACTCTGTTGACCTTAGCTGGAAAGGCCAAATTCAGAGAAATAAGCTAACATGGAAAAATGTCTTAAACATATCTGAAAAAATAATCCTGATATTTTTGAAAGCTAATGTGTTTCTCTGGTGGGACTTAGGTATTGTTCACAATCACTTGATGACACTTAAACCAACTGTTTGACTGTCCAAGCTGTTCAAAGGACTATTACCCTTCTGTGTTCTGTTACCAGCTAAGTGTGGACCTCTTTGCATGCTTACATTCCTGGAGTAGCAATCCATCTCTTCTGCTGCAGAGTTGGAGATGGGAGGAGAGAGACAGAAATTAGTGTAGCAACCATCTTAGTTTTTGCCCACTTGTTTAAAATATCAACATAGTTAATTATCTTCATAATTAAAAAAAATTCCGGTGATTTATTTCTGTTTTTCCTTCATTTCAATCACTCTAATTCCTATTCCCAACACAGGCCTCAGTAACACTCATGATGGTATGGGTTACATCACAACACCTGGACTAATGTGTCTTTCTCAAAGAAATTTCTGAAAATGTAGTTAATTTTTAGTAATTGAGAACTTGACTTTCTCAAGCTCTGACCTTTTAGTTGGAAGTTCCTTAAGGCTGTCTGCCATCTGTAACAATTAGACAGTGATGCTTCTGACTGACTTAAAACGTCTGTGAACTGGTCATGTAGCTTAGCCCATGTTTAAACATCCTGCTAGTGGTACTTATCTGCCTCCCCACACTATACCTCTTCCATCTTCTCCATCTGTTAGGTCTCCTCAGGGTGGCCTTGTTGTGGCCTTCCAGTACCTGAAGAGAGCCTATAAAAAAGATGGAGAGACCATACAAGACCATAATGGCTCCAAACAGAGAGTAGGCTTAGATGAGATATTAGAAAAGTCTTTACTGTGAAGATGGTGAGACACTGGAACAGATTGCCTAGAGAAGTTGTGGATGCCCCATCCCTGGAAGTGTTTACAGCTGGGCTGGATGGAGCTCTGAGGAACCTGGTCTAGTGAGAGGTTATCCTTGCCCACTGCTGGGAGGTTGGAACTAGATGATTTTTAAGGTGCCTTCCAACCCAGGCCATTCTATGATTTCTATGATTTTCTTTCATTTCATTACAAATGTTGGTATATATCTGTGACAATCCAGAGGGGTATATTTATATATTACTTATTTTTCTAATGCTTTTTATATGGGAGCTTTAACATGCTGTAGAATGGATGCACTTAGAATAAGATGCATTTTATTTAACCTTAGTTTGCTAGTGCACTTAAAACTAGACCCGTTTATAAAAGTTTTCCTTGTAATGAGCATGTAAGAGCTCAGATGTGTGATTTCTTTGGGGTAGAAAGGCCTGTACACTGTAGTGCACTATGATGGCAGTGAGGGCTTGTCAGGCTTCATCTTCCCCCTCATTTGCATTTGGTTAACATTTCATAGTGGCAGGGAAACTTCCAAGTGCACCCTGCTGGAATGAAAATCTCCACTCTGCTGTTCGCTTAGATTGTACAGCCTGTAGCATAGGGTTTGTGGTAGAAGGTTTACTGGCCTTACGTCATTAACAGCCTTTTATCAGGAGGCATCTGCTGAGTTCATAATGAAAAATAATCATTAGTGCACAGGAAACATCCTTCTACTTCTTAATTCAAAATGCAATTACATTGCTCCTTTGTCCTGGTGAACTTCTATACATGAGTTCTCTATCATTACATTGTGTGGCACAAGAATTGGAATCTCAAAGTGAGGAGAAAAAGAGGGGAACAGGGTGGAACATACTCTTTTTTGAGCAACATCTGGCTTTTTAGCAAAGTCGAGGGCTTTTAAAATAGTTGAGTGTGCTCTGATGAAATTATTAAAGAATGGGCTGATTAATCTCTACCATAAAATGTCATTTCCTTTTATCTTGTGCTTTAACCAAAATAAAAGAGTACATTTGGAAGAAAATAAAACCTAAGAAAAGTGCCCCAAGATACCATTTGTGAGGGTTGGGATTAAGGACATTAATGGAAATAACATTCAAGCAACTTCCTTTCCTGAATCCTCACTAAGAAAAAGCAAGAGAATAAAGACTCAGTAAAGGTTATTTAATTTGAAACATTTTGGAGCTAAAATAAATCACAGTTAATTTCTGTCATATCTGTTAATTTCTTTGATTTGTTTAGACCAAATACAAATGCAATGTAGTCTAAAAAATGGGTAGATACAGTTTGTTTCAAAAACATACAAAGTGTTTTATTTTATGCAACATTTCTATAGCAGGCAGATTTGAGCTATAAAAAGGTATTTTAACAAAAATGTCCTTAAGCCTTGAATTTGCTTTTTGCAAGGCAAAAAAGCATATAATTGTTGGAAGTGAGTTTACAATATGTTAAATGTTTCATAAAATACAGAAACTGTAACCACAAATATTGCAAAACCTATTTCAACAGTCCTAACACATTAATTTTTGCACAGTAAACCTCACTAGTTTTGTATAAATCTATCTCATTAGTAGAATATTTGTATCAGAACCATTCAAACAATTCATGAGAACAAATGCTGTCAGACAAGATATATTTCATTGATTTCGTCTTCTGGTTGGCCATGATGATTTTAATCTTCTTAAGCTCAGACTCACAACCACACCTCATTACACAGATGTGTGGAAGAGGAATAAGTATGGCTTTCCCAAGAAGCTGAACTAATTACATATATTTGCATTTCCTAGACTTTAGAATGGTGTGAAGGTTTCATAACAAAACCAGAAATCACAAATTGAGGATAAAATTTGTTTTGGGATCTGCCTAAAAGATGTGGAGGGCAAATATATTGCTAATATGTGATGATAGATCCAAGGTGACATGAAGTGCTGATGAAATAAAGAAAACACTAACAGATCATCTTGAATCCTTATGCCACATTTTATCATGGCATATCATACTTCTTTAGTAGGGTATGAAGTGAACTAGCCTGTCTATAGAGATGTTCCCCTAATAGTTGTAGAAACTTAGAATCCTTTAGGTTGTAAAAGACCCTGAATATTATCAAGTCCAAGCATTACCCTAACACCGCAGAGTCCGCCTCCAGGGATGGTGACTCCACATTTCCCTGAGCAGCCTGTTCCAATGCCTAACCACCCTTTCAGTGAAGCAATTTTTCTGAACATCCAACCTAAACCTTCCCTGGTAAAACTTGAGGCCATTTCCTCTTGCCCTATGACTGGTTGCCTAGAAGAGACCTTGCTTGACACCTTGCTACAACCTCCTTCCAGGTAGTAGTTGAGTGATGAGGTCACCCCTGAGCCTCCTCTTCTCCAGGCTAGACAAGCCCAGTTTCCTCAGCTGCTCCTCACAGGACTTGTGCTCCAGTCCCTTCACCAGCTCTGTTGCCCTTCTCTGGAGACAATCCAGCACCCCAATGTCTTGTAGCAAGGGGCCCAGAACTGAACACAGGATTCGGATTCAAGGTGTGGCCTCATCAATACAGGGGCACAATCACTGTCCTGGTCCTGCTAGCTGCACTATTTCTGATACAGGCCAAAGTGCCATTGGCCTTCTTGGTCACCTGGGCATGCTTTGGCTCAGGTTCAGTGGCTGTTGACCAGTGCCCCAAGGTCCTTTTCCGTGGGGTAGATTTCCAGCCACTCTTTCCCAAACCTGTAGCATTGAATGGTTTTGTTTGACCGAAGTGCAGGATGTGCATCTGGGTGGATCCAGCCAGCCACACAGACAAATTTATCTGTATTATGTTAGTCTTTCCCAGAAAAATATTGCCAGTAGTTCTGTGTGTTCAGGTTTGTTTCTGTACTTGAGGTTGTGTTCTTCCCTGGCTGTCTGCAGGATTTCACATTTTTCTATTGGAATTGTATATTTATTTTAAAAAGAAAGGTCAGATACCCTTGTCATCTAACAATTGTTTTGCTGATTTTTAAATGATCAATTCTAGTATCTTTTTTACTAGAAGTGATGTGTTTTCCAATTTTGTTTTCATAGTTTTTCTTACTGGTAACTAACTTACCATATATGAAGAGATTTTGGATAATTATCAGAGTCACTTGTTCTGACAGTCCTGTATTTAATCTCAGTTTCACTGCAGTGACCAAGACAAAGACTGCAACAAATTAACAGTCATTTGAAACTGCCAGGTGGAGCTGGCAGACCAACTATTCTCTCAGAATTAAAGTCTGAAATTTTTCTTTACATAATCAGAATTTTGGAAGGCCAATTTTTGAATTTTGGAAGGCTGATTGCTTATTCTGCATATAACTATGTCGAGGTTACAGCCAAAAACCTCTAGGAGAATATTCTAGAATGTAGGAGGCAAACCATAACACCTTTATATTTTCTTGCTCAGGATCTGATTTTCCCTATCTTAAATTTACTCCTGGCAGTAATTCTCTTGGAAATCTTGGCATAGACTCAAACAGACAGAATATCATGAGAAATTATTATAAATTTAGCAAGCAGATGAAAATAGAATTATAGGTTTTGTTCTGTGTTTTAAATTTCACATGAACTCCTATGTATGGTAACTAGTAGGTAAGCACACTGTAATTTTTATGTAATTCCAGACTGTATGAAATTCACAGTAATTTAATGTTAAATTAATGATCACTTGCAGTGTGAGCCACCTGTTCTCTGAGCTATGACAGGTGTCTGGATTTAAAGGGGTCATGGGCATGTGATAAACATTTTGAATATGTTTCCTTTAAGCTGTTGGTAAAGTCCATACTTTCCTTTCAGATAAACTGGATCAGTATGTCAAAGACTAAGAATGATGGAAAGGTTGATACAACTGAAATGATAGGACGTTCATAAGGTAGTCTACATTGAAAGAAAGGGAAAGAAAAAATAGGATGAATATTGTGGTTATATCCTTCTGTTGAAAAGAAAATTACTTACTTTGCAAATTGAATTATGACATTTCATTAAAATGTGTAACTTTCCTTTTGTTCAGAACTAACCTTATGTATGTCCTAAGCATGCCCACACCTGAGTCTCATTTTTGAGGCTGCTTTCAGAAGCTTTTAGATGTCCTTTTAAGAATGAGCTCATGTTTATCAAAATTCCAGAGCAAAGCACTGCATGAAGTGAGACACTGTCCAAGATTGAGAAGAATTATCTTCCTGTTCTTCAACAAATATTTTCTGATGAGATGTCAATCTTCAGATGAGCAGATGATGCCTACTTAATCCTGTGTTGAATAATAGAGGAACAAATAAAAGTGTGAGAATCACAGATTGGTTGAGGTTGGAAGGGACCTCTGGTGGTCTCTCTCAAGCAGGACCACCTAGAGCCTATATCCCTGGCCCACATCCAGATAACTTTTGAATACCTGCAAGGATGGAGACTCCACAATCCCCCTGGGCGACCTGTGTCAGTGCTTGGTCACCAGCAGAGTAAGAAAGTGTTTCCTGATGTTCAGACAGAACCTCCTGTGTTTCATTTTGTGCTGTCTCTGGTCCTTTCCCTGGGCATCACTGAGAAAGGCCGTGTGCTGTGTTTTTTACACCATTCCTTCAAGAACTTATACAAATTGATGAGTTCTCCTCTGAGCCTTCTCTTCTCCAGGCTGCACAGCTCCAGCCCTAATGCCTTTCCCTGTATGATTGATGCTCCAGTCCCTTAATCATCTTTGTAGCCCTTCATTGGACTTTCTCCATTATGTCCATGTCTCTTGTACTGGCAAGGCCCAAACTGGATCCAGCACTCCAGGTATAGCCTCAGCAGTGCTGAATAAAGGGAAAGGATCACCTCTCTTGACCTGCTGGCAATATTTTCCTAATGCATCCCAAGATACCTTCCTTGTTGCAAAGGCGCGTTACTGGTTCATGTTCAGTTAGTGTCCACCATCTGTCCAGCCCGTGTCTGTTTCTGCAAAAGCTGAGGTTATACCTTCTATAGAACTTGCAGTATGAAGCTGATACAAATTGAGAAAAAGCAAAATTTTAAGCCTGATGAAAGTCCACCAGTTGAATTTAAATTGTGCATTAAATTGCAAGTACAAGTAGGAGTAGAAGTTAGCTTTTTCTTTTTTAACTCTGAGCCCTGTCTACCACCAGGCTTCTTTCACTGCTAGTGGTTTGGTCTTGGGAGATTTCTGCTGTTGATTTTCAACTGAGAATCCACTGAAGGTTTCCCATTTCTTTGGAGACATGCTTCTTCCAGAGATTTCCCCAAGGATACACAGGCTGTGAAATTATGAGCTGTCAATGAAGGTAGTGTCCGTAGGCAAGGTTTTCATGCATGAGAATATTTTGTATTTTGTGTTCCAAATCAGGAAGATCAGGGCACTGAACCTGGGTCTTATACATACTGGATCCTGCTGGCTCTTGAAGCATCACAAAATAGAGCTGCAAGGTAATGTAGGAGATAGTTTGTTCAAGAAAACTCAATTCTGACCCCAAAGGCTTCACTATTATTATTTAGCAAATAATATTGGGTAAACTTATAATCTAAGAAAACTGTAATATTCACTTCTGTAGAAACTTATTAAAAATTGAACTTATTCTCAGAATAGTCCTACAGCGGTTTGCTTTTCTCCAAGTAAATACAGGGCCAGAAATCTTTCAGTGAGACAGAATTAGAAATATCTAGGTCATTTCCAGTGAAAAGGTTCACTTCTCTTGCTGGTTTTATGCCCATGGTTGACTTCTAATACATATTTCACACTTACCTTCACAGAGTTTCATTTTGTTCATTTCAAGTTCTCATTCTGATTTGTTAAGAACATGCTGAATTCTGTTCTCCACAGAGTCTGACATCTGTCCCACGCTGGGACAATTTGCAAGCTTTTCGTTACTGGATCGCTGAAGTTAATAAGTAAAACTTTGTCCAAGACAAATCCCTGGTGGGGCTCTCACCTGAAATATTCTCACTATCTCACACTGAGCTAACATCTGCTTTTTGTGTATATTTAGGCTGGGCAATTTCATTTAGATAGCAGTTTTATGTTTAAGCTTCTAATATGAAAAAGAGGAGGGGAAAAATGGGGTGAATGCTAAATCCTGTCATCCTTCCCTTCCTTGTATCTGACCTTGCTTCCTCTCTGCAGCAGTAAAACCTCCTTCAGCTGGCTGTAGAGAGCTGAGGTGCAACTTTTGAACCATGCAGGCTCTGTGTATATCCCTGTCTGCAGAAAGGGAGAGACAAGGAAAGTGCAGTGCAGGATTCAAAAATGTATTTTTATGCCAAATATGGTCATTAGTGTTTCTTAGGAATCTGAAGTTTTAGAACATGAAAGGTTTTGATAACTTCTAAACTCTTACTGATCCTTTTCCCATGACAGGAAAAACTGAATGACATGGTCCTTTTTGACTCCAAGGGGTATGCTGGAAATAAGAGTTTCTGGAAGTAATTTTTACAATGTTTAATATGCATTCTTGGACTTAACTAAAGCCAATATTTGTAGCTGTACATTGTTTCATATGTGGCCTGGGACAGGAACTTTATGTTCCTTGTGGAAGAGCAATGGGTAGTGTAAATAGCACGATCCCATGATACTCAAGAAATCGATTAACTCTGCAGTAACTAACACTTACTGATGGTGTTTATCTCTTCTTGCTCTGGTACACAAATTCCACATTGAATTTGAGCCAATTACATTAGTGCTCAGGCCAGCGAGCCTGAAATTCAGACCTCAAGTTGCGGGGTAATTGCCCATGCAATGAGAGTAACAGCTTTGCAATTGTGCCCTCTGCAAGCATCGACACTATGTGCAATGAGGTTCCTCCCCAGGCCGGCTGCTTCTGGCTCCAGCTGCACATTTGACTGGCACGGAGATAGTCGTGGTATGATCCCAATTCCTGCATGTGGCCCTGTATAATTAATCCATTTTCCTGCATGTAACTCCTCCAAGTTTAAGCAAGCCTTTTTTTTCTTTTCAGTGGTCAAGTAGCCCTTGAATCATTCTGGATCCTTTCTTCCCCTTGCCAGTCTTCACAAAGGCATCATATTGCCATTCATTGCTGAGCTACTGTGCGTTCTCCAGGGAGGTTTGTTAGGTTGCATTAATACAGATTAAGATCTGCTTTGTCCCCACTCCTTCCAGTGCCAGCTGAGTGCTTGCCAACTGTGAGGTCAAGAGATCTATGTTTTCTGTCAAACAGCAGCCACTGTTCTTATGAACACTGTAGCAACCTCCAACTCACCAGCCTGTCATGTAGATAGAGCTGCAGGGAGCATTCATTAGATATAATAAAGGATATGGTAGGGGGTTTTAGCCACCCTATTTTATTCCTATAGCCATTCCTGGTTTTGCTTTCTTTTTTTGCCCTATCAGGACACTTTTATCTAAGTGAGATTAGGGAATCCCACATATCAGTTTGGCTGACAGAAGGCTGGAAAGTGTCTGCAAAACAGTTGGCTAGCCAGGAAATTAATTTAATTATTTTCTTCCTTTTTTTCTAAAATAACTCCAGGAGATGCTTTAGCTCTGCTGTTTTTCAATATTATCAGCTTGACCATAGTTTACTGACTGAAGAGTGATTCAGCTCTTTGAAGAAATGAATCATTCAAAAGCAAGGGTCTGACCAGTTGGACTGGAAAACAAGTAACATTTCTCTGCAGTATATTTATGCGCGTTCATAAGAACAAACCCCTCCTCCCACCTCCCAAAAAAGTCCTCCAAATACATTTCAGACTTTTCAGGAAATATTTGAAATCTGTGACAATTCTCCAACCCTTTCTAGCAACTTTTCACACCTTTCACCATTCACCTCTTGGACACATCTGGCCCTTCTCTCTACTCTCATTTTCTTTTTTCCAAGTCCAAATGGCAACTTAACGTTAATACTTTCGGAGTCAGAACAGCAATAATGATGCCTGATGCCAAAATGGCAGAAAAGGCCAGCACAGCAAGTCCAAAACCCCAGAGAGATGGAGGAGAAAGCCTCTGGAGCCAAGTATGGTGGGAACTGTCCTTCTGGGGCAGATCTTGCAGGCAATATTGGTTGATGGGCACAGGGACACTTCTTGTACACAAGGAGACAGGCCAGCTTCTTCAGAGGGATATCAAGGACACAGAAATGAAATCATCTGTCAGTCTGACAGTCTTCCCTTTGTACATTTCCTGTCTTGCAGGGGTTTCCTTTTTTTTCTCTTGGATTGCATCTATTTCTATAGGTGTGTGAGATGAGCACACTTTGATACTGGGTCAAGAGTGACCACGAAGATGGCATTATGGACAAACTTGCTCTTTCCTAAATAATTCCAACATATCTTTTAGAGTGCTTGTGTTCATTAATTGCCTAGTTATTCTGCAAACTTTATAGGCAAGGCCTGATTGTTTTTGTGTTTGCAGTGACGTTCACTGCTGGTAGAATTCCCTTCTCGGTAATTCAAACCAATGACTGTTAAAGGCGATAGCACTTCTGATCTGCTGGTCACATCTATGCCTCTGCCAGTCAGCTTTCCAGAAAAACAGCAAAGGAAGAAACATCTCATGAGGATCTCATGAGTTTAGGGTAATGTCGCAGCTGCAGGTAGAAAGCGGATGGTAATGAGCAATTGAGAAGTTTGGTTTTCATTTTATGCAAGTGGTTTCATAGCCTGAGGGAGTGGGGGCCAGACTCAATGCCCCAAGAGATCTCTTCTAGCTGTAGCTTCCTAAAGGAAGGAGCTATTCATTCAACCAAGCTCAGAGAATAGTGTCCTCCTGTCCCCTACAAAATGGTCATCTCTTCGTACTCTCTGTCAGTAATGGCAGAGGGGAAAAGGCTCGAGTAACTTCCTAGGGGCAAAGTAAGGCAAAAAGGCACAATTAATATACCTACACGTAATAAGTTGGTCTTAGTTCCAGAAAAAGAATGAATGAAATGCTGAACTTCAGAGAACATTGCCATGCTTTTCTTGGTTTTATGGAAACTCGTCTGAATTTGGCTAAAGAAAGTCTATAAGGGTATCATTTGTGGCATGATCATTTCTCATCTCAGTTCTCCTTGTGCTTTTAGTAACATAAAACAAATGAGTGTGATCATAGCAGTGGTTTTTCACAGACCCCTGGTATCATACAATAATGCTTTTGAGTTTCAGAAAACTTCTTTCTTTTCACACATCTGAAAGACCTACAGTTTTAGCCATCAGGACTTGACAAACTCCACAACATCCTTTTCACTTGTCTGTCTGTGCTCTCTGTGTTTGTCAGTCTAAAGAAAGCTATTAAATCTGGGTGTTGCCTGAAAATCTTCTTCTGTTGTGAAAAAGAAATAGCTGTTTGGGTAGAACAGCAAAGTTTTAGCACTTTACAAGTGCCTGGGGTTTATTTCCAACAGTCTGTTCATACTCAAGTCTGTTAGACCTGGTGAGAGGTATGGAAGAGGAATGCTACCTGTATGTGACTCAGATCAACAGGGAAACAATGTAATGAGTTTGATCCATATATTGTGTTACAAAGTGCCATATCAGGATTACACACCTAATCTGAAGGGATGCACAATTGAAAATAATTTCTAATGCTCCATAATTTGTAAGAATTGTTATTTTACCTGTATAATTGCATGTTGTGTGCGCAGAAAAAAACCTGAAAAACACCAAAGCAACAAGGCATGCAAGATTCTGAGACAATGTAAATTGCAAGAGATGTCCCGAAACCAAGGAAACAATGTAAATTTTGACCTTGTATCTCTAAGGTCGGATGTAGAAATGTGAGCTTGAATATTAGACTGTTACATGCTCAGTACATCTATGCTTTTGGTATTGCTATAAACATATTTTTCACTCGGAATGTGTAGGACAATTCAAATTTCCTTTTTGTAAATTGGTTGGAGAACGAACTATAGTATCCTTATTAATCTTTATTTTATTGTTGTTCCAGGTTAGGTTTCCCCATGATGATCGTGTCCTGCACCATCGGAATGTGCTATCTTCTTGTTGCTCATGTTGTAGTAGGTTGGAACTCATAGTAATTTATACTTTCAAGACTCAGATAAGTTTTCTCTTTTGTTTAGCTTATATCAGAATGCTAAGAACATATATGAAAGGAAAAAGATGTATAAAACCCCAACATATGGTATCAATCAAAATGATTGTTGGCATAAACATCAGATATGGTCATTCTTAACCTTTTGTTTTATGAACAATATGCAGAACGAGACAATAGAAATTAAAATAATCCATATATTTCATTATGAATGCAGGTACTGTGCAGATAAAAAGGAACTGTCTCAAGGGAATATGCTGTGCCTGAAAGTTTGTATTGACACAATCTGAGTATAGTCACAGATGAAAAACTCATTCACAATAGCAGATGTTCAGTAATTTCTTTCTAGGGCTTAATTTTTCTTTGTCAATATATTTAGCTATTTGTATGAAAGTAACTAATATTCAGGTTGTAATAATTGACAGTTAAGCAGAAATTCTGTACTCTATGAAGGATGTATCATTATCTACATTTAAAATAAACATGTCCTGAAAATGTGCTGTGGAAGAAATTATTATTTTGGAAGCAGGATTGCATTCCACTGAGGCTTTGTTTTTAATTTTAAAGCTCCTAAACAGTGGTAGGCTACCTCTATTTTTTTTTCTTAAAATAAACTAATTCCACTCTTCTTACAAAAGGATGAATATAAATAGTGATAAAGCATCAGACATTTTCCATTTAATATTAATTCACTTTTGTGAAGGAGTACTCTAAATATTTTAATAGGTTAATACACTATATGGAAGAATGACCTCATACTTTGGCTTTGATTTCCTTATCTCCAGTAATAATGCTTTAAACCACATATATTGTTCTTATAATTGGCTGCACAACAGGTCAAAATTCTCATTACGAGTATGAAGTCCTGTGAGGTATTCAAGAGCTAAATGCCCATCTTCCAAAACCTTGGTGGGTTTGGCCTGAATTAATGGTGGGTGTGTTTTATCTTGAGCCAGAAAAATTGGCAGCCTGGTTAGTGCAACCCAAGACTGAATTAAAGGAAGCCCGTAGAGATGATCAAATGTGGCTTTTCCTTCTGCTTAGTCCTTGAGATAACCAGGTAAGTGAAAAAGAAGCAGTATCTTTCCCACAAAAGTGATGAGATGTGAGATTAATCATGCATACCGTTTTACTCATATATAGGTTGTGTCCCAGGATTTGTTTGAAGTGTGAAAAGTGATATTAAGAGGCCAATGGAAATGAGGCACAGCAACCACTCAAAGCAAGGGTGGCTGCCACCCCTCCAAGTAGATTCAGTGATAGCAGAGAAAGTGTGTGGAGCCAGAGGGGAAGAGCTGTCTCCATTGGCCCAAGACCTCCCACCAAAACTTCCATCCCCACCCACGCTCAGCCCCGTGGATCAGTGAAGTCTCCTGTGATGGGGCTGAGTTTTGCAACACTGTTGAGAAACCTCGAGGTTGTGCTGACAGTGACCATCTGTAGAACAGAAGATCTTCTCCCAGAACTAGCATAACTTCTACTTCCTTTTATCTATATATAAAAAACCAAAACCAACCCAAAACACCCACCAAATCCCTGCAATAAGTCTGGATCAAAACACAACAAAATAAAACAAAGAATAAACGATGACCTGAAAGACACTCCTTCGGGCAATTTTTCTGAAATTGAATTTGGGCCTGTCTCACTCTCAATGTCAAGAGCAGTTTACTATGTAATAACTGGAATTTTGTTTCAATTAAAGGAACATTTATTTTAATCAACTTAACACTGATCTCTGGTGAAAAATTGTCACATGGTATTTTAAAGCTCTCAACATTTCTCACAGTGGGGCAATCTTGGTGCAGTCATTGCACAAGAACTGTTGTATTAAGCCCTAGAAAATGCAAAATCAGCTTCTGCTAAAACTTTAAAGTTTTTTTTTCTTCTCTGTTCCACTAAAACACCCTTGGCATGTAGGAGTATAAAAATGAGAATATGATCGCATGAAACAATGTGCTAATTATTTTTAATAGTGCTTTTTAAGGAATAAAAAATTAACCAAAACCAAACCCCTGAAACCTTCCTGCAAATTCTGAGCAAACTTTTGCTAATAATGCAATCACACTAGCTGGCACAAAAATTCATGTCTGCATTTACAGTTTGCAGGAAGAAGGAAAACAGAAATGCAGCAAATGATCTCCACTCATTCATGCCCCCAAATACTTCTGAACACTTTGGTGCAAGAGAGATCTCACTGGCTTCAAAAGTGCTACATCAACAGGACTCAAATGGGATTTTCTTTCTGCTACGTTACTTGTCCTGTCAAAAGAAGACAAGTAATGCACAGGGACTACAAAATCATGTTGGTAACACTTTTAGGCAACCAAACTTGAGTTTATTTTGCTACAATGAAATTTTTTGTAATGACATATTGTTTTGCTAAGTATTTTCTCATATAAACTGACTTTCCTTCCTTCAACAATCTTTTTTCTTTTTTTGCACAGCCAAGAGCTCATTAAGACCTTAAATGAAAAGGCAAATTATAAAAATAAAATAAAATTGTTTGTTTACACAGAGCTTTATGTGAGTGTAATGAAAATTACCTAGGTGCTTCAGAGAATTTCAAGGTAATGAAGTACACTTTTCATTGCCTTCCATTATAGTTATCAATGTAATCTGCACATCAAAAGGGCACAATTACAGTGGCTACATCCTTGACAAAACTAGTGTGCAGGATTGCATAAAAATGGATTGACTCTGAAGAGTGAGCAGAGTTTATTTTTCCAGTGAAATCTCTCTAAATGACTAAATAAAATATTAGTTAAGTAATAAGTCACGTAGTAGTGTACTATCTTTAGTATGCTTTTGGCTGATCTCAGAGGATAGTTTTTTCATTGTCATTGACATCCCATTAGGCTATTTGGTGATGTTTGTTTTAAGACATATAGTGAATATATATATATGATTTTCTGAGATCTGTTTGCCCTTTCTGAGCTGTGTAAAATGCAGTAAGACAGCAACATATGAATTATAGCACTACCAGGCACTACCAGTCAGCCATACCCAGTAAAAGAAACCATTTCCAGTAGATAAGCAAGGTAACCACTGAAAGCAAGGAAAGAATCATGGAGATACTAGAGATTCACCAAACAGTGAGCTATCTAGCAAAGAATAGCACTGAGAGTGGCAAAGGGTCTGCTCAGCCCAGCATCTGTCCCTGGCAATGGGGCATAGCAGCCGCCTCTTTCAAACAGCGCAGCAACATAAAATTGAGTTCTCTGTGACCCAGAGATTCCTGAATGAGACACAGCAGCTCTGTGCTGTTTATACACTGCAGCTGATGGATTGTCCTTCCACAAACTTATCCAGCTCCTTGCTGAACCTGTGTGAATTCAACATTTGTATCAAGAAGTTTCACAGATATACACTGTGGGAAAATTATTCCAGATGTTTGCTTTGAACCTCTCCTTTGCTAATTTATTTTTATGACACGCCTCTCCCAACACCATTCCCAAATCTTTTGGTTGGGAAGGGATAATGCATAGCCATCATTTTTCTAAATCATGATTCTAAAGATCTATTTTTAGTCTGGACGTCACAGTCTATTTGTTCCCTTGGTATAAGGGAATGCTCTCATATCTTTGCTCATCCCTTTTTCCACCTTTGATGTTTCACTATGAACTTTTTGAGTTGAAAAGGTGAGAACTATAAACACTAGCCAAGACACCATAGACTTACACAGCAGACTGCTTATTTCTTCTGATTTTCCATTTTATTCCTGATAATTGTTGAGATCACCTCTTGGACTGTTATTGACAAATAAACCTAGGCATTTTTATGGAAGAACATCTTACAGTAACAAGCAGCATTTCCTGAGTGATAATTATTAGTTCACCTTGTTTAGCATGTAAATTTAAGCTCAATTTTGCTCCTCTATCTACATCACTTTACAGCTCTCCACAGTGAATATTATAGAACAATTTTTCCCAGTTGTTTGCTCTTGCAAGGGTTTTTTGTAATTCTTTACTATTAGCGGTGTTCTGAATAACCCTTAGACTTCCACATTTAACCTTTTACTTCAAACTCTAGACCATTTAAAAATACGTTGACCATTGCAGAGCCAACCTGATTCCCTCTAGAGCTTCATGGAAGGGTCACACCCCTTATGCTGTGGTAGTTTAATATTTTTAAGAGCTACTGAATATTTAATCTCTATAGTAACTACAGGTCAAATCAAAATGAGTTTTAAAACTGGAAATGTTTTCCTCTATGGCACAAGGAGTTTGTGAACACCTTGCTAGCAAGATGTTACTGAGGTGTGAGTCAAAAAATGTTTCTCAATTCTATTAGAATAATAGAACTAAACTGTAGAATTCAGAAACAGCCAGTCTTGAAAAAGATCTTATGATTTCTTCTTTGAGGCATAAGCCAAGTGCAGATCATAGCTATAAAAGGAAACTGAATGGATTGTTTCATAGCTACTCATAACAACTTGTTTTAGGCCATGCTAAAGCTTCTGGTACCATGTCTTCATTAACACTAAGTCTAGTCCTAGAAAGCAATTCTGTTTTTCTTAATAGAAGTTGAAATAAAGTGTATTATTTCTAAGAAACCAAATTTAAAAGATATAGTTAGAAATGAAAATTGCTTGAGCACCCAAAAAGAGAAAGGTCTCATCCAGAAGGTCAGTTATTTACAAAGTATGTGCAAAACTTGTCTTCAGACAACTGGCACTGCAGACTTCCTCCAGTGACTTAGCATGATTTTAGATTTACTATATGGGAACAGGTCCAGGAATAAAAGACTTCTCTTTCCTCTGTGTTGCTGGCGTTCTGTGTAACCTTTTATAGTCAAAGGATTTGTTCACATACTTGTTTCCTGAATATATCCAACTTTCTGAAGTCCTTACTAAAGACTCTTTTTCTATATGGATGCCTTGGGTTTTGCAAAATAAATATCACTGAACACATAGCAAAATATGCAGTTATATGCAAACACCATCTATTGTTTTAGATACTCATAAAAATATGGAAACATCAGTGTAACAGCTATCACATGGCTACTCCCTACATTAACTCCCATTAAAGAATTCATAGGTTCCAAACAGCAGAAAATCAGTGGCACCTGAAATAGAAAATAAATATGCTAAGCATAAGCCTCTGTGTTTGTTGAAATGGGATGCTAGGAAAATGATTTGGAACCAAATTTAAAAAAATGGAATAGCTGAAGCATTAAATTAGTATTTCTGAAGTGAATTTATGACAGGAAATCATAGCAATTCAGTTAAGTGCTAACCAGCTCAGATGAAGTCAGCATGTGAAGATCTGAGCGATTTATTAAGGACAACTGGAAATCAACGAGTGTTGGTGATATATTGAGAGGAGGATTAAAATCTTCCTCCATAGATGCTCTAAAGGGAGAGGATGAGAGAATAAACCTTTCTTCACACATTTCTTATTAGGGAGAATATTATAAAATTAGGAATATCCTAGAGCTACTCAAAATAATAAAAAGCAAAAGGGGTTTTCACTATGTTTAAATTTGACCACATACTGTTATTTTGTCTTTTCAGGTTGCTGTTGCAACTTTGATAGGCAGCAGTGATTTATTAGCAGTGGTTTTTTAGAGCTTTGCCTAATGAATCAGTAATGGGAAAAAAGCCCTCTCAAGATGTGGTCTTGGCCATCATTACTATTATCCTGGCTGGAGTAAAAGACTTGCTGCTATTCTTAAGAAATCAACACATACTGCTTTGTCCATGGTGTATGAGCTGCTTAACTGTACAAGATAATAGGAGAAAGGTTGCTGCAGAGTGCTACAACAGGAGGCACAATCCAGCAGGGAGCTACAGATTTTTCTTTTTTTCCTGCTTCCTTTCATGCCAACTTCTTTCCTCTTGCATTTATTGTTCACCAGATTTTTTCCTTTCATAAATATCTGCTATTTTAAACCTTGTTCGTCATTCACACTCTATTTGTCAAACAAAACCTTAACTTACTTGTTTTTCCTGCCCCACTTTTCTCCAGATGGCCTCTGTCTACTTATCCTTAATAAAGTTTATGAGGGAGAAAAACCCCCTGTTACTTACAAACCAAGTTAAGGAAAGTAGGAAAAAGGGTTATTTCCTGATGTCAGTGATGTGCATAGTCTTCTTCTATTTAATATATACACCTATTGTACTTTCCACCTATAACCTCTTGTGTGTGTTTCAAGCATTGGTCATGAAGACCATTACAGACACTGAAGTAAAAAAATCACACCAAATCTGACAGTGCTGGGGCTCATGAACATAAATTGAAAACTTAAGATTCTCCTCTGACTCAGAAGTGTTAATGGTTTGGGATGTTTTGTTTCCCTTTGTCTTTCCTGAATTCACTTTTGAACTCAAATGGCTGCAATTAGAGCCAGTGTATTCATTTCTTAAACTACCAGAGCGCCTAAGAAAAGGAAACCTGTGGAGTACATATATATTTTTTAAGGTTTTATAAATAAGGATCAACTTACCAGCTAGATAGAAATATATCAAACTTTGTGCTGCTAGTTTGATTATAGCACATAAATTATTCAATTTTGATCCAGATTTTTAGTGGTGGTTAAAGCTATGAGTAATGAAATCTAATTCATACATTCCCTGACTTACAGATATGTGCATTTCCATAGGCAGAGATCAGTCCATGATCTCAGGAAACACACAACTGTTTATTTTTAAGATCTGGTTGGAAAAACAACTTGGGAGATTAATGTGGGCAAATACTCTGACCTCTGAGCAAAATGTTCGCTTGTAGATCCACCAGCTCTGGCCCCAAGCAGTGTGACTTGACTGGCAAAAATTTATGTGAAGAAATTTTTCTGTCTTGACTTTGTGAAAATGGGAAGAAATATTAATGTCAGGCTGAAGAAAGATATGAATAATGTATGCTGAGGTTTTGTACCATACCAGCTGAAGTCAATGAAAAGTCCAAATATAATGTGCTTGAGCTCAAAGACCTGTTAACCGCTATATATGATATCAGGTATGCACAAGCACAACATACATGGTGACTGCAAGAGAAATCTTGTCAAGATATATTCCAGATAATAAATATTGTCATTATAGGCACAGTTTTCAGTGTTGTCAGTAAATAAGGCCACTTGACAGTTCAAGATGCTTGTCAAGAACAAGATTAAGGGAAGATGAATATTAAACACATAATCACACAATCCTTTCTCTTGCAATAAAATACTTCCAGTGTTCTTATTTCCACTGTCAGACTGGAAAAATAAGTAGGTGGTTAGGTTTTCTCCAAAGCAGGTTAGAACTCGAAATTTGTTTCTAGATAAGCACTCCAAATTAATATAAATATTCTATATTTACAGAAAATTGAAATATATTTTGCATTTTAATTGCTATAAACAATTTTAGATAGCAACAAAATCCAGAGAACATCTGTTATATATACGCATACAAACAGACAGGAGATTTTTAAATATTTAAATTTGTAAATATTTATATTTTAGATTTGGCATTTGTTATAAGAGTTTTTAAAACCTTTACAGTAAATTTCCCCTAATATAATTAAATTTTGGATGAATTTTCTGTGGTCCAAATTAGGCACGATTTGTCTTCTATTTTGCTGCCCTTGTAAAGTATCTGTCAAACTTGGCATCTCTGCACAGGAAAAAAATTAAGAATTAACCCATCAACAAATTTTTCTATTGATAGATATATGTAGACAATGTCTATACTTACTGCATACACTAATATTGAAAGAGTTTGCAAGGCCTACACTCAGAAGAGGGAGAACACCCAAATAAAAGTTACACAACCAACCTTACGTTTGTTCCTTTGTGATAAATGGCTGCTTTTATTCTCTGTGTGCACTGTTCCCTGCATAAGTACTTCTTGGATTTCAAATGTCTATTTTTTTTTCTGTTATAACGATTAATAAAGATATCACAGAAAACTGGACCTCATACAAAGCTCAGGTAGGTTCATGTGAAACATCTCCTCCCTACCTGATGTATTAAGCATATGTTCTTCAGAGAAAGTCCTTGATTCGGGAAAACATTTTTATATATAAATATTTAAATGATATTTTGTTTCTAAAAAGGCATCTGTGTTCTTGTATGGTGAAACCCTTGCTTAACTGCTTTCCTGAACTGGGGCTTAGATTGAATATTTAAGTTTATTTATCTTGGTTCTATTACTCTGACCTTCATAACTTGGAGAAAAGGAATGGGTTTGTCCCTGAAAAGGTGCTGAACTACAGAAATGTTTATCTAATTGCCCTGTTTGTATATGCAAATCCAAACTTGGAGGTTTATAAAATGATGTGTTCCCAAAGGGCAAGCATTTGATAATATAAACCTATCTGTACTGAGAATTGGGAAGAACATCCATATTTATTCGTAAAAAAGCTTTCATAAAATCTTCAGAAATCCATGGGATTAGTGGCAGTGAGGACAGTGAGTGAGCCAGGTTTCAGGGTGTCTGAGAAAGTTAGACTTCTCAAAAAAAGTGCAAATGAGGATAACAGGCTGTCTGATGAAGATGGTATTCTTATTTAGTTAATAGGTTTTGTGCTAAAACAAAATCTGCATTAAAGTCCTCGATTTTGTAAACAGGCTGTCAACAACAGTTTTTATGTAATCACATTATGTTTTGGCTTATTATTCTTAGTAAAACTGATGCCAACTTGCATTACATTTGATTGTGGAATGCTAAACACATCTTAGTGATAGAACATAAAGAGATTCATACAGTTTTCACTTCTATAAGGCTAAGCAAAGCATTTTGTGTACCATAAATCATATTTAGCTCTTCAATATGCTTAAAAGAAAAAGGTCTCATAATGGCAGGAGGTAAGCAGCTCTGAAGATGCTGTGTCCTGTATTACAATTCAGAGGATGATACAGGCAAGGGATGGCAAGAGATTTTATGCAGCAGATGAGAAATGAGAGTTTCCAATCTCCATGCCATTAAACAGGGCAGTTAGAGTCAGACCTGCTCTCTTTTCTACATTTCTGGTTATTTGGTGCCTGGCACCTGGGTGTGAGCTTTTCACTTCTGTTGCGTTATCATCATTATGTCTTGGGGAGATGAATTACTCAGAGCTGCTTCAAACAGCACAGCAGTGATACTTACTTTGGTAACTGAAGGATGACAAAGCTCAAGGAAGGAAATGAAAGGAGAGGGGATGTCTTCAGCCTTGCTCATGAGCCAAACTTACCCCTGAGGATGGAGGCATTGATTCTGACATGAGACATGTCTGCACCTGTATTTTGATGGCTTCTCCTCACAGAAGACTTGATTTAGGACTGTGCAATGAATTCTCCAGGGGTGAAATGGAGCAAGAAGTAGGACTTTGTTATTGGTGGGCTGTTCAAGAACCAATTCTGACTGATAGCATGAAAATAATACCTCCCTTTAACCATCCTGTGGGTCCCAGTTCCCAGTGGCTTCCTAGAGCAGCTTCATTTCACAGTGAGTTGTTCTGTTTTGTGGGAACTTTGTAGTTAGTCATTGCCTTCGATGACAACTGAAAACATTTGCTCAGGGCAGCCAAGGGGGCCATCACAGGACCAAAAGCAAAAAACAATGAACATGAAGAAAGCTCTCTGGAGAAGACAGATGCAAGGGAAGCACCAACAAACTCCTGGCTGCACAACTATCTCTGCTTCCTGGAAAGAAATTATTTGCATCATTTTGCGTGCTGGAAGGACCTGCTCTCTGTTGTTGGTGTAGTCATAGAGGCCAGTGGGAATGGGATGGGGCTTCATGGTTGTAAGCAACTGTCAGCAAGTGTCTTGTAAGGCAATTTCTCTCCTGCTGCAACTGATATGGAAGGGAAAGAGTAACTGAGCTACAACCAAAAAGCCTGCAGGGTACCTTGCAGTCGTTTATGTCATTGCAAACACTGTTAGGTGGGGTTTAATAATGTTTTTGTGCAAGCGTAGGTGGTTGTGCAAAGCATTTTCTTGTCACCCATTAAATTTTGTG
This sequence comes from Corvus kubaryi, assembly GCF_017639235.1. Taxonomy (NCBI): domain Eukaryota; kingdom Metazoa; phylum Chordata; class Aves; order Passeriformes; family Corvidae; genus Corvus; species Corvus kubaryi. The sequence continues at coordinate 29,283,069 of NW_024580667.1, read as the reverse complement.
CATAGTTGTCTCTGTTTCTGTGCATGCATTTAGGAACAGGGCAGTGTAAATGACAGATAAAACCGAGGAGGTGCGCAGGAAAGAGAGAATCCTGTGGTATACGGATGGTCCATAGCCTCTGCCCATGTCAGGTCTGGAAACAAGTCTAGCAAGTGTAATATGCACAGATGACTATGAGTCTTCAGGTAGTACTTTCCTTGCACAGAATTTAGTGCAGTCCCTACCTCAGTGACATTCTCCTTTGAAGAGATATTATGGTTCCTATTAATTCTAATTCTAACTCTTCTGATCAAATTTAGTGCAGTCCCTACCTCAGTGACATTCTCCTTTGAAGAGATATTATGGTTCCTATTAATTCTAATTCTAACTCTTCTGATCAAGCTAGAATGTTTTGTTGTTCAGTGTTTTTAGATGAAACCCTGAAGTGGTCCTGTTGAAAATTTTTGGTAACTGCTCTTTTTCTCCCCATGTAGGAAGGTTTTTTGATTCCTCTTGTCTATTTCAGAGGAGGAGAAACCCTCCCAAGTCTTCCAGCAGCTTTCTCACATATACAGCATACAGAATAAACAGGTGCCTCTTTAATGTCTCCTAAAGAAAGGATCCTGTAAGTCAGTAGCTTTGGAAATGTTGTAGCTTTGTGTTAATGTTAAATTACACTATACTTGGAGACCTCAGACGTGAACTGAAATTGAAATTTAGTTCCTTTTCTAGAAACCGAGAAGCTCTTTTGATGGAATATGCAAGCCAGTATAGTAACATAAAGGGACTGATGGCATATACATCTATAGACAACTCACAAGAGGGGTCAGAGAAAGCTGACACATAAAGGTCTACTTAGAGGTTACCTTTGTCACACTTAATGGTAACACTTCTGTGACCCAAAACACAGAAAGATCATCCTGTATTTTCTGCCCAGAGAAACCCTGGCTGGCAAATCTATTGTGCCTGTGTTATAAAGCAAATATTTTCAAGAAAAAGCAAAGGAGATGTAGCTCTCCTTCTATCCACATCTCTGAGAAAGAAGCTGCTTAGTAAGCTGATGGAGGCAAAAATCTCTCTCCATCAAGTATCTCTTCTCTAATAATTAAGTTTGCTTGCTACTGCATTGACATACACTTGGCTCTGTTATTAATGAGCTTAACTTCACTGATTATGCTTTGTCGTGGAAATTTCTGTAATATAGAGACCTCTCTGGCTCTGCTGGCCTGGGTTCATTAATACATAACATAGTGAAGTGTAGCCCTGTCACCTTTAAGACTGACCTACCAAGGATCTTGGTCCAGATTCCTGGCTCAAGACTGGTTTCTGTGATGATGCACCTGCTCACACTAGAAATAAAACTGATGCTCTCTATCCATTTGGTACGAAAAAGGATACAATAATTACAACAGTTCTAACTCTGCTTTGTGCTGGTTTGTTAAATGTGATAAACTGATATAAAAATCTCTTTTAAATGTGAATACACAGTAGAAGAAAACCAATTAATTAGAACTTGGATTAACTGAGCATCAGTGTTTATTGTGGAAGTGGTCCCTGCTGCTATGTAGAAAGCTTCAGCCCTCAAGAGTCTGTGACTAAAGGACACCAGACTGAATCACTTAAGTAGTTGTGCTGTCAGTAAACATTAATGAAGTTTGCTTTTACATACTAATAATAGAGACTCTGGTCTCTATCATGTGGATCTTTATTATCCTCTATCTAAGAAAGCAAACCAGCTGCAAAAATAGTAGTAGTAGTAGGAAGGGATGAACATAACAGTTACTGCTGTCCATCTGTGCATGAATTATCGGGCTTATCAGATCTACTGAGATGCCCTTGGCATCCAAGCACTGGTTCAGTCAGCTGATATCCATGGTGCCTCAAATGCAGTGTAATTGGTATGAAACTCAAGAGAAAGGAGGGTTAGTTTGTACAGTGTGGTGGTGCAAGTAGCTCCAGCCACTCTGACCACTGAAGATCCCACCAACACTAAGCTTCGTGGTCAGACACTGTCATGGGTTAGCAAGCATAGCTCCGGATTTTCCTGCAAAGAGGTGCTTACAGCTTCCTCTGTGACCTGGCAGAACCTATCAGCTGGCCAGTTTGAATATTGACAAACTTTTAAGCCACTTAAAATTTTGACCGCCTCTGTGGTCCACATTTAAGAATGGACAAAGCCTGGGGGAGCTCTGTCTCATTTCCGATGCAGCAACATTTAGCTGCAGGGCCCGTATGGGGTCCGCAGGGCCCCGGGCCAGGCCCTGCTTGGGCTGGACCGGCCACAGCCATCCTGGAGCCATGCAGCCCTGTTCCACCTGCGGCCCCCCCCAGCCCTGCTACGTGCAGATGGGCCACTTCCCCTCTCCAGTGTGGCTGAAGGTGAAGATTCAGCCGAAGCTGCCCCCCTGCCTGGCAAAGATCATGTGACCAACAGCGATAGGTGAAATTCCAGCTGAAAGACCCTGGTGAGATTAACCCTTTTAGTGCTGTGAAGAGCTGAAAACCTGAGGGAGGAGAAAGAGGAGATACTTGAAGCTGAAAATCTGTTGTAAAGCTATGGTGGTGATAGACTATGATATATCAGAGTACCCATTGTAATTTCATCAAAGCATGGGGGGGTGGAGCGTTCAAACTGCACTTGTGAGCAGGAGCACCCTGTGCTGGAATAAACAAATGCTGAAGCAGCTGTGATTTGATGAGAAGTTTGAACAGGGAGAGATGGAAGTGATGAGGACTCTGGCTCCAAATTGGAAGGAGAAAGACCTGTGTTCCTAGAGATGCTCCCAGAGATAGTGCTAGAGGTGAAGATGATGAGGACCCTTTTTCTCCCAGGGAAGGCGGAGAGCCTCTGTTCTCAGAGATGAAAATGCTCCCAGAGATGGGTGAAGAGAACTTTTGTTTCTGAACGGCTCAACCTTAAAATTGTACCCCAGTAGCTCAAGAGTGGACCCTCGAAAGCAGTTGTGGGAAAAGCTGCAAGTCGTGGGGACTCCCACATGATGCGAGCAGAGAACCAACCCGGGCAGTTATCTCATTGTGATAATATCTCCATAGTATGAGCAAGAGAGGCTCCTCTTCCTAAATGAACTGAACCCGCTACAGGCACCGAGGTCTAAAGCAGCTCACTCGGATGAGAACCCACAGTTCCACAGTTCTATGATTTACATGTTTCCTGATGATTGTTTTCCCCTCCCAGTTTTATGTATATCTGTGTATATTAATTTCCCTTAGTTAATATGTATTAGTTCTAGAAAGTTCTGCGGTACTTGACACCCCATTGGTTCATTCCCCAAGTCCCTCCTATGTGTTATTCCCATTGGTTCCCTCACTGCTAACCCCGCCTACTTGCCCTCATCTCATTGGCTGTAATCCCTTTCCCCGCCTTCCCTATCCCCACTATAAAATCCCTGAATGATGGCAAAAATTGGGGTCTTCATCCTGGTCCTTTTCAGGGGGTAAATCTCAGCATGTAATCCATATGGAGAGTCCCCTCTTTTCTTCTCCGCCTGCGTGTCCTTACACCTGCCTCAGAGAAGACTGCTCCCTCAGATGAGGAGCTCGTCCCCTCCTTTTTGTGTGTGCTACTTTACAGAGGGGTTGCAGCCTAGACCTCTGGGCTCCTTTATGTTGGCACGCTGGGTGCAAACCCCCTCAGTACAGCAGTCTTGTTCTCTTTGATGTGATTCATAACTGCATTTGAAAGGTGTTCAAAATATGCAAATATCAGGTTATGTCCCCAGAGTCCAGCACTGACTGTGGCGGACCCCTACACAGTGTGCAGGTGGATATTTCTGCCACCTGCCTTGGACCTGAGCTTACGTACAATGAAGAGGACTGAAGTTAGAAGCCCAAAGCTTTAAGTCTTCTCTCAGAACCGTGACTGTGTGTGTGAAGAGGAAATTAAATTGCATAAACTGACAATTTTGTCCTCTGCAAAGGACAAAATATCCTTTTACCGGAAAGTATGCAGTCAAAGTCTGTATCTGAGGTGTCTCAGCATGAGAGGATCCATGCAGGGACTGGAAACTTTTGTTTGAAAGCTGAATCTATTGTTCAATTGTAGAATTGAAACCTTTCTGCAATACAACTTGAGGCTCCATTAAAAGCTGCTCTGTGTCTACTGTTGCAATTCCTTATCTCTTCCAACCTGACTGTTGCTTTGCTTTTGTGGCTATTAGCTGTATTCCTGCCCTGCAGATTTTCCATTTCTTTTATGAATATGCTCTACTGATACAAACACATTAAGATCTACACTGCTGAGTCAATGCTTGGGAAGTTTTGCTAGTGCAACCATATAGCATGATTAAAGCAATATGACTTTCTGTCATTATTCTTTCCCTGAGACTCTTTTGCCTCAGATCCATGATCATTTGGTCTCACTAGAATCCTCCTACTTTTACTACTTTTTAATTATTTTTCTTTTTGTTTTCTCTGTGTATGTTTCCCATTTCTGCCTTCTGTTTTTATCCTTTTATTTTATCTCCTAGACTTCTATTTTTGCTTAACTTCACCTAGTTTCTTATTCTTTTCCATCTGTCTTTTTATTATCTTTTCTGGTATTTATTCTGCTTTTTCTCCCATATGTTTACAGGCTTCTTGAGGGTGAAAATTGGACCATTTTGTTATTTGCTTATTCTTTGTCTTTTTTTTTTTTTGATGTCTAAGGTATCTACTCAAGGTAAATTGTGTAAAAAGCATGCATATTTAATACCTGTTTCCTTTTGGGGAGGGAAGAGAAAAGATGATCCTGCTTTTACAAGTAATCTATAACTCTTGACATTTTTTTTCTATTTCTCTCCTAAGTTTGAGAAAAAAGAAAATTTTGGGCAGTTTTCTGGTATTGTCTGTTCAACTCTTCATTATATCATAGAATCACAGAATGGTTTGGGTTTAAAGGAACCTTAAAGACCATCTAGTTCCAACCTCCCTGCAATGGGCAGGGACACCTTCCACTCAAAGCCCCATCCAACCTGGCCTTGAACACTTCCAGGGATGGGGCATCCAGAACTTCTCTGGGCAATTTGTTCCACTGTCTCACCACCTTCCCAGCAAAGACTTTTTGCTAATAGCCAAACTAAACCTACTCTCTTTCAGTTTAAAGCCATTTTCCCTTGTCCTGTCACTACATGCCCTTGCAAAAAATCCATGGCACCCACATAGCACATATTTTTCTGTCCAAGAAATCCCAGACAGAAAAATGAGGATGCTATACTTTACAAACCAGGGTGTCACACTTTGACTACTGAGTGGCGGCAGGTATGACGCCATTATTCACGTTCCTGCCATTGTCTATAGAAGTGTACACTTTTACACTAAAAATTTGTCACACTGTTATTTTCATATGCTTGTCACTTTCCTCCAAAGACAGGTTTAAAAATTAGAAAATCTATTTGTGTTAGTACACATAAGGTTTAAACAATAAATGCAGCATTGCTACCTTGTAAGATAGAAATTATGCAATGGTACTTAAAATAAGAAAGTCTTCGTGTCTCATGATAATACAAAATCAAAGAAGTTTCATCAGAAAACAATGTTAAGGACAGGCAAACAACACAACCACAGTCCTAGCAGCGGTCTGGGATGCCTATTAATTATAAACGCACTAATTAAGATATAATTAATAGTGGGTTGTTTAATACGTAAGTTCTCTAAATCAGTGTGGTCCACAGCAGCATGAAAGTGTATTTTGACTGTGATGGCAAGACGCAATGTTTAAGCATTTTACAATGGTGTGCAAACAAGTTGAGCACTAAAGGGAAAAATAAAGGCTTATGCAGTAAGAGGGAAGGCATGGGAGAACGGGTAAGAAGAAATTAATGTAACCAAATTTCAACCAAAACAGCATTAGCAGGAGTGAGTTGGTAATGAATTAACTTGTTTGGTTTTTTTTAAAGTATAACTCTGGACTATGTATGCATGCATATTTAGTTGCAATGCAATGCAGCATATTGTGGGGTGGATCTGAAGCTGAGACTAAAAGGAGAATCCTGGTACAGGGTCAAAGTGGCACTGGCACTGGCAGCTGAGAAGTCTGACACTTGCTCTTCCTTGGCAGAGTTGCTTTCCTCAGAGAAAAACCTTTGACCTCCAGCATCTTCTTGGTCTTCTAAGTTTGGTTATTCTTGGAAGCCAAATGCCTATGGCAACATCTTGCTGAGATATGGGGAAGAGAAAATATTTGCCTTCCCTACTCATGAAATCTCAGCAAGGAAGAAGAGATTTTTTTGCCCTTGTTCCATTTGCTGTAACTCCTGAATTTCGTGTGAATGGGTGCTAAAGGCCTTGGCCCCCACCTCATGAGTATCTTCTTTCAATATATACTGGTAGGAGCAATTTTGATTATAGCAATAAATCCAGGAGTTTATTGCTGTCTGATGTCCAGGTAATTGCAGGGATTATAGTAATTTCAGCACAGCAACAGCAAATGTTGGGAGGGCACAAGGAAGACATGGCCCCTGGGGTTGTGGGGAGGTGATGGTCACTGCACTCTGCCTGTGGTTCGGATCACAGGAGAAGCAGTCTGGAAGCGAGGTGGGAAGAAGTCCCATAATGCCAAAGAAGTTTATCAGAAATAACAAACTGGGACCTGTGCTGGGATTAAGAATTAGGCAAAAATGCTTCATCTCAGGTGGAGGAAAAGAAAGGCAGGAGAGGGGAGAAAAAAGAGTGGGAGCTTGTTCTGAGTGACTCCTGTGTCTGTCAGGAAGGGACAGGATGTCTCTTCAGCTTGTCAGGAGAGACAAAGGTAGGAAAGGTTTGGCCCCATTAGGTAACCACAGTCCCAAAGGCGTGTGCAGTGGCAAAGGTTTTATAAGCCAGAAAAAATTAGAATGAGAAGCTCAGATAACCCCACTTTTGTGGTCTCTTGCATTCCCTTTAGAAATATTTGTGTGCATCATTTGACATCAGAGTACAAACCTTTTAAAAGTTTTCACTAATCCATTCCGAAGAGGCATTCACAGTATCAACAGTATCACATGGATTCACAGTATCAAATTGATAGTGTAGGATGTGTTGCAGCAATATGGTATTTGTGTACAAATATTCAGCAGCTATGATGAAAATTAATTCCATGATGAGATTAATCTACATATTCATCTTCTTCAGTTGTGTTCAAAATGGAAAGCAAGAACACTTGAGAAGCAAAGTTAGATTAACTTACAGTGTATGAATATTCTGGGCTTGATTAACTGTTTTTAAGACTACTGTTTTTCTACTGAAAAGAATCACCACAGCATTGTTCCTCTTATCTTGTACTTTATAACAATGGTTGGCTTTCATGTATCTCCCTGCAGCCTGGGCTTTAAATTTGTATGTTATTCTCTCTTGACAGTATTTGTCTTTCTTGCCTCATTGGTTCCAGATAATTATTTATACCAATTTTACTTTTAGATATTTGTAGCCTTGACAGCTTTGCCTACAGGGATATTTTCCTGTTTTACCACATGGTTTCATAACCACCTGTCTGATTGGTTGAGATCAGGTTCTTTTAATAATTCTCCTGTATTGACAGTAAGAGGTAGCTTGTGGTACCACACTTCTACAGCCCACACTTTGGGGTGCTGCCAGTCTTGAGCCCCTCACGCTTCGCAAGTGGAGGCATTTTTACTCTCCTGCCCCTGACGCCCTGTGATGGAGCACAAACTCTGTTAGGCACCTTGACATTGAAGTTTTAGCAACACAGTTTTTATTTAAATTCTGTGTCAGGAAAGAAAGGAAGGATTTGGTTCTTTATGGAAATGTTCCTATTACCACTTAAATGCTGCCATTGCAACTATAGCAAGAGCTATACTTCTGACCACTTCTAATGCCTTAGTGACAAACATAGACAGCACTCAGGTTCCTAATATTCTTAGTCTACAATGTAAGGAACGTTTAGACTAGAGAATAGATGTCCATCTCTGCACAATGGTAAGTTCTAAGGAATTCTAAACAAGTCAAAATAATCTCTCTAGGAATTTTCTAGCCAAGTTGGAAAGTGCCTAAGGAGTTGCCAGACCTACAGACCTAGCAAGAATCCAGCATGTGAGGGCAGAGATAACATTTTCAACAAGTTAGTTTTACCCCTATCTCAAACACTTACAGCATTTGATGTGAAAAAAAAATAAAATCACAGCTTTGTTTTGCTTTCTTTTCCAAGAAAATGGCAAAGTGGTATAGAGTCTTTTATTTTCTGACTGCGTCATACAGTTCCATATAACATTGACTGAAACAGTCATTTTAAGCCCACTAATTTGTAGCATAGTTTTGTAGAAATGGCATAAAAAGAGAACAAAGTGACGAGTAGAGGTAGATATTTTTGATGAGATAAATGATTCTGACTAAATGTGACAATTTAATTCTCTAAGATACTCCAAAGTGCCCTTTTCTCTTTTTCCTTTGTTCTTTAGATTTGTTTTTTTAATTTGAGAAAAGGTAATTTTTTTTTTTTTTTTTTTTTTTTTTTTTTTTGTGAGACTTGTTCTTGGCAAACTGTGATTGCAGATGCTGACAGAGAAAGGAGACATGAATGGTTCTGGAGCCAGAATCAATCACCAACAAAAATTGCCATTTCCACATGTCCCAGTTGCTGTTCAAGGGCAGAGAAGTAATACCTGTGGGAGACTGCTGCTTGCTCCTTCATCCAGTGCTGAGACAGCCTGTGGGCAAATACTTTAGACATGTTGGTTTTATAAAGGTGGTAAATCCTTGGCCCTATTAAAAATAATGGAAGTTTTGCCACCATATTTTAAAGTGCACAGATCTGTTTACTCTTCATTTCTGTGGTGGTACCATCCTGCCTCCTCCCCCACCAAGGCTTCTCTTTTAATTAGATAGTTCTAATCTCACAGGACTGGCAGTCTGGGGGGCTCGCACTCCTGCCCTCTGTAGGTAGTGGGTTTCCTCACATAGTTGCTGTCTGCCTTGGAGATGGGAAAGCTCCCTAATACGCTGCCTTACCTTATTCTTAGAGGCATCTCTGTCCCCCAGAGGATGCTTTGTGCCCTCTGAGAGCTCAGATCAGAGAAGAGACATTCCAAGGTGGGAATATACAAGTGGCTGAGCTGGTACTATGACACTCTGCTGGTAAGTAAAAAATCTTCTGCAGGCATCTTGTCCAAAAAGCGTGTATGTATACCTACATATATGTAAATATGTAAAAAGTATGTACAGATGTATGTATTTATGTTTATATCCACATACAAAATAGCTTTTATAACCTTTTCCAGATGGAAGGCCTCCCTGCCCCCATGTTATGCCCTGGCTGCTGTTAGCATGGAATTCAGTTGCAGTTTTCATCAAAGCTGACTTAAAGACAGCTGCCAAGTATGACTCTGTTGTGATGTCCATACACTTGGATGTGTATGGACAATGACTGGAATATGGAGCGAATTAGAATTACTATTATTTTATTATTTGTGTCCTTACATTCTTGCATTTTTTTTTTAAAAGGCCTGAAGCATATGTTTCACAATCCCATTTACTGCCATTAGCACACAGACATACTCTGTTTCAAATTGACTTTTAAAACAGATGTGTTATCAAATCCATTTTAAAAATAGTTTGTAGCTACCCGAGGGAGATCTGGAATCCTTTAAAGCCTATGGCAATTTACATTCAGAAAAAATGCTCAAGTCAAGCTTTATCAGCTCATACTGTGCACAGTTTGGTGTGTTCAGAGTGGATTGTGAAAAAATGAGAGCTTCGTGACTTGTAGCACTGTGAACATCAGGCTGATACAGTGTTTAGGATAAAAGAACAGCTTATTTCTCTTCAATAAAGAGAACAAGATCAGCGTTTTGGACCTTGCATCCTCTGCTTGATTAGAGGTGTTAATTTTTTCAGCATAATCACTGTCTGTGTTCACAAAGTGTGTTCCCCTCAGGACTGCTGTGCTACCTCTTATCAGCCACCTTTGAATGGCACCACTCGGCTCAGCTGTAGCTGTGCTTTGCAAAGCATGTCAGATGGGGTCAATAGATCTTTTCAGCTCCTACTTTACAGCCGTGTATCTGCCTGAGTGCTCTTTAGTTATTTATATGCTTTGGGTAACTGGGCATTACATGAGGAAAAGTCATTTTCCTTCTGCATGTTTTAGTAATACCCTGTTCCAACCTTATCTTCAGTTAAGTTTTAGAGAACTCTTTTGGGACAAGAGCAGGAAAGTTTGTGGAGTCATCTGCAAACCCACTTATAAAGCTTCCCACTGCATTTCTAAAGTAATCCTAGATGTGTCCCAAAGGATCAAGCAAGGGTTTTGAGCATCTAAGTCCTTGAGCTTCTTATGGGTGCAGCTACTTGTTGGCAACAGGGAACGTGTGTATTTCCTAAGGGGAGATTCTTCAGCCTTCAGAGTCAACATAAAGAGCTTATGTGGTTCATAAGCTTAGTAGAGGGAACAAAAGGAACAGAGGTGATGGGAAACCCAGACTTTCGAATCTGTATGATATCTTCAAGTGCTGCTAACTTCCTGATGACTTCTATCCATCTTCAAATCTACAAGATTTCACTCTCACTGTTTATTGTGTCAAGCCATTGCTGACATTACTGTTCTTCAGCATTGTTTTCTATATTTCCTCATGCTGAGTAATTGCTCTTGAACCTTTGTATCCTTTGTCTATCTTTTCTGTAGAATGCAAGTTATCCTGAAAGAATTCTTTATGTTACCAGCAATGTTATGTCCTAAAGTGGCTATTAAAGATTTATTTCATATCTGAAATTGCCTATCATTTTTTCATCTCAATGAACAATCTCTTCTTTGGCAACATCTTCTTTGAACTAAACTTTTTTGAATTTTCCTGCATCCCTTAAAAGAGAAGAAGAAAGTATTTCCTCCTATTCTGTCACCCTGAATTCTTGTACTGCCAGGTCATAATTCTAAAAGAAAAAAAAATGATTGGGAAACTAAAAAAAAAAAAAAAAAAAAAAAAAAAAAAAAAAAAAAAAAAAAAAAATATTTTTAAAAAAAAAAAAAAAAAAAAAAAAAAAAAAAAAAAAAAAAAAAAAATTAAAAAGAAAATTTTAGATTAAGGGACCAGCACATCATTTGAATGGGGTGCAATGTCTGAGCATTTCCATCAAGCTGAAATGCGATTCACGATTGGCCGCACACTGTCAGAAATGTTCTCTGGTGCTCTCTTGCTGCAGGTCCTATAATTCAGACCTTTTAACAGCTTCAGGAGCAAACTGGAACTTTTTAAATAATAGTTTTCAAGAATGATAATTGCGGACCTGTCATGCAGTGGGGAATGCTGCAGAGAAATTCAGTGAAGAAGGGAGACGTGAGATTTTCAGGAAAAAATCGTTATTGCCTCTAAGGACAGTTGAATTAGAAATAACTCTTCCATGTTGTGTCGAGAGCAGCTGGAGATCAAGCACAATCTGTAGCTGAAATACTTGAAAGGTAGGCTGGAAAGCAGAAAAATGGCTTTTTTTACATTTTCCTTTCCATGGTGTGTAAGATCTTTCAAAGACCAGTGGATTTCTCCTTTTTCCTTTTTTCGCTCTTCTTTTCTTTTCCTTTTAACGTTCCACAATTTAGATCAGGTGCCTGAAACAATACTGCTATCCAAAGACATAGTTAGCAACCAGGTCCCCTTACTCCACTTACCACATTTACTAGCAAAAACTCTTATTCATGTGGGGGTTATCATTATTTGGGCCTTTCAGAAGCCTTATCAACAAGCTTAGAAGAAACTGAAACAATTTAGCAAAGCAAGAAACAAAAGGCAGTTAAAACCAGACGTCACGTGAGCAATCACAGTTACCTTTAGCATTGGCATAAGCAGTGTTTTGTAGGTAATATAGTACAATTATCTCTGTTACAAAGAGAAACAGCTGTAAAGGAAGGTGTCTGTAGCAGGAGAAACATAGCCTCCCTATCTTTTTTTTACTAATTTAGGAAAACAGGAAAACAGATGTGAAAAGGGAAAGACTTTTTGAACTTCCTGACTCTGGAGGAGAGAATGACCTCCTATGGTGCATCTGTAGGAACGGATGTCCATCCACTTGCTGCTGACAGGGCTGAAGACTGGTCCGCTGGGGAACCAGTCCTCCCTCCCTGGCTGCAAAAACACTCTCCAGGAGGCCCGTTTGTTGCTGTTTTGGATTTTCTTCATCTAGTTCTGCTCACTCTGCCCTCGTCCCCCAGCTCTCTGAAGCACAGCAAACTTTCTTTCCTTCACTTGTAAATTTTGCTATGTGTTTTCATCATTCTGTGTGGCAGTGTTTTCATATCAGAGAACATCTTAGACTGCCTTGCCATTTGTCTGAGACTTGCCAAGTCTCTTCACTGACTTTTATCCCCTCTTTCTTCCTTCCATCCGTGTCTGACTCCAGGCTGTTCTTTCACTTAGAAAAGAAAAGCCAGACACTCTGTGAGACCCAAAGCCTGGGATGTCTCTGACTTGACTGTCATTCCTGTTAGTCAGACTTCAATAATTTCTTTGTTAGAGCATCTTGTGACAGAGGATTTTTACTTAGCAGAATCAGTTATCCAAATTATCACTGCATTATTTTTATTCAGCTCCATCTTCTTCCACTAATGCATCTAGACGATTCTTAATTTTATGTTCTTCAAATAAAAGAAAAAACAGAATGCTGCAAAACTCAGAGGCCACATAAAAATTTCCATTTTTCGGAGAGTGTTGGCTGTGTTTCTGTCTTTCAAGCCTGCACAAGTTCTGCTGACAGAGTAGTGATTTAGTGGATTGCAAAGAAGATGAAGAATTTCAAGGTGTAAAGCAATATAGTCTAAATCTTGCCTAACTGAAGACAAAGAAAAAGAAGGGATTTTTTTTTTAAACTTGTTTTTCACCAAGTAAGCTAACTTTTGTGTTTTCCCAAGCACATCATATCTTTCTGTGTAAATCAGTTTGGAAGGTGGATGTGCTCAGTCAGGTTCAGCAATTTCAGTGTCTCCATCATTCTGGTAGCGGTGACATCAGCAGATACCAGCGGTTTTAGTGTTGGAGAGCATTTAGGAACAAATTGCATCTTACTGGGGATGTATGGAACTTTTCGTACAGGCTGGTTTCCCTAACTGAAAAATGCTTGAGACAGGAACTGAAACTCTGTCTGAAGAGGCTGATCTTTATCCAAAGAATAGAAATAGCATCTTAAATTTCCTATAACATCCTGAAGAAAGAAGCCTGATCCTGATGTAAATGCTAAGTAACTGATGATATCTTGCTGAACAGGGTTTAAACACAAGAAAATTACAAGAAATAAACCCAAAATTATTCAAAAGATTAGTTGCAAATTTATTCAGCTGCTTTTATTTCTGAGCAGATTATGATACTGATATTTCAAAGTTGCTGAAAAAAAAGTAGGGACAAACTCTGGAAATTCATTTGTGCTGGAAATGAATAAGGGATATATCTCAGATATCTGGGAGATGGCATGCACAGTTGCAGATAATACAACAGATTATTTCACCCTAGCAGGTGGGTAAAAGCCAAACCCAGTGATAAATTTGAAAGTGTTATAAAACCTCTCAATCAGTCAAAGAATTTTTCCAATGATAAGGTGTACATTAAGATTTGAAGTATATATATTCTGATACCCTGTTGGGCTATCATTCCCCTAAGCCACCAGCATGTTATCTATGTGAAGCTAGAATTCCAAATCTGGTATTTTTCCAGCTGTTGTTCAGCTCCATGGACAAACAGGACAACAGGACTTCTCTTATCACACATTTCAAGGATAGGCATTCTGCAAATGCAGTGAGTTTTTTTGGCTTGCTGTCTCAGTGACTCAATGAAAAGGAAGAGCAGGCAGAATCTAAGTGAGAACTTGCCATGGTTTAACCCCAGCTGGCAACCAAGCCCCACTCAGCCACTCACTCTCTCCCCCATCAGTGGGATGGGGGAAAGAATGGAAAGGGTAAAAGACAGAAAACTCGTGGGTTTAGATGAAGACAGTTTAATACGGAAATCTGCGTATTTAAGCAATGCAAAACAAGGAATTGATTCACTGCTTCCCATAGGCAGGCAGGTGTTCAGCCATCTCCAGGATAGCAGGGCCCCATCACACAAAAGGGTTACTTGGGAAGACAAACACCACCACTCCAAACATCCCCCTCTTCCTCTTTCTCCACCCCTCTATGTATACTGAGCATGATGTCATATGGTCTGGAATATGCCTTTGGTCAGCTGGGGTCAGCTGTCCTGGCTGTGTCTCCTCCCAACCTCGAAGGCACCCCCAGCTTCCTCACCAGTGTGGCAGTACAAAAAACCAGAAAAGGTCTTGGCTCTGTGGAAGCCCCACTTAGCAATAACAGAATTGTCTCTACATTATCAACCCTGTGTTCAACACAGATCCAAAGCACAGCCCTATACTAGTCCCTGTGAAGAAAACTAACTCTACCCCAGCCAAAACTAGCACACAACTTCACTTTATATATAAAGTGTATATATATAAAGTTTGGAGTGAATGTTTACAACACAAAGAAATACGGATGAACTTACCTTTTGCATGCCTCTTCTGATTCAAGCTTCTTTGAGTCACACACAGATGTTTGTAGTCTTTCTCAGCTGTAAGAAATGTCATTTGCTTGCCTTTATTAAGAAGATTTATGAAGCTACATATTGGGACTCTTTCTTCCTACTAGTCTTTTCCATTCCTTGGCCTGTTACCTACTGTATGACATCATATAGTTTGGTATTTCATAACAAAATTATTCCATGTTAATTAAAATATTTTTAAAGGATCGTTTTGAAACCCCATTATTAATAATTGCCTTCATTTCTATTCAAAACAACAAAAAACTAGTGATTAAGAGTATGAAACAATGAAGCAATAAATGTAGTTAGGTAAGGTCTGAATTTGGCCTGAATCAAAATAATAATAAAGAAATATTTTGCATCATAATGACTCTTAGGCCTTTGGGCAACTATCTGTGATTAATACTATGTATAGATTTTCCTTTTATTCCTCTTCGTTTTGTCTGCCTCACAGCAATTTGCAGTTGCAGGGGAGCTACCTAATCATGGCCTCAACTTCTGCTTCTGAAAAATAGGGGGTATATTACCATGCTTAATCCATTTTTATACAGAATGATGACTCCTGTACAAGTTACCTTTTTCTTTTTCTAGCTCTTGAATAGAGAATATTGGTTTTTTTCTTGAGTTTTTCACGAGGAAGTTTAGTGCTGGGAGAAACTTCTGCTGTAACACAGGCCTCCCTCACCTAAGCACTGGTGGAACAAGTTGCTGTCTTTCTTCTATTCCCTTTCCTTTTTGGCAGACATAGGCTTGTTGGGCACCTAGAACACAAACAGCAGATGCTGCTGGGGCAAGCCTGGGAAGATGTTTCTTTTGGCTACTTGTTGGCAGACACTGTGTGAGTGAGGGAGGAACATTCTTTTTGTTTCATTGCTTCAGTGATCTGAGAAAAAAAAGGCAGAGCAGACATGCAGTGCTTGAGCTGAAGAAGACAAGAAATTTTGCTGGCTATGCAGGGAATCTTGCACTCCCGAGCCCCAGTTGGTGAGCAGGGGACCCTTGCGATGCCATCTGGTCACCCAGCAGCCAAGATACATGAGGAGGGAATCATAGAGTCATTTAGGTTGGAAAAGACCTTTAAGATCTTCGAGTCCAATTATAAATCCAGCACTGCCCAGTCCACTACTAAACCATCTCCCCAGGTGCCACAGCTACATGTCTTTTAAATATCTTCAGGGGTGGTGACTCAAGCACTTCCCTGGGGAGCTTGTTCCAATGCCTGACCACTCTTGCAGTGAAGAAACTTTTCCGAATATCCAATCTAAATCTCTCCTGATACAATCTGAGGCTGTTTCCTCTTGTCCTGTCACTTGTTACTTGGGAGAAAAGACCAATAGTTTCTTCCCCCTCTTCCTGCCCCTCACTACAGCCTCCTTTCAGGTGGTTGTATGTTGATTTTCTTGTTTCATTTCTTTTTTTCCTTACTTTTGTTTCGCGAGTTCTTTTACTCAGAGTTTGGATTAAAAGGCAGAAGATGCTAGGTTGCTCTTTGGACTTAGATGTTTATTATATCTTATCTATAATACAGCTGCACAGAGTGTGCATCTTAGTTAACAAGGTGGAAAAATGGCCCTGAGTTCTAACTTCCAAGGTCTTTTAAGGTCCAAATCACCCAATTACGGAATGCCAACTAATTTGTTTTTGCTTATAATCCAATAAGTAACTATTCATGATCCACACTGAGGGTTTTTTGACCCAATACCAGAACACCCAGATTTGTGAAGAAGGAGGAGAAAAGAAGAACAAATCCACACCCCAAATCCTCCATATTGTTACATATATCCCAGAAACCTAAATTTTCTAAACCCAGGGTTCCAACAGTTGTAGAGGGGGATAAAGTCACCCCTAAGCTTCCTTTTCTCCCGGCTGAACAACCCCAGCTCCTACAACTACTCCTCACAGGACTTGTGCTCGAGACCCTTTACCAGCTCTGTTGTCCTTCTCTGGGCTTGCTCCAGCAGCTCAATGTCCTTCCTGGAGTGAGTGGCCCAGAACTGTATACAGGATTCAAGGTGTGAATACTAGAGCAGCAAGAATGACACCAAGTCTGCAGACAGACCTAGCAAGTGCCTCTAAGGTTCTGTGTATGTTTTGTATAAAGACTGATTGTCCTTCTGCAATGTTACAATTTATTTTCTTTTAATGGTGTCATATTTCATTTTCACATAAGAACCTTAAACATTTCATCTGGACCTAGTAATGCAACAGGAAGAAAACTTAATGCACTGGATCTGACCGTCTGAGAGAGTAAGGCTACAGCAGCTTCATGCCCCAGGTCCAACCAGCAGTGAAGCGGAAGATGCAGTCCCAATTAGCACACAGCACATATATGCATCATGGTATGCATGATATACATGCTGGCCACACAAATCACAGACAGACATACAGAACACTCACATGAGAATAGATAGTTTTTCCTTGGTAAAGCAGCAAGAGTGTTGTAGAGAGATAATATAACAAGTTTTGAATGCAAATTATTATTTAGAAATTACAGCAGACTCCAAGGACAAGCAATTCAAAAACTATGAAAGCATCCTTACAATGAAATCTAAAAAATAACAGTTTATTTCAGCTGGAAATAAAGAGTGCTGAGGAACAAAAAATGTAGCTGTTTTCATAAATTATAGAACACCTAATCCTAAACCCAAATTCTCTCACTCTTCCACTTTGGTATTCTGTAGTTATGGTCCTCAGTGGAGCTATATAATCAGTATTTATGCTTAACATACAGAAGTAGCATTTCAAGGCAGAACACAGAGTTGTAAAAACAGAGCATTTTCAAAGCTCAGTAAATACTAAACAACTCTTTACACTCAAGCTATTGTTCGTGTTTCTACAAACACTTAAGAACACTTCTATTTTTTTCTTGTGGCAAATGATGCATAATCGTGATGACTTGAAGGCATAGAATGTAGATGCTGTTTTTTAATCTTTCTTTTTAGTAAATCTGTGTTTCACAGCAAATACTTGTGACAAATGCTGTCTCTTTGTTTTATTTGGAAAAGGAATAACACACTAAAAATAAAGTTTAAAACCATATGGGTCTGTAAGAAACACACCAGGAAAATCTATCAATCCGGTAAGCTCCCTGTGTACTAAAACTTTTGTCCACAACCTGGAAATGTGGAAGTGCTTGTTGGTGTCTTACACTTCAAGTGTGCTATATGTCTATAAGTAATAGATATATACATAGCAAATTTTATAGATACAGATATATAGATAGCCATAGGTATAGATAACAAATTTTAAAAGCCAAAACATTAAAGGGTAAGAAACATCATACCTTTTTTTCTTGTTTTCTTTCTAGACATGTATTTTATCTCTTTCTTCAATGATCTAGGAAGATTATATGCATGAAGCTATCAAAATACATTTGCTAGATGTGAGAAATCAGGCATTTAACAATTAGGATATCTCCTGAAATGCCAATGTGGCAACAGAGGTGATATTTTCTATCTCAGTTTGTCATTTGAAAGGTGGCTCTTTTTGTGGTGTTTCTGATTAAAATGTACCAACAAAAAGAAGTAGAAACTGACAATTTTGTCACATATCTAGCAAGAGCAGCAGTATGTCTTTCGACTTCTCTGATGTGGTAAAACTTGCTATCAGATTCACTAATGATATACAAATGTATAAGAATTTCCCTATGTATTGTGTATAAAATTACAAGTCTAGCTTCTACATTTGACCTTTGAAAAGTAGTGATGTTCTTACTACTTAGAGTATGGTTTTCTTGCATTGCCATTTTTCTTTAGGCACAATAGGAGGAGTCCAAAAGGCTTTTAGATGCATTTTTTGGTGTTGTAGATCAGAGGAAAAAGCAAGCTTTTTGGTGGTATTGTGTCTATATTACTTCAGTTCTCAGGAAATTATATTACCTTGAAAACAACAAAGTCTTAAATTTTGTCTATAACATTATGTTGAAGAAAAAGCAATGAATCAATATGTAGTCTAATTTCTTAAAACTCTGAAAATAAAAGACTGTGTTCGTAATTCTGTAAATTCCCCCAGATTGTTGCCAGGAAAAGAAAATGTACAGAGAAAGTGATCTCGTTTGGAAGTGGCATCGCAGAGATCAGAGGCACTGAATGGCTTTCATCTCTGCCTACAATTCACTTTCTTTGAGAAACCACATATGTTCTAATAAAAATATAGGCCAAATTAGGTTTGTGACAGCCGGTCTCCTGCAAATGTACATCACCTTCAAATACGCATTGGAGAAGAGAGTTTAAATTTGTCTTTGAATCCTAATCCTCTCAGGATAACATCAGAATTATCCAAACACTGTCACAGCCTCTAGGTTAAGTAACAGCATCCAAACCTGAGTACATCTGTCAGTGGCAGATTGCAGCTAACACCATGCAATTGGCACCATGCAGCCAGAAACTGATTAGAAAGAGCCAAGTGATTTTGCTGCTTAGTCTTTTCCTTTTATTTGATAATTAATTAATGTATACATTAAATTGAAAAAAAAAATAAAAAGCATTGAAATTTCCTGGTTTGGATTGAAATAACCTTTAATTGGGATTCATAACTTTTTGCAGGTTTTTGTGTAGGTGTCTGCTGTAATTTCCCAGACGAGTAGCTAAATGTGATTATACATAACTTATTTCTATTCTGCAATAGCTTCCTGCAAGATCCTTCTTCAGTTTATAGATGAAATTTATTACTGGACACATTTTTCAACCTACTGAATTCCCCTTGACAGCTAAAAATATTGGATGTTTGCTATTTCAGAAGTCTTCTATTTAGCAAAAGCATTTGGAAGTTATCTACTGTCCTCCTACTTTGAGGCTTCCTATGTCTAAGCAAAAATTTCTCCTACACCTAAATCTGCCGATCAATGATCAGTTGCTATTTGGCAGACAACTAACTTAAGGAGTAAAAAAAAGCATAGTAGATGGGTATGTCTCTTTCTGCAGATAAAAAGAACTTTTTAAATAGATGCAATAAAGATATCTGACTTTCTCCATTACCACTGATGATGAGGGTGTTTGTTCAAAGTAAGTGTGTACTATACAATAAATTAAATACATGATTTTCCTTATCTGGGAAGCTGCAGGCATCACTCCCTCTCATGGATGAACAAAGAGGAGAACCAGAAAAGTAATTCAATTCTGCCACAAGTTAGTGCTCTCCTGCTTCATTCCTTTGCCCTCTAAAGAAGCCAACAAATAGGGGAAGTGTTTCAAAGGGAGTTTGTCTCCTACTTCAGCATGAAGCCCATGTAAGAGACTGTATATAGAGCAGATTGCTTTTAGAAAACTAGTTTTACTGGCATGTACATCTTTGTCTCCAAAAGGCAGAGCTGAATTCAGTGTCAGCTGCATGCAACTGTACCTGAGTACACTCCGAGCTGCACCCTGCAGAGGTCACAGCACCATGATGGGCAGTGGTGATGGAACGGATGGAACGGGATGGATGGAGGGGGCTCTTATTGGATGGTGTGGCTGGCAGTCCAGCCATACTCTCTACTGTATGCTTTTGTATGACAAAGAAAGCAAACCCAATCTTTCAATCTAGGTCCAAATTAAGGAATTTGCAGTTATTTAGAAAGTAGAAGCACAGAAGATGATAGACTGGGTTTGTAAGAGCAGGAAGGTGTTTGGCTTGCCGTTGGTGATGGCCAGGGTGAAAACCGAGAGAGAAAATGATAATCTGCAAAGCAGAAATGTGGTTTGTAAGAGAAAAGTGTTTGAAACTTGCCCCAAAATAGGATAACTGCACCTTACGCCTTAGTCTTGAGCTGCAGACTTTGAGTTGTGCTGTGTTTGGCATGGTGGTGAGGGGTTGGACAAGGTCTCAGGACAGGCACAGAACTGCCACAGAGCTGCTCGGATGAGTAATGCGGAAGCCAGTGGTAAAGTTGTGAAGGAGACACATGCCATCCAGGCAGAACATCAGGAGGGCTCTTGCAAGCCGTCCTGGTCTGTTTTCCAGAAGCCTCAGGGATGTTGCTGCTTTGAGGGACCTTTGCAGAGCCTTTGACCAAACACTGCAATCATTCACCCCATCCACCCTCAACCCATGCAACCTCTCAGGACATGTCTGCTGAAGGACTCTCTTGCAGAGCTGTCCCAGGGGTCTGCACCCTCACCCAGGCCCCATGTGTAGCAGCATTTCCTACTGATCTCAAAACCATCTCTGTCCCTCCCAGTGAGGCAGGCAGTGCCTTCTTGCTCTCTTGGGTTTTCTTGTGTCCTGTGAGGAGCAACGAACTTCTGATTGAACTGTGTCTGGAGGCCTCTTGAATGCACTGTGACTTTTGGCAGGTGAGGAAGGACCCATCCTGTGTGCAGTTGGTTCCACTGTTCCTCCTAGGGGCACTGAGGAGTTTTCACCTCTTCCTACACTTCAACACCAAGAGTCCTTTACCCAAGCATGCCCTGTCCTCAATACTGTCTGCTCCCTCCAGAGTAAGAGTGTGCTGTTTCACAGGTAAGATGCAAAGGCTACATTTGCTCTGTACAAACAATTAAATACCACAGCATGTCTGCAGATCAAAGCAGGTGTTTGTGAAGACCTGAGAAATGTCTTTCAGGGGAGTTTATTTTGGACTAGTTCTCGCTTTATTGGTGGATTACATGCTGTTTAGGAGTTGGAGTGCTTTATGAGTGCTCCTGGTGCTCCTGGAAAACTTCTTCTAGTTTACTTCAATCCATGAGTAATGTAGCTCGTGCACTTTGGTAACACTTCATCAGTGTGAACCAAAGCACAACAGGGAAATCTGCTTCAAAAGTGTACCTCTGGTGAAACACCAAGATGGAGTCACTCAGAGAAACCTGGAAGACCTTAGACTGGAAAGTTGATATGTGTGATTTGCATGTTATATGTCTTCCACAAGCCCTTAAACATCCTGTCTCTAGATACCCCAGGCCCTCTCTTTAGTTTTTTGAAAGATGAATGCAGACTATGATAAACCCATTGAATATAGTAAGATATTTCCTCAGGGTGACATCTTCCATTGGCAGTGGGTAGTAAGACCAAGCATGCCAAAAGAATTGAAATCATTCAGGAAAGGACAGAAAAAAAACCAGAAGGGTTTGCTGAATTCTCGTTTGCAATAGAATACTGAAAACTAAATAAATATTTAGATACAGAAAATTGTTTTCCTTCCTAATGCACACCTCATCATTTTATGAAGGACTGAGTGCACTTCCTTACAGAAGAGCTTCACACTGAATATTTTGCATATAAAATGTGCCAAGCTTTTCCAGAATCAGCCATTGCTACTGCCTTTTCCTTATCAGACCACAATGAAGCTGAGAGAACAATAACATCTGAGCTGTACTAGTGTTTGAATTTCTGATTTGGTCACTAAAATGAAACATTTACAAACATTTACAAAATCTTTCAGAGTGAGGCTCTTTACTTGTAGCTGTTACAGGTCACATTGCTAGATATTCTTTGGTCTCAGAAGAGAAAGAAAATCTCTGAGGTAATTTAATTAAGGTCCTTGCTGCAAAATGTCAGTTTGATTCTCTGCTTGTATGAATATTCATTTTACATAAAGTATAACAAGATATACTCTGCACTTACCTGATAGATTAAGAGTTTTGGGGAGGGTTTCAATCACTGCTCAGAATCAGGCAGAATCGGGGTTTGAGTCTGGATCTCTCACATGTCTGACCAGTGCCTTGACTCACTGAGCTGGATTTGGGGGCTGTTGGGAAGGGAAGAGAGGCAATTACACCTCATTTGCCTTATTTTTGTGGATGGCATCACAGTCCTGGCCCTTAAAAGCAAACCACCAAGAATGGGATGCAGATGTTTGGCTGAAGCCAAATATTTATCAAACAAAACACATTCCTCTCTAATCTCCTGGTTTCATCTGGTAATTACTCATGTGAAAACACAAAAAAATTTCCAAGATCGGTGCTACACCACTGCAAGACATATTTCCATCCACTATTTCACCCACAGATACACCTTTAGGAAATAACTGATGAGCAGAAAGTCTTCAAATGTCACATGCATGCTGACCTTATGAAGCTCTGTATCTAAAGAAAATGAGATGGTAGCATAGAGCAGTGAGTTTCTCATATCAATGGAAAAAAACCAGGTCTGTGACAACCAGAGTGATTCAGCAGCAGCAAAGGATTTGCAGTGTGTGCTGCACTGGGCTTTCCTAAACAAGCACTTAATATTAGTGCGAAACCGTATCTGGGGAGGTGGCCGGATTTTGCCTGTCAGCACAGATCATGTAGTATGGGTTTCATATAACAATTCCTCTGGTTTTGGTTCCACTGGTTTTTTTTTTGGTTCAGCCATACTGTACAAAAGAACTCCCCTCTCTTTTGCTGTCATGCATACAGAAGCTGAAACATATTGCCACAGCCTCCCTGAAAATATTGGTTGAGATACTCTCAGCTTTAGTTGAAACTATGTTTTATTTTAACTACTTGGAACTGTACTTACATGAGAAAATGGGGGACAGACTGTAGATTAAATGCTTAAAAATTCAGTTAATAAACAAAATTACCCTTACAATAGGGAGCATTCTTGTTTCCATACAACAGGCAGGTTGTTTACAGGTTTGGTTTTTTTTGAAGGCTCTGCTTTAAAGTCATCCGGGGTGTCTGGTCAGTTGTTACTGCTGTTATTCGAATGTCAGTAAATGAAAACAAAATGTCCTTGTGTTCAGGCAGCTCACAGTTGGGATGCTCTTTGTTTCAGAAAAGGGAAGGACACATGATCTCAGGATGTGGTAAACAAAGCATTATTCTTTCTGTGTCACAGATAAAAGAACTGGCAACCAGGCAGACTGGGTGACTTGCTGGAGCTCACATAGGATCAGCAGGGAGAGCTGAACTCTTCAACAATATTCTGGTCACCTATCCACAAGTTCATCCCTTTCCAAAGAGAAAATTCAGAGGAACTTGCAACCCAGGAATCCAATTTCCAACTCTGAGTCAGTCATTTCTCTGCTAATGATCCTCTGCTCTCCAAGTGCCCGGCATCATCTTGCATAGTAAAAGAGCTAAAGATAGGAGTGACTTCTAGTCCTCCTGCTATTAAAGTCCTCTAGCAGCTCAGGGGTAGCACCACTAGTGCATTTCAAGAAGAGAGGAGGATGTTTTCCAGGGGTTTCTGTGGTAAGCCCAGCCCAGCGCTGCTGACAGGGAGCAGGGGCTGAGGCAGTGCCAAACCAGCCCGGACTGTCCCTTCTTTCTTTCCAAGCTTGGCTGTCTCCTGACTGGGTATGAGAACACTACCTTGGGTTTGGGGTATTTTCTTATTACCCTTTCTTTTCCTCCTTAATTCAATATATTGTACCTATTATTTTTTGGCTGAGATTTCTTGATCTCTCTTGCAATGTCCTGAACAAGTGTTGCCAAAATCTTTTGGAGTCTGTTCAGTACACATAGATCTCTACTTATTTTATTTCTGAGTATCCCATGACACATGCTGCTTATAGTTTACAAATACTGAAAAACATTCAGAGCATCTGGAATCTAAATTCCTTCCTGCATAGCGCAAACTTTGCCATGCTGTTACTTTGCAGACTGGCGCTGGGTATTGAGGCAAGATGAAGAATCAGTTAAACATGAAAGCTCCAGACAATGAAACTAATTAGGCAGCTAATTAGGATTACACTGCCTAGCTCAGTACTCTCCACCTCCTTGCACACATGTGGCTACATCTGGGGGAAGCCCTGCTGTTAATCCTATCACACAGAGGCTAAAAATCATCATAAGGCTTTATTCAGTATGACGTGGTAAGGGGCTAATTAATTTTTCTTGTCATTAAGCAAGAACCTTATGCCTTGCTATACCTAATGGCAAAGGAAGAAGTCCCAGGAGAACATATTTGGTCTCTGTTCAAAAGGATTATCTTAGCAACAGGATAATCTTCACCATGTCATCTTAAACAAGGCTTTAGGTTTGGATTATGTTTGCAATGCAATGCAATACAAAGTGATGATACTAGATTGGGGAATCTGGCCCATTTTGTGTGGTCCATGACAATTCTGCATGTTGCCAGAGGGCATCTGTCATTTAATATATGTATACATACAAAGAAAAGGTTTTTTTGGTTTTATTCTTGCTCATTATGTAGAATTGCAAAAAAAGCTTGGCTGTGGCACAGTACTCTCTTGATCCAGGGATGGCAGTAAGAAAAATAAGGCTTCAATTCATGAAAAAAATTCGGGTAAACAAACAAGATTCCAAGTAAAAACTCTGTTCATCATAGACACAATTTTAGAGGAAGACTTGACCACTCTATGCTAGATTTCTTTTCCTAGAATATAAATCTTTCACTCAGAAATTTAACTGGACAAGTCATAGACTTTTCATTCTGGTGACTGAGAAAAAATTTAAGAGATGTCCAAGACTCCAAAAAGATTTATTTATTTATTTAGTGTTTTAAATTATGCTTAGACAAGTTTTCCCCCCCCCTCCATTTAAATTATGCTTTCCCCCCTCCCCTCAAGTTATGTAAGTTATTTCAAGCCATTCAGAACCTTTTACTTCATTGTGAATCAAAGTCATGGGTTTGGTATTTTTATTAATTGCAGGGAGAGATTATTTACTGCCCTTATATTTAGATTTAAATATTTTTTTTTTTAATACCTCCTCCTGTCTGGCATCAGGCCATGGCTTGAGGTCATCTAAAATGCTGCCAGCTAAACATATTCAACCCATCTATGAGATCTCATTTTTCAAAAGCAAACCCAAATAATCTACAGATACTCAGATTTTCCTTTTTATATTGTTCTGTTGGATCTGCTGAAGTTGAATAAAGCAATTCCTTTCTGAGTGATGAAAAAAAAATTTGAAAAGTACTAATGTATCAAAGCTCGATGCATGATGTTAGACACATATTTGTCAAGAATGACATTATCCCAGTTTATCTGACGTACAGAAAGGCTTAGACAGGCTTCCTGATCTCCCTTCTGTGACTCTGACTCCCAGTGAGGCTCGTTTCTATTTGTGCCACGCTGTTCTCTGCACCTTTAGGTTCTGCAGGACACAGCCTTCCTGAAAATGCCTTTGGCTCAAGCCCCAGTATCCCAGAGGCAGGGTGTTGTACACTGTGTGGCTGTGCCAGTCACTGACGTCGTTCATGTCAATACCTGGCCTGGAGCATTTTTAAGGACTGTAAGTAACCAGGTTAGGTGTCTCATTTAAACCTGCTTGTGATTTATCTGCTGTCACAAAATGTGCTCAGCAGGATTCACAAAGTTTATAGCAGGAGTAAGCGCCCCACGTGACTGATTGAGTAGGGCTGTGCTGGGAGGGCTGGGGTTTGCCTGCACAATGTTTTCCCACAGCACAGACAGCTGCAATATTTCAACTGCCTGAGTCCTTACAGCCAAGAGTAAGGTGCTATTTATGCTGAAAATGATGTCTGCAAGAAAGGTTTTCAGATTTAAAATGCTCCAAATTTTTTAAGCTCTTGTAAACCCAAGCACATAAAAGTAAAATAATACTTTTAACTGAAGGTGAACAGACAAATAGAGTGGTGGCAGTTAGAAAATTATGGTAGCATTCTGTGTCCATAACATTCACTGTTCAACTAGCTCATGGGAAAACACCATTCCTATCTTGAGTGCTTTACAATATCCTGTAGCTTCCTTGAAAATTAAAACTGCCAAATAAATTTAAAGCAGGCTTTTATGTAGTAGCCTGCAAAGTGAACATTGGCTTCAGACTCGTTTCTGGGACATCTTCACAGAAGGGAAAGTCATTGGCTACTCATTGTCCATGTATAATAATGAATAATACATATCTGATATTTAGCTAAACTACAATTCAAACAACACAATATAGGGAGAAACAGGAAAAAAGAGCAATTGCCATGCCAGAGTAATCATCTCCTCTGAGAAATCTGGTATCTGAGTTTAGATGTGCAAGGGCTTGAGAATAACAGCAGGAGGACAACGAGGAAAAAATATCACCACAGCAGTTTAGGGGAACGATTGCAGAGTGAAAGGCTACAGAATTGCAAATCTGAGATTTTTAGCATTACAAAGGTTAAGGCACAGTGCGACACAGGGGAACTTGAGGCATTTGATGAGACAGTCATTATTCCTCCAAGAAAGAAAGGCAAGATCAATAGGAAAATAAATAGACCACTCTGCAGCTTGACAGGATTCTACAAGACCCTCTAATTGCTTAGTTTCCTCCCTTTGTATCTTTCAGAGAAATAATGACACCTGGCTCTGTAAGTCACTGCTAAGAAGCCAGCTTGACAGCTTCAACTGAGGAGTTTAGATTTCAGCTTAGAGCCCCTCCACGGACAAGATACTGCTGCAGAAAAGGTGGGAATTGTTAGGTGTATGGCAAATATGCCAACAGCTGTGGTTGATGGATATGGAAATGGAGCCTCTTTGAGGAGATTTGGCACCAGAATAATTCTGTGCTTTTTAGGGCTTGCTGACCTGGTGATGATTTCATGTCTATCATCTGCTGACATGCAAAGTTGTCTCCTTCTACTGAGGGTCCCAGCTGTTTGGTCAGCCAACGCTTTACCTGTAAATAACCTCAGGCCAGCTCTTGCAAAGCCTCCATCCTCTTGACCTCTGAGGACACACCAAAGAAGGAGACTACTGGAGTATTTCTGAAGTCAGAGCATCCTTGCTTAACCTGTTCAAGTTTTACAAAAAATATTTCTGAAGAGCAATCCATGTCTAGTTGCTTAGCATCAACAGGTCTAATGGGTATGGAAGCCAAAAATCTGGAAAGTTAAATAAGAGCTAACAGCCAGGACTGTTTGTAATGCTGTTTCTTGACGAAGAACAAGCACCTGGCAAAGATTTCTATCTGAGGAATTTGGTAGAAGATAGAGGGAGTGGTTTCTCTGGAGGATGGTGTGATGCCCTTGGCACAGACTGTAGTGGTCCCTGGTAGTGTGCAGTAGATACTGGTGGGTTTTTCAGTATCTGATAATTGAAACAACATTGCTGCTACTTCTTTCTCCTTTAGAATTCTAGGAGTTCCCCTACTATGAACTGAAGGCAGGCAGTTTTACTTAAGAGTAATAATTTTAAAACTGCAATCAACTATGTATAAATTGCCTAAACCCATGCTGATACTCTTGGTTTCATGGCTCATTGCTCAAAGTTTGTAAAAAGAAGAGTGACACTGCATTGAAAACCCTTGAGAAATGCTGGTCTTGAATTGCCTGCTTGGGAATGACATTAATTACAAAATAGCCAGGCAGAGAAACCACACAGAAAGCTGTCACTGACAATGGCATGACTGTTCCTAAGGGCTTTGTCACACACCTGCATGTTTTTACATCTAATCAAGTTGATTAATGAAATGACAGATTAACAAGCTCCATCTTCTGCTCCAAAATGCAATCCAAACATTGCTGCACAGCTCAGCATTGCCCTCCTGTGACAGTGTCTCTTTGGGACACTTGTTCCTCTTGCATGTTTAGCCCTTTAATGAGACCCTTCAGTCCAGGTTTACACACTTTTAAGGGACAAAACAATTATGTCTTAGCCAACGCACACAAAAGTTAGCTGTGTTTATGAAGCCACGTGGTTTATTATGTTTCATCCCCCCACCCCCCATCAATGAGACAATGAAAATGTTTGCAGGACAGGTAGGCATTAGTCAGGAAGAGGGTTGAACTGCTTTGCTGCATGCCTGAGCTGCTACCCTTCAGCATCGCATTTGGGTTTTGGTGATTTTTTTTGTTTGTTTTTGATTTTGTTTCTGGTTTTGTTTTCTTGGTTTTGCTTTTTTGTTTCTTTTTTTTTTTTTTTGGTTTTATAACCTTCCATGACAGTGCTTCTTGAACCCTAGAGCTACTAACGATCCTGTTTCAGCACTCTTACCTGTCAGCAACTTTATCTTCCTTATCTTTGCTCTACAGAGTTTTTCACAGCTCTTTCTCAAACCAAGTAATTAAAAGTCTGAGCCAAGGTTGTGCAACTCAGCCACATCATTATGGGCCTTCACATACTGGCATGCCTGGGACAAGTTACAGAGGGGGGTGTAGAGAGGGAGAACTACACCACCTTGCCTTTCATATTCTCCACCAGGAGAAGGGCAGTGAAGCAAGGAATGGAAACTACAGCAGAGATTTTCCTCTATGGTAAAATTTCACTTTAACACAGCTTCTAATGATATTTGAAAGAGCTTCTGAGGTATATCCTGACCACTTTCAAAATTGAATGATGTTACATATATTACTTTGCACTAGAAATATGATCCTGAAGTAGAGGTGCAGAGTGATTAAGAAAATAAGGAATGATCCCCACATGTAAGTTTGAGCCCCACAGGCCTCTCGTGCCCTCCTGGCTCAGGCTAGATCTGTATAAAGATTAGCATATGAAAAGGGGATATTTATTTGACCCTTAGTGTTGGATTTGTCTGTCAGTGCCCCAGGAAAGCCAAGACCCTTATGCTCAGCCAGTCTGTCAGTGTCCCATTAGGAGCACCCTTCACTGAGCAGTCCTGCTGGGTCAGAGGGTGGTTCAACTCACTTGTGCAGGAACACACACCAACAGCATAAGGAGCAGCCCTCAGTGGGTCTCCTACATTATTCGAATATTCTACCTGTGACAGGTGACAGTAGTGCCTGTGAAGGACTCACACTAGCAGTTTATGGGATAACTCTCTTAATTTTAAACATTTTAAATTTAATTTGGATGGAAAATTGTGACAGGTTAAGGTTCAAGGATTGCCAGTGATAGTATCTGACTCCAAAACTGTATTCAAAGCAATACACAGACAAGCTCTAATCCCCAATTCAGTGTGAATAGAGTATGGGTCTTACTCACCAGGCATCCCTATGGGGTGGTAGACAGGTTCAGTCCATCAACTGATCCCAGAATTTATCATGGAGTTTTCCCTGACTTCTCCCCATTCTCTACTTACTTTTATACTGTTTCTTTATGTTTAGTGCTTGAGTGACTTTAGTCAAACATACCTCTGTTACTGATTGGTGTAAAATTCTCTCACTTCACGCTGAAAGATACAGTCAAAAAATATAAGCACATGCACAGTGAGGGGTGGTTGTGCCTTGGAGGCAGGAAACTTTGGGTTGGAGGTGTGAGTTAATATTACTATGAGATTATAATTGCATAGTTATAAACCAAGCTCATCTGAGGAGGGCATTGTTGGCTCAGCAGCAGGACATCTTCTCCTATCTCCCTTGGTGCTTTGTGATTTTTCAACGTGCCATAAGTTACCATCGAGTTCCCCTCACCTGCAAGAGTTTCAACAGAGGCTGCTGTCTCCGCTCTGCTCCGCCCTCTGCATTCCATCTCCCTTAGCAGGTGCTTACAGTTGCAGATTTTGGGTGTGGGGAAATCATTGTGGAATAGGTTTCCAGCATGCCAACCACATTCCATCTAGGGAGTAGCAGCTCCATTTCACCCTATAATTCCTTTACTTCGGTTAGGATGTGAATATAACTCCTCAGTTTCCTCCAATTTTACCTCCAGCCATCTTTCCAGAAAGATTATAGTAATGTCTCTTCTTTTGCAGAATTGTTTCTGGAATTGAGCAATATTTTCAACCTCACATAAGATCAGGTTAATCTAATTTAGGTTAGAAGAGAACCATGGAGATCTCTAGTCCACACTCTGCTCAAAAGAGTACTAGCTTCAAAGCTAGATCAAACTGCTCTGACCCAGTAATGAAAATCTGCAAGGATGGTGATCACACAAAAACTCCTGGCAAGATATTCCAGTATTTAACAATCCTCACCATGACCACTTGTTTCTTTGTTTTCAGTCAGAGTTTTTGTGGCAACTTGTGCCTGTTGTCTTTTGTTATCTGTAGTGTAGCAGAGAAGAGCCTGTCCTCCCAAGGAGAGAATACACACCAATTATAACCATGGGCAACACAGACTTGACTTGGGGAAATTAATTTAATTTCTTACTAATCAAGTCAGAGTAGGATGATGAGAAATAAAACCAAATTTTAGAACACCTTTCTCCCACCCTTCCTTCTTCTCTGGCTCAACTTTACTCACAATTTCTCTACCTCCTCCTCTCTTGGTGGCATGGGGGACGGGGAGTGAGAGTTGTGGTCAGTTGATTGCGCTTTGTGTCTTCCTTCCACTTCAGGGAAAATCTCCTTACATTCTTCTTGGCTCCACACAACTTAGATAGACGACTAGGTATAAATCTCCAGCTGTTATGCACTGCCCTTATTTCCTTCACTGGCTTTAATTTCTGTTTTCCATTGCTTTTCTCCCCTCACTTTTAGATGCACAAGAGGGATACAAATGAAATCTGAACTTCTTTGAAAATTGAGAGAAATCTGTAATTTAGCCCAGTAGCTTCCTGTCAATATTTCAGCTCTTCTGTTATAAAAAGACAAATTTCAGCTGAGAAAACGCATTGAATGAAGACTAGACCAGCATGTTTCATAGTTTACATTGTTAAACATTACGGAACATAAAAAACTTCAGAAATTGTATAAAAGACACAAGATCCTTACAACAGAATAGTTCATTTTGCCTTAATGTTCATTTTGGCTTGTAATTTGCTTAAAAGCTTTGCAGAGAGAAGCATTTATGTTTTAATAAAAATGGTTAGCAAATATGTCAGTGCATTAGATTGTCCTGTTTGCATGGGCAATGAAGTTTGAGGTTAATTTCATCTAATCTAAATGACGCTCACGTTAGACTTTGCCAGAGAGCTGCAGAGTGAGGGATCCCATGCCTGTGCAGCAAAGCAAGCACTTACCTCCTAGATTTCTTAAAAGGAGCATTATTTCCAGATGCCTTATGCTTATACTGTATCCTCAGTTCAACTCCAAATTAGAAAGCAATTAATTGTTTTCATCCCTGCTTCTGGCTGGATGCATAGGCAGTAGCAAGCTGCTTGGTTGTCAGAACATTTGACATGGAGGTCTAAATTTCCACTTCAGTGCATGAGATTCATCCTTCTGCCTCCTATTAAAATTAATGGGGATCCCTTCACTAAATCCCCTGCAGTACACTGAAAATCTCTTCCTGTTTATAACTCAGGGTCATGTTGTTTCTCCCTGGATTGCGTCCTGAGGGGATTATTTCCATTTTTATGCCCATGTTCTCACATAAAATAGAAGGAGATGATTTTAACATTTTCAGGCAGTATGATTTGCTTTTCATGAGTCTCTAGGAGCTTAAAGATGATTAATATGTTGCAGTCCTAATTTTTCTCTGTCGCTGGTCACACCAGGAAACAGTTCTTCTGGCCTCCAAATAACAACAAAAAAAGAAGAATAGCATACATCCTCTTAGATCTCTTCTTTAGTTTTATTGCGAGTTGCTTCAAGACCTGAGATCCCACTCTGCAGCTGGTCTGAACTGGCATGTTGCAAGTGTACTCTGTCTTGCGTGGGCCATGTGCATAGATCTTGCTTTAATGTACTGCTGGGGATTTTGAGGAATTTTAACCCCTAGAAAGCATTCACAAATATAGTAGTGTATAAGTAGTCATTCTGTGAAAGCACTATGTGTGTATATGAGGTGAGTTACTGAATTGTCTTTGCAGCTGTGGGTTTGTAATAGTAAACAGAGAGTTATTTGGACAAAGCTGGTCACAGCTGTCTCTTCAGGGTGGAACAGAGTTGCAGTAAGAGTCGAAACGGGAAAGCTGTGAAAACATTAAGGAGTAAATACTTTAAAAGATGCCTGAAATGTCTAGCATGACCACACAGCAAAGTGAAAACACTTTATTCAAAGACTACTTTTATAGCGGTAACCAAAATATGCATAGGAGCAATCATGGGCATTGATTGCTCCTGAGTGGTGTCCATCTCTGCAAAGAAACTATATTACTCTCCTGCCTGGGTTTCAGTTGGGATAGTTAATTTTCTTCTTGTATAACGTTGTGTTTTGGATTTAGTATGAGAAAAATGTTGATAACACATCAATGTTTTAACTATTTCTAAGCAGTGCTTCCTCTAAGTCAAGGACTTGCCAGTTTCCCATCCCCTGCAGGCAAGTAGGTGCACAAGAAGCTGGTTGGGGGGGGCGCTAGCGGGGCGCTTCATGACCAGGACAGCTGACCCAAATTGGCCAAGGGACTCTTCCATATGCTAGAACATCATGCTCAGTATATAAATGCGTGGAAGGGGGCTATTGCTGCTGGGGGACACTGGGTATCTGTCAACAGGTGTTGAGCAACTGCATTGTGCATCACTTGCCTTTCTTGGGCTTTATTCCTCTCTTTCTCTCCTTTTCAGTGCAACTATTATTATTATTATTATTAGTAGTAGTAGTAGTAGTAGTAGTAGTATATAATTATTATATTTTTTCAATTATTAAACTGTTCTCATCTCAGCCCATGAGGTTTACTCTTTTTGCCTGGTGCTAGCTGGGGTTAAACCATGACATCTCCCCAAGCAGTTTTGCCTGCCTGCAAACTGAATGTGTGTGGGGAATGGTCCCTCCCATGTGCTGACTCCTGGACCGTCCTGGGAATTATTTGTGTCACACTGACTGGTTTGGACCAGAACAAGCCCAGAGTTCACCTATTTAACCATAAAAAGGGCTGTGCTGCTTAATCCACTAGTGTAAACGCATCCATGCTGTTTGCACATATATGTTTGCTAGTTTAAATTACTGAATTAAGAAAAGTGGTGAAGATGCATCAACTCAGGCTTTATCTGAGGTGGGTGTCAAGGTGCAAACTTTTGACTCCAGGACCTGATTCTGTATGTGACCTTCTAGCAGCACGTGCTGACATTGAAACTATCCCATCCTTGTTGCTGTTGCTGCCCCTGCTATCTAGATTAAATCTGCCACATTTGTTTTGTGGTGTGGACAGGCCATATGTTTCTTGGAATTTAATTTCCATTTTAAAAATCATTTGGGTGTTTAGCTGCCTTAAACTTCTTGAAAGTCAGCACAGTTAAGGTCACAAAACACTTGGCAAACTTGTGCAAACGCTGCTCAGTGCCTGTCACAGGCTGGCAGCCAGGGGAGCAGTGCTGCAGCTTGCAGCTGGCCCTGGAGGACTATGCCTGGACCCATACTGCTTCAGGGCACACTCTTGTTATGTTGATACCCAGCGCAGCCACAGGATTCCATGGTGTGATTAGCAGATCTCTGTATATGAGTTAGGAACTCACATGCCTGTTGTCAGCCTGCCCTTGCTCACTTTGGTTTAAATCATAGCCCAGTTGTACTTGGAGCAGCTTCAGCTTACCTGCCTCTCACATGTGGTTCTTGGGGCTGTAAAGAGCTTCTTAGGTGAAGTTTGCAGCCTGTGTTAATCTCAGTGTTTTTGATTTGGTGTGCAGACTAGCTAATTTAAGGGTAATTGGGATCTGCTTACATTACTCCACAGGCACAGCATGGTTCTCAGCAGAGCCACACATCAAGAGGACAAACAAGCCTGCAAACTGCTGCCTGTGCATGTTTGGACACTTACAGAAGTACAGTTCATCGCTCCTCTAATATACTGGTTTGTATCTGTAGGTCAGAGAAGAGGCTTGTCCTTTCCTGGCCCAGTCCTCCTACCAAGCACAGTTTCCATCTTCAGGGCCCATGGAAGGTCCCAGGTGTCTCAGGCATGATGTCAATGTCAGCTGTAACCAGTATTTCCCTCATTTGCTGCTCAGGGCAGAGGATGAAGAGTAGTGCTTTCAGAAAACACTTCACAAGCATACTGAAAGGTCGCTCACTCACCGGTGACTTATGAACACTACCAGGAATGTCTGTAAGCGGCTCAGGACTGTGGTTCTTTATGGGAAAACCTCCACACCAAACCACTTTTAGTTCACTGCACAATGAGATGTGTTAGAGCTTGAATCAGAAGGGAGAGTCCTGTCAGCTGAGTGACTCAAATTAATCTTCACATTAATACTAAATATAATTATCCTGGCTACTGGCAGTTCTACATTTTTAACTAAGGACTGATGTAGCCTGTTCTTCAGCAAGCATACATTTTTAAGTGGACAAAAATTATTTAACAATAGGAAATTTTGTTATATTTTTGCATGAAAATTATTTATGTGTGTCTTTACTTGAAGATCAGCCAAAGACTCTTTCTCCTTTCCAGAAAAAGACTTGCACTCTGAAGAGGGGAGATCACATATAGGCAATGTTTAATTCCCAATTTGAAAGCTAAACATGTGGTAGCAATTACCATATGTGTTTTATTGACTGCCATATTTACTTTAGTGAGCTTGGAGCCAAATTCATTGGATGGTGGGAAAGACTGAAGTACTGAATCCCCCCAAACCAACGCACACAGACCTTTCCTTTTTTTTTACAAGTCCATGCTCTGTGTCAAGAATCACATTTCTGAGATTCATTGAGTATGTCCCTGCTGGCTATTTAAAGGCACTGGTAATTGTGCAGTTATATGGTTCGTTTATTATTGTCTTCCAGCACTTCAGAGCAAAATTGTTTAGGTTTCTTTTTCTGCACACTTTTCAAAGGATTTGATCCCAAGTTTTTAAAAAACGCTAAGGGGAACATCTTTATGACAGCCATATCCTGCTAATGGCCATAGAGATGCATCCTCAGGGAATGCTGGGTGTTTCTTTTAATTACCTGCACAACCAGGGTCCAGCTGACTGAACTTCACTGCCTTCTCATTTTTCATTCAGACTGTATTCCTTTGGGGCCTACTCATTGCACTGCAATAAATTACATTTGTCAATCTATTGCAAGCAATGTTTTAGCTCATGGGTAACTGTAGCATATGTCTGTGTTTAGGTGCCTGCTGTGGTGCTGAAGAGGACACCTGCTGTTGTGTTCAGGTGAACTGGGTTGCGATTGAAGGTAAATTGGGTTGATGAACCTTGGCTAGGTCTAGTGTCAATAAGGAAACCTAAGAGTTTCATCCAGGCTGTGAGATTTTATGTATGTAACAAGGTCCTTTGCCCCCTGTATTTTCTGTGTTTGTGTTTTATCCTTACAAAGGTTGTCCTTTGGACATGTATTTCCAAAATTTCTTGTGCTGTGTTGAAGTAAAGAAAATGGGAGCATAGGTACAGGATAATAGGCAAGTTAGGAAACCTTTGTAACCCAGCTTACTTATGTTGTGTTAATACTTTCTTTACTACTTGGATTTTTAAAATTTTCTTGTGGTAAAAACAGAAAGTTCATTTTTTCCTGATGTTAGTCTACCACTTATAAGCTATCCTTTTGAAAGGACTAAACTCACTGTTGAGCACTTTTTGCAGGTAATCACTGGAAGAGATTTCTTAGGGTCATAACTAAATCTTCTTTACTGAAGATCTTTAGGAATATCTGCTATGAATGTCCTAAGTTCAGCAAGTCCAGCTGTGGGGAGAAGCTGAGTGATTTCTTGGGGTGCCTTTTTAAGTCAGTCTTATTTAAGTTTTTTATGAGTTAAAGTAAAAAAAACAACCCCTCAAATCCATAAGGAAGATACAGGACTAAACCCAGTTTATTCCTCTTTGGTCTAAAAGTCTGTAGAGTACAAACCTGAAAGAGGGCTCTAGTTATTCTACAACTTTTTTTTTGGACAAAATAATATGTGAGCAATTTACCAGAATCAAATACTACCCTTGGAGTACTGCATAATTATTAAAAATTATGATACTGTAGAGCTGGTTACTTCCTTCCTAGAGGCTCTGTTTGCAGTGGCTTTAAGATGTTCGGGGACCATGTCAGACTTCTTGAAGTTTGTTATCTTCCTACAGAGAAAAGTGCCTATTTCTTTGCCTTCGAACAGTGGAATTCTGACATTAAGAGGAGATACAAATCACAATATACAAGACAGAGTTTTATGCCTCCTTCCATCTTGCAAGACTAATTTAGCTTTTTATGAGACTGACAGAGTACTATCCACTTAAGGACAGCAGATTTGGCATCTCGC
Organism: Corvus kubaryi; assembly: GCF_017639235.1. Taxonomy (NCBI): domain Eukaryota; kingdom Metazoa; phylum Chordata; class Aves; order Passeriformes; family Corvidae; genus Corvus; species Corvus kubaryi. Next base: position 29,246,853 of record NW_024580667.1, on the reverse strand, counting down.
AGGAAAGGGACACTTTAGATTTTTTCAAAGGTATAGTGCAAGGCTGTCCACAGATTGTCAAAGGCATGTCCTTGTATCCATTATGCTTGCTTCAGATATTTCCATAATTTTTTAATAGCTATGATTTACTTGCTTTGCTTCATTAAAATACTGAAATTAGGGCAACAAACTCAGAAAAATGTTGCTAGTACTCACTGCTTGTTCTTCTAATCCTTCCTCAACATGCTTGGATGAGCTCTGCTTGTTCCTTCTGTCTGTTGCCATTGTTTGTGCTGTGTTTTGGTGGACGGCCAGGAGAAAAAAAAAAAAAGAAAAAGAGGGAAAACAGGTCATAGCTGTACAAAGGAAATGTGTGAAACAATTGCATGTGAAGTACCAGTAAATAACAAGCTAATTAAATGTCCCTGTATATTTTAACTTTATAGAAGAGCATATAACAACTTTCATGGATATTATTTTCTCTCACTGTAACGATGATGACCTTACAAATATTTGAAAATAAGAGTAACTACGGAAAGCTGTTTCTGGCAGACGTGCTTGGTGGAAATCTGGAAAACAAGCAATAATTTGGGCTTTATAGCTCATCTCTGACAAGGAAGACCTATAGCATGGGCAGTGACACAATGACATTTCTAGGTCAGGTGTTCCTTTGGGCTGCTAAATGAATTCTGACTCCACTTTGGAGAGATTTGAAATAGGAGTGTAATTAACACCTTTGCCTCTTGATTTCTGGCTTGTGACATAAAGTCTCAGAGAACAGAATACTCTCTGTATGTAAATAATACATATCTCTAGATTCCCTAGATGTTCACTCTTGCTCTTTAAAAAAGAAAAAAAATGCTATTTAATGAACATGAGGTTGTTTGTATTTATTTTGCAATGGACGGTACAAGGCAATGGAGAATCTGACTGCTGATATTTTTTCTGTTAGAGATGAACAAATCATCCCATCTTGTTCAAAGAAGGTGGAAAGAGGTAAATCTCTGAAGAACTCACTGAAGCAATAATAAATTTCAGCGAACAAAATGGTGCTGTACCAATAAAGAAATTCTTTCTTTCTTTCTTTACTCTTAAGTTGTTATGGACAGTTACATCAAGGACAGAAGTGTTGTCACTGGATTGATGATCAATTTTTTCATGTGCTTCTGGAAGCTACTTTGAGTCATATTGACACCTTCTCTTTGATTATTATTGCATTGACAATTTTTCTGATATATCACTATTTTCAAAGGAATCTGTGGAGATCTTGCTTATGGATTCATATTTTAGAAACTGATTCATTAAAGAATATAAAAAGCATGTTCTCTTGGCATACCTGGAGCAAAACCTGTTACAGAAACTATTGATAGATGTGATTAAGGAAGGAGCATTTGCCATAATTTTAACCTGGACATGCTTGTATAGGCTTCAGAAGATGAATTTTGCCATATCTGTTCATCCTGCTCTATGCTCAGGGAACCTTCTTGTGGCTGATTTGTAACAGGGGGTGGTATTAATAATGGATGGTAACTAAAAGTTTGTTCTAACACAGATTTGTCAAGAGCTACAGTAGGAAGACAGGATTTACTAAAATCATATATCAGGTGTTTGAGAAAAAGCCTTCAGTGGGAGGTTAAATATTTGAGAAGCCTACACTGACTGAATTGTTCATTGGTAACTTGTGAAGTGGCAACATTAGGACACCATGGTTAAAGAACAGCTAAATGACAAACAAAAAGAGCTCAACTCCTTGATTTGATAATAGATGGGTGCTTAGGCAAAAGGGGCAAAATCTATGCCTCTCTAAACCCTGATAGGGATGGCAAGCTGATTTAATCTGGGTGAGTTTTTCCTTATAGTAAGACTGATGGATTTTGGCAGATCACACAGTGCACCTACAAGGCATGTGAGGAGGAGTCATGCAGAAGAATGGTCACATACTTCAGACAACTTCAATGAGAAGCACTTAAATGCTCTTAGACAGTCTTGTGTGGAGGTTAATAACAATACGAGCCTGTCATGAATGAATTACAATTATAGAAATAACTACATTATGTATTTTAACTTCTCAAGGAGATAGCATGCTCTATTTCTGTGCCAAAGCTCCCCTAACTGGTGCATGACATTTGGTCAGAAATGCATACCTTCTTTGAAGGTGTGGACTGGTGTGCAGGCCTTTTTCCGGCCTTTGAACTCCAAAAGTGAGGATTTTCTTTAAGGACAACTATAGTTTTGTTAAAACATCCAAAAATAAATTTTAAGCAGTTGATTTTAGAAACTTTATTTCAACTAAATAGGATTTTTGATTATAAAATTAAATAGATAATTGTGTTCATAGGGAAATAATAATATTAGTAGACAAAGATAAATGCATATTTTAATTTAGGTATCCTGTAAAAAATTTATGATACCTTATATACGGTTTTAATCTTCATTCTTGTGGGTGTTTTGCAGTGGACTCTTACTCCCTCCTAGCACCCTCTCATTAAAAACAACCCTCCATACTCATAGATGTTCAGCATGACTTTTGACCAAATAGAGAGATCAAGGAGAGACAGACAAAACCCATTCATATCATATCATATCAATGTTGTGAATTAAGAATTAGCAGCTCAATTTTGTTGTGACTGTGCAAGTAGGTTAGGCCAATTATTATCCAAGCACTGCATCTGGATCAACACTGTACTCCAGAGTGGATTTAGATTAAACATATAATGTACAGTTTAGAGTGGGGTGCTCACCTGTATTCATGACTTTTAGGGCAAATGAGTTTGTCACTTACACAGGCATTTTTTTGTAATGACATTGGCACTTTGAGCAGGTTTGAATGTAATGGAGACACTTGAAACAATCTGTGTTGGTGGCAGTGCACAATGTAATCTCTGGTTCATTTTAGGTATACCTCTATTAGTTTCATATTTACAACTTTAAAAGCTTTTCTGTGTTTAAATAACTGTTTAGACTTTGGATGGCTGAACTCACCACTTGCCAGTGATGTCCCCTCAAGAGGAAGAGTCTTTTTCCTTTCTAAGTTGACAATAATATACTTGTTGGTATGCGTAAACTCACTTCACCCATCCCAGTGGTTCCAATGAAAATATATTACTGGCTTACCTTCATTATTTACGGAAAAAATTGAATTTATATAATTCCTGTAAACCTTGGAAGTGCCAGCCTGTACTGTGCTCCCTCTGAGGAGATAGCTAGAGGCCCTGGTGCTGAGTTGAGAGGGGCACCATGAGACGGTCTCAACCTGCTCATGGTCATTTGAAACCCATCTGTTTCTTGTGCCAGTGGTGTCTTACTGTCTTCCTTACATGTCCTTCTGCCTCTCTGATAATCTTTCACCATTCTTCCTTCTGGCCTAGACTTCACCAAATCTGGTGAATAATTCTAATCTTCTCTTGGATAACAGAATCTTCATTTTCCTACTATCTTAGCATCTCCTTCTGTACCTTTTCCAAATTGAGTTCATATTTTCTAATCATAATTGACAAGAAATATATGTATTTCATGAATTGTCTAACCAGCACTGCAAAAGCACTTATTTTTCCCTTACTCCTCAAACATCTTAAGACATTTCTCTTTATTATTTTGCATTGATTGCACGTAATAATGGTGCCAGAGACTGGACATTCCACAACTCTGTCCCTGGCTCTCTTCCTACTACAGTCCATCTTTCTGCCAGAGATGGAGGGGAGGTGGTGTGCAACTCTCCTGTATCTTGCAATATCTGTCACAGAATCACAGTCACAGAGCAAGTAAGGTTGGAAGGGACCACAAGAGGCCCTCTGGTCCAACCTTCCTGCTCAAGCAGGGTCAGCCTAGAGAACATGGCACAGGATTGCATCCAAATAGTTCTTGAGTATCTCCAGGAGCTCCATGTATCTCTTGTGCTGGGAAGCCCAGAACTGGACACAGCACTCAGATGCGACCTCACCAGGGCTGAGTAAAGGGGTAGGATCACCTCTCTTGACCTGCTGCTGCTCTTCCTGATGGTCCCCACGATACCATTGGCCTTCTTGGCCCCAAGGGCACACTGCTGGCTCATGGACAGCTTGTTGTCCACAAACTAGTAAGGAATGAAAGATTAAAGAGAATGGCAGCATATAGTTTTCCTGGAAAACATAAAGTTGTGGTGACAAACGTAATAAAAAAATCTGTTCAGAAAAATGCATCCTAATATCTTCCAATAATCTCACAGATGCTTGAAAGAAACTTGAATAATAATTGCAGGGGAAAATGGGGAAAAGAAGATGCAGTAAAAATGGTATAATGATCACTTGCTAATTTTGGTTACTTATCCCATTGGCTCGTTGACCCTGTGCATATTCCTCTGTGTTAATCACCATGCATTGTATATCATAATAGCCAAAAAGACCAGAATTTTCTTATGTTACTGTTTTAGTAGGCTTTACCGGGTAATGTCTGAATTCTTTGGAAACCAGTAAAAACCTTGCTGTCTGAGGAGTTTTACATATATTTTTTTCTTGCCTTGTTAGTTGTGTGTAGCACAAGGAAGATAATGCCACCTTAAATAGTTATGTTATGACTTACACTTATAAGTAACATTATGTTCCATGTGGAGATTATCTGAGGTTCTGAGTGAAATAGATGGACAATAAAAAAATTATATCAGTCTTTCAATAAGACTATTTTGCCTTGATCGTTGTGGCTTTTCATTCAAAATTGTGCAGAATAACTGCAGTTTATTGTGCCCTGCAGACTCATTAAGGATGTTTCAGTAGACACTGGTGCAAATCTACCCTTGACTTCAGAATTATATTCTAATTTATTCAAAGTCCACAGTTTCCAGCTGTGTGCAGTTTGTAAGCTGGAGAATGCATAGTGTAAATACATTCAGCAAAAAGTATTCCATAATGGACTTTCGCAAAATGCTGTAGTCCAGAAACAATAACTCCTTTTGAATGGTGAATCAATATGCACGTAGAACTTTGCACTAGGAGTGTATTTTTCCTTTTTGTGTCTGTGAATTGAGAAACTTTGTTGAGAATAATGTGTGCATTGCAAAGCTTTTCTAGGCCAAATATGGCTTCTTCAAAAAGAATGGAAATTTAACCTTGATCCTGTAGCAGAAATTATTAACTGAAATATAGAATAAGCAAGAATATACTAAAAAAGCAGAAAGATGTTTCAGTCTGTAAACCCTATGGTAATATATCTGCAACCCTTGGCTAAGTGCTCTGGTCTGGTAACTTCCTTGCTCAGACAGGACTTGCTGAGGGCGTCTCAGTGGTCTAGGGAGAGACTCAGTTAGGAAAACTTTTATCAGGCTAACACTGAGAAGATACTTCACGAGTTAAGGACTGGGCCTGCAAAGTAACCATTTCTTGAATCCAGTGGTTTAGACGGATACTCTTTGTGAGTTTAGTGATAATAGTTTTCAGACATACCAATATCTCCATCTGAAGGTATTTCCTGTAGTGTCTGCTGACCTGCTTGCTTAGTTTAAACTACTTCTATGTTAATATGGGATGCTCAAGTTCCCAGACCTGCTTCTTAGCATATGTGCACATGCCACATTAGAAAGAGTGAATATCTGCTCTCTGAGAATGCACCTTCCCTGAGTTTAAATCTAAAATGTCTTTAGTATTGATGGAAGAAAGCATCTTTGTGTTTTGTCACTTTCCTTGAAAGTTTTTCTTGAAAGCTTTTCTCTAGAGCTGTAGACAAGCTACTCTCTATGATCTTTTTCAGCTTGAGCAATTCAGCAAGGTTAATTTAAAAAACGATCCCACAAAATTCTTTTCTGGAATTCACATACACACTTCAATAACAATTGGACTTTCATTAACAACTGAAATAAATGTGCTGACATATTTTTTTTGCATAAATCACCACCTTTTTTTTGATAAATTGTCGAAGAGTGGCCCTGTTATCAATAGAGACAAAAGACATGGTGGGTCCCCTGCTTTGTACAGAAACTATAGCATTAGTAATTACTGGACATGCATGAAAAAATACATACCAGTTTTAGAAGTCAAAAGCACATAATGGTGCAAATGTTCCCAACTGAGGAATGTGATAGTTGCTGTGATAGTTGTGCTAATAACTGTGCATGGGTATGTTCCTACCAAATTTCCCCCTTATCAGTTCTATGCAAAATATGAACACTTTTCTTCCTAAAATAAAGCCAAAAGATTCTAATTATGTTGTTTTGAAAGAAGACTTACACATTAAAGTGGCTGGGGGGAAAAAATCTCAATAACCATCCTTGTTAATAAAGGGATATCTCTATATGAAGTGTTTCTGAAGAGGCATGCTACAGGTCAGACATGGACCAGCTATTATCCATAGCGTTGCCAGGCAACACTTCCTTGCATTCTTAAAATTAAAATTATTTCTCTTTCATTTTGAAAAGCAATAGGGTTGAAAGGGAGGGCCTTCATAAGGACTTCAAGTGAAAAAAGGAGCTGGAACTTTATATGGTTACATATTCTCTGTGTAATTGAGTAACACATGAGCATTCCTGTTCTGCAGCACAAAGATTCATTTATAGTGGCCATGACTGTAATGTGTGAGCAGGTGTGTATATCAGATGGAGCACACTGGTGTTTCAAAGTACAAAATACGTTTTTGGGGGTTTTGGGGGGTTGCTTTTAGGGTTATTTTTTGTAGTCACCAAATTTTTCTGTGTTAGCACAGTTACCTATCATGTTATCTCATGCTGGAAAGGGATTTACAGTGCTGATAACAAGTGACTAGCAAAGCAAAGACAAGAACAGCAGATCACTCCTCATCATCATCATAAGACACCAGCTGCAGTCCAGAGAATTGGCTCCTCCACAGATACCAGAAAAAATCAACTAATGAAGTCCCTGGATGAGGGATGACATACTCCACTAGAACTTGCAGAGAGACATTTTGTTGGCTTGAGAGGAACACAGGTTTCCACAAGGAATTTGGGAGATTTGGAAGAACTGACATTAATATTTAGATGTAGCAAGTTGATCTCTTTTGCATTTCTAGAGGCAAAAAAATATAAAGAGACCCCAGAAACCCCCCAAAAGCAGGGCTTTTTTTTGAACCCCCCAGTTCAGCTGTGGATTGAGACACTGAATTTCAGGAACAATAGTTGTCTGTATGTGACATAGATCCTAGGACGGAGACAGTACAATCTCTGATCTACTGTAGTGACATATGCATCTCATCCTCAAAGGCTGGTGCAGATGACAATGTTTTATCACCTGAACAGACATCTTTAGGCTTCTCTGTCTTTACTGTGGCCTTGTTATAGACAACTACATGAAGATATAGATCACCAGTGATGATAATGAGAACTTAGATGTATAGAATACAGGCTGATATCTATGTCAGGATACCTGATGCTGTCTGAAACTTCGGCCTAGTGCTCCCCACACGTGATAATTCACTTGTCTAAGAATTGGCAGCTACTTCTGTTTCAGCTCTTTGGAGGTATCCATCTGGCTGCTACATACCAGGATACAGCCCTACACCCACAGCCCTGCCATTTCCACAAGCCTCACCTGTGCATCTTGGACTCTGCATGACCTCTGAAGTGATGCTGGACGTCTTTGTTCAGGCAGAGTTCTCCATGGCATCCAGTGCTTTGCTCCACATACACCCTTGTACCCATTCCATAAGGGTCCAACCAGTGCAATTGTAAAGCAAATAGTTGGATTCGTCTCATCATGTTTCAGAGGTTTCAAGTGTAGAAGCAGGTTTCAGTTTCCAGACAGAGCTTTCTGTGACCATGTCAGACATCCAGTTTATCTGAAATTACTGCTAATTTCTTCAGTTAGGTATAATGCAGGACCTACAGAAGAACAGGTCTCGAAACAAGGTGAGATAATTTGGTAGATTTGAAATGGTAATAGGCACCTTATTTTAGGTAACTGAATTTCATCCTAGGTGTCTATATCTCGGCTGCCCACCTCATACTTCTTTTATACTCTGTAGAGGGAAATAGGCCTTTGGAGACATAAAAATATAAAATCTGCATATAAATGTCTGTTCTGCATAGCTCAAATGTAAATGCATTGTAATTGTCTAAATCAAGGCAAAATTAAGGTGGCTGGAGTTTCCCATTCAGTTTCATCTTAACTGTAAAGCAAGGATGTCACTAGAAAGTAAGGTTACATGTGCATTCTGTTTTCTGAGGAAACACTGCTTAAGGAAAATAAACATACAAAGTGTATATTTACAACACCAATACCTACAGCTTGTTCAAACCTAGGTGTACTTTCACATGAAAGTTTTTTTAAAATGCAAAACATAGACTAAGAGCTTGCACAGGATGTTTTCAAATGCAGCTCTAGATCTATTCATTTTGATAAAGAGGAATAAAGATGGCTGAAGAGGTGATAATGTAAGAATCACCTATGGTTTTCATGGCTATATAAATGTTACTGTTGAGCCAATTATGCACTGGAGAGGTTAATAACCTCTAAAACAGTGAACTAATAAAGCTTAATAGTCTAAGATAGAATGACATTTCTTCTACTGACATTATGCCATGCTCTGAGCCACTGTGTTGCTTGCACTGTGGGTAAAGGTGAAAATTATTCCTGATCTCATTCCTCTAAAGTTTGTTTCTGTGGTGATGTTTAAGCGAGCATCATTAGTGAGGCATGAGGTGAGAATAAGTGTGAAGCAGTGTATTTTTACGCAGTAGATGGCAGGATTTCTGGGTGTGAAGGGATTGTATTGCCTGAATATCATATAATCAGAACATCTAAAGATGGAAAGGACAAGAAAGAACCATCAAATACAACTCTCTGCTCCTTGCAGGGCTGCCTAAAAGTAAACCAGCACACCATGCTAGTAAAAGCATCATCCAGACACTCTTTGACCTCTGGCGCTGTGACCACTTCTCTGAGGCTTGTGTTCCGGTTACAGACCACCCTCAGTTTTTCTTACAAAAAACACAGCCATAACTGAGATGGTCTTCCTCAGCAATTTTTTCTGTATGGCTCTGTTTTCTGCAGAGCCATATAGAAAGTAATCTGAGGTTAACCCCTTTTCATTTGTGAAGCTAAGCAGAACATTTCTACCCTGTCAGAAACAGTTATAGAGGGGACTTCCACGACTTTCTCTGATTACAAGCTGGAGACCCTTATTGCATTTTCTTTCCCATCTAGCTAGTGAGAGGAAAATTACAGATACAGCCCAGTTGGGAGCAAGGTCCTAAAAGGGAACAATAGCAGGAAAGGAGTGTTAATGTAATAAAAGTTAAGAAACACCACTACAACGCAGCTAATACAGTACATAGTAAAATTAGTAAAACCTCCATCCACTAGCAACAGAAAAATCTCTTGACTTTTTTTTTTGTGCTCTGAAAATAAGACCAATGAATGTGATTGATTCTCTTACAATTTATTTGAAATATGTTCTCAGTTTGATTTATAAAATGCACCATGTTCTTTGAGTTGGGCCAGAAGCCTGAGTCTTAATTAATGCCAATGCATCTTGTTTAGAAACATCCTGGGGCCAGAAAGCTCCCTTATATTTTATTTAAATGTTCCTCTTTTTGCTCGTTGTCCTATCTTGTCTTCATGACTTTAATGAAACACTTGGGTGCCCAGTAGAGATAATAAATTGCATGGCATTTGCAAATCCCAGTTTAATAAACATCTTTGGATATCCTGGGTATTGTCATTGGCTTGTCTTAACATTAGAAGAATGAAAAGTAGCTGCTCTTTACCAGTTACAGCCAATGAACAGGTATAACCTGATGAACAGCAGATATACTATACTCCTCCTAGCTTACCTAGCTAGACAGTTTCCTTTTCCACCAAAATTACTCTAGGTAAATCTTACAGAGTTCATCTTTCTTCTCCAATTACTTCTTCCAAGTACTGTAGGTTATTTCACTTGGCTTTCATGAATCTTAATTTTCAATACTGGGATCTTTTTGGCAGTTAATTTTTTTTTGTTGTTGTTTATTTTCATTTAAAAAAAATGCAAAAGGAAAAAAACCTATTTTTTCTTTATTTTTTCTCATATCTCTCTGACGCACCAGAGCAAGATTTCACTTCTCCGGCCTAGGCTGCCCAGGTGTAGGCATAAGCAGCACAGCCACTTCTTCAGGCTCTGAGAATGAGACTTAGCCTCTCTGTTTACATTAATTCCATTCCTTGGACTGCAAAGGTGATTCTAACTTCCCACAGTAAAACACTACAGACTGAAATGCCAACGCTGCTCATCAGAATAAGCACCATGTCATAATATTTTTAATAGAAAATATTTCAAATCAAAGACCTTTTACAGGACAGTTGCCATTGAAAGCCTAGAGAGAAGGAGGAAGTGTTGAAATGCTGAAGGAAAAGGAATGTCCATGGCTTCCTTCTGATGGGTATACTACAGTGTTGCTGGCAATGCTGGAAGAGAAATATGAGAGGTAAATTAGCTCTTGCAGTTAAACATTCAGGAATGTCTGCCAGTTGGTAGAAAAATAAACATGAATGAAACAGAGAGAGCGGAAATGTGAATGAACATGAAGGAACCTGTCACTTGGCACAAGGGAGGAACAGAAATCATAAGAACTAACACTGAAAAGAAAGAAAATTTAGGGAAATGATGCTTAAAAAAAGGTTCCAATAAAAGAAAGGATTATCTCAGATACTATTCACTTCATGCTGCTGCAGAAATATTATTCTAATGAAGTCTCTGGCATCCTTTAAAAGCACAAAAATTAACTATTATTATTATAATTCACTCAGAGAGAGATGAAGCAAAGAGATTATGTGACCCTGGACAGCAGCAGAGGACATTGGCTGGGAGGATGGGATATAACTTGTAATATAACTTGTAATTTTTGCATTCCCAGCAGACTCACCCTCTTATGTCTGAAAAACAAAACAGGGAGATTTAAAAAGGGGACTGGAGATAGTGATGGTTATGTCCTAACAACTGAGTGCCTCTTTTAGAAGGCCTACTCATGTTCTTTTTGAATATTTCCCTGTTGACAGCTGTGTTTCTGTTCAACCTAACGCTCTTTTTGAGAATATATCCATTGCTTAATGAAGAACAAAGGAGCAAGAGGAAGACACAGACCTTGCTTTTGCTCTTTTGTTAACCATAGCCTGTTAACTGCACAAAATTTCATCATACCATTCAACTTCCCAGGTGGGACTGGATCTTAGAACAAGCAAGTTCAATGCTATTGACGTCATTGGCTTTACAGACAAAAAAACCTGTTGTGCATTTCGCCCCCCGTCTAGAAAAATGTGTTTTCAGGATGTGTATATGTGTTGATAGGAATCAGGATAAATTTTACTAAAATGGCTGTAGGTAAATGCAGACACTGCACTTGTTTAAAAAATTAAAATAATTATTATATCATGTTAATTATGTCAAACATTCTGTCTTTGAAAAAGTCTGGCACACCACTTCTGTGGTGCAAACCAAATTTTGGGAAATAATAATCTTTTACAGGAGCCTGCTGTGAGTATACTGAGTCCAAATAGTAAATTCAGGGAGACAATGCAAAATCTGTATTTCAGACTCCTGGCTGTGATCTACAAACTGCCTCCCTAAAAGCTCTTTTGGCTTTTATTTATCATCCGAGTTAGATGATACAAGTTTTGTTTGTTTGTTTTAGTTTTTGTTATTTGGTTACACAGTTGCTTTCCATTCTGTCTCTTAAGTGGGGTGACCTGTTTCCATCATGTTCTAAACTTTGGGATTCCCTTGTGATATTCATTGATGAAAAGACAAAGCAGGAACACAGAACTCTGTAAGTTCTCCATATTAGAAAAATCCATCAGTTCATGGAGAGCAGAACTATCTGGAACAGATAAAGTCTAAGCAGACTAATTCACATGTATGTTTTGTAGAATTTTGCAGCATTTCTCTTTAGAAAAGCAAGCAGCTTTATTTTGCCTCCAGAATGAATGTAATGATTCTGCTCAAGAGTTGAAAAGCCTGGGTAATTAAATTGCATACAATTTGAATGGTTTTTTTGTATGAAGAGCTGCATCTTACAGAGTTGAGATTGAACAATTTGCCTGCAAAGTATGTTCAACTGCTTTTTTGCTTAAAAGAAGAGGAAAAACTCTGCAGAGGACATCCCCCCGCAATTCAAGGAGGGAGCGAAACCTGAGTGTGTCCCTAGTACCCTCCCAAAAACATTACCTTTTGCATCCAGAAAACTCCCGAGGGTGGCAAGAAAAAGCAGAATCATGACTTAAAAGAGTAACTGTTTGGGGCTTAAAAACCAAGAACCTTTAGAGTTTGCAGCTATTGGATAACACAGGCACTCCTGTGAGCACTGGGGAGTATGGTGCACAAGAGCTCAAGCTGGATGTACACAGTATCAGATCTTACCTCCCAGCTTGGTTTTAGCATCTTGTGGATATAAATGCACCATTTAACTTTGGACCTGAATAAAGAATTAATGATATGCCCTCTCTGTGGCTGCTAGCTCAAACACAAAACTGCATTAATGCAGAAGTACAGCTGTCAGACTAGAAACCAGTTCCAGTTCTCCCTCCATCTCCCTGAAAGGCTTTTCTTTGTGAAAAGCAGTAGGTAGTGTCCTGGGTTGCAGTGTATTCTATCACCATCCTCATGAGCTGTTGAAATCAGGTGGGGCAGTGTTTCCTTGCCTCCTGCCCCAAGACTATCTTTCTGTTAATTGCCCATCATTGTCCTGCCGCCTGACTCAGAGATAGCTCCCTCCGGACTATCTTCTGTTAATGAGCCTAATCAACACTTTGCCTCATGACTCATTACCCCATTGTGAGATGCTCCACCCAGAAGGAGGAACCAAGCATCCCATCATGGATATAATCTGGGACTCTGAACACCAGAGACAGCCCTTTCCACTGGATTTCCAGAGGACAGGAGCTACACAGCCACCACTGGCCCTTCTGAGGAAGAGCATACCCCTTTACTATAGGATCACCACTTCAGAGGACTGCTACCACCACCCTGCCTAACAGGGACTCAGGTTGTATCTTGACTCTGTCAGTTTGAACCAGTGTTTTCTTTTAGTTTCTTATTTTTTTCTTTTTTTTAATTTCCCCATTAAATTGTTATTCTGACTTGGTGCCTCCCACTGCTTTGTTTTCAAACTAGTACAAGTAGGTAGAGAGCTCATTTTGGTCCCCTCCCATCTTCTCAAGGCACAATTTGAGCCATTAACGAGCCCAGGTCTTCTGAGGAAATAAGCAGATGTCTCTACCTAACAGGACTTATGTATTACTCTTCCAGTCATCAGTGCCAGAATTCTAGTAAGAAACCTAAAACTATTGTTTTACAGCTCTTTATAAGCGCCTTTCTTCATTTCATCTTCACAGCCACCTAAGTTGGTACTGAATTCCCATTGTGCAGAAAAAAGATAGGATACAATTCAAAGGTATCTTGATCTTCCAAGTCCCGTTTCATTTTCCTGCAACTTCCTCTTCACATCTCCCAAAGAAAGAACTAATAATTCAAATACTGTTTTTGTGACTATTTATATTCAGTATGTTATGAGCTCAGAATACAGCTTCATGTATTCAAATATGTTCCTAGCCAAAGGCAAGAAACATGCCAATTAAAAAGTTGTAGATTCTCATTTGATCACTTAGCGATAGGAGCAGGACGTTAAGACAATGCCCACTCTTACAAAAATTATAAGATTGGAAATCTGGCAATGTAGTTAAAGCATTGAGCAAATGTAACTATTTGTTCTTTTCTTTTTTTTTTTTTTTAAATTGTCTCGTGAAAGTGGGATGAATATAATTGAAATACAAATTTTAAATGAAGAGAAATTTAATCTGAGATATAAGGCTTAGCTCTGACTGCCCTGTGTGCATCTTGAAAAAGTGTCTGTGTAACCTGCTTTAGATGACCCTGCCTTGGCAGAGGGGTTGGACTCTTCAGATGTCCCTTCCAACCCTAACAGTTCTGAGATTCTGTGAATATGAATTAACCACTGCTCCCATTGCTGTGTTAATGTGACATGCAGATAGAGTTCATTGTGACATGGCAACACTTCTGTACGATCTCATATAATAATATTTTTTCTTATGAAAGCGACTTTGATGTTTGGATGCTATTTTTATAACTATTCATCAGCTTTTCTTCATACTGATTACACTTGATACATACGAAAACTGTTTCCAGGCAAGTACTAATTAAAGCTATCTTTATGGACAAATAGGAGAACAGAAAGAAAACCAGTCTGAGAATAGAGTTTTTCCTTTAACCCTTTCATACACATCTGAGAAATGTCTTCAGGGTTTCATGAGGAAAATTTGATATCACTTGTCTGTATTGCTTTGTTGTCAGAAGCACATTAACATCAACTGATTATAATGCCCTAATAATGTAAGTACACCAGAATTAATATATTTAAGTGGAGGAGAAACAGCTAAGTCACCACAAAAACCTGATTTCAGTAACTTCAGACATACATTCTGCTTTTCCGATTTTTTTTTCAAATTATAAAATGCTGCGTCCCTCCTTTGAAACCTCTCTAATAGCTTAATGTCTTTTTTAAATTGTGGCACCCAAAGCTGCACACAATATTCAAGGTGAGGCCGCCCCAGTGCAGAGCAGAGCAGGACAATCCCCTCCCTTGCCTGGCTGGCGATGCTGTGCCTGGTGCACCCCAGGACATGGCTGGCCTCCTGGCTGCCAGGGCACTGCTGATTCATGTTCAACTCTCCGTTGACCAGGACCCCCAGGTCCCTTTCCACAGTGCTGCTCTCCATCCCATGTGCAGAATCCTGCGCTTTCCTTGTTGAATTTCATATGGTTGGTGATTGTCCATCTCTCTGATTTGTTGAGGTCCCTCTGCAGGGCCTCTCTGCCCTAGAGGGAGTGAACAGCTAATCCTGACTATTCAGGGTCTTCATCAATGAGAGTGTCCTTAGTCACATTGAATTCAGCAGGTCTTACACACAGGGTATCTTGAATTAGGTAGGCATAAAAGGACACCAAGTGAAGGAGACTATTTGCCTCTTCTTTGTGCTTCTGAGTGACACAAAATTCATATTGGCAATGGCTTGCTCCAAAGCTATGTTAGTGTGGGCAAAATGATTTCAGCCATGGGAGCAGCCAGGTTTATGCTGTATATGCATGTCTTTTTGATGCCATGGCTGGATTGATATGGACAAATTGGCTTGGACAATCAAATTTGCCTGAAACAGGCCAGTCCTACAAGACTTGGACAGCCTAGAGGTTTTTTGAGACACATTGTTATGGTTGACTCTGAGTCTGCCTGCCTTTTGTGCTGTTG
The DNA here is from genome assembly GCF_017639235.1 of Corvus kubaryi. Taxonomy (NCBI): domain Eukaryota; kingdom Metazoa; phylum Chordata; class Aves; order Passeriformes; family Corvidae; genus Corvus; species Corvus kubaryi. The sequence continues at coordinate 29,231,663 of NW_024580667.1, read as the reverse complement.
CTTATGCTCAGATCAGTAAATAACTGGCCGTGGGCAGGTTGTTACTGCAGGTTTACAGAGAGCCTTGAAATGAGACACCTGAATTTAAATGATGCCAGTGTTTTAAGACTTACGGGTATTCACTAGAGATAAAATGGAAATACATGGAAAATATAAAACCTTTGCAATTACCCATTCTTGAGTGGAAACCAGTATTTATTTTGGTCTTTAATTCAGCCATAAAGCTAAACCCAAAATGAAGAAAAATCTTAAAAGAGCTTAGCCTTGACACAGACTATCTGAATTACAGGAAAGGTATGCATGTGTTTAAGGATTTTATTACAGTGAAATGACAGGATAAGGTAGGACCAATATTTCTCCAGGCTATAAATATAAGACTCATCTTGGCAAGGGCATGATATAAAGATGAAACCTCAACAAGTTTTTCTAAACAGATGAGATGGAACTGGAAAGTGGAAACAGAAACTAGTTGTATTTAGTGTGGGTCAATGTGTTAGGATCTGAGAGAAATGTAAGTACATGCTAGGACTGTGTCGAGGTAATATGAAATAAGCCATGAACTTTGAATAATTTATTTAACTTACAAAAAGTGATGCAATGATGGATGGTTCTGATTTAATTATATATATTTTTTTATATGCCAATTATTGCTCTAAGTAATTGAGGAAATAAACAACCAGCTGAAAGCCTTTAACATACACTACACTACTTAGATATCTACCTTTTCTACTTTTTCCTCTCTTATAGAAAATGAACCTTTTGACTTTCTTTGGACAGATGAACTCAGTGAACTTGAAGATTTCTTTCATTTTTAGCCTGAAGTTCACATTCTCTTTCTGCAAAAAATAAACTGAAGATATGTATGATTCTCTAATTACCACAGGTATATCTTATTTTCTTCTTCATCCAATAATCTTGTTTTTTATATTTGGGTCTATGTGAACAACTCTTATCTAAATGCTAATATGTTTGGGTTGATGCAATTATCTGGAGAAAAACAAAAAAATTTATAATCAATACATCTGTTTTTGGCAGTGGGCATGGGGCTAAATCCTTGAAGATACACAGAACTCTTGAATAATCCCCTTTTGTCAATATACTCTTGTTCTCAGATAAAATCATCCTAACTCTGCCAAGGACTTGACCCTTATGAAGTCCCTCAGCTCTTAAAAATAGGGCTTTGATGAGGTAAAATTAATATGCGGAGCCTGTACTGCCTCTGAGTATATAAACATACCCATCTGGTAGGTTGAAAAGCCTGTGTTACTTTAATGTTTTATTGCCTGGAGTTCAGATGGTTGTGAGGACTTACATAGAAACAGCCCTAGAGTATGCCATATTAGCATTATTAATTGGCCAGACCTTAAAGTAAAAAATACTACTCTGATGTGGCCAATGAAATCATGGCAGAAGAGTACTGGGATCCCCTTCTCTTTTATTACGTGTCTTTATATAGTCTCTCAAATTTTCAGTGGCAAAACAAATAATTTACATTATTTCAGATGCAAATTCCTTCATTTGCATGTGTGGCTGTAAATCTGAAGGCAGTTTGTTTGCATCCTGACAGTTAACCTATTCTTTAAACAGTTTACTGAACTGAGACTCCTGAGGAACTATGTCATTGTTTGCTGCCCTCTGAATATGTGAATGTCCTGTACTTACTGAATGGATGGACACTGAATCATGGCACATGTGTTATGTGAAACAACATCAATACACACAACTCACTTAAACAGAAAAGGTCATTTACTTATTATCTTTTGCTGAGGTGATCATGGACTTCTGAGTGGGCGCTGATTTAAATATTTGCCTCATTTGCTATAAAGATTATGAATTTACATAAACCGTTGCTGATATCTCTTTGCTTACCTTTTGTACATTCTTTTTTAAAAGCGTCTCTACATTAACCATCAGTTATTTCAGAAAATAATTCCACCATCATTACATTCATATTAAAACACCACCTTAGTAAGAGAGCTCTGGTGGCCTGCTGTCTTTGCTAATTGTGTTCACAAGCATTGTGGCTTTCAGTATTTTCTGGACATTTTCTCACATGTTTAAAACCGATCCAGGCCAATATCTGTTTATCAATAAGTGGCTGAGATGGTTGAAACAAATTATTTAGTTGTTTTTAAAGTCACAGATGGCTGTAGGGTAAACAACCTGTGAATTAATAGGTGTCCTGTTCCAGCCAGGACAGGGTTAATTTTTGCAGTAGCCAGGAGGCATGGCCAGGACCTGGAGGTTATTCTATACCACCTCATGTCATTTCCTGGGGATGGGAGAAGGGGTCCCTTTTGGGTTGGGACAATGTGGTGACAGTTGTATATTGTTGGGCTCTGCGTGGAATAGTGGTGAGCACTTGTATAGGGATTATTTGCCTCTCTTGTACACCTTTGCTATTAATATTGCTGCTAAGTACTGTTCGTTTTCTTACCTCATTGCTCATTCCAGTAAGCTGTTCTAATCTCAACCTGTGACCTTTACCTTTTGTACCTCAAATTTTCCTCTCCAGCCACCTGCAAGGGAAGGGAAAGGGAGATGGGGGAGTAAGCATACGGCGCGTGGTTTGGAGTAGTTTCAGTGCAAACACTAAATTGGAGAATACAATTCCTAAACAGCAACAATAAATTAAAGGGAAGACTCAGAACCTGCAAGAGTAAACTACCTCATTTCTTTTCTACAATGTGCCGCTTATCTTCAGGTGAGATATTAAGAGAAATAATAATGAAACTAGTAAAAAAAAAAAAAGCAATTTTGTTTGCAATATATATTAGTCTATTTTTCTTGCTGGTTTTCAGCAAAACAGTTTTTTTCCAGTGAAAGAGCCATGGAAATTTGTCCTCTGACACTTTCTATTCTGTTCTCTCCTGGTTCCTAAATATTGCAGCACTGCATATTTAGGTTTTAAAGAAGATATCATTTGACTCCTTTTATTGATGAGTTTGCTTAAATCTATTGCATAGCTGTAGTGGAAACATGACTCTAAACTAGGTTGAATTACATTTTTAGTTTAAATAAATCAGTATGATGATGATTTATTTTTTTTAGCTTTACTTTAGCAGGGTAAAATTAATTCTAAGATTAGATTAAATATTTTGAAGTCGATTATAGGAATAAGGATTTGGGAAATGTCCTTTTATTAGCTTAAAGCTACAACTCTAATGTATTTTGTCTCCAGATTGTCCCTACATAAATGATTGCTTAATTCAATAATTTTTTTGATATTACTATGCCTGTCTGCTACCAGCCTCAGTTCTGTGCAGGTTGGTTATATTTTCAAAAGAGTAATTATATTATTGATACCAGTGTGAATAATCAAATGGCCCTACATTGTATACAACACTTAATAGAAACAGATGCTATTCAAGCTAGCAAAAATGCTGAGACCTACAAGAGATCACTGAGAGATGGAAAGCTGAATAGTTTATCCTTGCAAGGGATAGAAGGCTATTACTTTGAGAAATTACATCTCTCCTTTCACTCTCTCTACTGATGCAGCTCCTATTAAAATCAAAGGAAAGGCTCCTGTTGGCTTCAGTGAGAGCGGACTGGAGCTTTGTAATACCTGTGAGTCTCTGAAATAGACTAAATCTTCCTCTCTCATTACTTTAGAGCTGGCTGATTTGTAAATCCTGAGTTCCACTGTCATCTTCCATGCCATGCGATCCAAAATATCACCAAAGCACTTGTACTAGCTCCAAGCTAGTATCCAAGCTCAGCATCTCAAGAGAAATTTGTGCAATGGGCAAAATGCCAGATGGGGACACAATGGATGTGAAAAGATGTATGGTGCTTCAAGGCATAACTTCCAAGAACTGGAGGCAGGAGACAGAGTGAATTGAGGGTAGGCCTAAGTAGCAAGTCCATTGTTTGTGAAATTAAAGAGATTAATTGGAATAAAAATAAGAACCAGACCAAGGATGGATTATTGCTGATGGATAAGGAAAAAAAAAAGAGAATTTTTTAGTGTGTGCTCATCTTTATATAAAGAAACTACTCACAGGTTCCAGTATAGCACTTGAAATACACACTATATGCTCAATCAGTTCCAGCTGGATTAAATCCATTTGTTCTCAGATTTGCAAACCTAACCTGATTAGGTGTAGGTGTAGGCGTGTAGGGTTTTTTTGAGCCATGTACTAAAAAGGAAACATTTTCAAGACAATAAGACTCAGATTGCATAAAAGAAAATTAGAATATTGCACGTTATTGCTAGTTATACAGAATAAGAGACAACAGAATGAAACATTTTGGGGAGGAGCAATGATCACAACTCTCCAACCCATTGCAACAACATGAAGCTAATTCAGAACTGAATTTTAATTCCTTGAGAAAAGATAAGTTAGATGGGAAATATAAATTATTCACTAGAACTTCTGCATGCATATTATTTCTGCACTGCATTGTCAACTACCCAATAGTGTTTACTGTAAAAGGTGGAGTCTATTACATTCTCCTAAGTGTACTGTCCCTCAAAATACCAACAAAACAGTAGGTTTTAACAAATTTATCTATTCTGCTGGAAATACCTTTCATGAAGACTTTTTATAAGAGTAAATAGAAAGAACCAGGAACAGAGGAGACTGCCTCCTTTTGCACCAGGCAGAGGATTACACTAGATATTAGGAAAAAAGTATTCACTGAAATAGTGGTCAGACACTGGAACAGGCTGCCCAAGGAAGTGCTGGAATCACCATCCCTGGAAGTGTTCAACAGGTATGTGGATGTGTCACTTGAACTGGTTTAGTGGTAAACATGGTG
>NW_024580667.1:29195203-29226889 GCF_017639235.1 Corvus kubaryi | reverse complement strand
ATCTGGCCAGGAATGTCAGAGGCAACAAGAAAATCTTCTGTATTTGCACTCGTAATAAAAGGAGAACAAGAAAAAATGTTGGCCCTTTCTGGAAGGAAATGGGGGACCTGACTCCCTGGGGTATGGAGAAAACGGAGGTAATCAAGGACTTTTTTGCTTTAGTCTTTGCTAACAAGTGTTCCAGCCACACCACCAGTTGCAGAAGGCAAAGGCAGGGACTGGAAGAATGAAGAACAACCTGCTGTAGGAGAATATCTGGTCTGAGACCATCTAAAGAACTGGAAGTTTCACAAGTTCACGGGACCTGATGAAATGCTTCTGTGGGTCCTGAGGGAACTGGCTGAGGAAATGACTAAGCCGTTATCCATCGTATTTGATAAGTCATGGCAGTCTGGTGAAGTCCCTATGATTGGTTAAAGGGGAAACATAGCCCCCATTTTTAAAAGGGAAGGAAGGAAGACCTGGGTAACTACAGGCCAGTCAGTTTCACATCAGTGCCTGGCGAGATCATGGAGCAGATCCTCCATCGAGTTCTATGCTAAGGCAAACCGAAAATAAGGTGGTAATCGTGACAGCCAACATGGCTTCATTACATGCAAAGAGTGCCTGGTAAATTTGGTGGCCTATGACAGGGTTACAATGTTGGTGGATAAGTGAACACCAACTGGTGACATCTGCCTGGACTTGTGCAAAGCTTTTGACACTGTCCAGCATAACATTCTTGTCTCTAAACTGGAGGAACATATATTTGACAGATGAAGCACTCTGTCGGTAAAGATGTTATCTCAAATGGATGGTCATCCTCAAAGAGCTGCTGTCAATGGCTAGATGTCCAAGTGAAGAGAGCTGACCAGTGGTGTTCCTCAGGACTTGATATTGAGTACGATGCTCTTGAACATCTTTATTGGTAACAAGGACAGTGGAATTGAGTGCAACCCCAGCAACATAGACCTTCAGACATGATGGAGGGATGGGATGCCATCCAGAAGGACTTGAACAGGCTTGAGAGGTGGGCTTGTGTAAATCTCATGAGGTTTAATAAATGCAAGGTCCTGTGTATGCAATCCCAAGTGCAAATGCATACTGGGCAGAGAGTGGACTGAGAACAGCCCTGAGGAGAAGGGTTTGGGGTTGTTGGTGGACAAGAAGCTCAACATGAGCCAGCAATGTGCACTTACAGCCCAGAATGCCAACTGAGTCCTGGGCTGCATCAAAAGCTGTGGCCAGCAAGGCAAGGGGGTGATCCTGCCCATCTGCTCTGCTCTTGTGAGATGCCACCTGTAGTACTGTGTCCAGCTCTGGAGACCCTAAAATAGTGAGTTAAAGTGAGTCCAGAGGAGGGACACAAAAATAATCACATGGCTGAAACATCTCTCTTCTGAAGACAGGCTGAGAGTTGGGGCTGTTCAGCCTGGAGAAGAGAAGGTTCTGGGGAGACCTTACAGCACCTTCCAATACCTAAAGGGAGGCTGCAAGAAAGCTGTAGAGGGATTTTTGACAAGGACAGATAATGATAAAACAAGGGAGAATGGCTTCCAAATAGAAAAGGCTAGATTTAGATTATATGTTAGGAAGAAATTCTTTATTGTGACAGTGGTGAGGCACTGGAAGACTTTACCCCGAGAAGTTATGGATGTCCCATCTCTGGAAGTGCTCAAGGTCAGGTTGGATGGGGCTTTGAGCAACCTGATTTAGTGGAAAGTGGCCCTCCCATGATGGGCGGGTTGGAACTAGATAATCTTTAAGGTACCTTCCAAAGCAAATCATTCAGTGATTCTGTGAATATTCTGTCATGTACGATAAGACCTCTGGTACCTGGTTTTAAACACCCTCATTTCCCCCTTCTGACTTCTGTCTGATCAGATCTGTTAGCTAAGCACCTCATAACATTCTGTGAGTAAATTTTATGTATGTAAAGAATTACTGATTTCCCAGACACCTACTGACTTAGACAGCTGGCCTCTATCAACTATACTGCGTAGCTGTGTGATCAGTGTCATTGTGATGAAAGTTGTAGCGTGACATGAAATGTCTCATGATGTGCGCATAAACCAGATTGGAAAGTGCATGAATTTTAACAGCATTAATAAAATGGGACAAAATGATTTGCTATTGACTCTTTTATTGATCATTTCTGCTCCAGTGATTTAGCTATAGAGTGCACTAGAACCTAATTATTTTCTTGTAGCACTTATAATGCTAATGACACATGGACTGCTTGCAAGCAAATTGGTTTTACACACTGAAGTGATAGCACAGTCGACAGGCACCAGTCCATTTAACTACCAGTCCCACAGAACATCACATTAACTTCAGTAAAAGTTAATGTACATGCCTTTTTTTTTCCCCCTATAAGCTGTTTTATGCTAAGACAATAATCTTGAAGTGTGAGAAATATGCTGGCGACTGTCACACTGAGTACTGGTGAATTTTAAGCTGCCTCACTTTGATTTTTGTTTTCATAGTCCTGCTTTTTCTGTTTCATATCCTTAAAAGATACATGCTTATGCAAGGCTTCCTAGAAAAATACTCTTAGGGAAAAAACCAAACTTAAACGCACCTGAACTAAACAGTAATATTTTTGTAATTTAACTAAAAATTAGAAAGGCAAAATGGCATATGCTTTTCTGGGTTACCTATGTCTGTCTTCTAGTGATTGCCTCCCTGCTTGGACATCTCTTGTGTTTTAAAGAGCACTTAAAAAGCCCAGCTGGCTGGTTCTCAATATTGCTGTAGTGTTTGCTGTAACTACTTGTCAAAACTGAGAAAGACATTGTAAATTGTCAAAACTGAGAAAGACATTGTAATGCAGGTATACTATAGTGGGACCATCCAAGGCAAGGATCTTGTGGTTATACTGCCTTTTCATAGGATTGAGGAATAAAAATGAAGAAATTTCAGCAAAACCAAGAAAGTATTTTTTTTTTCCCCCAATGGATCTGTTAACTTCAGTTGCAAAATATGAGATTCCTTAAAGGAATATATTAAAGTCCTTATCATGAGAAAATGCTTCACATCACCTTTCAGAAAACAGGATGTCACTGAGATTTCTGAATCTGGATTAAAAATTCCCACAATCAACACCTGCTCAGAGAAGTCTGTTCCGGATAGAAGCTAACAGAAAGGATGTCTTCACTATTTTTTTATCTCCTAGACAGAAGAAATAGATTTTGTGCATAGACTTAGCATGTCTAGTCTGCTGTGGCAGGGGGAGTGTTAATAGTGCAACCAAATCCAAAAAACAAAGTCAATGAACCAAAAAAAAAAAACCCTGACATTAACTGCACAATAGCAAAAAAATTGCTTTGAGCCTTTGGGGCTGAAAAGTGGTTGACCTTAATCATTCAGCCAAGAAATATAGAAAGGGAAGGCATAACATAGATTTAAAGAAAATAAAAATATCAGTGGGTAATTTAGGATCATCTGGGCCATGTTAAGATCCTCAAACCATCTGCAACACCTTGTGCAGTCTTCTTCTATATACAAAGAAGGTTCCAAAATATTACATAATTATAGAAATATTTCAATTGTCTCTTGCTTAGAGGAAACAAAAAAAAATTTACTGTTGGCAATAAGAAGGGGTGGCAGGTAGATCTCATGCCAGAGTGACATAACTCAAATATTTTTACTATCCTCAAGCATCACAGTGTCAAAACAGCAAAATCATGTTATTCTACTCCAAGAGCCAATTGAGTGCTACAACTTCCTGAGAATATGCCAGTCATAGGTTGCTCTCTCCTCGTTTTGTCTCACAAAGTTTCTATTATTAACTGTGTGGCACATCATGCTTTGAATCAGCCTTTTCAGATAATGCAGCTGTTTACTATGGCAAGGTATATGGTGCTATGAATATCATACCTTTGTCACCTCCATAAAGCAGCCCTGTCACAGGGAAGCAGGTCACAAGGGAACTGTGCGTCTCTGGGCGTTTCACAGGACAAATGAATGGAGTGGACTTACTGTTTTGTCTCTCTTGATGTATGTACACTGAGGAAGTTTCTGTTTGGGTCTGTATTTTGGCACAAGGCTTTCATACTGGAGGAAGGAGAGGGACCTTATACTGCTGCTTTAAGCTGTAGTAGAAGCATATAAAAGCTATTAAGAGGCAAAGGAAGCTGAAGTGTTAGAGAGTGCGAACTCTGATTTAGGTAGATTCCTTAATTAGAAAAAATATGTATTTTATGTTGATAGGGAGTTTTTGCCTCATTTCCCATTAAAAAATGTTGTATTATGGGAAGTGCTTTTCTGCCTGATTCGTTAGCTCCAGAAGTTGTTGAAATACTATTTAAGGTTGTGTTTAATGTTTTAAACAGAGCAGGAAAAAATTCTTCAGACCAATCTGCATCAGAACACCAGTGCATGCCTCTGAGGTATTTCCAGCTGTGAAAGACAAAATATATTACTATAATATTCATCTTTGGAAAATACAGAATTCCTTTGTTACCCATTTAAATTTAGGTTATGCTGCAGATATTCATAATGAACCACTTCTCCCCATTCACAGGACAGTTAGCACCTTCTAAGACTATTAGAAGTTAAAGAGCAGATGCCTCCTTTATACATCCCTGTACAGCTGATTTATATTAAACAATTAAGGGACAATTTTATGCAGCTTACAGCATCTGTTTTGTTGGTGAAAGAATAAATATTGCAATCAAAATTTCAGACTGATGCTTTTTCCCAAGAAGACATTAATTTCCACCACTAAGGATCTGCATTGCAAAACAGCCTCAAGCTTTGTTTGACTGGCAACTTCAGCGGCTTGATCAAGAGCAAGGGGACGTGAAAAATCTTGTGGGGTGAAAGAATTATTCTTGGGGGTTTTGAATTTGTTGACACTTGAAGGCAAACTTACCTGCAGGAAAGACCCGTTCTTTTCAGGATTTTGTGCTCAGCTTAAACATCCCAGTGTTACTGAGCTGGGGACATCAGCAGCAGTGCAGTAGCCATTGTGCAATAAAGCAGACTTCCTTTCCATTTGGTTCAGTGTTGGGTAGCACTGGGAATGAGAAGAATTGCATGAATATCAGCTGGCTCCACTCGAGGCTCGCTTGGTCCCCAGCCCCACCACACTGCCTGCCCGGCAGCAGGCAGGAGCCTGCTCCTCCTGGAAACCTCACTGCTCTGTGCCCTCAGACAGGCAAATCCTCTTCTGGGAACAGCTTTTCACATTTGGCTTTTTGATGCCTAGTCCTCTTTGGAAAACCCATTATAAATAACAACAGCAACAACAATCATAAGGAATAGGAAAAAAATGCAGAGTCTGTTATTACTGCTGGTTTTATCAAGGCCTTGATTTTCTGTTGAGTCATAATTTCAGTCATAGGATGCATGCATTATTTTAAACAGTTTGTCTCTGAAGGCTCCTGCCATTATCATCACAATTTTGGGGAGCTCTCTATTCCAAGCCTTTTTGGACTAGATGAGCTGTCCATAGAACTCAACCTGTGGTTTCCAGTATACCTGTTACTTTTACTAAAATGTCAAGAGAGGCTTTCCTGGAAGCTTGATTGTGTACTTTCAGCATCTGTCAAAAGAATAGACTGCTATCAGTTTAGATTGTTATCACTAAAGTTGATCATGTTGTGAAAATGTACCACTTCAATATTATGCGCTTAGATGGTGAATTTCAGCAAATAATATGCCTCTTGTGGATGTTCCAGGCAAGCAGAATTTATTAAAACTTGGAACGGGGGATTTCTGGTGAACAGGTGCAACAGGAGAAGATGTATCTTTCACTGCCTTTCAAGCATCTTTAGTAGCATTTCTATTTTGGGAAGTAAAAAATTTACTGGGAATATACTTTTGTATTGCAGTATTAGGTGATAAATCTGATCCGAATACTGCTCATTCATTCAAAGAATGACAATAAACATTATTCATTCAAGCAGTCCACTCTAGCAAACTCTATTAAATATTTCAGATTCAACTCCACTACAGTAAAATGAAGCACAATAACTTCAACTATTTTAATTGTTCTCCCTGCTAAATAAAAACTGGGGGTTTTTGTGGGTGTGTAAACAGCAGGCTGTCAATCTTATTGCAGTTGGCAAAAGATAATTTCTGTTAGAGAATTTTTACATATTTGATGTCATGCCAGGACAGGATAGGTCATATCTCTCACAAACAGCAAAAGATAACTTTTAAGTTCAAGAAGCATATTAAGAAATATAATATGAACATTTGCAACTCACTGTGGACCAGATTTGCATAGGTGTTATGTACTGAATATACAAATTTTGCATTTGCTTTCATGTCAGTGCTTTAAAACAGAAGCAAAACATCTGTTTGGAATTAATCAGTATTAGCCACAGCATAACTAAGAAGACAATTTAGAACAAACCTTGAGGGAAAAAACCCAAATAGCTTTTCTTTTTTAATTTCCCCCTAATAATGTCAATATTACCCTTGTTGTAACACATCTTACGTTATACATGCATGATGAAGATGCTGAAAATCTTTTATCTGGTGTCAGAGATTCCAGTGGATATAGAATCAGGATTTTATCTCTGAATCAATCAAGGGAGAAATTAGCGGTGTATGGATATTCTCACTCACTATTTCCTTTCCCCACTGAATTGTTTTTTTCTTTCAAACATGTGGGGAACAATTTTATTTTTTTTCTCATAAAGGCAAGGGAGAATAAGAGAAGGTGTGAGTGACGGTCTTTGTAGTTTAGGGAAATTCTGGAGCATTGACAGTATTAATGGCTCCAAATCAGCAAGAGCTCAGTCTCACTTATAAATAGTTAAAGCCACAGCGCCTCATTAGATCACCGGGTCTGATTTCTGAGTAACACAGGCACTACACTCGAGAGGCTTGAGATGGGGGCATGTGCAAACCTCATGAAGTTCAATAAGGCCAAGTGCAAGGTCCTGCATGTGGCTGAGGACAATCCTAAGCACAAGTACAGGCTGAGCAGAGATGGGATTGAGAGCAGCCCTGAGGAGAAAGAGTTGGAGGTGTTGCTTAATGAGAAGCTCAACATGATCTGTCACTGTGCACTTGCAGCCCAGAAATCCGACTGTGTCTGGGCTGCATTAAAAGCAGCTTAGAACAACCCTGCTTGAGCAGGGAGGTTGAACCGGATAACCCACTGTGGTCCCTTCCAACCCTACCTATTCTGCAATTCCATGATTTCCCTCTGGATTGTAGAGCCGGTATTTATCTAAACAGAAGTTTCTTCAGGCCTTCAAAAGACACTTCAAAAGATGAAGACAGTGCTACCTCTCTCTTTGAAAATTTTGTTCCATATCTTCAACTTGAAGCTTTACATATTTACATGATTTGAGTTGGGTTTTTGTATTTTTACTTCTTTCTGTTCTTGTTGCCCTGCAATGTTTCAATGCACCAAGCAAAGATTTACCCCGTCTGTGATAGGGACGAGGGAAAACCTATTGCATCTGCTTGGGCAGGGCATGGGACTAGATGATCTCCAGATCCATGTACCTTCCAAACTCAGACATCCTCGTATTCTGTGAAATACTTCCATGTGGTAGGACTGGAAAAGGTTTTATGGAGCACAAAGTGAAACTCTCTCAGCTCAGCCACAGTCACAGGGATACGCAATCTGATCTCTGAGTCTTTCTTATGACTCAGGTGAATGTTTTTGGAGAGAGTCCATTGACCATAAACTTAGAATGATGAGACAGTTACATGGTCAGATGGAGATTATTTGCCACTGTACTTGACATTCACCCGTGGGGGAAAAGCTCACCCATGGCTGCTGTTTGCTGAGCACACTGCTATGGGACAGGCAGGGGTAACACCAGTTCTGCAAATAACTCCGGGAATGTGAAGCCGAAGCCGCTTTTCATATGTTGTGTGGAAGTGAATTCTTGGCTTTTTAAATGCAACTTTTGACTGCTTGCAAGCTCACAGATTTTGGCAAATACGATACTTTCAAACTATTATTGTACTGGCCTGCAATTTCCTTTTTCCTGAATAGGAGAAGTCCAAAAGGTCAGTAGCAATATTTTTTCAATGAAAATGTACATAAGGCCAGAGCAAGGGAGAAATGAAGGAACACTGAGGGCAAAAAGGAATTAACATTTCATCTTTGGCTGAGCTGTGAAATTTCTCTCTCCTTCCAAAAAATACAAGAGAAAATCGAAATAGGCAATAACAATATAAACCAGTCTAAATTAAAATAAATCAAATTTTTGTCCTCCTCCTTTTTGCTCAATATGACACGAGAGAATTCATATTTCTGTCTTAAGAGTCACAGATGTTTATAATTCTCAGCAGGTTATTACTCACACAGTGAGCCACCAAAACCAAATGTGCAGAATATGGTGGAGGATTATTTGCTACTTATTCATAGCAGCTTGTTTTGGGAACATTGCTTACTTTGTTTCTGAGCTTATTCCTTGGACTCATTCGTCAGGAAGAATTAAAAACTGACTAAAATTTAAGTAATAAGTACAAGAAAAAAGCAGTTTTTATAGATATTAGCCTGGCATACATGGGGTTTTCCCAACCAACTGTATCCAAAATTGGTGGGCAAAGATACATTTTCTCACAGGAGAACTGGGCAGGAAAACACTATCAGAGTTACAACTCACTGGTGTTTGACCTATGGGGCGCCAGTATACTGTAGGGTTCTTCCCTCTTAGCTATGTAGTAATTGTAACATAGACATCTGAGATCCTTGATACCCAGTGGAGTGAAATCGGCACACTCAGAGGCACAAATGTCCAGAGCAGTTATGGAGACACACACTTGAGTTCAAAGGTTCATCCCTGAGTGCTATAAGCTTTCCTCCCTGTCTTGTGTGGGAACTTAAGGTGACCAGATCAGACACCTCCAGAGATTCTCAGCCAAAATAGTGTCATTCCTATTTTCCTTCAGAATTTCTAGGACAGAAATTCTAGGCTAAAACTAGCATTTTCCTCCTATTATGCAGTCTGACTGGAATAATGAAATAAAGTATTTGAAAGATGACAAGATGTAATTTAATTACTAATTACACAACTGCATCTCAAGAAACTGTATGGATTCCCATGAATTTACCTACTTTAATTTTGTAAGAAAATGGATTTTTGCATAGGATGCTAATGTACTAGCTCCTGGGATGAAATTTTGTTGTTCATTTTCAATTTATTCTCATGGATCAGAAAAACTCTACAGATTGCCTTTGCAGAACTGTTATCTGACTTGTGTTGTAACATAACACAGCATAACATAACCATGTGACGTGACATAACATAACATAACATAAGCCAACTTTTAGTGACTTTCAGCCTATGCAGCTCATAGTTCATTTAACCTCAAATTCTGAGCTCTGAGGGAAAAAAAATTAATTGCAGTTGGCAGCCCAGGTAACAGCCTACTTGAAGTGTGAGAGGCTGGGACCAGAGTAACAAATCCTCTTCGAATTTGAAGTCTGGCTTGTAAGCTAAAAGATAGACTATCACATTCTGTGGCACCTCAGGTATATAGCAGAAAGAAATAAGTGTGTTTATTAATTCAGACATATGACAAAGGTAGGAAAATTATTAAGAAAAAAAAACCTCACAAAGTATGTACATTCCAAGAGGTTTGAAGCTTCTCAGAGTACCTAAAATGGTTTCCAAGTTATCAAAAACCACCTCCACAATATATGAAAATTGTCTGCCTATTGTGATTGCCCCACTTAAAATATCTCTTTAATCAAAGAACTCTGCAAATAAGTCTAACAGAATGAGTCAAGAGAGCTGTATGATTCTTAAAATTTCTGCTGATCCCAACATCCCATATATTCTTTGTGCAGTGATCTCTCTCCGTGATGTAAATCTTTCTTGGGAGAGAGTCAAGCTGCAGATACCTGAACCATGACTCATGGACTTTGGCTCACTGGTTTAAAAGCTTTGGGGGACGGCAAAATAGATCCTGAGAACTGAAGGGCTAAACACAAAACTGCATTTGGGCCATTGCCAGTGCTTGTCATGGAGGCTTTTATTAAAAGACCAGGCCCATATATCTTACCAAAAGACAGAAAAAATCACCTTTATCCAGCTGAGCTAAGTTATTTCTAGTGGTTTTGTAAATTAAATGAGGGAAGGGAAAATGGGAACCATGAGCACATAACCAATGCTTGGGTAACTCTTCAGAAAGCACACTGTTGCCAAAGTGATAAATCTGGGTAGCAAGCAGTTCAGCAGTCAGCAGCTGAGACAAAGACAGCCTGTCCTCTAATAGAAAAGCTCCACTGGATACATACACTTACTGTGCAGAAGAAAGCAGTGATTTTTAGTACTCTTAAACAAAACTTCACCAGATTTGCTTGGGCTCTCAGGTACCTGCTGTACATCAAGCCTCCCACAGATTCTGCTGCTTTCAGTTCAAAGGATTAAGAAGTTAGCAGTGGCCACTGGCTTTTCATTCTTGTCAACTCTTAAAACCTTTCCAGTTCTTTCTCTGAGTCTAGTAATGGGTCTTTTGACCCCAGTAGCTGCTTTTCCTGCTTCACCTGCACTCATCTTCTGTTCAGTTTTCACTAGCAAATACCACTTCCTTAGTTTAGTAATCTTTGTTATAGTAATTGTTCCTCGCAGCAACTATGGTTAAAAAATTACAAAACTTTCCTGAAGTGGTGACAGAAATATTAGATGGAGAACTAATGTTCATCGGTAGTGAAACCTGAGCTCTGTTTAGTGTGCTCTTCTGGGGGACAGGCAATTTCTCTGGACTCCGGGTAATGAGGAGACCCCTTGGGCTCATTTGAGCAAGGAATTCAGAACAACAGATTAATTGTTGATGTGAACTGTATTGGTCTTGCAGTAGCAGAAACAAAAGAATCTTAATTTCTTGAGAACTGACTTACTGGATGGGAAAGTAGCTCAAAAATGTGATTGGAAACTTTCTTGAAGCCCAGCACTGTAATTGCATGAAGCTTCATGCTTAAGTATTTCTACAAATAGCTTAGTGCACATGACAGTCCCATGGTTTCTATTACTGGTTATAAAGCAGAGGGCCACAGCAAGGGAAAGCTCAGAGAGGCGTACATGAAACAGAAACACAATGTGTAAGAGTTGCAAGCAAGCACAGTTTTGAGATCTGACTACCCACTAGTTACACAGCTGATGGCAAACCCAAAACAGGACTTTAGCTAGGCTTCAGACCTAAGCGAACCAAGAGAGTCCAGACACCTTCCTCCAGTTCGAGCCAGTTTGTGCAAACTCAGCCTGCTGCAAAATACCTCAAGTTAATCTTCAGGAACAACTTTAACACAGGATTGTAGAATATTTCATTCCTGGCCTATCCTTTTTCAAAGTGAATTTGGATGCTACGTGTAGCATCTGACTACTGATGTGGGTGGTCCTGGGGTGCTGACTGTGCCTGTATCTGCATCATAGATGTGACCAGTAGGAAATCAACAAAGTTACTCTAGTGATTGAAAAACTTGCTGTGTCTGACTTTTCTCTCAATCACCAGTAAGCCTGGCTCTGAATTTGCAGTGAGCTCCTAAGAGTGGACTTTATTCTCTGCAAAATCCCCTTGAAATTCAGTGGTCAGTGCATCCCACATAGTTTTAATCAGCCTTTTTCTCCTTCTACAGTCAGTGGAGACATATTCAGAGGGCAATTTCTCACAAACTTAAATAAGGAGACTTCTTGCAGGCATCAGCTCGCTCCCCTGATTACAAAAAGGCTCTGAGCACTATAAAAAGAGGGCAACTAGTTCTTGGATGGCTGAAGTTAAGTATTAATATTAAATATTGTCAGTGGAGATAAGAGATAAGATAGTGCTTCATACTATGTAAATAAACACAGTGACAGGATCTGCTAGAAAATTTTACAATTTCAGGGAAATGAGTGAAGTAGTGAATAATACAAATGGGTCTGTGTTGATATCAGAAAAATGGTTTGTGATTATGAAAATCCTGGGCTAGTGTCTTTCTAAGGTTATGCATTATCTTAATTACATGCAACACTGAAGAGAATTTTTCTTAGGAAGTGTATACACTTAATCTCTTTGACATTCACATCAAACACATTTCAATGGCCAGATGCTTGGTAATACACACTTAGGGGAGCATACAGTTCTGAAAGTACAGAAATTTAAAGCAACTACATTCTATGACACATCTTGGCTTTGCAATTTTTGCACAAGAGGAGAAACATCTAATCTCACCAGGATGTCCACTCATACATCCCTGTTGCCTCTCTAGCACCTCTCAGACCGCAAACATGATTTACAAACTGACTAGAAAAGCTGACCAGTGTACTGGAGATGTTTGGAAAGAATTCTTCTTTGGTATATCTAGAAATAAATTATTATTTCTTTGTTAATTTATGATAATTTACTCAGATGACTCAGACCCCTCTGTGTAGCAGAAGGCAATAGGTATTACTGGTTTTAAAAACTAAAAAAGTCAGAGTTAGGCCAGAATACAATGAGAAACACAGCTGATTCCTATAATTAGCTACAATGAAGAGTTAATTGCTATGTTACTAAAATATTATTTCCATTATTCTATGTTTCAAAAAGGAAATGACAAAGGTACAGCACAATATTGCTGTATTTTGTAAATACAGTCAGAAATTTTAAGGTATCAAAATTGAGATGACTGTACTCAAAATTCCATTCACTGTTACAAGTGTTATTTTCAAAGGGGAATATTCATCTTACACATAACAGAAATAACAGATAGACACTTAAATTTGGAAGAAGAGAATGGCATTTTGAAAATAATAACCCAAAGTTTATAATGGATCTAGAATGCGGAACATCTATGCCTTAACCCAAAATTTGACACAGAAAATGCCTATTTTTCTTAAATATAGTAAAAAGCTTCATTCTGAAAGGTGTACATGTCTTTCTTTCTCACATGTTCATATCCTTTTGAAAATAACTCTTTCTGGAGGTGAGAGATATATTTTTCATTCATAAAATCATTAATGCTAAATATAATGTTTAAGCTTTCTGTAACCTACACAAACAGATTAGGGTTTTCTCACATCAATTCTACTGTGGCCAGCATAAGGATTACCATTTGACAAAAAGAAAACAGATTAAAAACCAGCCTCTGATAAAATAATAAATCAAATACACTCTAGGAAGGAATAAACATTGGTTGTGCTTTTGCAAGGAGGACGCAAAATAGAGGAAGAAAACAGCAGAAATAAAATGCAAGTCCTAATTTTAGTACTTGACATATAGCTGTTCTGCAAGTTCTGTTTAACAAAGGGTAAGTTCACACAATCACAAGTCTTGAGTTATTACATATTTGCAACATATCATTTCTCATCTGATATGGATGTTCTGCTGGCACTGAAAATGTCATCACTTACACAAAGCAGCACAACTCAGTCATATGGAGCCCTGTGAGCAAAGCTTAAGTGCACATGGTCCTAGGAAGAACAATCAATTGTTAATTTTTTTTGTTTGTTTTCTGAGTCTACGTTTATAAAGTATCAGTCACAGTGTTGTGCTTATGTTTGTACAAAGTAACCAGGAACATATTGTGAAGTGAGATCCATCTGACCTAGTGTGTGTGTGTCCACCTAAACTACCTGTTAGGCTCTTATTACAGGCGGTGGAGGGAAATGAATGCTTCTGAACTGCCACTCCTTTTCTTCTAAGGTAGCCATGTAAACAAGGAAGATAAATCCTGCCCCATCAGGGCCCTATTTCATACCACTGACTATAAAGAGACACGAGGGTGACTGACTTAGAAGGTGTTGTCACTGTGGACATTCTGCAATTAGCCCATCTTTGATGTCAAAACTACAGCAAGCACTAACAAATACAGGAAAAGAAACAACTCATGAACCTAAAAGGGTGTTTTGGAAACAAGATCTGTAAAAATGAAGTAATAAAGATCCACTAATAATGGTGATGACAATAGTTATTTTTATGAGCCTGGATCTTCCCAGGCATTTAAATGCTTGGGAACATCCAGGCTCATAAAAATAACTATTGTCATTGGCACTCAAGATAAAAATTGGAGCTTAAAGCAAGATCAACAGAGACTCCCCACCAAGGGTACAATGTGGAGCAGGCCTCTATCTTGAAAAGACAGTCTGAAGTATCCTCACGCTAAATGGCTGAGATGTATTTGAACTCCTGCTGTCTCTGGAGCTCAGGTACTTGACTGTGACCTTGGACAAAAGTGCTTTTGTTTGTCCTCTTGCGGTCAGACCTCTGCACCTCAGTTAAATCCTTGCCTACACCGCCCTTTGAGATGAGTTCGCTGGCCTCTTTGACATCTTGATGCCATGAGTGCTACACTTTTGCCTACTTATGTGTTTTAAGACACTGCTGGAGATGTTTGCAAGGAAGGTGAGACGCAACCATTTGTGTTCAGATGGATATACTTCATAGCAGAGAAGAATACAAAAAGAGCAAAACCCCTCACTTGACAGAGATTGTTCCTATGCTCCTTCTGCTTGTCATTGCAAATCTATTATGTTAAAAGAATAATGCAAGGAAAAGAGAGTTAAAACTGTGTGTGGGGGGGGAAATACAAGCTCAAACTGTAGATGTCATAACTGAGAGGGGAAAATCTACAAATTTATGCATTAAATATTAATAGAAAATGATAAATGCCTTCTGGAAAATTAAGTGACCTTAGAGGTGAAGTCACGAGATGGCTATCTAATGGTTGCATTAGCACTGCAGTGAAATTTCATACTTTTACAGAAACATATTTTAGAGTCATGTAGCTGTTAGAAGAATATTTATTCCATATCTGTTTTACATTTATTGAATAGATTTTTTTGGTAGAACAAGCAGGAGAGCAATATGATAAGATCTAGATAAATCAGCCAGAAATATCTATATATATTAACAGCAATGGAGAAAATGCCTGTTCCTTGTATTTCATGCCTCATCTTGGGTCCTCACTTGTGAACCTCTGTACTCACACTGATCTTGCATCCAAGGTCAAATAATATTTTGACCTATGAATACATTTTTTTGGAGTGTGTCTCACAAATGCTTTTGGCAGGATTGCTCATCATGATTATGCAACTTGTCATCCCAATCTTAGGTTCCACAGGGAATGCATGAAGTCTTGGGAGCTTACTGTGAATATCTTTGCCTTTTAATCACACCTGGGAAACTGAACAGCAAGGTGTTCTCCTAACTCTGTCTTTGACTGACTGACTCAACTCAGTTTATCAGGACAGGGAAGCAGAGCTATTAGATAGAAAGCCTAAACATCACTAATTCATTGACTGTCTACTGCAGGTTTTTATGTTAAACAAGGATTTAGTGCAGTGGTTCTGGTGAAATTTTTGCAGCAAAGAAATATC
Source organism: Corvus kubaryi (assembly GCF_017639235.1). Taxonomy (NCBI): domain Eukaryota; kingdom Metazoa; phylum Chordata; class Aves; order Passeriformes; family Corvidae; genus Corvus; species Corvus kubaryi. Next base: position 29,211,650 of record NW_024580667.1, on the reverse strand, counting down.
ACTGTCCCTCAAAATGGGTCTGTCACAAGCACCTGTGTATGTTGCCAAAGAAGCGCTTGCAACTGTTACACTGCCTTTTTCTTCTGCCATCTTACTGAGTATATAAATGCATCCATATATACATAGATATGGCACTAGCCTGTCTTTTTAAAGACAGCAACAGTGCTATTAGTTTATACGATACACTTAAGGGTCTAATAGATATGAAATGAAACTATTAAAAGTAGCTTCCAGTAGGAGAGGACTGAGCAGAATTATGATTACGTCTTTTGTTTTAGAAGGGCTTCTTTTCAATTATTTGCAGCACAGATTGGCACTTATTTACATTGCAATGACAATCCACTGTGAGCTCCTTTTTAATATATTTATTATAGCTCTGGGCTTGATTTTCTCCATTGCTGCTTTTCTAAACAGTAATTTCCAGTTTTCTATCTCTGCCAATTATTTTTTTCTCCATAAATATGCTACTTTACATTTATCTATTTTAAGTCTCATTTATTTTTATCTTCCTCTGCTGGCTTGCCAACTACTCTGCAGCACTGCTATACGCTCTTTTGGATGGACATCAGCAATTCATAGCCATTATCATTAAACAAACTCCTTGTATCTTTCACCTTTTTATCTTCTGTTTGTTTCCGTTGTATGATTTGCTTGGATTACAGTTCCTCATCACATTCATTTCGTAATGACTAAGTATTTAACTGCTGTTTCACTGCCAAGATCAACCAAGGCCAGCATTTTAATACATCTGAAAGTCACCGATAAGGGCCCTGAAACAGACATGGGATGCCAAGTTGGATTTGGATCTTTAGCTCCTCTAAGTGTAATGCTGTACAGAACTGATGTTTGGTTGCTGTCCCCACTCTTTGAGAAAGATTAAATATATGACTCAAAATGAAAAAGAAAACCTTGCTTTAAAAAAGTTTCTGTGAGTTTCAAGGCAAATTTATTACTTTCTATTTATATCTCCTTATTTTGAGATTTCAGGCACAGAACTGTTGGTAAAACTGGTTTTGACCCAAAAGAAAAGAATATTTGTCATTGATCTATTTAGATTTGGTTACAGGCTGATTTTCAGGCCGTAGTTCAGATAGGGGAGGAATTATCATGCCTCATGTTACAGATTGTATAGAAACTGGAACAAAATCACAACCATCATGAGGTACATGACATGTTGCCAATTCAGAATCATCTTGGTCCCACATTTGTTTTTCCTATTCATTAATGCATTTATTCTAGACCTGTCAAAACATTAAATTGCTATTAAGGAAATGTCATAGATATTAAATAAGTGATTCATGACCAGACTTCTGTTTTGTGATTTTCTCTTCATTCCAGGATGTATGTACTACTATCAGATTCATGTGTTCAGCTATTACCAGTTTGGATAAATTTCAATAGGAAATAGCAAAGCAGCAAAGCAGCTTTTATTCTATATCTCAGAATATGTCAAATTTTTCTGTCTGTTTGCAAAATTTTTTGTCTGTTTTCTTGGGTCCCAAGGAATTACTTCAACAAAGTGAACCCAAATAAAATCCAAATTTCAGGGAAAAAAAAGTGCCTGGGAACAATAAGGAAAACTCCCAGAAGTGTTTCTGGAAAGGACTGACCAAAGGATCCATGAATTGGAAACCGTATTTTGAGGAAAGTTTCATGCAGATACTGAGGAGAGGAACTCTCTTTTCCCACAGCTGCTGGAGAGCTTACATCTGTCTGTCAAACCATTATACAGGGAACAAGCTGGTGCTGAATGTGTTTCCTTATGTTTGGGCCATTGACAACCTACTGGAGAGTGTGAGAAATCCCAGTGAAGGAGGAAAGAGAAGACACAGGGTACCATGATCTCTCCCGATTCCTGCCTGGGCTTGCAGCAGGCACAGAAAGCAGAATGAGCATAGGGGGACAGTGGAGTCTGAGGGAAGAAATGCAGCAGGCACAGAAAGCAGAATGAGCATAGGGGGACAGTGGAGTCTGAGGGAAAAAATGCAGCAGGGGTTTCTCCACCAGACAAAGCCCCTTTGCAGTTGCACACGCTCCTGCTTCTCCTCTCTGCCTCTGCTCAGGTGGCTCTTTGCTCTGCTCCTACTTGAGCAGCTCAGGTTCCTGTGGCCAGGCAAAGGGGCCATTGCAGGGCCCTAAATGGTGTCTAGAGGAGGCAGAACCCCATGGCTAATGGGCTCAGGTCTCATCATCCCCTCAGCAAGGGCCTTACAAAGCAGTTACTTGGTCACTGCTCATATAGCTAAGTGGGAAAGAAATATTTGGCAACACAGGTAAACAGAAGGAAAAAAAATCTGGTGACCTGGAGCTGAAAGCGGATATATCCAGAAAGCAAGTATAAGAAACTTCAGAGGATAATTATCCACAGACTCAGATAATAACAGTTCCATTGAACTGGATAATTCATACTATATTTAAATAAAGATTTGGATTAATCCTCCACAGAGTAATGGTCTGCTCTGATTCCATAATTTTATTTGTGAAGTCCAGGGAATAAATCTGTCCTTTCTACATTATTGTGAGTTTGGCAGGTTAAATTTTATCTGCCTTTTTTTTCTGGCCCTTAGGTACTTGGTCTCAAGGTCTTCCAGCAATTTCTTGCAATTAGACCTAGACTTTACTACCCTGTATACATAAATGCCATCAGAAAATTCTGTCACCCAGCTATGCACATATTTGAAAAGCTCATAAAACAAGTTAGAATAGAATAGTCAGTGGCACATTTTGAGGAGCTTGAACACACTTTTCCTCTCCCTGTGGAAAAAAGAGTGTGGGCATAGTTCACTCATTTAAATAAGAGTTTTTCTCCTTTCTGATAGGAATTTAATCTTTGTTTAAAGGTAGGGGAAGGTCTGTTCTGCATCAGGCTTGTCAGGGAGTCATCTCTGTTTATGATAGAACAATGGGGGACAGACCTTCCAGTCAGGACCATCATAACCCCACCACTGCTTGTGCCCTCCTTCCGAGAAGTGAGAGAGAGCGTCTTTGCCCTGCTCCCTGGCCATGACATCAGATGGGATGGAATATGTGAGATAACTTGGCTGTGCCCACACAGCTCCAGGCTCCACCCTCTCACGGCCACTGCAAAAAATTAACCCTGCCCTTGGACGAAACTAGGACACAGGGATACCATTTCTCCAAGGCTGCAGGACTTACTAGTATTTAGCTGGACTCTTGCAGGAGTCAGAGGAATTGCCCTGGACCAGAGCAGGGTCCCATTTTCCTAAGGACAGGCCTAGTCAACTTCCCCCCCATTCAAGCACATACACACAAAGACACACAGATCTGGTTTCTTCCAACCCAAAACAGTCTATGATTTTATTCTTTGTTCAGTTTACAGTGAGATCTTCAGGAGAAACTGAAGGAGATTTCCCTGTAACTGGAAAATCCCTATGTTTTAAGGATAAGTCAGGCTCTGCTGAGCACTGTATTTAGCCCTGAGGAAGGCTGAGTTCTTTGCTGGCAGCAGTAAACCTGATTTATTCAGTAATAACATGTTCCAGGGTAGAAATAGTGAATATAAGCCAATTCTTTCATATCAGGAGAAATATCATATATCCCTTATAATTTTTAATTCTAGTGGATCCCAGTACCTGAATGCAATCAGTTATGTAAGGAAAAGCTGGTAAATTTTGACAGAAATAGACATATCTCTGTTCAGAAGGAGACCGTCATTGATGAGCTTGCTTTAAGCCAAAGGAAACTAGATAGAAGAATAACACAGAACATTGCAGGGAACCTCCTACTGACGTGTCATTAAAGACCTCACTCCTTAGCCAGACAGTAATAGAGATGAAGGACTATGGAGTTCTTTTAGGATTATGTCATTATTCTAGAGCGTTTGGGGGAAAAAAGCGTTATTAGATCACGTTGCAAGAACAAAATGGGCAATATATATTTCCATTTTTTAGCCTCAGCTTGAGTAAGTAAAAATATTTGAAAACTTTCTATACTAGCTCACTGACTCATTTTGCCACCCAACACTCACATCAGTGCTAGGGAAGTACACTTTCATATGTGTGCTGGTTTTGGCTGGGGTAGAGTTAACTTTTTTCACAGTGGCTGGTATGGGGCTGTGTTTTGGATTTGTGCTGAACACAGGGTTGATAACAAAGAGATGTTTTTGTTATTGCTGAACAGAGCTTACACAGAGCCAAGGCCTTTTCTGCTTTTCTTACTGCCAGGCTGGTGAGGACGTTGGGGGTGCATGGGAGATTGGGAAGACACACAGATGGACAGGTGACCAAACTGGCCAAAGGGATATTCCATACCATACAGTATCATTCCCAGTATATAAACTGGGGGGAAGAAGGAAGAAGCAGGGGGTGTTTAAAATGATGACATTTGTCTTCCCAAGTAATCATTACATGGGATGAGACCCTGCTCTCCTGAGATGGCTGAACACCTGCCTGCCCATGGGAAGCAGTGAACTAATTCCTTGTTTTGCTTTGATTCTGTATGTAGCTTTTGCTTTCCCTATTAAACTGTCTTTATCTCAACTCGTGAATTTTCTAGCTTTTACCCTTCCAATTCTCTCCCTAATCCTGCTGGTGGGGGAGTGAGCCAGCAGCTGCCTGGTACTTGGTTGCTAGCTGGGGTGAAACCATGGCAACATGCCAGACTGAAACATGAAAGAAATTAATTTCTATTTAATTTATGGCAAGAAACAAGACAAATAGTATGTGTATGACAAGTTCCCAGATCACATGATCATGCTTTCTCCAGTAGAGCTAGTTGTCCCAAATTGCTATAGTTCTGCATTTCTAGATGTAGTGGCACTCAAAAACAAAGGCAAGTATTTTAGAAAATTGGATAGAAGAGAAGCTAAGAGCAAGGACTTGAAACAATGCAACATTTACATAATGTATGCCAGAAACTTTTCCTTTATTAAAAAATGCTTTCCAGATAAATAACAGGTGCTCAAGACAGCCATTATTTTCCTCTGCAATCATCCTTTCATGTAATCTATAAAAGTATTCTCACAGGAATAATTACAAAGTATTCTGATACTATTAACAATCAACTGAATTGCATTTCGGAATAGTTCCTGTCAGATTGTGACCATTTAAAAAGTATTGGCAACATATGCCCAGAAGTCTGGAGAGAAAATACATCGAGTGTGCAAGGGAGGCGTCAAAAAGGAAAGACTGAGCCACATAATAGACTGCTTGGTGGACAAGGAGTTGGCAGGATGCTTACATTTAAAGACTTGCAGTCAACTGTTCAATGTCCAAGTGGAGACCAGTGACAAGTGGTGCCCTCAGGGGTAGGTTTTGGGACCAGCTCTGTTTAACCTCTTTGTCAGTGACATCGGCAGTGGGACTGAGTGCACCTTCAGCAGGTTCGCTGACAGCACCAAGCTGTGTGGTGCAATCGACACACAGGAAGGGAGGGATGCCATCCAGAGGGGCAGGCTTGAAAGGTGGGCCCTTTGAGCAAGCTGCCCTAGTGGAAAATGTCCCTGCCATGGCAGGGATGTTGAAACTAGATGGTCCTTAAGGTTCTTTCCAATCCAAACCTGTCTTTGGTTCTATGACAATTAAAGATAGAGTTGCAAAGCTACATTTATGAACAAAAGGATGAACAAAATGATAGAATTCAGGCTCATGGGGAAGTTTATAATTTTCCAAGCTTTATGAGAATAATCCTTGCAAAACCTCCTTAGAAAGAAAAAATAGGGTAGACTTTCCCAAACTACTTTTAAATTTTGGAAAAAGATAGTTTAAATGACCTTGTTTAAGGTTATCAGCAAAGATTACTTTGGGTTGCATGACAAAGCATATAATACTGGATAGTTTTGCTAACCTCTGTCATAGACTGTGAAAACATTTGACACAAGAAGTTTCAAAGCTGGCAAAATCAATGTGTGGGTCTTCCTATTTCTTTTTCCTGAATCTTTTATTTTAGGAGTATTTTCATACCTGGAGACCAGTAGCAAGTAGAAGAGTGGAAGAAAGTCAGTTTTTCAAGGAAGTAGAGATGTCTTACTTTGAACCATCATTTTATAAACCCTTGAAAGAGATTTTAAAGAAAAGCAGTGTGGATACAAAGTCTAATAAGAAGTTGATTACCAAAGGTAGAGCACTTAGTCTGCTTAAATACCTTTTTATTGATAACAGATTTTTCAAGACAGGCAATGCAATGGGCTAATTTATTTGTACTTAAATAAAGCACTTTGTCTGATGGTCATAGGAAATCCTTGATGGCAACAAAAAAAAAAAATCCAAGGTCAGCAGAGTTGAATAAAGCAGAATTATCAGGGCAAAAGAAAGAAAAAAAAAGAAGACTAAAAAAGAGTATTCCTTAAGAATCAGACTTGAAATTGTCCCGTCTGCAGATGATAATATTTGATTTCTGGCAGGACCAGCCATCCATTTACCAGGAAGAGGAAGCCCCTGCCTTAATGGGCACAGGCTGCCAGTTCCATTAATAATCTTCCCCACCTCTTTTTGCACTCCTTTGAGATTATTTTTTTGCTAATTTTTGAATACATCATACCCATATGAACTCAGAACGCCCTCTGATTGGCTGCCCATTTCCTTTGGAAGAGGAATTAATCATATGGACATACATATATCTATGTCAGAAATCTTCATATGACTATGTGAGGAGGGACAAGACAGAAGGTTGTGCCCTGATCTCTTCCTGCTCCTGCTTGGACTTGCAGCAGGTAAAGAAAGCACAATGGGCATAGAGGGACAGTGGAGTTTGAAGGAAAAAATAAAAACTTCTGTAAAAGCCTGACCTACAAACAATTTCTTAGTTTGATCTATGGTCCACAGTTAAGTTTCTTATGTGTGAGTAGTAGTGGGACAAACACAGCTTTTTCCTAGGTGTGAGTCAGAACTGTATCCCAAGCTCTTGGGGGCAGAGAAAATTAGCTTCCCAGGGTATCCCTGTGGACAGAGCCTCTGGCTCCTGTCCAGCACCACATTAAGGAAAAGGGGACATAAATGAGCCCTCCATGTCCTGAACCTGGTAGAGCCTTTGAAGGAGTCTCTGGAGGGTAGAGGAAGCAGGTTCCTCATGTGCTGGAACAGTGCTGGCAGGAAGAGTTTTGTGGTGCTGGTGGGAATACAACAGCCTGCTCTTTCAGGGATATGCTTTGGGAGAGGAGCAGGCATCTGCATGCTGCTGGCTCACATCCTGCAGGTCTGCCTCAGTGGACCCTCTCCAAAGTTCCTGAGACTCATGGGACTCATGAACGGAGGGGAGGGGGAAAACTGTAATTTCCTTCCGATTTTGGCCCATGAATATCTGTGTCTGTCTGTCGGGGGCGAATATCACAACTACTGTACACCTCTCTGTGGCCTGGGACAGTGTTCCCCCTTTCAAGGGCTTGCTCTGTCCCTGACTTGCTGGCTGATGCTTGATAGCACACACACAACGTGCCCAGTCAAACCATCCCATGCAGCCCTCTCCTTGCTTGTCATTGATAAGTCAAAAAGATTGATCTCCATTAGTTATTGAATAAAACTTAGTTATCTATGAAATTGTGTGTCAAATTAACCTGGTCATGTGAGATATTTTTACAGTCATCCCACCTTGGTACTCTAATGCATATTGAAATCCTTTAGCCAATCTAGTTTTTTTTCCCACTCTTTATACATTGCCTTGAATTGTGAGTAATAGAATTTCATACTGTCAGACCAAAAGATTGAGTGATCTTCAGTGAATTTGGAGTGGGCACTGGAAGAAAATACCCAGTCGGTGATACCCTGTAATCAGCTTCCAGCAGTATAAAGGAGAAAATACCTAATTTAAGATGGATCATGTCTGACTTCAGAGACGGATGAGGATGATGTGGTTGGTTGTAGTGTGATCATGATCAAGACTGTGTCTCCCTGTCCTGTGGCTTATTCCAGTGAAACTGTCCTCCAACACAGGTAACACTGCTATAGCTTCTTTACAATTGCTCCCCTGCTAAAATAGCCAAAGATTCTTTAGCTTTTTGACCACATTTCAGTAGGTAAGTAGTTAATTTTGATCCCTGAACCGTTAACCAGAAACTTTGCAACAGCTCTAGAGGGAATTATAGATGAAATATGAAAGGCAAAATGACTGTTCATTTTTAAACAATTTTGATACACTAAGGCTAATATTTCTCAGAACTACTTACAGTGTTACTCAAATTTATATCACAATAAAGGTTTAAAATTCAGCTTGTCTAAGAAGCTGGACTGCTATTTTATATAGGTGTTTCTTTGGTATTAATTTCCATGTTATCCAAGCACTTTAGAGGAAGAGGTGCACGTGCTGTGAGATTGTTTGAAGTGTGTCTCAAGATACTTATAGTGCATTTGTTCAGAGTGTAGGATATTTCTGTTTAAATGAATGACAGAGCAAAACCCACGCAGCTCAAGTCTGAAAATAATTTACATCTAAATAGCTGTCTACCAATCCCCCATATAAATAACTTTTTTCCTTTTTTTTTTTTTTTTTTTTTTTGAAATGAATGTTATTATGTTCACAAATTGTTTAGGCCTAAAGAAATAATACTAGATTTAACTTCTTTTTTAAGATTTCACCTTACTCTTTTTATTGCAGTCTGTGGTTAACTTGATAAAAGAAATGTGTGATGCTATCAACTTCTTTAGCACCCAGAAGTAACAAAAGCAGGATTCATCTGTGCTACTTAGAAGAGCCTTGTTACCATATTTCCTCACACTTTTTGTTGTACTGTTTCTCACAGTGCTTCTGAGTTAAGAAAATGGCATTGTTTTCATTTTGCACATGGGGGGTTAAAGCAATTTGCTAAATACACAGGTTTGCAACCTCATGGCCATAATTCCACAAGTAATTGAATAACAGAAAGGCCTAAAAGTGCGGTTCTGGAAGTACTATTCACACAGTGACTTGGGTTACAAGGCGCTTATACGATAGTGAGGAAAGGTTTTTGCACCTGAGCTGGTCTCCATGGCACATGGGCTAGTCTACAAGAAAAGCCTGAGCCTTAAACTTGGTTATCTGGGAACAAAGACCACCCTGTGAAACTGGAATGCTGCAACTGAAACCCTTTTCTGTGCCCAAATCACTAGCTTCTCTTGCTGGTCTCAGTCAAATGCACTAAAAAGGCCTTTTCTGAGGCAAAGGAGATGCCACAGAATAACATGGTTCATTGCAACTTTTACTTCAGTGGACACAGGCATCGCCTATGTCCTGCATCATGTTTGTCAGTGACATGGACTCTCTGGGTACTGACAACTGCTCTAGTTGTCTTGTTTCCATTTATATGACAGAAGAAGGTATTTCTAGGGCATTTCATTACAATGTCAATGTCTGGGGCTAGATTCAGTTGCTCATACATATGTAGCCAATGTGATTTGAGACTCCCTGGGTTATCCAGGGTTTTCTTGGGTCTCACATACATGACACAGGTCCTGCTGGAGACCTGTGCCTATCTGGAGGCAAGGTCCATATTGGTACAGGGTGGTTACATGAGGGCAAAGGATTTCTATGCTATAGCTGTGCAAAAAAGTAAAAACTTTAAAAGAGGTTTAAAAGAGGTTCTTTTTTATTTAACACTGAAGGCCCTTAAATGTCTTGATTAGATTTAGCCACCTGAAACTGAGATCAGTCCCACCCTGGGTATGAGAGGTTTATTGTATAGTTAGGTTAACAGTAACAATTTTTAAAAAATATCAGAGAATTCATTCTTCAAATGTTTCCTGCTCTGGGAATACTGAATCACATAGATGTTTTGTAAGTCAGTCTCAGTATTCACCGCTATGAAAAAAACCAAGGGTTTAAAATTAACAAAAACCTCTTGAGGCTTACTGATCAGCAATATATGTAATTATTCTGTATCATTAGCTGTGATACACTTTTAGATGTAACATGCATATTTCTTACATATATTGCCCTTTTTCTGTTCACATATTAAAACCGCAGGATTATAAAGTATGTGACTAAATGTGTAATAATTTATGCAGCATTAAAAAATCCTTACATACTTACTGATATAAGAAATACTTCAATAATTTATTTGTTCTGTGGGATTGTTGATGAGGCTAGAATAATTTTTCTAGTCTTAATGCAACATTTAAAAAACACATAGTCCCAGAACTAGGATGCTACAGAAGGAAGTAAAAACAGCTTTCAATTCAGCATTTCATTTGAAAAACTGGTCCAATACTTTACAGAATAATGAAATTCCAGTATTGACTAACAAATCTGAAATAATCAAAGAGAAAGGAGAAGCACTCTCAACACTCGACACTGAAACATTCTCACTGAAATGTAAATGTGTTTTTTGAAAAATGTTCCTAAGTGCTGAAGTACATACAATTTTTGTAGGGTTTATGTGAAAAGTAACCACTGTGTGTTCAAGTATAATCTTTTCAAATGAATTCTGAAATTACTGAAGTGTTGGATTTGTATTTACTTACCATTTATAGGGCATGAACTGAAGAACAGCAGTGAAAATGCTCCATATAGCTCTAACAATCTGCTTCAAGTTTGACTTGTAGAAACCAAGCAGAAGGGTAAGAGTCCTGGGTATTTTTGTTGTCTCAGCCAACAAGCACATGATCAATGCTGCTACCTACCTGTCACCTCACAGAAACAAGTATTTACACTCACTCACCTGTGTGTATCAGTTTAATTTCATGTAGTAAGTGGACAAACAGTAAAGAGGAGAGGAGAGGAGGGGAGAGGAAGGGAGAGGAGGGGAGGGGAGGGGAGAAGAGGAGGGGAGGGGAGGGGAATTCACTTGGTCCAGGAAATGCATGAAAACTATTTTCATTAATCCTTGAGGAGCACTACTTAAACAAGGAGTGTTACTGTTTTCCAAAGAAAGGGATGTAGCTCCTATTTTGTTTATTCCAGAGGACTGTCAAAATAAGTGCTATAGTCTTCTCGCATTATGAAAAAGAGGGAAACAAAAGTAGAAAACAGCCCTACTGAAGCTGGCTGAGAAACAGTTACACTGGAGCTGGAAAAAAGGCCACCCTTTTGACGAGCAAGATTTAATAGGATAAATGAAAACAGCACGTTGCCTCTGGTGAGTCACACTGAACCAGCATTTAAGCAGCAACCTCCATTGTCTGTTTCATACAAATTTCTGTAGCAATTATGTCCAGACAGAAGTGCAGTTATGCTGGTAACAATGGACACAACCCCATTTGTGAACAGGGGCCAGACTCTGTCAAAGGGCTGTTGGATGGTCTGTGAGAGAAGTATGAAAAACCATTCCAGCTAGGATTCATATTCATATGGCTCTGCCAGCTTGGAGTTATTCTTCAGATTGTGCCAAGTACAGCATGAAATGCAAGTCAGAAAGGGAGGGTAGCTTACCTCTTGCTGCTGACCATGTGGATGTGAGAATCTGGAGACTTTGGGGGCGTGCGTGATGGTTGCTTTGGCTCTAATCTTCTTTGGCAAGTGTTTTCCTTATTTGACAGTATATGCACAGCACATGGACATACTCTGTTATCCATTGAGAATATCTTCCTGGAAAGTGGGATGGTCAGTTATTCAATGGGAGGGAAGACTATGCAGGGATTTGAGAAATACACGCAGTTTAATCCCGCAAGGACAGTATATCATTATGTTGTGGCAGTAAGATCTTTCTGTTCATTTCAGTAACACCAGTCAAAAAAGCAAGACTTCAATAGCATGAATGAAGAATAAAGACATGAGGGATGCTGCTGCATATCCAAACACAAGGTTCTCAGCATGTTTCTCCTAGTGTTTGTGTGATAGACAGATGATATATTAGTGAGATATTTAACATACTTCCCCGTAGCCTACTGTGTCTATTTTTTCAGCTATTACTTTAACATGGGCAGATATTTGGCAGGAACACTTCAGTATGGCTGTATAGCGCAGGGTAGTCTTGGTAGAAGGAAATGCTTTTGTGACAACATATAGCAGAGCACAATATAAAATGATTGGTGATGGAACTCCTAAGTGACAGTAGAAAAATGACAGAAACTGTGAAGTCGTTCCCCTGAGATCTCATATATACTTAGGTGTGCTGTATAATATGTAACACTTCACCCTACTTGAGTGTTTCTCATGCAGAAGAGCTCATTACAAGTTCAGTAGCAGTAACATCAAAAGCAGAAGGCTGTGTGTATTCTCCAGAATAAAAGTGTTTCCTGTTCCACATCACCTTGTTTTCCTACTGCTAACTGGGGCACTTCATTGCTGTGTTACATACAACTGATTTTTCAAGACCACTGTGCTTTATACTTCTTTATATAGATACCTTTGGGTATGAAACTGCTGCATGTTATGGTGAAATCTAGAAATACTTGAGCCAATTTTTTTCAGACAGCTTGAATTGGAGAGAGCTTGGAGCTCCCTGCAAAGTGAGTGATCTCCTGTACCACTCCATATTATCAGAGCAAGAAGTTTCCTTGTACTTGTTTAAGTGTGGCAGCCTGGACAGTGATACCACCAGAGCACAGTGTGCTCGATAAATATAGCTGATACTGTAGACAAATTTGTGTTGGTGTTTTCCTTTAGTTCTTGAAGGAGAAGGGAAATCCCCACATCCAGCTCTGTTCCTTGTAACTGCACTATTGCTTACACATCTTTCTTATGCAATTGTTCTGTGTTCCTCAGTGCAGCATCCATGTTTCTGCTGTTTAAGAGATAGCAGAGGATTAATCTGCCAGAATTGTAAATGTTTATGTCTGGGCTAGACTCCCTTTAAACTCTCTTTACAGTTGGTGAAAAATAAGTTAACTATTTTGAGTATGGTTTATATGATTCCAGTTTCAGATGTCTTCTTTAAAATAAATTGAGCTTATCAGAAGTATCTGTGCCTCTCTATCAACTATAAAGAGAATTTAGATTACTAACTCCAGTGACAGTCTACAATATTTATAGCTATATTTGGACAGATGAATTTTGTTTTGTGTTGTGATATTTTTTTCCACTGATATTTGATTTGACTGGGTTCTTGCACTGTAGAAATAGTGATTTATTTTTGCTGGATAGTCACCTGTAGTAAAAGTAACTCAAGCAGCACATTACTTGGAAGAGTCCTTTCTTTTTTTGTTCTCATGGATTTCTTCTCATGGAAAGAGTGGTGGGGTTTCATTTTTTGACAGGGGAGCGCTAAAGTGACAGCGATACCTCTGGGTGTATAGAATAGGGAGCAAAATGTGAATATACAGATATATATCCTAGAACTATCAATGTCTTGGACAGACAACACTTCTGAACCTGCAGGCCCCTCTTTCTGTATGGAGTGCATTGCTGTCTACCTGGCACATGGCAGGGATGGGGGAAATGCACTCCCAGTTGCCTACATAGAGCCGCAGTGGGCAGCAATCTCCTGTCCTGAATGATGACATGAAAAGTCTGACAGCACTTAGTAGGTCACCCAAGTGCCTGCTGCATGGAGTTTGCATTCTTCCTGGCTTTTGCATTTCTGGGAGTGCTGTCTCGTGTAAGCACTCTGTGACTCTAAGTTACATTTCAGTACCACACATAGGTGCAGTGTGGGTGAGTCCATGCTGGGAATTCAGCTCTCCTGAGGGCCTATCCTACACCAGTCTATTTGCTGCCTCATCTGAGACGCAGTGCCATGAGATGAGGACCTACTGCCAAAAGCCCTCTGCTCTGTTATTTCCAATAGCTCTGGAGTGAACCGTGTGTATCAACCCCTTCCTAGAATCAGCTGCATAGCAGATGGTACAGTGATTTTAATTTGCACAAAGCTAAGTGTTTCTGTTTTGGTGGGTTTCTCCATAGATGTGTGAAGTTAATACTTGTACTGGAATGATCTTCATATGATCATCAGTTTCAATCTGGCTTTGTTTCACACATGCAGAACTAATGAGTTCAGTGCCTCTATTAAGCAAATGTATGTACACACATACACAGATAGAGTGGCAACCTTTGAGCCAAAGGTACTCAGTAGAAATGTTCTCACTAACTCAAGGCCTTAACCTTCTGCTAAGCTTTCTGTATTCACCTATCCATACAGTCTCCCACTTGTGAATTGCTGGTTTTGTATGTGGCCAAAGGGGAAGACATGTACAAGGACTTTGTAGAGAACTCATTTTTCTACCCTTTTGGATTTAGCTACACATTGCATGCAAAACATAAGCAGATAGGGGTAATTTTATTTGTGTATGTAACATATAAAAAGAGGATAAAATATATATTTGTTGTCCACCAGTTGCTGAAATGACTTTGGAAAATCTAGTACACCCTACATTACAGTAAGGGCTAGAAATTTTATTAAACTCTTGTGAGAGGAATTGTTTGCTTGTTTGTTTTTTCATTTCATTTTTCAGTGAAGTATCTTCCCACATTATAGACATATAGGTGAACTGCACCTAGATCTTCTGTAACAGTTAACCTGTTACTCATTCATACATTTTTATGTTCAAGGTTAATACTTTTGCCTGTTTGAAGCTTGGATTTGTGTAGTGATGTAGCCTTTATGTTGCCCACTAAAAGCAGCTAGGGTTTTTCCTTCTTGCAACATAACATGGAAATACTACAGTTTACCAATTTGCAAGAGGAAAATAAGATAGTGATGGTATCAGAAGCTTCTTTTAAGAAGCTGCATAATAAACATTACTTTTCAATTTGACAAAATTGGGACAGTAATATACATTTAAATAAATTCATTGACATAAATGTCATGGTCAAACTGGGACTTTGCAGTCATAAAAAATCTGTTTCTCTAGATGGCATTGAGAGGTTTCACTAGCAAAGCATGATGTGATTCCCAGCATGGCTTATGTGCTATATAAAAAGACAAGTTGTTCAGAGAATGAACAATAGCAGCAATGCCAAAGCAGATGGTTTATATGTTGGTTTGGGTTATGTCATTCACTATGTATCGAGTTGAATATTTATGGAAGAGGTAACCGGTGAAAAAATCTTTCATAGAATCACAGAAATGTTGATTAGAATGTGGGGGTTTTTTTGAGGTCATGTAGTTCAGCCTTATGCTTGAAGGGGACTATCACCATCGCTAGGCCAGGATCTATTCAGCCAGACCTTGAAAACATCTTTGGCAGAAGCCCCCAGAGCCCTGCCAGGCAGCCCCTCTCTTGCAGTACTGTAATGTGGAATAGCTGTTCCTCATCTCCAGCCTGAGCCTCCCAAGGTGAAACACCTGTCCCCTGCTATGTTACATCAGTGCTGAGAGGAGATCGAGAGTTTGTCTCCAATGGCTTTTTTTCTGTGTTTCAAGTAGTTGCAGTTTGCAAGTAGAACATCCCTCAGCCTCAGCTCCAAATGAGCTCTGTTCCTCAGCTTCTCACAGTTCATCTGCTCCAGGCCTTTGATCATTTTAGCAGCTGTCTAATAGGTTCCCTCTGGTTTTTCAGCATCCCCCTTGACCTTGTGGGTAGGCAGAACATGCCAAAACCTGTTATTACTGTCCTGTAGTAACCAGA
This sequence comes from Corvus kubaryi, assembly GCF_017639235.1. Classification (NCBI taxonomy): domain Eukaryota; kingdom Metazoa; phylum Chordata; class Aves; order Passeriformes; family Corvidae; genus Corvus; species Corvus kubaryi. Next base: position 29,196,279 of record NW_024580667.1, on the reverse strand, counting down.
GCTGAGCATGGGGCAGTAATGAATTCCTTTGATCTGCGGGACACAGCCAAATCATAACCCATTACAGAGTTGTGTGAGCTGTGATAAGAACACATCATTACCTTGCACTCAGCCTGGCAATAGCAGCACTCCTCACTGGCTCCTTGGGCTGCTCTGCTGGTTCATTGCCAGCCTATATTGATGTGTGGGTTTGTCTGCTCTCCTGCAGAGTGTTATGCTTTTTCTTATTGAACTGCAGTTTAGCCCTCAGCAGAAGTGCCAGGAGTGGACCATGGCATGATTTGTAGTTCACTGGATGTGGAGATATTCAGTTGTCAATTGCACAGTCAATGAGTAGTAATGACAGCATGCAGATCGTTTTAATCCTATAAGTCCTTGGCTGATTCTTAAATAGATTCCCTGTATAATCAATTAAGAAGCATTGCAACTTTCATTTACACTTCAGCTAGCACAGACAGTGGAAAACAGGGGAGTCGATGGGAATTTTGCATTTAACTTTTATAGTTGTCATTGCTTCGAGTGGACACTTCTATCAAAAATAATGGTCAAAGCATTTGACCTGATATTTACCAACTTTTCTCTGGCAGAAAGTGCATGAGTATCTTAAAAACAAGAGTATTTTATAGTAAAAAATACTGGAAACACAATCTCTTGGGGTTTGAGAGGGAAAGGTTTTGGCTGAATATGAACTTTGTCGATTCAATTTTTAATGGGTTTTGTAGTGCCTTGACCTACAGTTAAATGCCTTAAAATCTAATATTTTCTGATAAAATCTAATCTTTAATTAATGTATTCATGATTGCATTCAGTGAGGATGCCTTTTGAATTAACTGTCACAACCCCCACTCCTGTGTGTTTTACAGTCTTTCATGTATTTCAGGTGACCGTGACACTAAGCTGTACAGGACTCAGTGCTGCTTTTCCTCCTGGTCATTACACATGCAGGACCATGGTACCAGTGCCCTCACTGCTGTGAGGGTACCTAACAGCAGTGCTCTGACCTATCTGACTCAAGAAGTGCTATTTATATGCAGAGGGAAAAAATGGATGTTAGATGTAAATACCACCCCCACCCC